>NC_083897.1:60426537-61068333 GCF_032452875.1 Bos javanicus | reverse complement strand
AGACAAATGCTAACAAGTATGAAAGAGGAAATTAACAATAACACAATAATAGTGGGAGACTTTAATACCCCACTCACACATATGGATAGATAAACTAAACAGAAAATTAACAAGGAAACACAAACATTAAATGATACAATAGACCCGTTAGACCTAATTGATATCTATAGGACATTTCACCCCAAAACAATGAATTTCACCTTTTTCTCAAGTGCATAAGGAATCTTCTCCAGGATAGATCATATCCTAGGCCATAAATCTAGCCTTGGTAAATTCAAAAAAATTGAAATCATTCCAGGCATCTTTTCTGACCGCAATGCAGTAAGATTAGATCTCAATTACAGGAGAAAAACTAGTAAAAATTCCAACATATGGAGGCTGACCAACACGCTGCTGAATAACCAACAAATCACAGAAGAAATAAAAAAGGAAATCAAAATATGCATAGACGAATGAAAATGAAAACACAACAACCCAAAACCTGTGGGACACTGGAAAAGCAGTGCTAAGGGGAAGGTTCATAGCAATACAGGCATACCTCAAGAAAAAGAAAAAAGTCAAATAAATAACCTAACTCTACACCTAAAGCAACTAGAAAAGGAAGAAATGAAGAACCTCAGGGCTAGTAGAAGGAAAGAAATCTTAAAAATTAAGGCAGAAATAAATGCAAAAGAAACAAAAGAGACCATAGCAAAAATCAACAAAGCCAAAAGCTGGTTCTTTGAGAGAATAAATAAAATTGATAAACCATTGGCCAGACTCCTCAAGAAACAAAAGGAGAAAAATCAAATCAATAAAATTAGAAATGAAAATGGAGAGATCACAACAGACAACACAGAAATACAAAGGATCATAAGAGACTACTATGAGCAATTATATGCCAATAAAATGGACAACTTGGAAGAAATGGACAAATTCTTAGAAAAGTACAACTTTCCAAAACTGAACCAGGAAGAAATAGAAAATCTTAACAGACCCATCACAAGCACAGAAATTGAAACATTAATCAGAAATCTTCCAGCAAACAAACACCCAGGTCCAGATGGCTTCACAGCTAAATTCTACCAAAACTTTAGAGAAGAGCTAACACCTATCCTACTCAAACTCTTCCAGAAATTGCAGAGGAAGGTAAATTTCCAAACTCATTCTATGAGGCCACCATCACCCTAATACCAAAACCTGACAAAGATGCCACAAAAAAAGAAAACTACAGGCCAATATCACTGATCAACATAAATGCAAAAATCCTTAACAAAATTCTAACAATCAGAATCCAGTGACAAATTAAAAAGATCATACAGCATGACCAAGTGGGCTTTATCCCAGGGATGCAAGGATCCTTCAGTATCTGCAAATCAATCAATGTAATACACATTAACAAATTGAAACATAAAAGCCATATGATTATCTCAATAGATGCAGAGAAAGCCTTTGACAAAATTCAACATCCATTTATGATAAAAAAAAAAAAAAACTCTCCAGAAAGCAGGAATAAAAGGAACATTCCTCAACATAATAAATGCTATATATGACAAATCTACAGCAAACATTATCCTCAATGGTGAAAAATTGAAAGCATTTCCCCTGAAGTCAGGAACAAGACAAGGGTGCCCACTCTCACCACTACTCTTCAAAATAGTTTTGGAAGTTTTGGCCACAGCAATCAGAGCAGAAAAAGAAATAAAAGGAATCCAAATTGGAAAAGAAGAAGTAAAACTCTCACTGTTTGCAGATGACATGATCCTCTACATAGAAAACCCTAAAGACTCCACCAGAAAATTACTAGAACTAATCACTGAATATAGTAAAGTTTCAGGATATAAAATCAACACACAGAAATCCCTTGCATTCCTATACACTAACAGTGAGAAAACAGAAAGAGAAATTAAGGAAACAATTCAATTCACCATTGCAAAGAAAAGAACAAAATACTTAGGAACATATCTACCTAAAGAAACTAAAGACCTATATATAGAAAACTATAAAACACTGGTGAAAAAAATCAAAGAGGACACTAATAGATGGAGAAATATACCATGTTCATGGATCGGAAGAATCAATATAGTGAAAATGAGTAAACTACCCAAAGCAATCTATAGATTCAATGCAATCCCTAGCATGCTACCAACGGTATTTTTCACAGAGCTAGAACAAATAATTTCACAAATTGTATGGAAATACAAAAGACCTCGAATAGCCAAAGCAATCTTGAGAAAGAAGAATGGAACTGGAGGAATCAACCTGCCCGACTTCAGGCTCTACTACAAAGCCACAGTCATCAAGACAGTATGGTACTGGCACAAAGACAGAAATATAGATCAATGGAGCAAAATAGAAAGCCCAGAGATAAACCCATGCACCTATGGACAACTTATGTTTGACAAAAGAGGCAAGAATATACAATGGAGAAAAGACAATCTCTTTAACAAGTGGTGCTGGGAAAACTGGTCACCCACTTGTAAAAGAATGAAAGCAGAACACTTTCTAACACCATACACAAAAATAAACTCAAAATGGATTAAAGATCTAAACGTAAGACCAGAAACTATACAACTCCTATAGGAGAACATAGGCAAAACACTCTCAGACATAAATCACAGCAGGATCCGCTATGACCCACCTCCCAGAATATTGGAAATAAAAGCAAAAATAAACAAATGGGACCTAATTAAAATTAAAAGCTTCTGCACAACAAAGGAAACTATAAGCAAGGTGAAAAGACAGCCTTCAGAATGGGAGAAAATAATAGCAAATGAAGCAACTGACAAAGGACTAATCTCAAAAATACACAAGCAACTCCTTCAGCTCAATTCCAGAAAAATAAACGACCCAATAAAAAAATGGGCCAAAGAACTAAACAGATATTTCTCCAAAGAAGACATACAGATGGCTCACAAACGCATGAAAAGATGCTCAACATCACTCATTATCAGAGAAATGCAAATCAAAACCGTAATGAGGTACCATTTCACCCCCGTCAGAATGGCTGCTATCCAAAAGTCTACAAGCAGTAAATGCTGGAGAGGGTGTGGAGAAAAGGGAACCCTCTTACACTGTTGGTGGGAATGCAAACTAGTACAGCCACTATGGAGAACAGTGTGGAGAGTCCTTAAAAAACTGGAAATAGAACTGCTATACGACCCAGCAATCCCACTGCTGGGCATACACACGGAGGAAACCAGAACTGAAAGAGACACGTGTACCCCAATGTTCATCGCAGCACTGTTTATAATAGCCAGGACATGGAAGCAACCTAGATGTCCATCAGCAGACAAATGGATAAGAAAGCAGTGGTACATATACACAATGGAGTATTACTCAGCCATTAAAAAGAGTACATTTGAATCAGTTCTAATGAGGTGGGTGAAACTGGAGCCGATTATACAGAGTGAAGTAAGGCAGAATGAAAAACACCAATACAGTATATTAATGCGTATATATGGAATTTAGAAAGATGGTAACAATAACCCTGTATGAGACAGCAAAAGAGACACAGATGTATAGAACAGTCTTTTGGACTCTGTGGGAGAGGGAGAGGGAGAGGGTGGGATGATTTGGGAGAATGGCATTGAAACATGTATATTATCATATATGAAACGAATCGCCAGTCCAGGTTCGATGCATGATACAGGATGCTTGGGGCTGGTTCACTGGGGTGACCCAGAGGGATGGTACGGGGAAGGAGGTGGGATGGGGGTTCAGGATGGGCAACAGGTGTATACCCGTGGGCGGATTCATGTTGATGTATGGCAAAACAAATACAATATTGTAAAGTAATTGACCTCAAATTAAAATAAATAAATTTATATTTTTTTAAAAAAGAGAGAAGGTGGGTATATTTTTTAGGAGCCAATGTATGGTTTTTGGCTTCCTGCCTATTCTATTTATTTGCCTGTGAAACACCAGGAAGATGGGGAGGTGGTGAGTGAGGAATCTTGAGATAGGAGAACCAGAGAATTCACTATCAGGGAGTGTGGGGAAAAGAAAAATAGAGGCATTGGTGCAAACCAAGACGTGTGTAGACACATAGCCTGCAGTCTTGGACACATGGAGCCACAGCTGAGGGAAAGTGAGGAGGTTAGAGCATGGGTCTTAGATTCAGCAGCCGTGAGTTTCAGTCCTGGTTATACTTCCTATGTGACCATCCAGATTTGTAAAAAATCGGATGACAACAGTAATACTTACTGCATAGGGTTGTTTTGAGGCCATTTAGAATACACGTACATGAATCCTTGTGCAGCAGAGGCTAAGTCGCTTCAGTCATGTCCAAGTCTTTGTGACTGCATGGACTGTAGCCTGCCAGGCTCCACTGTCCATAGAGATTCTCCAGGCAAGAATACTGGTGTGGGTTGCCGTGCCCTCCTCTAGGAGATCTTCCCAGCCTAGGGATTGGACCCACGTCTCCTGTCTCCTGCACTTGCAGGCGAGTTCTTTACCACTAGCACCACCTGGGAAGCCCATGAATCCATGTAAGTCATTCAAAATGCATTTTGAATACATTCAAAAGAACACATGGAAAAGTATTTGGTTGGCCAAAATGTTCGTTTGGGTTTTTCCATAAGATTTGGCCAACCAATGCTTAGCATCACACCCAACACACAGTGAGTACCTGATAAATTGAAGGTAGGCTTCTGATTAGGCTTCCCTGGTGGCTCAGATGGTAAAGAATCTGCCTGCAATGTGGGACACCTGGGTTCTACCCCTGGGTTTGGAAGATCCCCTGGAGAAGGGAATGGCAACCCACTCCAGTATTCTTGCCTGGAGGAGTCCATGGATGAAGGAGCTTGGCAGGCTCCAGTCCATGGGGTCACAAAGAGTTGGACACGACTGAGTGTTCTAATTATTAATTATGATGATTAATCCGTAGAATTTCAAAGCCAGAAGGAACCCCAGATATCACTTAACCCAGTCCTTTGATGATATAGGTGAAGAAGCCAAGACCCAGGGAGATGAAGGGACATGTCTGAAGTAGACAGCTAATGACAGCACCAGGACTAGTTCTGGTCTTCTGATGTGGGTCCGCAAGACATTTTACCCCAAGGCACATACATAATTTGACAGCATCATGATTAGGTCACTTTGGTCTTTTATGTCCTTCCACCCATCCTTTCCCCATTATGGTCTCAATCAAAAGCCCAGGTGATTCCTATCTGGGATATATTTAAGTCCCCCCAGAGCTGGCCTACACTTAAGGAAAATCATGGCTGAGGAGAGTGGCAAGAGCAGCTTCCTCAGCAGCTGAAATTACCTGCTACCATGCACACCTCAGGAGAAGGCAATGGCACCCCACTCCAGTACTCTTGCCTGGAAAATCCCATGGACAGAGGAGCCTGGTAGGCTCCAGTCCGTGGGGTCGCTAAGAGTCGGGCACGACTGAGCGACTTCACTTTCACTTTTCACTTTCATGCATTGGAGAAGAAAATGGCAACCCACTCCAGTATTCTTGCCTGGAGAATCCCAGGGACGGGGAGCCTGGTGGGCTGCTGTCTATGGGGTCTCACAGAGTCGGACACGACTAAAGCGACTTAGCAGCAGCAACAGCAGCAGGAGCATGCACACTTCCTGCATACTCACTTCCGGCCAGCCCTTGTACTAGATGCCATGCTCTCTACCCAGGGAGCTGGTGGCAATGCCAGTGCTCATGGCTTCAGGGCTGCCCTGAGGAATGAAACAGATTCCTGGTGTTTTTCTCATGAAGATCCTGAGGGGCTTTTCTCAGTATGTTTCTCCTCATCACCACCAGCAATGAAGGTATCATTTTGTGATGTGCTTAGTTGCTGTTGTTCATTTGCTAAAGTCGTGTCTGACTCTTTGCAACCCCATGGACTGCAGCACACCAGGCTTCCTTGTCGTTTACCATCTCCCGGAGTTTGTTCAAATTTATGCCCATTGAGTCAGTGATGCCATCCAACCATCTTATCCTCTGTCATCCCCTTCTCCTCCTTCCTTCAATCTCTCCTGGCATCAGGGTCTTTTCCAGTGAGTCAATTCTTTGCATCAAGGGGGCAAAGGGATTGGAGCTTCAGCTTCAGCATCAGTCCTTCTAGTGAAAGTTCAGGACTGATTTCCTTTAAGATTGATTGGTTTGATCTTCTTGCAGTCCAAGGTACTCTCAAGAGTCTTCTCCAACATCACAGTTCGAAAGCATTAATTCTTCTCGCTCAGCCTTCTTCATGGTCCAACTCTCACATCCATATATGACTACTGGAAAAACCATAGCTTTGACTATATGGACCTTTGTCAGCAAAGTAATGTCTCTGCTTTTTAATATGCTGTCTAGGTTTGTCATAGCTTTTCTTCCAAGGAGCAAGCGTCTTTTAATTTCATGGTTGCAGTCACCATCCACAGTGATTTTGGAGCCCAAGAAAATGAAGTCTGTCACTGTTTCCATTGTTTCCCCATCTATTTGCCATGAAGTGATGGGACCAAGTGATTTCCAAAATACTTACCTTCTGGTCCAGCTTGGGCAATAACCAACCAGAAAAGATGCTGGAGGACCATGGGTACAGGATACTAAAGGCCTTCTGCTGTGCCAGCCATTTACCCTTTAGCTGTGGATCATAGAGAATGCTCAAGGGTCCCAGAGGAGGGGCAGAAGCAGTGGAGTCTGCAGGGGACACTTGGGGAAGCCTGAGATAGCTGCACTGTACCCAGCGTCTAGGAAATACTTCAGTGCTATAACAATGGTACAATTACATAGGAGCATACTGCTTAGTTGGGCTTCCCTGGTGGCTCAGACGGTATAGCATCTGTCTGCAATGCAGGAGACCTGGGTTTGATCCCTGGGTTGCGAAGATCCCCTAGAGAAGGCAATGGCAGCCCACTCCAGTATTCTTGCCTGGAAAATCCCATGGACCGCGGAGCCTGGTAGGCTATGGTCCCTGAGTTCGCAAAGAGTCAGACACGACTGAGCAACTTCACTTTCTATACTGCTTAGTCAGCCTGGATGTGGAGCTGACAAAGAAAACCAGTGAGAGTGGGTCTGGCACTCTGGAAGCTTTCATATTAGACCACTATGCCCATGCCAGGGCTCTAAGACAGCTGAGTAGAAGTGGAAACCCCCCACCTGCTGACAACTGAGCACTTTATAGCCATGTCTCATTCCCAAGCTTGAGAAGTCTCCTTGCTGCCACTGTCTCTGCCTTCAAGGGTGTTGACTGGGAAACACTTTGGGAGTCTTTAGACATTGTACTTAATACTTTTAAACAAGGAGTCTTTTTTTAACTGGAGGATAATTGCTTTACAATGTTGTGTTGGTTTCTGCCATACTACCACATGAGTCAGTCATAACTATATATAGATATAGATATAGATATAGATATATATAGATATAGATAGATAGATATATACATCCCCTCCTTCTTGAACCTCCCTCCCACTCCCCTATCCCACCCCCACACTAGCTTGTCACAGAGCACCAGGCTGGGCTCCCTGTGCTATTAATACATAGCAGCTTCCCACTAGCTAGCTATTTTACATTTGGTGATGTATGTATGGCAATACTACTTTCTCAGTTCGTCCCACCCTCTCCTTTCCCCGCTGTGTCCACAAGTCTGTTTTCTACATCTGCATCTCCATTCTTTCCCTGAAGATAGGTTCGTCAGTACCATTTTTCTAGATTCCATATATACATGTGGGTGTTAATATATGATATTTGTTTTTCTCTTGCTGAAGTCACTCTGTATAACAGGCTCTAGGTACATCCACCTCACTACAACTGACTTAAATTCATTTCTTTTTATGGCTGAGTAATATTCCATTGTATATATGCACCATAACTTCTTTGATCTATTGATGGACATCTAGGTTGCTTTCATGTTCTGGCTATTGTAAATAGTGCTGCAGTGAACATTGGAGTACATGTGCTTTTTGAATTATGGTTTTCTGGGAGTATACACCCAGTAGTGTGATTGCTGGGTCATATGGTAGTTTATTCTTAGTTTTTAAAGTAATTTCCATACTGTTCTCTGTAGTGGCTGTATCAATTTACATTCCCACCATAGACAAGGAGTCTTTTTATTTTTAATTTTTATATAGTATAGCTGATTTACAATACTGTGTTAGTTTCTGGTGTATAGCAAACTGATTCAGTTACATATACATTTATTACATATGTATATATATTCAGATTCTTTCCCATTGTACTTTATTACAAGATATTGAATATAGTTCACTATGCTATACAGTAGGACATTGTTGTTTATTTATTTGATATATAGTAGTTTGTATCTGCTAATGCCTAACTTTTAATTCATCCCTGAGCCCGCCCCAGGAGATGAGGAGTGTTTTTTGCAGTGGATTGGTCTGGCATGGTTTTGAACAGGAACTGAGAAGGTACTGGTCTGTGGGGGACACCAATATCTTCTTGTTTTTAATATTTATTTGGCTGCACTGGGTCTTAGTTGTGACAGGAGGGATCCCTAGCTGTGGCATGCAGGGTCTCTAGTTGCACCATGGAAACTCTTAGTTGTGGCATGAAGGATCTAGTTCCCTGACCAGGGATCGAACCAGCCCCTCCCCACGTTGGGAGTGGGGAGTCTTAGCCACTGGACCACCAGAGAAATCGCCAGTATCTTTTTTGACCCCAACAATTTACCCTAGAGTCACTCTATTCCTCCTCTTATGTGGTAAGGTGCCCCGAGAAACCACAGTAGCACTGGCTCTCCAAGATGACGCTCCAAATGGGGGGCCTGAAGCCCAAATTAAATTAAATTAATCCCAAGCACTACCATTATGGGATTGGCTGATTCCATAGGTAGCTAAGACACACTGACTACCATTTTCCCTGCTGGACACAGTGACATTTTGGTTAGGGATGAATACGTAGTAAGAGCAGCACAACCCTGTGCACAGAAGGAACTCTTCTTTATGTGTCCTGTAAATCAAGAGGCAGGACGGAGGCCCTGCGTGTGCTCTGGCCTGCTGCCCCTTTCCCCCGCCCTGAATGCTCCTCGCTGTGCTGTGCCACAATTAATCAGGCTTTCTAGGTTTTAGTTAATTTCAGGACCCCAATAAATTGGTTTGTACTGGCATTCGTCCAGCCTTGATAATTTCACAGCCATGTGCTTAGGAACTGTGGCAAGTTTGCACAGGACTTAGCAAGCATGGAGCAGAGGGGTAGAAGGAATAAAAGGAACTCTTGTTTGGCTTAAGTTCCACTAATATTGGGGAAAGCTGAAATCTAAATGACAGAAAAGCATGGCTGAGCACGTGGGCTTTGCAGCTGGGAGGGGGGTTTCTCTGTGTTTTTTCCACCCTCCCTCCCAACTCAGGGTGGATTTGAAAACATTAAAATTAAATAAACCCAAACCTTTGCTTGACATTTCTCTTTGTCTGATTGTTCTCAAGTTTTTGTCTCTGATTTCATAAGACTCCCCTGAGGAATAAGCACTGGAGCCCATAATCTAGTAAAAGGTTCATTTGGGTTTAGGCTTTTTTATTTTTAAAGATATGATTCTTGGAGAATTTTTTTTTTCGATTACAGGCGGCTTCTATGACTGAGAGGTTACCAGGAAAATTCAAAGGCAGTGAGAGGAGAAGTCTGTCATGAGTACAGACATTTGGGGCCTGTCTGTATAAATTAGCTGCTGTGGAGAATAAGCCCAACAAGCAGAATTTCAGAGGTTCAGCCATATATCTGGCACTTGGCTTCTAGAATGCTCTGTGGCCAAGAAACACAGGTTGGAAGAGGCCAACAGGCTGAGTGACTGGGCACCCAGAATATGATTTTACAATCAAAGAGCTTGAAGGAACAGATGGGGAAACTGAGGTCCACAGGAAGGTCAGGATATGACCCATCCAAAGCAAAGTCAGGACTGGAGCCCAGAATCCTGATCTCAGTTCAAGGATCCATCCAGGTTCTGATGCTTCTTCTCTTGTAGCAAGAACATATTTTCTCTAATATGAAAAAGGAAAGAAAAAAAAAAAGACTTGGACACTTGGTTATAGGGCCAATGTGAGAGTGGCTGTTTAGATTTTCAGATTTTCTTGGCAAAACTCCCTGGACGTGCAGCTTCTCTGCTAGGTTTTAAAACCATCCAAACACAGGGAAAACTGGAGATGAGTGTTTGACTGTGTCTACATGATGCCTAAACAGACAGTTGATTCAGTCAAAAAATATTATTCATGTTGCTGGTTTGGCAACACCACCCATTTGTGGACTGAATCTTTCACTTTTTAACTCCTTGAGAGACAGTGTTTGGTAGAAAAAAAAGGTCTGAGCCTGGTGGTCAGAAAACCAGGCTTCTAGACCCAGCTGAGCCACCTACCCACTCTCTGCCTCCTCCCTGGGCCTCAGTTTCTCCACGTGTAGGTTAATCAGATTTGGATTAAGTTGCCTTGAAGGTGTGTAGAGTTTTCACCTTCTAGAATACTGTTCTAAGCATGGGGTGTGAGAAGAGGATGTCCCTATTTGTGGTCTTTGCCCTCTGCATTTGAGGTCAGCAGCCCTGCAGTTCTGGTGTGAGAAGAGGTTTCTGGATGTAATTCACAGCCTATTTCCCTTTCACTGCCAACTTGGCTTCTAAATGGGTAGCTCACTGCCCTCCCTGGTCCCCTCCCTTAGTCTCCTTCTCATAAGGAGAAAAGCAGTGTACTATTCAGCTGAAAAGAACGACTCAGCGGCACTGTCAGGGGGCCTGTATTTTGTCATCTGACCTCATCAAGCTAGTGCCAACCCTTCATCAGTCCACACCTCCCTTGCATATTACCCATGCTCCCAAACTGGATAATTTGCCTGTGGGATTTTTAAAAAGAGGTAGGGAACAAGGAAGAAGTGTTGACTTAATGATGGGTTCCATGTCAGGTGTTGAACCTGACTTTTTCTGGTTGATTTCTGACTCTCAGCCTGTGAATAAGAATTCCTAGCTCACACCCTGGTCATCCCACTTGTTTTGCTGAAGCTTTTTTGAGTGGGTTCGAGCCCGTGGTATTCTGATGCCAGCTCCCATCAGCTTGGGAGGGGCAATTATGTGCATCTCTTAACCACTTTGTGTTAAATGACAACACATTGGTAGTTTGAAATCGGCCATATTGGGGATATTTATATAACAGAAATCGGAAATTGTCAGTTTTTTTCCCTAGAGAGTCACTTGTTAAACAGTTATCACTGTACACCATGGTTCAAGTTTGAATGACTGTTGGCCTTCCCTGATGGCCCATTGGTTAAGAATCCGCCTGCCAACGCAGGAGACACAGGTTTGATTCCTGGTCTGGGAAGAGGCCACACGCTGCAGAGCAACTAAGCCCATGTGCCACAAATACTGAAGCCCACGTGCCCTAGAGCCCGTGCTCCACAACAAGACCGAAGCCACTTCAATGAGAAGCCTGCAGACTGCAAAGAAGAGTAGCCCCCATTCACAGCAACTAGAGAAAGTCTATGCAACAATGAAGACCCAAAGCAGCCAAAAATAAATAAATAAAGTTTAAAAACTCCAAATGGCTCTAGAGACTAGAAAAGTAATCTGAATGAATAAAGCAGGCCTGAAGGTAACAAAAGGGACACAATGGGACGGGTAGAGACTGTGGCAGTTGATGAGCACATATGCTATGTGAAAGTAGCAGCCACTCCTCTGTTCCAGAGTATGTTACTAGGCAGAGATATCAGCCCATTGTTGCCAGCAATTCTAATTTTTCAAGAGGAAGTTGAGATCAAGGTTTTATGTGAAATATCCTAATAATAAACACTAAAGATTGTTTGGAACCAATTCAAATTTTGAAAAAAAAAAAAATCTCTGTTCAGTCCAAGCAAAATATGTGTGCAGGCTCTCATCAGCCTTTGGGTCAGCATTTTGCCATCTTTGCTCTTTAGATCTTCTGTTTCCTGCCCTTATTCCCTGGGTTATAACTGATGCTGAGTTGTCAGCATCATTTCCTAATGAGAAACAAACTTTCTTTCCTTGAGAACTGGAAGAACAGGGAATTCGGATGTGAGGATATGCAGGTGGCTTCTCATGATTCTACTCTGGCCTGTGTCTTGTTTTCTAGTCCATGTGCCATGAAGCCAGAGAAAAGGATGTTAGGCCCAAATCTGCATCGAATATTTTATGACGTTCTCCCAGCACCAGGACGATACCCAGTGCTGATGCACCTGTGTGTGAAGACAGAGTGACTTCCATTTTGGCATGTCTCTTGACTATTCCACTTGAAGGCATGTTGGCATTCTACTCCCCAACTCACTCCCTGCCTGTAAGAAGAAGGTGGAAAGTTGGACTAATTATTGATGTATTCTTCCTGCTTTTATCCCCACTCTCTTCTACAGACAGGGAACTAAATCTTAAGTAGCTAATAAAGGACTTTACTTAGTGTGGAATAACTCTCACATTTGGCCTAAGGAATGGGGGCGGGGAGGAAAAGTGGGGATGGAAAGAACTAACGGGCATTATGTAAGGCATTGTGCCAGGCCCTCCTCATACATTAGGCCACTGAACCTCCATAGCAGCAATAATATCATCTTCTTTTTACATAAAAGGAAACAGACTCAGAAAAGTTATATGACTTGTTGGGACTCAAACTCAGAAATGCTTGATTCTAAAACCATGCGAAGATCTTCTGGAAAAGGGGATGGCAACCCACTCCAGTGTTCTTGCCTGGAGAATTCCATGGACAGAGGATCCTGGTGGACTACAGTCCACGGGGTCACAAAGAGTTGGACATGACTGAAGTGACTTAACACGCAAAGCACCAAAGACAATGAAACAGTCACTTCTGTGAGTTCTACTGAAGAATAATAGTGGATCACTCTATTCTTGCCTGGAAAATCCCATGGATGGAGGAACCTCGTAGGCTACAGTCCATGGGGTCGCAAAGAGTTGGACACGACTGAGCGACTTGACTTTCTGCTCCCTAGCTTTGTAATAAACACAAATACTGTGAGCAGTTCATGGCAGTTCTAAAGAACTGTGGGTACCTTGAGATCCTATTGTAAGCTATTTAAGCAAAGACAATTTAAAGTGATTAAATGCTTTATAGCAATAAAGCTACTAGGGAGGCAATTTTTATTCCACCAGATTGCATTTTTCTATACACAGTATAACACTTGCACACACTTGATCTTCAGTTTATTTTTATGATGTCCCTAGTGAACAAAGTTTGCATACCTTTATGAGACTGCTTGAAAATGTAATTAAACTACGTGAAGAATCCTCAACCAGAAGTGAATGTATTTTATGTTCTACCCATTTGACTCACTCATGGTGATTGTGGGCATGCTATGATTTTGAGTCAAGAATACACTCCCTTTCATCTTTTACATATTTACTATAATCCTGCACAGTGTGATGAGTTTAAAATACATATGTTCCTGAAATTTCCTATAAACCAAATCTTGCTTTTTCAGTGGCTTTATGATAAATCTGGAGATGTGCTTCTTTGGGAAGAGAATGATGTAAAATTCTCCCATAATTCTCTTAAAGTCAGTTAAAAGGAAAAGCATTTCTATAAAATGCTATTCAGATATAACACAAAGCACAAATCAAAAAATTCCTTGGGTAATTGTTGTTTGATACAGTAACTGAAAGGCATAAATGGAAAATGACAGCTTAGCTAAAAAGAACACACAGAACCAAAAAATAATGACTTCTATTAACTCTGTTTCCAGGATTCTATAGGCTGCTCTGTTTACTTCTCTGGTTTTCACAAAATACAAGGAAACAGAATTGTTTTTACTGGTGGTATCAGTCAGAATTGGGCAGATTACGCTGCAAAAAGAAGCAACCTCCAAATCTCAGAAGCTGTGCTGCACAAAGTTCCATGTATCACACACTTTTGATTTCCAAAATAATTCTGCTGGGATCTTAGTCACTCTGAAACTCAGGCTTCATTTCAACATATGAATGGAACAAATCATGCACTAACTCTTTATTCCCACACATCACTTCTCCTAAGATTTCAATGACCACAGCAAGCTATGGTTTTCCCAGTAGTCATGTACAGATGTGAGAGTTGGACCATAAGGAAGGCTGAGTGGTGAATAACTGATGCTTTTGAATTGTGCTCGAGAAGACTCTTGAGAGTCCCTTGGACTGCAAGGAGATCAAAGCAGTCAATCCTAAAGGAAATCAACCCTGAATATTCATTGGAAGGACTGATGCTGAAGCTCCAGTCCTTTGGCCACCTGATGCATAGAGCCAACTCATTGGAAAAGACCCTGATGCTGGGAAAGATTGACGGCAAAAGGAGAAGGGGGCAGCAGAGGATGAGATGGTTAGATAGCATTATCAACTCAATGGACATAAGTTTGAGCAAATTCCAGGAGATAGTGAAGGACAGGGAAGCTTGGCATGCTACAGTCCATGAGGTTGCAAAGAGTTGGACTCAACTTAGTGACTGAACAACAAAGCAAATCAGATGGTGGTGCTCATAGTAGGAGGTGAGGGTAAAGTTCTACATGAATCTTAAAGAAAGAAAGATGGAAATATTAGGTGAACCACACTATTGACAGCCAATTCTGTGTTCTAGCACTTAGAGTACATCATGAAAAACGCTGGACTGGAAGAAACACAAGCTGGAATCAAGATTGCTGGGAGAAATATCAATAACCTCAGATACACAGATGACACCACCCTTATGGCAGAAAGTGAAGAGGAACTAAAAAGCCTCTTGATGAAATTGAAAGTGGAGTCATTTAGAAATGACTAGCAAGAAGAAAATATAACAAAGACAAAAATTCCATAACAAACATGAATACATACAAGTGATAAATGGGGTCATATTAAGTGCAGCTTAAGGGTCCTCAAAGGTCAACTTCTAGATACTGAATCAAGTATTTGATTAATACAAACTTTAGGTTGGTCTGATTTTCTGTATAAAGAAGTAAACATATGCCATAATTTGCTGTGTGCTGTGCTTAGTCACTCAGCTGTGTCCAAATCTTTGTGATCCCTTGGATTATAGCCTGTCAGGCTCCTCTATCTATGAAATTTTCCAGGCAAGAATACTGGAGTGGGTTGCCATTTCCTTCTCCAGGGCATCTTCCCAACCCAGGGATCAAACCTGCATCTCTTGTGTCTCCTACATCAGCAGGCTGATTCTTCACTGTGCCACCTGGGAAGCCCCATGCCATAATATACTTCTTCTTAATCTCTATATGCCCTGCTAGTTTTTGAAAGATCATCAAATAACCAGATTTTCCAGGTTCAGATAGGATGAGAAAGATTTAAAATGCTAAAATCTATATTCTCAGAACATTGATCAATATTATTCATTCCATAATGCTTCCATTTTTACATTCACTTCTTCTACTTTTGACAACATGGATGGACCTTGAAGGCATTATGCTAAGTGAAATAAATCAGACAGAAGAAGACATATACTGTATGATCTCATTTATCTGTGGTATCTTTAAAGAAAAAAAAGCCAAACTTTGGGACTTCCCTGGTGGTCCAGTGGCTAAGACTCTTGGCTTCCAATGCAGGAGGCCCAGGTTCGATCCCTGGTCAGGGAACTAGATCCCACATGCTACAACAAAGATCGTACATGAGGCAATGAAGATCTCCAGTGCCACAACTGAGACATAGTGCAGCAAAATAAAATTTTTTTTTAAGCCAAACTTTGAAACAGTAAAATGGTGACTGCCAAGAGCTGCAGGATGAGGGAAATGGGGAGATGATGGTCACAGGGTACAAGCTTCTAGCTATAAAATAAATAAGTTCTGAGACTCTAAGGCACAGCATGGTGACTACAGTTAGGATATAATTAAATATATAATATAACCCTCTTATATACTTAAAAGTTGCTAAGAGTGTAGATCTTAAAAAATGTTCTCACCATAGACCCCAAAAATGTAATTATGTGAGGTGATGTGAGGTGATGAACATGTTAACTAACATTATTGTGGCAATCATTTCACAATATATACATGTGACCGATCATCATGTTGTACATCGTACACTTACACAATGTTCTAGGTCAATTAAATTGCAATAAAGCTGGGAAAAAAATAAAGTGACTGTGTATTCTACAGCACACTTTATACAAGATTAGCACACAACAATCAATTGCATTTGTATATACTAGCAGTGAACACTGGAAATCAAAATTAAAACCACAATAACATTTGCAATTGCTCCAAAGAAAATAAAATATGTAGGCATGAATCTAACAAAATGTGTACAAGATCTATATGCTGAAATATAAAAAGCATTGATATATGAAATTGAGAAAGACCTACAGAAATGGAGAAACATATTGTATTCATGGATTGGAAGACAAGACACATGAAAGCTGTCAGTTCTTCCTAAATTGATCTGTAGGTTTAATGCAATTCCTAGCCAAATCTGAGAAAGGTTTTTTGTAGACATAGATGAGCTTATTCTAAAATTTATACAGAAAGGTATGGGACCCAGAATAATTAAAACAATCTTGAAAAGGAAGAATAAAGTGGGGGAACCACTCTACTTGATATTAATCCTACTATATAACAATAAAAACTGGATGCTGTTCATAGAGGGATAGACATAGAAACTGATATAAGGAAAGAGACAAACTAGGAACGGACCCATACAATATCCAACTGATGTTTGACCAAGGTGTAAAGGCAGTTCAATGGAGAAAAGATAGTTATTTTTAAAATGATGCTGGAGCAACTGGACATCCACAGGCAAAAAGTGAACCTCAATCAAAATCTCATGCCTTATATAAAAATTAACTCAATGAATCACAGATTTAAATGTAAAACTTAAAACTATAACACTATAAAATATAGGGTAAAAATTGACCTAGGGCTAAACAAAGCATAACTTATATGCAGAGTACATCATGAGAAATGTTGGGTTGGATGAAGCAAAGCTGGAATCAAGATTACTGGGAGAAATATCAATAACCTCAGATATGCAGATGACACCATCCTTATGGCAGAAAGCGAAGAAGAACTAAACAGCCTCTTGATGAAAGTGAAAAAGGAGAGTGAAAAAGTTGGCTTAAAACTCAACATTCAGAAAACTAAGATCATGGCATCTGGTCCCATCACTTCACGGTAAATAGATGGGGAAACTGTGGAAACAGTGACAGATTATTTTCTTGGCTCCCAAATCACTGCAGGTGGTGACTACAGACATGAAATTAAAAGACACTTGCTCATTGGAAGAAAAGTTATGACAAACTTAGACAGCACATTAAAAAGCAGAAACATTACTTTGCCAACATAGGTCCGTCTAATCAAGGCTATGGTTTTTCCAGTAGTCATGTATGGATGTGAGAGTTGGACTCTGAAGAAAGCTGAGCGCTGAAGAATTGATGCTTTTGAACTGTGGTGTTGGAGAAGACTCTTGAGAGTCCCGTGGACTGCAAGGAGATCCAACCAGTCTATCCTAAAGGAAATCAGTCCTGAATATTCATTGGAGGGACTGATGCTGAAGCTGAAACTCCAATACTTTTGCCACCTGATGCAAAGAGCTGACTCATTGGAAAAGACCCTGATGCTGGGAAAGACTGAAGGCTCGAGGAGAAGGGGACGACATAGGTTGGATGGCATCACTGACTCAGTGGACATGAGTTTGAGTAAACTCCGGGAGTTGGTGATGGAAGTCCATGGGGTCACAAAGAGTCGGACAGGACTGAGCAACTGAACTGAACTGAACTGAAACAAAGCATTCTTAGACTTATTGTCAAAACACAATCCATAAGAGGAAAAACTGACTAATTGGACCTCATCAAAATTAAAAATGTTTGTTCTATAAATGCTTAGGGGAAGAGGATGCAATCTGGGGGAAAACATTTGCAAACCATGTATGCAACAAAGGATCAGTACCCAAGTAAAGAACTCTTAAAAATTGACTGTAAGAAACTATTCAATTAGAAGATGCCAAGATATATGAAGAAACATTTCACTGAAAAGGATATACAGATGTTAAATACACACAAGAAAAGATAGCAGCTGTCATCAGGCATTAGGGAAATGCAATTTAAAACCACAATGATATATATCACTGTACTCCCATCACAATGGCTAAAATGAAAAATAATGACAACAACAAATGCTGACAAGGATGTAGAGAAACTGGATCTCTCATTCACTTCTGGTGGGAATGTAAATAGTGTAGGCACTCTATAAAAGCATATGGCAGTTCTTACAAAACTAATCATGCACTTGCCATACAATCCAGGAACTGTACTATTGGGCATTTATTCAGGGGAAATGAAAATTTAGGTTATGCAAAATCTGTAGACAAATGTTCATCGCCCCTTTATTTGTAATTGCCAAAATTTGGAATCAATCCAGATATCCTGCAATACATGAATGGTCAAACAAGCTGTGATACCTCCATACCATGGAATACTACTCCGCAGTAAAAAGAACAAACTCTTGATATTGGAACAACTTTAATAGATCTCCGGAGAACTATGTTGAGTGGAAAAAGCCAACTTCCAAAGGTAACCTATGTATGATTCCATGTAATATTCTTAAATGACAAAATTACAGAGATGGAGAACAGTTTAGTGGTTGTCAGGAAGAGAGGGACAGAAGATGAGTAACAGTGGAGACCCTTGTGGTGTTGGCACTGTTTAGTATCTTGACTATGGTGGTGATCACATCAACCTACACGTGATAACTTTTCTTAGAGCTGTACACACAGGCAGATGGGTGCATATAGAATTGTTGAAATTGGAATAAGGCGGATAGATGGTGCTGATGTCAATTTCCTGTTTGTATTAGTGTACTATAGATATGCTCTGCCAGGTGGCCCTGTGGTAAAGAATCCACCTGCCAATGCAGGAGACATGGATTCGATTTCTGGTTTGGGAAGATCCCCTGGAGGAGGAAATGGCAACCCACTCCAGTATTCTTGCCTGGGAAATCTCACTGACAGTGGAACCTGGAGAGCTACATACAGTCCATGGGGTCACAAAAGAGTAGGACAGGACAGTGACTAAACAACAACTATAGATATACATGATGTTATCATTGGGAGTGAAAGGTATTTGAGATCCCTGTGAATTATTTCTTACAATTGCATATAAATCTATGATTATCTCAAAGTAAAACTTCTTAAGAATGACTATGAGATGATCTGTGCTTGATCCCCCATTTAATAAGTAGAGAAAAATAAAGCATAGAGATAATCATCAGTTTAGCTTGAAAAAGACCTGGTACGAAGTCTAGGTTAGGACCCACGTTGGAGTTCCCAATTCAGAAATCAAGACTGGAATGAATATAAGGACCACCAGCATTTACACTAATGAAGAACCTTTCAGAGCATTCCAGCACCCCCTTATACAGTTGCCAAGTGTACAAGATATCCTGAGCAAAAACTGCCCAGTTGAAAAGAACCATTTGATCACAATAAATCATTGGAAGCTTTTAAGCCACTAGGTTTGGGGATGGTTTGTTATGGAGTAATCAGAATACTACATCAAGCGAGGGGAGCCAGTGGTTGTAGCCAAATAGATGAGTTGTTAAATCTCAGTGAGTCTACTGATTTTTAATACTGGGATCTATGCTTGTCCCTGTCTGTTCCCTGACACCCATTTTCCTGAATACTCTCTAAGCACATTGGGAGTGATGATGGGAGTTGGGGGATGCAGATACAAAGGAAATTAAACAACCAGTCCTTGGCCTTGAGGAACTCAGTATAGTGAGACAAAACATCAGTGCCTTAAGTGGCATGAGAATGGTTATGAGGCAACAAATCAGCAAGTTCAAACTAATATGCTGCTGCTACTGCTGCTAAGTCGCTTCAGTCGTGTCCGACTGTGTGCGACCCCAGAGCCGGCAACCCACCAGCCTCCCCCGTCCCTGGGATTCTCCAGGCAAGAACACTGGAGTGGGTTGTCATTTCCTCCTCCAATGCATGAAAGTGAAAAGTGAAAGTGAAGTCGCTCAGTCCTGTCTGACTCTTAGCGACCCCATGGAGTGCAGCCCTCTAGGCTCCTCCGTCCATGGGATTTTCTAGGCAAGAGTACTGGAGTGGGGTGCCATTGCCTTCTCCCTCAAACTAATATAGTACAGCACAAATTGAATGCATGTGGTAATGTGTGGCTACCTAGGTGGCAGGATGGAGCTAGACATTTTGGGCCCTGAAGGCAACATTTCAGAAAGGGCCAAGTTTTCTTTGTTAACACTGAAATAAACATCCCCAGCAATTCAGGGCTAGTTGGATGATATTAACACTTGTGAAGAAAGAAAAAAAAAAGAGTTAACTTCCAGGGATAATTATTTTTGTTTTCATTCTCCTTTGTTCTCTCTTCATGATATATGATATGGTTTTGGCAAGCACAATTGCTCTGAGCATCAGTTTCCTCATCTATAGACTGGCGATAACAGCCAGAGAGCAGCGGGTTGAAAGTCAGGAAATCCTAACTGGAAGGTCAAATCTATCTAGCGCGGCCTTCCATACATCAGGTCTCCCGCTCCCTCCTCCATCAGTTTCTTCTGTGACAGGAAGAGGTTGATTAGAATGGTCCAGAAGTTCCTCGCCAACTCCAACACTTGAGGCCATGGACAGATCATTCGGTTTGTTGTGAGAGTTTAAAAAGTAATGATGATGCATAGGAAAGTACTCTGTAAGCCATAAAGTGGCATGTTGATGTTAAGAGTATCAAATATAAGGCAGTTCCACCTTGAAAAAATCCTGCAGCTCTCCTTTAAATTTAGGAGCTCAAAATATAAATGGGTACTGTCTGTCAAGGCACCGCTTTCGGGCCCTTAGAGAATTCTGATAATTTGTACCTCTTGCTCATGGAATAAACTCAAATCTGGACTAGTCCATCTCGGGTTCACCAAGGGGTCAGCAGTGATATTGCGATTTCACGGATGGGTTCTTGGTGAGCCACTCCCAAGTTTTCTTCAAGACACCTAACAGTCACTGGAGACCCTTTCCCTGGGTCTTAGGAACTCTCTTGGTGGACGAAAGCAGATTTCTAAGTCGTCCCTTGTCCCTCCACAGACACACACTCATCGCCATCCTGCCTTGAAGGGCACCAACGTTTTGTCACTTTACTAGCCGCGATGTGGATTTGAGATACACCCCGAAATGATCAGCAGCCTGCTATAGGGCATCATTTTCGAGGCCAATTCATCCCGCGTCCCGCGCGCCGGCTGGGGACCAGACCAGGTGCACGCAGAGCGGCCGTGGTGCCGGAAGAGAGGGCGCTGAGGGCTTCCAGCAGGGAAGTCGGAGGGCAGCCGGGGTCATCAGGCCGTGAGCAAGCGGCGGGGAGCTCCTAGGCGCCTCCAGCGCGGAGCGGGAGGAGGGGCCGGAGGAGATGTGCGGTCCCTTTAAGACCCCAACGCTCGCTTAGCCAGAGGAGCGGGGGTTGGGGGGGGGCGGCGGCTGGCGCTGCGTGATGGGAAAGTCGCCGGCTGAGCCTCACACTTTCTCCAGATTTCTTAACTTTCGGGTCGGGGGATAGGGGAGAAAGCGGCGGTGTCCGGGAGGCGAGGGGGTGCGGGCTTGCAGCTGCTGCGTGGTCGCGGACTTCCCGCCCGCGCCGAGCCGCCGGCCTCGCTGGCCAACTGGGGAGCGGGCGGCGGGCGGGCAGGTGGCCCCGGGCCGCCGCACCCGCGCCTTGGCTCTGCCCCCGGGAGCCGAGCGAACCGCTGCTCCCTCGTGGTGTGAGGGCGGTGATGTTTTTCCTCCCACCCACTTTCGAGTCCCCCCTCCCCCCTCGCACGCACTCTAGCTCTCGCCACAACCTGCGAATCCCAGACCTCGGAGGAGCGCCCCGGGGAGCTTGGAACGCCTGCACGCGTGGACCACGGAGGAGGCCGGTGGCCAGGTCAGTGAGAGGTGCCTGGCGCCTGCTTTCCCACTCTTCCTTTCCAGCCTTTGCGCAGGTGGGCCGTCTTCCCCCACGGCACCACAAACTTCCCCGAACCTGCCACCCCAGCCGGCTCCCTGTTCCAGCTGCCCGCGGCCCGGCTGGAGGTGGGGCCCAGGGCGCTGCACCAAGGTAGGTGGGTGGATGGGGCGGGGGGGGGAGGGGTCGGCTCCCTCCGGATTCGAACTCGCCACTCCCGCTTGGCCTGCTTAGTTCCAGGCTCTGGAGCTGCGGGGAGGCCCCTTGGGTAGCCATCTAACAGGTTCTGCAGTCCCCTTAGTGATCGCCTGTGTCCCGAGTCTTTTTTGCTTGCTTGCTGAAGTGCCCTGGACCAGTAGGTGGTTCCGAGGTACTCAAGTTAAGGAAACAGAGCAGAAGGGGCTGGAGGCGCCTCTGTCCTCCTTGTGGACATCTGCCTCATTTTCTGGCCCGGACCACTGGGGTCAGAGTTGGACCCGCTAAGCTCAGGGTGCAACGCAGTATTGCCAGAACTCAGGGCCTGGAAAGCCTGCCTTCTAGTTCCTGTCGGCCCTGCCACTAACTTTATGAGAATGGGCAGTTGAGTTCTCTGGGCTCCAGGATGCCCATTTTGAAGGTGGAGTTGTTGTGGGGAATCAAAAGGAAATGATAGATAGCATGGTGTTTTGCAAACCAAACTCCAGTTGTTGTTTGTCCGTCATAGCGACGAAGGCATCTCAACTCAGACCAGAGACACCCTGGCCTTGAAGCTGCCATTTTTCAGAGCCAGCCCACCGCCAGTGAATGGAGCTTTTCTTGTTGGGTGGTAGATTGGGGAGAGGATTTCAGCTGATGGACTCTGGCCTGCGACTCCAGTGTCCTCTTACTGTTTGTCCAAAAGAGAATTGTTACCCTGGGGGCTGTCCCACAGACAATAGTGCGTGTAAGATTACAAGGGTAGTGAAGCCTCTAGGAAGGATTAAAGGAACACTGTGGGGCATGAAGAGCTGGCTGACCTGCCCATCCTTTAGCCTTCCTTTGGGAATGTCTCTGATTCTATTCTACCCAGGAGACCTCTTCTGAGAACGGACAGAGCCTTGACACTTGGCGGCCCAGATCCCTTGCAGTCATAGCCAGGCAAGGAGCCCTTGATCCCCTCCCTTGTTGCAAATGAACTTGGTGAATGCTTGTTTTACGAAGGCACCTTAATGGGTACATTTCTTTAGGATCTTACGTGTTTCTTAGACTCCTGTAAAGCCCACTCACCCTCCCCAGCTCGGCAGCGTTGGTCTCAGAATTTTTGTTTTCTTTGTTGTTTTCTTGTTGGAGCCTGGCTTTCCCCCAGATATGTCAATGGCTACATTTCTAAGTAACCTGTAAAAGAGCCAGTGCAAGTTCAATGGCACAACGGCCTGTGTGAAGCAAACAGAGAGTTAATGCCGAAATAACTCCAGTTAACTGGGTCAAAGTATAATTTGAAAAATTAAGGACAGTTTGGCTCTTTGCAAGTGTAAGAGTCGGCATGTTTGCTGAGCAATGCTCACTCGTGTTTATTGCTGCAGCCCCAACAAATGTCTTGAACTGTTCTCCTCCCCCCAAAAGAAAAAGTTAAAGGGATAAAGAGAAATTTAACAGAGACCTGGGGAGGGAACTCTTCTAGGTTTATAGCTCCATACAGAACATAAAGGCAGGACTTCAGGATCTTGTAAAGCAAAAGTGATTATTTATAAAGAGATTCATTTTCTGATGTTCTTCAGCCCAGCCAGGGAGGCCACACAGATGACAGGAACGCCAAAAGAGATTAATTGCTCTCTAGTCACCAACTTTTCTCTTTGCTCATACCATTAGTTGAGACCCAAGAAAAGCAAAAAAAAAAGAAAAAACAAAAACCAAAACCTAAGAGCCGTTTTCTTGCCAGCTTGAGTTATGAGGCAATGCTACTGTTCACCAAATCACCCAACCATTGTACAAGAAAAACAATCCAGTTGGTTCTTGCATGGGGAGACCCGAAAACCATGGCTTCAGAAATCCCCCCTGAGAGCCATATGTGATTATGATAAATTGAATTTCAGTGGTTTAAAAAAAATCTTTCTCCTTTGGAGACTTGGGGGATAAGCTTATTAAAGAAGGCTCGGGAAGAACCTCACTGGGGTGAGTCGCTGTGTTAAAGCTGTTCATGGAAATGATTTGCTTCGAGGGAACCTGGTAACTCTCAGAGGACAGAGATGGACATTCTGAGTGATTGAAGAAGGGCCAGAAACTCCCAGACGGGATCTGGTCATCAGAACCCAGGTCTTTTGAAGGCTATGAACATGTCCCAGGAAAATTTAGTTGTCGTTTAAGGAGCAGGAAGGAGGTAGAGCGGCAAACCGGTCCTGCAAATCCTGGCTGATAGCATAAATTATTCTCTATGACCAGTTCTGCTTTGGTTACATACTCTTAATTTGAAACCATGGATTTTAAATTATCTGGCCAACTTCATAATATTTAAAGTAAGAGTGGTGGCATTCACATCGTGGCCCAAAGACAATTCAGTTCTCCAGAATGATCATCTTGTATTCCATCCAGCTCTCTATACTCAATATTTAGGTTGGACCTGCTGAAAAGATTGTTGAACTCACTTCCCATCCAGTGTTAATCCCAGACTGAAATATGGTGTTTCTTGAATTATTTAAATATTTTCAAATCCCCCTTTGGAAGAGTTTTGCCAGCTCTAAAGTCGATGGAAATGACCTGTGGCTGGATATAATCTATAGCAAACCTTCTGTGTTTTAAGCCTCAAAAAGCTTTCCACTCCTGAGACTGGAAATGCAGTTCTCCTATTTTTAGGAATGATAGGTGCTTTTGGGGTGGTCTTTTGCGTGGTGATGCAATGTGAACATATTACCTACTTAAGTTTGCCCAATATTCCTTAAATGGTCCATTTAAAATTTCCATTTCACAGGGGACTTCATGTGAGAGGAGTATGTCTGAACCATTCAGGTGCTTACATCACATCCATTTGCTAATCACATCTGTCTTTTCCAACATAAGTAGCCAAACTGAAAATCCTTATAGATCTCATAAGAGACACAGGCGAAACACTGATCAATGCTTGCCCCATCCCTGAAGGATTAAAAATAATGATAGTCTTGAAGCTAAGATCAGTTGACTTTCGTTTCAAAAATTGTTTGGGTCACTGCCTATTATTTTTATCTTGTTTGCCAAAATGGCCGTTTTGCAAACCCCAGTTTCCCTTTTCTCCCAAAGAAAATCTCTTGAGAAATCAACTTTAATTCCCTTAGAAATGAGGATTTCAAAGTTTATTTTTTCTTTCCTATGACTTGCCTGTAAGGATTTAGCCTTAGCGTTGGATAGGAATGTATGTTAGTCCACTTACATTTTCCTCCACAGTCTTTGCAAGGCAGGAGAGGCCTTTTCTTTCTTTGCAGGAAAACAGTGCTTATTACACATGTAAATTCCCCCAGCCCTTCCCGCCCCCCAGTAGGTTAGAAGCCTGAGATAAGAGGTCTCCATCAGTTCCAGTAGATCTCTTCTAAGTCTTTTTGTCTGCTTTCTTCCCAACAGCTTGAGTACACGGGGCCCTGAAAGTTTCAAGTTGCCTTTTGCACTGGCTGGAATGAGAAAAAAGTGGAAGATGGGCTGCATGGGAGGCATGAGATACATCTTTTCCTTGTTGCTGTTCTTTCTTTTCCTAGAAGGAAGCAGAACAGAGCAAGTAAAACGTAAGTGTCTTGAGTTTAAAAAAAACAAGATACTTTCTTGTCATTTCTTTGAGAATGTGCTTATAATCTGAAGAGATTGCGAGTTAGCCCAAATGTGGCCCTGCCACGAATCTAAGAAAGTGAATGTTACTGGTTTATGTGTGAGTTGATAAAAGAAGGAGAGCTTTGAATCAGGCCAATGAATTTGGGGCTGTTTTTCTGATTATCATATAGTTTTCATCTCATAGAACACATGACACATTAGTTATTTTCCGTTTCCTGTTCTAAACTGTACAAATCTCATTCCATTTTACGTAATTCTAGAAATATCTGACAGATGAGCTGGATTTTTTCCCAAATTTCAGACTCTTCCACAAAGGTTTTCACTTTATGAAAAAGAATAACACAGAAAAGAAAAAGAAAAAAAAAAAAGTAAAGCAGGCTCTGCCTATTCCCTTCTGCCGAAAAACGAAGAAGGAAAAAACCTTCACACGAACTGGATTGAGATGAAAAATCCTTTGAGGAAATTGAGATTCCAGGGACCGTGAGCAAATTGGATGCCATTTGTTGAACGGAACGTCCCTGCAAAGCCAGGGAATATTTCTAGAAAGTCAGCGATCCGTGTCATGGGCTGACACATTGGAGAAAGCTGAGTGGCAGGAAAGGGGGGTAATTAACCCTCCTTGTGGCCACATTTGGGAGACTTATGAGTAACCATTGACATCTCTGCCCTTGTTAGGAGCTGTCTGCCTGCCTTTGCCCACTGTGAGCCTCACCTTCTTTGGGCCATTTGCAGCCACCTCCAAGGTGGACCCTGGCTCTGCATTTGAAGGAAAAGCCCTCTCTCTAGTTCCCCTTTTTGGCTGCATCGAAAGAAGCACAAAGTGGAACTGGTCCAAGACGGGGCATTCTCTGCTCCACTGAACTTATTCATGAGAAGGAACTGTGTAAATATGCCTGGTAGGAGCTGAAACAGCATCTGAAGCCCATCATTTCAACACATATCTCCTTTATCAGCTTAAGTTAAATATATTGGGCATGAGGCTCTCTGTTAGGGAGAACAGTGCCGAATCTGTTCCACTGTTACCTGTCTTTCTACTTCACTATGGTTTTCACAGTAAAGTGAGTCTCCTTCCTGAGAGAAATGGGGCTTTTGATTAGGCTTTTAAACATGAGTGATCTATTGTAATCTCTCGTATGATCAAGACACAAAAAAGGAAATTTGAGCAGGACACAGTAGGAGCAAGAGAGCTTAAATCAGCCTCTTCTCTTGTAGTCCTCAACCAACCTTCTTCTGCTTGAATATGTAATCCACCTCAGAACCGTCGTCTTCCAGAAGTTTGCCTTGATTTAAGTGGATGTAAGAGAAAAGTCCAGTCTATTCTCAGCTAAGCTCACAAGCAGCTGGACTTAAAACTCCTTTGTTTCTTAGGGAGAAACTTCCCTTATGGCCTTGTGGCAGCATGGGGAAGCTTGCAACTCATAGGAGACCATCTTCTCTGGGAAGCCTTCCATATTAATAAAGAATTGAGTAATATTGTCCATAGAAATAGACAATTAGAGCTTAATTGACAAACCAAAGGAAAAATGTGATTGAAAACTGATTGACAGGCCCCAAACTATCACTCTCTAACATTTCCTACTGCCTGTGAGTCTGTCCCAAGCCCTTTGGATATTCAGTTGGTGTCAAAATGATTATGTAACAGATGGCCTAAGGGACCAGTTCTGGGCTAGTGTTTCCAGCTTATAGTCAGATAATGAGGCTTAGGTCATCATCATTCCCTAAATGAGCCCTCAGCATCATTCTCTGGGGCCTGACCCAAGCTAACTGTCTCAAAGATATGTGCAAAGTTATCTCCACTAAAAAGAAACTCTAAAAGTCTATGCCTTAGGTATGTTGCCTTGGCACACATACACACTCACACACACACATACACACAGTGCATGCACAGAGCTTTATATTGCAGCTCTACAAGACATTAGACAGAGAAGGCAATGGCACCCCACTCCAGTACTCTTGCCTGGAAAATCCCGTGGGTGGAGGAGCCAGCCTGGCAGACTACAGTCGATGGGGACACAAAGAGTCAGACATGACTGAGCATGCATGCACACACATGGTGTGCAACAGGGAACTAATTTTTTATCTCTGGGTAGTAGTTTCATGACTGTTATTTTTGTTCATTTTTATACTTCTGTTTATTCCAAAGATTTCACAATTGGCAATATTACTTTGACAACAGGAAAAAATCCTTTGAAGTAAAAGGAAATCAGGATTCCCATATTGTGCTGTTGAGTTCTAGAGAAGAGTAGGTATAGGAATGGAAGAAGCAAAATGAGGGGAAAAAAATAACAGAAAAACTTCAAGAAATGTGTAAGGATCATAAAGTTTCATGTCGCTCCTTGCTGCCTGATACTGTTTTACCCAAGGAAGCCAAGGTTTTTTCTCATTCATGGGCTGGTTTGAGTATAAGCATGTTGGTCAAGGCAGATGCTCGGTAGCCTGTTTGCTCTCCCATTTTAGGCATCAGGATGGAATGAGGGGCAATGCTATTATGGTCAAAGACACTCACTCAACTGGTGTAGAATCTGAGGAGGTCTGGAGGAAATGCTTTCATAGCAGAAAGCTGTTTGCACAAGGAAAAGTAGAAGTGGGTGCTGCCACTTGCTAGTAGCTAATTAGCCAGAGTTACCTTGCTCTCACAGGAGGGAAAACCCGCTCAGGAACCCGGGAAATATGGACAGTGCCATCACAGTGGATGAATGAGCCATTTATGGCTTATATAAAAGTTTGTTCCTGTCCAAAAGCAGCGAGGTTGGAGATCTTTAGCTGGGAAAATGTCTTTCTGTAACTCCATTATTCTCAATTGTTAAAGTTGTAGTCAAAAGAGGCCAGGAAGTTCTTTTGAAGTTCAAAGAAGCATAATATTCAGTGCATAATATTCATGCAAATGTAGGACAAAATGAGCTGAAGAGTTTGCCTCTTTTGGCACATCTGACTTAGGTAATGAACTATTGATCAAAGTGAGGTGGAAGAATTGAGTTGTTAAGAATATTTAATTATATATTTCAAATGAACCAGCCTGTGCCAAGGCTGGCAAAAGTCCTTGGGAGAGAAATGGTTGGTGTATTTCATGGCTTCTGTGCCTTCTTTATAAGATGGGTTAGCTGGATCTTCTAAGGGACTAGATTCTTACTCATTTTTCTCCTTTGGAGAAAAGCTTCTAACATTTGTATTTGGCTGAAAATGGGCCTCTGAACTTCCCAGGAAGGATGAGTCCCCAAAAGATTGCAGAGAAGGAAGAAGATAGTGAAATTTTGAGACACAGGAAGCATGGTCTTATGGAGCCTACCCAGAGCCTCTTTATTGTGAAAGTCAACCAGAAGGGCTTGAGTCCCCCACCTCCAGGTTATTGCTTGGACATTCAAGGTGATTATTTGACAAGACAAAGAAATGAGCAGAAGAATAGATGTATTCACATCTTAGAAGTTCAGATAGGTAGAAGTAGAGTAAATGAGAATGCTTTAAAATTAGCTTAATGCCTTTCAAGGTATATTCTTAATTATTTTTTATGTTGGGAGGGACCAGTGGTGTTGGCTATGGAAACTCTGGAGTCCACTTTGATCCAAACCCCAGATCCACGACTTCCTTACTTACTTTGGGAATGTTGCTTAATCTCTCCAGCTTTCGTGCTCTTATCAGTACAGTAGGGGGAATAATAGTGTATTGATTGTAAACATGGTCATCTAAAGACTCGATCATATTGTGCACACAGAGGGCTGTGTGACAGTGGCTGGCACACAGTTTTTAATGAATGGTAGCTTCCCTGATGGCTCAGACAGTAAAGAATCTGCCTCTAGTGCAGGAGACCCGGGTTTGATCCTCGGGTCAGAAGGATCCCCTGGAGAAGGGAATGTCAACCCACTCCAGTATTCTTGCTTGGAGATTCCATGGACAGGGGAGCCTGGCAGGCTACAGTCCATGGGGTTGCAGAGTCAGACACAACTGAGTGACTAACATACGCACACACAGCAATTAGAGTAACTCTCTTACAGGCCAAATGATATTATCACCTTAATTTTCAAATGAGAAACTTGAAACTGAGTGAGGCCAAGTGACTTTGTACAAAGCCAGACAGCAAATCCAGGGCAGCACCAGAATGAAAACCCAGGTCTCCAGATCCGCTGTTCTGTTCACAACACCAGTTTGTGTCTAGCAGTTCTTTGAGGAAGCCAGTGCCTTCTCTTGAATAGAAGCCCAGTGCTTTGCACATGTGGAGAAGGAAATAGTAACCTACTCCTGTATTCTTCCCTGGCGAATCCCATGGACAGAGGATCCTGACAGGCTACAGTCCATGGGGTCCCAAAGAGTCGGACACAACTGAAGTGACTTAGCATGGCATGCACAGCTTTGCACATGGCAGCCACGTAACATGTGAGATGATCTGAGTAGATGAATAAAGAACTTTGTAATCAGAATTCCAAAGACAGGCAGTATACTATTTGGGAGTTAAAAGATAGAGTCTAGGACTAAAATTATTCTGGAACCTAAATAAGCTAAGCCAAAGGAAATGTGTGAGGAAGGCTAAAAATATGTGCCTTTATGTGCATGCTTCTTAGATTTCCCTGACTTATCAGAAGGATTGGAATGCCCTCATAGTCTAATGGAGAGTGAACTGTGCTCTAAGTCAGGAGACCTGGCTTCTGGTCAGTTCTATTGCTCACTGTGTGGTGTTGGTTGAGTCATTCATGCTCTCTCTGAACTAAAGATTCTCTACTCTCTGAGAGGAATTCTTCCCTTCTGGACAGCAAACTAAAGGATGGGAGAATAAGGGGTTGTGCAGCGGGGAGGGCAAGGGAAACCAGAAAAATGAAAGTGGAAGTGTTAGTCCCTCAGTCACGTCCAACTCTTTGGACCCCATAGACTGTAGTCTGCAAGGCTCTTCTGTCCATGGGATTCTCCAGGCAAGAATACTGGAGTGGGTTGCCATTTCCTCCTCCAGGGGATCTTCCCGACCCAGGGATTGAACCTGTCTCCTGAATTGCAGGCACATTCGTTACTGTCTGAGGCATCAGGGAAACCAAGGCTCTGTCTTTAGTATTTGGAGCACACCTGGACTTTTATCATTGTCACAAGGTCTTTGCAAAAAGCGTTTTACTCATTTAAGATTTATAGCGTGCTACTTCCCAGAAGGGTAGTTATAGGTTCTATATGAAAGAATGGGATTTCCTGGTAGATCAGCTGGTAAGGAATCCACCTGCAATGCAGGAGACCCTGGTTCAATTCCTGGGTTGGGAAGATCCCCTGGGGAAGTGATAGGCTACCCACTACAGTATTCTTGGGCTTCCCTGGTGACTCAGATGGTAAAGAATCCACCTGCAGTGTGAGAGACCTGGGATCAATCCCTGGGTTGGGAAGATCCCCTGGAGGAGGGCATGGGAACCTACTCCAGTATTCTTGCCTGGATAATCCCCATGGACAAAGGCACCTGGCAGGCTACAGTCCATGGGGTCACAAAGAGTCGGACACCACTGAGTGACTAAGCCCAGCACATCACAGCATATACAAAAGAATAGTTGCAAGATAACTTTTTAAAAGCTGAAACAAAAAATAGAGGCCATCTGACCAAAGTAGAAAGGGTAGATATTTTTAACACCTGATTTGGTATCATGGGGCTTCCCAGGTGGCTCAGTGGTAAAGAATCCACCTGTCAGTGCAGGAGATGCAAGAGATGCGGGTTCCATCCCTGGGTCAGGAAGATCCCCTGGAGAAGGAAATGGCAACCCTCTCCAGTATTCTTGCCTGGAAAATTCCATGGACAGAGGGGCCTGGTGGGCTATAGTTCATGGGGTCTCAGAGAGTCAGATACAATTGAGTGACTGAGCATGCACAAAGGTTGATACATTACAGTATTCACGTTTCTAAGTTGGTGTATGCTTCCTGAAAAGATAAAAAGAGAAGCTTTCCATTGGTTGGCAAGAGAAAAGTACAATTTCATCTACCTCCCACTTAGTCAAATGGTATTAATGATGGGATGTTTGCAGAAAGTACATTTTGGGTGGTACAAAGACACAAATTGTAATCTTGGTTTCATAGAAGAAAGAAGAATCATATTTGGCATTTCTCTATTAACCCTCTGTAAAGGAATAGGGCAAACATTAAATTATATCTAATATAAATTTTTTTAAGTGCTAAGTTAATGTAGTCCAGATAGTTTAACTTTGAATGATATAAGCTAATCGAAGGTTAGAACATGGAAATGTTATACATATGGTTGTTTAATATGTCTAGTAGACTGCATTGTCAATTATCAGATGCCCTAAGCAAAGTTTACATCAATGTGATTTTTTTCTATTTAAAAATAGATGTCATTTTTCAACATTCAGAAGAAAATAAAAGTATTAGAGAAACAAAAGTCATTGGTAATCTCAACATTTATGTTCAGTTCAGTTCAGTCACTCAGTCGTGTCCGACTCTTTGCAACCCCATGAATCACAGCACGCCAGACCTCCCTGTCCATCACCAACTCCCAGAGTTCACTCAAACTCATGTCCATCAAGTCAGTGATGCCATCCAGCCATCTCATCCTCTGTCATCCCCTTTTCCTCCTGCCCACAATCCCTCCCAGCATCAGAGTCTTTTCCAATGAGTCAACTCTTCGCATGAGGTGGCCAAAGTACTGGAGTTTCAGCTTCAGCATCATTCCTTCCAAAGAACGCCCAGGACTGATCTCCTTTAGAATGGACTGGTTGGATCTCCTTTAGAATGGACTGGTTGGATCTCCTTGCAGTCCAAGGGACTCTCAAGAGTCTTCTCCAACACCACAGTTCAGAAGCATCAATTCTTCGGCACTCAGCTTTCTTCACGGTCCAACTCTCACATCCATACATGACCACTGGAGAAACCATAGCCTTGACTAGACGGACCTTTGTTGGCAAAGTAACGTCTCTGCTTTTGAATATGCTATCTAGGTTGGTCATAACTTTCCTTCTAAGGAGTAAGCGTCTTTTAATTTCATGGCTGCAATCATCATCTGCAGTGATTTTGGAGCCCAAAAAATAAAGTCTGACACTGTTTCCAGTGTTGCCCCATCTATTTCCCATGAAGTGATGGGACCAGATGCCATGATCTTAGTTTTCTGAATGTTGAGCTTTAAGCCAACTTTTTCACTCTCCTCTTTCACTTTCATCAAGAGGCTTTTTAGTTCCTCTTCACTTTCTGCCATAAGGGTGGTGTCATCTGCATGTTAATCATGGTTAATTGGTATATAGACTTAGAGTCTTTTTTTCTATGTAACTACACACACACACACACACACACACACACACACACATGTGTGGGCTTCCATGGTGGCTCAGATGGTAAAGAATCTGCCTGCAATGCCAGAGACCCAGGTTCAATCCCTGGGTTGGGAAGATCCCCTGGAAAAATAAATGGCAACTCCAGCACTCCAGTATTCTTGCCTGGGAAATCCCATGTATAGAGGAGCCTGGCGGGCTACAGTCTATGGGGGTCACAAAAGAGTTGGACATGACTTAGCAGCTAAATGACAACAACAACACATATATATTATTTTATAAAAATGAAGCACTCAGGCAGGGTATGTGCCCAGTAGTGGGATTACTGGGTCATATGGTAGTTTATTCCTAGTGTTTTGAAAAGAATCTCTATACTGTTCTCCATAGTGGCTGTGCCAGTTTACATTACCACTAACAGTACAGGAGGGCTCCCTTTCCTCCACATCCTCTGCAGCATTTATTGTTTATAGATTTTTTTTATGATGGTCATTCTTATTGGAGTGAGATGATACATCACTGTAGTTTTGATTTGCATTTCTCTAATAATGAGCAGTGTTAAGCATTTTTCCATGTGTTTATTGGCTATCTGGGTGTCCTCTTTGGAGAAGTATGTGTTTAGGTCTTCTGCCCATTTTTTGATTGAGTTGTTTGTTTTTCTGATATTGAGCTGCATGAGCCATAATTCAAAAAGACACATGTACCCCAGTGTTCATTGCAGCACTATTTACAATTGCCAGGACATGGAATCAACTTAGATGTACATTGACAGATGAATGGATAAAGAAGTTGTGGTACATATGTACAATGGAATATTACTCAGACATAAAAAGGAGCAAGCTTGAGTCAGTTCTAGTGAGGTGGATGAACCTAGAGCCTGTTACACAGAGTGAAGTAAGTCAGAAAGAGAAAAAGAAATATCATATATTAATGCATATGTATAGAATCTAGAAAATAGTACTGATTAACCTATTTGCAGGGCAGGAATAGAGATGCAGACTTAGAGAACATACTTGTGGACACAGCAGGGGAAGGAGAGGGTGGAATGCATTGATAAAATACTGTTGAAATATATACATTACCATATATAAAATAAGCCAACTAGGTGGAAGTTGCTGTATAACATGGGGAGCTCAACCAAGTGCTCTGTGACAACTTAGAGGGGTGGGAGGGAGGGTCAAGAGGAGGGGATGTATGTATATTTATGGCTGATTCACACTGGTGAATGGCAGAAATCAACACAGCATTGTAAAGCAATTATCCTCCTATTAAAAAAAAATTTAAATGAAGCACTGATTCATCATGGATTCTCTAAAGTGCACCTGTAGTGGAGACTTAGCCTATGTTGTCTGAAGTGAAAACTGGATAAGTTAGATATCAGTTGTGGGGCACACAAAGTTGATTCTGTTGTGAAGAGTTCAAGAGCACAACTTAAATTCTTGACCAAATAGTAAGTAAACCTCCTTTAGCAGAGATTTGTGCAGCTGAGGTGCTGATAGAAGGAACAATTTGTTTTTTTCAGACAAGAGCTTTGATTTTTTGCCCAAAGTCCTATGCCAGATGACAAGTAAGAGATGATTTTAGCCAGAAAAATTATTCAGATCAGATTTCACCAGTTGAGCAGCCTTTCTGTAAAAGTATCTCCCATGGCCTTGAGAATACCATCAAATCTCAGTTATCCATGTTAATGGAAGATAGAAAGGCACAATGAATTGAAATTTCATGGAAAATCTTCATTTCTCAACTTAGCCAATGATGTCGCCTTGCTCAACTCTCAAACCTCTTTGAAATATGGACCTTTTCTTCTCATTGAGTTTGCCCACCTGCTAGTAGAAAAGCTAGTAGAAAAGGCAGGTAGTGGAAGCCCAGGCTGTGCATAGGCCACTCAATATATATTAAGTTGAATTAATTTTGGACAAATGATCCAACAAGTAGGAATAAGATAATTAACTACCAGATAAAGAGAAATAAGCTATATACTCAAAAGTGAAGGACTTGGGTTTTTCTTGGCTTTCCGTTTTCACTGGCTTCAGTAGCCTGAAAATGAAGTCTTAAAGCCCCGAGGAATTCTGACTGAGACTTCAGTTCTAGAAACCCAATTTTCAGAGATATAGGACATTTTTTTTCTGTAGTGACTGCTACATCATGCCCTTCGTTCTGCTTCAAGTTAGATAAATGTCAGAAGAGAAGTACTTATGCTTTTAATTTTTTCTTCACTATTATAGTAGCCTTTAAAAAAATACTCCAAAAGGAATTTGTTTACTTGATTTGTCCTCTTATATAATGAACAGCAAAGATTCATCTCTCCCTGTCCACTGACTGTATGTGTTATAATAAAATAAATATTATTGTAGTACTTAACATGATGATGTGTCTACAGTAATAGCTCTTATCGAAAACTGTTCATGGGAATGTTTCTTGCCTTTAGACTGGTGATGAAGTTATTGAACTTTTGACCTGGTGCTCGGTGCTAGACAGTAATGGTTGGGGAAAACATTGATGGCATAGAAGCACATCTTTGTTGTTTACTTTTTGTCATCATTTCTGTTAACAGGGGCCCTTAAAGTATCAGGGATTATCACTTTCAATTAGGGCCACATGAACCCATTTGAAAAATAGCTGTGATGATACAGGTTGAAGGTCCATCTCAAATGTTCATTGAAATTCTCTTGGGACCAAGTTCTACTCTACAGATACCATGAGTCAGTGGTAAGTCATGAAGTCTCTGGACTTCCCAGGTGGCTCAGTGGTAAAGAATCTGCCAGTGCAGGAGCCATAGGAGACAAGGGTTCAATCCCTGGGTTGGGAAGATCCCTTGGAGATGGAATATGGCAACCCACTCCAGTATTCTTGCCTGGGAAATCCCATGGACAAAGGAACTCGGAAGGCTACAGTCCATGGAGTCACAAAGAGTTGGACATGACCGAGAGACTGAGCACTTGAAGTCTCCAGATGGTATTACTCAGGTACTGGCAAGTGATAAGTTTACTTGCCTGAATCTCCTTCAAGTTGGTGAGGTATCACTGTTTCAATAAAATCAACTCACTTGTGCTTCTTGTCCAAGATAATATACTGGAACTTGAGGTGTGGTCGGAGAAGACAATGGCACCCCACTCCAGTACTCTTGCCTGGAAAATCCCATAGATGGGGGAGCCTGGTGGGCTGCCATCTATGGGGTTGCACGGAGTCAGACACGACTGAGTACCTTCACTTTCACTTTTCACTTTCATGCATTGGAGAAGGAAATGGCAACCCACTCCAGTGTTCTTGCCTGGAGAATCCCAGGGACAGGGGAGCCTGGTAGGCTGCCGTCTATGGGGTTGCACAGAGTTGGACACGACTGAGGTGACTTAGCAGCAGCAGCAGCAGAGGTGTGGTCAATGTTGCTGTGTAACTCATGAAAGTTTTTTAAAGTTCAGACTTATAATAATGTGCTGAAATGGACTTTATCATAGTTTCTGAAAATTGAGCATTGTTCCATGTACTCACGGAGAAATCAGCTGTAATTCAGTTAAGCACCCAATCTTGGACAACCATGGTAAAACATGTCTTGAAGATTATAGTTTTAAAAAAAATTATAGTGTTTACTTTTGCTATGTAGTTGAAATCAGTGTCAGTAATTGCAGCAGTGTTGTTTTATAGCACCAGTGATATTATTGTTTAGCTCCTTGTCTCTGCCTTCAGTTCCTGAATTTGCTCCTTCCAGGAATTTGTGGATTTCTTTTTGGAGCATAATTAGCCAAATCCCATGTTGCTCAGGTAGTAGGACCAGAGTATTTGATGAAGACCACTGTGTTTGCATTTATGGTCAGGTTTTGATGCATAGTTAGTTTTTGAGTAAGATGTTTTCATCCTCAAGATGCATAGTTGGGAAGACACTAGTATGGCGCTAGTGGTAAAGAACCCGCCTGCCAATGCAGGAGACATAAGAGATGTAGGTTCAATCCCTGGGTCAGGAAGATCCCCTGGAGGAGAGCATGGCAACCCACTCCAGTATTCTTGCCTGGAGAATCCCATGGACAGTGGAGCCTGGCGGGATATAGTCCACGGGGTCGCACAGAGTTGGACACGACTGAAGCAACTTAGACCTTGACCTAGTATTGTAATGTGAGATAAATGCCATGTATTGTGAGAAAAATGCTGATGGGTATAAAGAGAATGAAAAAGAACTTTCAGCAGGGTTACTCGTCTCTTCCCAATTCTATTTCATAGCTCTTGGAAGCACAGGCACTATTTCATACTTTATAATTTATCCTTGAGATAAATACCAAAAAATGCAAAATGAAGTCTTCCAGTTGTATCATTTCCTATAGTCATTTGAGTATGACTTGTCTTCACTACAGACAACACCTGATTCATTAAAAAGTGAGCAAAGCTGTGTTTCCAGGTAGGGTGGGAAGGGTGGTTTGAGAAAAAGTTAGGCAAGAATGTGTGGAAGCCCTTTATTTTTTAAGTTCTAAAAGTGGGTGACATGCACTTTACACTCATGTAGCAGGACAGGCAAAATGCTACTGTGGTTTCAGTCCTTGGTTCTGAGGCCAGCCTTCTTAGATTTGAATCCCAGCTCCATACCTTGACTACTTATGTCAACTTAGGCAAGTTACCACACCTCCCTGTGCCTCATCTCTAAAATGGGGCTAATAATGGGATCTAGCTTGTAGGGTTGTGGCAAGAATTTATTGAATTCATGGATGTAAAGCCCTTAACTTATAAGACATGTTCAACAAATTTTGTTGTTATTTTTCTTATTGCTGTTATCATCATGCTCATCTGACTCAGTGTTCTTCAGGACCTGGTTTCTTGGCCTCTTTTTACCTTTATCTTCTACCTCCTTAGCCTTGAGCCAAATTTGGAGAAGGCAAATTCAGATCGGCCAATTTCACACATTGTCTAACAATACTCTATCTAGAGGCTGAATTTGGGGCAAACAGAATCTGTTGGCTGAAACAAGTTATTTGGATCATCTGTGGTTGTCATGAATAGTGGTGAGCTCAGATATATTGAAAGGATCCATTTAAGAGTTTCTGTAAAGAAATCTATCTTAAAGATATTTTAGAGAGGTGATAGCAACTTGTTTAACAGCTGTAGATAAAGAATACCCTCCTTGTGGCATTGGTGTATACCGTTCCTTTGGAAATTGACTTGCCTGTAAGTTAGAATCTTAGCAATTTGGAAATGAGTTTTAAAAATATGTAAATGCACATGAAACCCACATTTTGATAGCTTGCCTTGTTTTGGTGCTTACTTAGTCTTTCAGGGGTGGGTCCTTATCTTTTATCATCCCATCTCTTTATCATCCAGAAAGGAATAAATCACCCAACCATGCAGATCACATTGCTAATAATGAAAGCTCATCCAGTTTCATATTTTAAGTAGGTAGATCTCATGTCAGCCTCTGAGTGAGCTGATTATTTCTAGCAAAATAATCCAGAATCAAATATGTAATACACAGGTTCCATCTTACTTTGCAATGTGAATTTAAATCAACAAAGTAATTTCCAGCTTACCTCCATCCAAGTATTAACAATTGAAGAACCAATCAAGTAAGGCAATTTATGCCAGCCTAATAATACCACCTAAATAGCCTCCTGCATGGATTTGCTTCTAAGTGTATACTCAGATTTTTCTGAAATGTCTAGATAAGTTGTTTATATGAAATGCAAATAACTTAGGTGTTTTAAAGACTATGAATTTATCGAATTTATTTTATAGAAACAGTCATTCTCTTCTCACCAGTATGTGGAAGTTTGCCAAAGGTGCCTCATTTATGTTTATTTTGGGAAATTCATGATTTGTCTCTCCTCAATTAAACATGCAGGGATTGTTAAAAATATTTCCTACTTGATTCTATAACACTGTGGAGCAGAGATCTAATTTGTGTATTTACCAATAAAATTGTATTCCTGAGACTTGGGTGAAAAATACACAACTTTTGCCTACAAAGTAACTTTGATTTTTCTGAGTTCTTTTAATCAATAAACGGTCTTGAGCACTTACATTTAGTCCAGAATGTAGCTTAATATAATAATATTAACAGTAATAATGGTAATATCATAAAAGGAGAAATTAAAAGGTCCCTTGGACTGCAAGGAGATCCAACCAGTCCATTCTGAAGGAGATCAGCCCTGGGATTTCTTTGGGAGGAATGATGCTAAAGCTGAAGCTCCAGTACTTTGGCCACCTCATGCGAAGAGTTGACTCATTGGAAAAGACTCTGATGCTGGGAGGGATTGGGGACAGGAGGAGAAGGGGATGACAGAGGATGAGATGGCTGGATGGCATCACTGACTCGATGGACGTGAGTCTGAGTGAACTCCGAGAGTTGGTGATGGATAGGGAGGCCTGGCGTGCTGCGCTTCATGGGGTCGCAAAGAGTCGGACACGACTGAGCGACTGATCTGATCTGATCTGATAAAGAAAAAAAGAATTGTTTCCATTTTCCCTCACCAAATTTATGAAGTTTTAAGCAATTAAAATATCCAGTGTTGGACATTTTCACACACTGCAATTGGGAAGTAAATTAGTGCAGCTTTTCTGGAAGGCAGCTTGACAGTATAGATTGGGAATTTAAAAGCATTCATTACCTTTGACTCAATAAAACTACCTCTAAGAATTTATATTTAGAAAATAACCAGTATTACATACATTAGTATATATGCAAGGATATTTATTTTTTGTTTATTTTTTGGCCACACCTAGAGGCATGTGGCGGAGAAGGCAATGGCAACCCACTCCAGTACTCTTGCCTGGAAAATCCCATGGATGGAGGAGCCTGATAGGCTGCAGTCCATGGGGTCACTAAGAGTCAGACACGACTGAGCGAATTCACTTTCACTTTTCACTTGTATGCATTGGAGAAGGAAATGGCAACCCACTCCAGTGTTCTTGCCTGGAGAATCCCAGGGACAGGGGAGCCTGGTGGGCTGCCGTCTATGGGGTCGCACAGAGTCAGACACGACTAAAGTGACTTAGCAGCAGCAGCAGCAGCAGAGGTATATGGGATCTTAGTTCCTCGACCATGGATCTTCTACTGTCTCCTGCAGTAGAAGCACAGAGTCTTAACTACTGGACAGCCAGGGAAGCCCCTATATACAGGGATATTTATCATGGAATTTTTTTAAAACAAAGAAAAGGATACAATTTGAACCCTCAAATAGGGGATTGGTTAAGAAATTATGTTTCAGCTGTGTTAATGAAAAATCATGTCACTAGGCATGTAGTATAGGGGGAATATTTAATGGCACAAAAATGTACACAATGTGTTAACTTTAGAAGTAGTTTATAAAATGTATATTGTTATATGTTAATTATATAAATAGAAAACTTTATACACTTTTATGCACAGAAGAGAGACTAGAAAGAGCTTCTAGTTTCTTGACATGTAAAGAGCTTGGAAGTTGTCACTCCTATTGTCACAAGAACAAAGACTTAAGGAAATGAAAATCAGCAAGTCCTCTTAAAATCACAGAAAACTGAGGTCACAGGGCAAACTGCCTTGTGGTTTTTACTTTGAAAACTGGAAAGACAGGCGAATACAATCACCACTGCTGGATCCTGGTTGGAGCACTTAATGGGTAATCAGGTAATCGACTAATTGCTGGAGAAGGAGCATGTTCTAGCTTGAAAGAGAAAAACTCCTTTTTGTGAGTTTTTACCTCTAGGATCCCCACCAGGTTCTCAGGTTTGGTGAAAAATTTATAATTGTTATAGGCAGAGGAGGGGGAAAAGTAACCATTTTAAATGAGCCTAGAGTTCTTTATTCTCATTAACTAAGGCCTGGCTTCAGTTCACTTCAGTTTAGTTGCTCAGTCGTGTCCGACTCTTTGCGAACCCCATGAACTGCACCACACCAGGCCTCCCTGTCCATCACCAACTCCCAGAGTTTACTCAAACTCATGTCCATTGAGTCGGTGATGCCATCCAACCATCTCATCCTCTCTGGTCCCCTTCTCCTCCTGCCCTCAATCTTTCCCAGCATCAGGGTCTTTTCAAATGAGTCAGGTGGCTCTTCACATCAGGTGGCCAAAGGATTGGAGTTTCAGCTTCAACATCAGTCCTTCCAGTGGACACCCAGGACTGATCTCCTTTAGGATGGATTGATTGGATCTCCTTGCAGTCCAAGGGACTCTCAAGAGTCTTCTCCAACACCACAGTTCAAAAGCATCAATTCTTCAGCACTCAGCTTTCTTTATAGTCCAACTCTCACATCCATACATGACTACTGGAAAAACCGAGGGAAATGATTTTATCTTAGACTAACTAATTTGGGTTTTATCAGTGCCTAACCCACCCTGGAACGTCTTCACTGGTGGCTGAGTCAGTAAAGCGTCTGCCTGCGATGCCAGAGACGTGGGTTTGATCCTTGGGTCAGGAAGATCCCCTGGAGAAGGAAATGGCAATCAACTCCAGTATTCTTTCCTGGAGAATTCCATGGACAGAGGAGCCTGGTGGGCTACAGTGGAATGGAACCACCCTGGAAGAAGGAATATATGCCCAACTCCACTAGCTTTCCTGTCTCACCTACACTGGTAGGCAGGAGCAAAGTTAATTAGTGCTTTTGAAGGTCACAACTCAGGGATATGGGTCACTAAAAACTGAGAGCTAATTATATGATTATAGAACATTTCTCCTTCCCCTACAATTTGCTACGCATCAATTGGGATCCTGTATAATAACAGGAGATTGAAAGACCTGCAAGCCTTAGACACTGTTTAAGAAGAAGAATCTAGGGAAACCCGATAACAATGGAGAGGATAGACAAAGACACTAGGCACATTTTAGCCTCTGACACCATGGCTACAAAAAAACAGTAAAACTAGCCTAACTCCTAGAGAGCTTAACATAAGACCTCACACTAACGCTCCATTTACCTCAGTTACTTTTACTAAGTACATCATGTCTGAGTTCCAACAAAAAAGTACTGGGCATGCTAAAAGGCAAAGAAAAATCAATCTGAAGAGACAAATCATGCATCAGACCAGGCTCAGATATGGCAGATATTTTGAAATTATCAGACTTGGAATTTAAAATAAAGAAGATTAATGTGTTGAGAACTCTAATGAAAAAAGGAGGCAAAATGTAAGCATATATGGGCAATGTAAAGAGAGATGAAAAATAAGAATCAAAAGGAAATGTGAGAAATCAAAAACACTGTAACAAAAATGAAGAATGCTTTTGATGAACTCATCAGCACACTGGACATGATTGAAGAAAGAGTAAGTCATCTAAAGATATGGCAAGGGGCTTCCCTGGTGGCTCAGTGGCAAAGAATCTGCCTGCCAATCCAGGAGACACAGGTTTAATCTCTGATCTGGGAAAATCCCACAGATTTCTTTTCCAGCATCTGGGAAAATGCTGCAGAGCAAGCAACTAAGCCCATGTGTCACAACTATTGAGCCTCTGTTCTAGAGCCTGGAAACTGCAGCTACTGAGCCCATATGCCACAGATACTGAAGCCCACATGCCCTAGGGCCCATGCTCTGCAGTGAGAGAAGCCACAGCAATGAGAAGCCCATGTATTGCAGCAAAGAATAGCTCCCTGCTTGTCACAACTAGAAAAAAACGCATGCAGCAATAAAGACCTAGCACGGCCATAAATAAATAAATAAATAAAGTATGCCAAGAGAAATGTCCCAAACTGAAAATGTGATCAAACTCAATAGAATATTGAAGAACTGTGGGAAAATTACAAAAAGTATAACACGTATGTAATAGGAATGACAGAAGGAGATGAAAGAAAGGAAAAAGAAATAATGAGTGAAGAAATAATGGCTGAGAATTTTCCAGAAGCAATGACAAACACCAAAGCACAAATCCAAGAAGCCCAGAGAACACAAAGCAGGATACATGTGAGAAAACTTACACCTAGGCATATAATATTTAAACTGCAGAAAATCAAAGACAAAGAGAACATCTTGAAAGAGGAAAAACACATTACATATAGAGGAACTAGGATAAGAATTGCACATGATTTCTCTTCAGAAACCATGCAAGCAGTAAGAGAGTGAAATGAAGCACTTAAATTCTTGAAAGAAAAAATCCATCAACCTATAATTCTGTATCCAGCAAAACTATGCTTCAAAAGTGAATGAGAATATTTTTCAAACAGAAATTGAAGGAATTTTTCACCAATTGACCTGCCTCACAAGAAATGTTAAAATAAATTCTTTAAGAAAGATGAAAATAATGTCAGAAACTCAGATCTATATAAAAAAGGGAAGAGTGTTAAAGAAGGAATAAATGAAGGTAAAGTGAAATCTTTTATTTTTCTTATTCTTAACCTAACAGAATAAAGTTTGTTCAAAATAATAATAGCAACAGTGTACTGAATAATTATAGTTTAAGGAAAAGTGAAATGAATGACAGTGATTTTATAAAGGATGTACTCTGCTACAAAGTGCCTGCAGTGCCTGTGAAGCAGTATAGTGTTATTTGAAAGTGGATTTAGATTTGTGTAAATATGTATTGTAAACTCTATGACTGCTGCTAAGTCACTTCAGTCGTGTCCGACTCTGTGCGACCCCATAGATGGAAGCCCACTAGGCTCCCCCGTCCCTGGGATTCTTCAGGCAAGAACACTGGAGTAGGTTGCCATTTCCTTCTCCAGTGCATGAAAGTGAAAAGTGAAAGGGAAGTCGCTCAGTCATGTCCGACTCTTAGTGACCCCATGGACTGCAGCCCCAAGCTCCTCCATCCATGGGATTTTCCAGGCAAGAGTACTGGAGTGGGGTGCCATTGCCTTCTCCGAACTCTATGACTACTACTAATTAAAAAGATGAGTATAATTGATATACCAAGAAAGAGAGAAAATAGAATAATAGGAAATGCTCAAATAAAGCCATAGAAAGCAGAGGAAGAGTGGAATACACACACAAAAGAAAAAAATAAAAAAAGGAAAATGAATAGAAAATAATTACAGATATTGTCAGTATTAACCCAGCTGTATCAATAATCACTTTAAATGTGAATGGTCTATATACACCAATTAAAAGACAGACTATCCAAGTGGATTATAACAAAAACAAGACCCAACTATATGTTACCTACACACTTTAAATGTAAAGATACATATAAGATTAAAAGTTTAAAGATTAAAGATTATTTTAATCTTTAATAAGATTAAAGATTAAAAGTAAAAGGATGCTACAAAATATCCTCCAATTAAAAATAAACAAATTTTTAAAAGTAAAGGGATGGAGAAAGATATAACATGCTAACACACTAATTAGATGAAAGTAGGAGGAACTATATTAGTTTTAGACAAAGCAGACTTCAGAGCAAGGAAAATTATGTGTATACCTAACAGAGCATCAAAATACATGATGTAAAAATGGATAGTACTGCAAGAAGATACAGACAAGTCCACTATTTTAGAGAGTTTAAAACCTCTCTATTAGTAATCAACAGATCCAGCAGGCAGAAAGTTAATAATGGTATAGTTGAACTGAACCACACCAGCAGTCAACGGGATCTAATTGTCATCTGCAGAGTATTTCATCCAACAACAGCCGAATACACATTCTTCTCCAGGTCAATGGAACATTCACCAAGATGGACCACATTCATGGATAATAAAACAGATCTTAACAAAACTTATAAGAATATAAATTATATCAGTATGCTCTCAGAACATAGTAGAATTAGACTAAAAAATCAATAGCAGAAATATACCTGTAAAAATATAAAAATATTTAGAGATTAAACAGTATACTTCCAAATAGCACATAGGCCAAAGAAGTCTCAAGTGAAGTTTAAACACATTTTGGATTATATGAAAATAAAAATATAATTTATAAAAATTCTAAGCACTGCTTAGAGGGAAATTTATAGCATAGAATTAATATATTAGAAAAAAAGATCTGATATCAATAATCTCAGCTTCCACCTTAGGAAACTAGAAAAAGAAGAGCAAATCAAACCCAAAGTAAGCAGAAGAAAAGAAATATTAAAAAATTAAAGCAGAAATCAATGAAAGTTATACCAGGAAAACAAAAGAGAAAAATCAATGAAACCGAAGTCTGGTTCTTTGAAAAGATCAATAAAATAGATAAACTTCTAGTCAGATTAACTAAAAAAGAAAGCACAAATTACTAATTTCAGAAATGAAAAAAAGGCCATCACTACCACCAGAACTGTCATAAAAATATGCACAATTCCATGCCAATAATATGATAACTTAGGGAAAACCTTACCAATATCTGGGAGGATACAACCAACTAAAACTCACATAAAATAGACAATCTGAATAGGCTTACGTCTGTTAAAGAAATTAATACTCTTTCAAAACGGAAAGCACCATGCCCAGATAATAAACTGGTGAATTCTCCCAAACATTTAAGGACATAATACCAGTACTCTACAATCAGTTTCAGAAGATGAAAGCAGAGGGAGAGAGCACTCCCTAATTCATTCTATGAGACCAATATTACCCTAATACCAAAACCAGACAAAGACATTGTAAGAAAGGAACTACAGATTAATATCTCCCATGCAATAATCCTCAACAAAATATTAGCAAATTGAATCTAGCAATGTAGGAAAAATCCAGTCAAGTGGGATTTTTTTCCAGGCTGTTTCATCATCCAAAAATCAATTAATATAATCCATCACATCAAAAGAAAAACTACTCGATTATATCAATACATGCAGAAAAATCACTTGACAAAAGTGAACAATATACAGTGAATGAGAATAGAGTGAAGACTTCTTCAACTTCATAAAGAACATCTATAAAAAAAAAATCTACCAGGAATACAATACTTAACGGAGAGAAGCTAAATGTTTTAGCCTAAGATCAAGAACAAGGCAATGGTGTTGTTTCTCACCATTCCTACTCAGTGTTGTATTGGAAGTCCTAACAAATGCAGTAAGACGGGAAATGGAAATAAAGTGCATACATATTTGGAAGGAAGACATAAAACTACCTTTGCTAGCAGATGGCATGATTATTTTAAAATTCCAAAAAATCAACCAAAAAAAAAAAAAAAACCCTTCTAAAATTAATGAGCCATTAGAGTAAGGTTTAAGAATATGAAGTTAATATATGAAAGTCAATTGTTTTCCTATATACCATTAATGAACAATTGGAATCTATAATTAAAAACACAATACCATTTACGTTAGCACCAGAAAATGAAATACTTAGATATAAATTTAGCAAAATATATATAAAATCTATGTGAGGAAAACTATGAAACTCTCAGGAAAGATATCAAATTACTGGAAAGAGATTCCATGTTCATGGACAGAAAGACTCAATATTGTTAAGATACTAGTAGTTCATGACTTGATCTATAGATTCAATACCATTCAAAATCCCAGCAGTTTAACTTGTGGACATCCAGGAATGTGAAGTCAAGTGGGCCTTCAGATCAGATCAGAGGCCTTAGGAAGCATCATTATGAACAAAGCTAGTGGAGGTAATGGAATTCCAGTTGAGCTATTTCAAATCCTAAAAGATAATACTGTGAAAGTGCTGCACTCAATATGCCAGCAAATTTGGAAAACTCAGCAGTGGCCACAGGACTGGAAAAAGGTCAGTTTTCATTCCAAACCCAAAGAAAGGCAATGCCAAAGAATGCTCAAACTACCGCACAATTCCACTCATCTCACCCACTAGCAAAGTAATGCTCAAAATTCTTCAAGCCAGGCTTCAGCAATATGTGAACTGTGAACTTCCAGATGTTCAAGCTGGATTTAGAAAAGGCAGAGGAACCAGAGATCAAATTGTCAACATCTGTTGGATCATCGAAAAAGCAAGAGAGTTCCAGAAAAACATCTACTTCTGCTTTATTGACTATGCCAAAGCCCTTGACTGTGTGGATCACAACAAACTCTGAGAAATCTGTATGTGGGTCAAGAAGCAACAGTTAGAACTGGACATGGAACAACAGACTGGTTCCAAATCAGGAAAGGAGTACATCAAGGCTGTATATTGTCACCCTACTTATTTAACTTATATTCAGAGTACATCATGAGAAATGCTGGGATGGATGAAGTACAAGTTGGAATCAAGATTGCCAGGAGAATATCAATAACCTCAGATATGCAGATGATACCACCCTTATGGCAGAAAGTGAACTAAAAAGCCTCTTGATGAAAGTGAAAGAGGAGAGTGAAAAAGTTGGCTTAAAACTCAACATTCAGAAAACTAAGATCATGGTATCTGGTCCCATCGCTTCATGGCAAATTGATGGGGAAACAGTGGAAACAGTGACAGACTTTATTTGAGGGGGGCTTCAAAATCACTGAAGATGGTGACTGCAGCCATGAAATTAAAAGACACTTGCTCCTTGGGAGAAAAGTTATGATGAACCTATACAGCATATTAAAAAGCAGAGACATTATTTTGCCAACAAAGGTCCGTCTAGTCAAAGCTGTGGTTTTTCTAGTAGTCATGTAGGGATGTGAGAGTTGGACTATAAAGAAAGCTGAGCACCGAAGAATTGATGTTATTAAACTGTGGTATTGGAGAAGACTCTTGAGAGTCCCTTGGACTGCAAGGAGATCCAACCAATCCATCCTAAAGGAATCAGTCCTGAATATTTATTGGAAGGACTGATGCTGAAGCTGAAACTCCAATACTTTGGCCACCTTATGCAAAGAACTGACTCATTAGAAAAGACCCTGATGCTGGGAAAGATTGAAGGCTGGAAGAGAAAGGTACAAGAGAGGATGAGATGGTTGGATGGCATCACCGACTCAATGGACATGAGTTTGAGTAAACTCTGGGAGTTGGTGATGGACAGGGAGGCCTGACATGCTGCCTTCCATGGGGTCTCAAAGAGTGGGACAGGACTGAGTGACTGAATTGAAATGAACTGAACTTACCTTGTGGAAATTAACAAAGTTAACTCTAAAGTTTATATGGAAAGGTCTGAATCAGAATTGCCAACACAATAGTGAAGAACCTCAACAAAGTTAGAGAACTGATGCTACCCAACTTCAAGACTTGCTATAAAGCTATAGTACTTAACATAATATGATGTTGTTGAAAGAATAGACAAATGGATCAGTGCAGCATAATAGAATGCCCAGAAATATACCCACACAAATATAGTCAACTGCTCTTTGACGAAAGGAGCAAGGACAATTCATTGGAAAAAGGATAATCTTTTCAACAAATGGTGCTGAAACAACTAGACATCTCCATGTAAAAAATGACCATTAAAAAAACTTACAAAATGAATTACAGATCTAAATATAAAATGCAAAACTATAAAACTTCCAGAAAATAACAAAGGAGAAAAATCTAGGTGACCTTGGGTTTAGTAATGAGTTTTCAGATACACCAAAAGTACGCTCCATGCAAGAAAAAAAGTTGATGAATTGGACTTCATTACAAGTAATAAATTCTGCTATACAAAAGATACTGTTAAGAGAGTGAAAAGACAAGCCACAGACTGAAGGAAAATATTTGCAAAATGCATGTCTGATTGAGGGCTTGTATTGAAATATACAAATAACTGTTAAAGCTCAACAGTAAGAAAATAAACAACCCCATTAATAAATGGGCAAAAGAACTAAACAGATAGTGCACCAAAGAAGATACATGGGTGGCAAATAAGTATATGAAAAGATGCTCAATATTAAATATCATTAGGGAATTGGAAATTAAAACAACAAATGAGATACCACTACACACCTGTTAGAATGGCTAATACCCAAAATACAGACAACAACAAAATACTGATAAGAATGTGGAGCAGTAGGAACTTTCATTCATTGCTGATGAAGAACACTGGAGTGGGAAATGGCAGCCCACTCCAGTGTTCTTGCTTTGAGAATCCCAGGGATGGGGGAGCCTGGTGGGCTGCTGTCTATGGGGTCACACAGAGTCAGACACGACTGAAGTGACTTAGCAGCAGCAGGAACTTTCATTCATAGCTGACGGGAATGCAGGATAGTATAGTCACTTTGGAAGACAGTTTGGCAGTTTCTTAAAGAGCTAGATATAGTCTTACTTTAAAACCCAGCAATCATACTCCCAGGTATCATGCAAATGAATTTTTAATTCATTTCATTTTCAAAAATTGGAAGCAACCAAGTTGTCCTTTCCTAGTGGCTCAAACGATAAAGAATCTGCCTGCAATGTGGGAGACCTGGGTTCAATCCCTGGGTTGGGAAGGTCTCCTGGAGAAGGGCATGGCAACCCACTGCAATATTCTTGCCTGGAGAATCCCATAGACAGAGGAGCCTGGCAGGCTATAATCCACGGGGTCACAAAACGTCAGACATGATTGAGTGACTAAGCACAGCAGCAAAATGTCCTTTAATAGATGAGTTGATAAACAAGCTATACATCCATACAGTGGGATATTATTCAATGATAAACGAACTGTCAAGCCTTGAAAAAGTTTAGAGGAATCTTAAATGTATATTGCTAGGTGAAAGAAGCCAGTCTAAAAAGTCTGCGTACCCTATGATTCCAACTATATGACATCTTGGAAAAGACAAAACTATAGAGACAGTAGAAAGTCAGTGGTTTTTAGGAGTTGTGGGAATGGAGGCAGGGAAAGATGAATAGGCAGAGTATGGGCATATTTAGGGCAGTGAAACTGTTCTGTATGATACTGTAATGGCGGATATATGTCATTTATACATTTGTTATAACACATAGAACTATCAGAGTACACTCTCATGTAAACTATGTAATTAATATATCAAGTACCAGTTCATTAATTTTAACAAATGTATGACACTAATGCAAGATGTTAATGCCAGGAAAAAGTGGGGGTGATGTGAAGAGGGGAAATATGAGCACTTTGTGTACTTTCTACTTAGTTTTTTGATAAACTTAAAACTTAAAAACAGGAAAATAAAGATTAGAGGACTATTACCAGAATGTCAAAAGTGGTTGTGTTATGGGCTTTCCTGGTAGTCCAGTGGTTAAGAATCTGCCTTGCAGTTCAGGAAACATGGGTTCGAGCCTTGGTCCAGGAAGATCCCACATGCCGCGGGGCAATTAGGTCCATATACCTTAACTACTGAGCCAGCACAACCTAGAGCCCATGCTCCAAAAGAAGAGAGTAGCCGGTGCTCACTGCAACTGGAGAAAGCCCGTGCACAGAAATGAAGACCCAGCACAGCCAAAAATTAAAATGAATAAATAAGTAAATAAATTTTTTAAAATTTTTTATTATTATTATTTTTTTTACTTTACAATATTGTATTGGTTTTTCCATACATCAACATGCATCCACCACGGGTGTACACGTGTTCCTTCTGGTGGTAGAATTATGTATGATTTTTCTTTCCTATATATGTTTCTTTTTAATTGTCTTATTATAGTATAATTCACATGCAGCAAAATCACCCTTTTAAATACACCTAAAACTAGTACAATGTTATATGTTAATTTTATCTCAATTGTAAAAGTTAAAAAATAAATAAAATTTAACAGTTCACCCTTTTTTCATCCTCCTCCAGGGGATCTTCCCAACCCAGAGAGTACAGTTTTGTGAGTTTTGACTAATGGTACCACCATAATCAAGATATAAGCTCCATCACTCTCAAAATTTACTCTGTATCCCTTTATAGTAAAATCCTTCCCCCACCTTAGTCCTTGGCAACTACTTATCTTTTTTCTGTCCCTTGTCCAGATTAAAAATAATTGATTGTAATCATGCAGTATGTAGGGCTTCCCTGATGGCTTAGATGGCAAAGAATCTGCATGCAATTCAGGAGACCTGGGATCATTCCCTGCATTGGGAAGATCCCCTGGAGGAAGGCATGGCAGTCCACTCCAGTATTCTTGCCTGGAGAATCCTCATGGACAGAGGAGCCTGGTGGGCTACAATTCACAGGGTTGCAAAGAGTCAGATACGACTGAGCAACCAACACAAATACAGTATGTAGACTTTGAATCTGGCTTTTTTCATCTAGCATAATGCCTTTGAGGGTCATCCATGTTTGTCTGTATCAGTCTTTCATTTCTTTATATTGCTGAATAATATTCTTTCGTTTGCATGTTTTAAAATTCATCAGTTGAAGGACGTTTATGTTGCTCTCAGGTTTTTCAGACTGACTAAATCCATTTTAAACATATAGTACAGATTTTGGTTTGAATATATGTTTTGTCTTAGTTGGAAAAATACCTAGGTGTGAGATTGCTGAGTGGTATAGTTAAGGGTATATTTAACTTTAGAAGAAACTGCCAAGTTGTTTTACAACCATATTGTATAAGGAGAGCTACAGTTGCTTCATTTCCTCACCAGCACTTAGTATATTCAGATTTTTTGCATTTATCAATTCTAATAAGTTAGTCCTCATGGTTTCAGTTTTCATGATATGTCCTCATGGTCTCAATTTTTCATTTCCCTGATGACTAATGATGTGTGTGACATTTGTGAATCTTCCTTGGTGAAGTGTCTATTCAAATTTTAATCCCATTTTTGAATTGGGTTGTTGGTTTCCTTATTCTTAAGTTTTGAGATTTCTTTATATTTTCTGAATGTGCTTGTGCTCAGTCACCCACTCATGTCTGACTCTTTGTGACTCCAGGGACTGTAGCCCACTAGGCTCCTCTGTCGATGCGATTTCCCAGGCAAGAATATTGGAGTGGGTTGCCATTTCCTCCTCCAGGGGATCTTCCCAACCCAGAGATCAAACCCACGTCTCTTACGTCTCCTGCATTGGCAGGTGGATTCTTTACCACTGCTCCACCCGGGAAACTGTATATTCTGGATAAAAGTCCTTTATCAGTAATGTGATCTGCAAATAATTTCTTCTAGTTGGTGGCTTTCCTTTTTATTCTCTTAACGTTTTTCAAAAGCAGAAGTTCTTAATTTTGATGAATTCCTATTTTATAAAATTTCTTTTATGAATTGTACTTTTGGTGTCATATCTAAGAACTCTTCACCTAACCTAAGATCACAACTATAGTCTCCTGTATTTTCTTTTAGAAGTTTTAAAGTATTGGGGTTTACATTAAAGTGTGTCTATGATACATCTTGAGTTAATTTGTGTAGATGGTATGAGATATAAGGGCTTCCCTGGTGGCTCAGAGGGTAAAGCATCTGCCTGCGATGCAGGAGACCTGGGTTTGATCCCTGAGTCAGGAAGATCCCCTGGGGAAGGAAATGGCAACCCACTCCAGTACTCTTGCCAGGAAAATCCCATGGACAGAGAAGCCTGGTAGACTTCAGTCCACGGGATCACAAAGAGTCGGACACGACTGAGCGATTTCACTTTCAACTACAAAATTAGTGAGATATAAAGTTCATATTATTTTATGTTTTGCTTATGATTGTCCAAGTAGTCCAGCAGCATTTGTTGAAAGGCTATTTTTTCTCCATTGAATGGCCTTTGCATCTTTGTTGAAAATCAATAGAGCCATAAATGTGGGTCCCTTCTCTGTTGACTCTTCATTCTATTCCATTGGCATATTTGTCTAACCTTTTTCTAAAACCACACTGACTTTAAAACTATATTTTTACATTGCCTTGAAATCACATAGCGTGTACCTTCCAACATATTTCTCTTTCAAAATCGTTTTGGTCATGCTGCTTTTTTTGCCATTCTTTAGAAGATGTAGAACTCTCCAGATTATTCATCTTTCCTTGAGTAAGCTTTGGTAATTGTGTCTTTCAAATAATTCATCCATTTCATCTAAGATATTAAGCTAACTGGTGTAAAGTTATTCATAATGTCTCCTTTTTATTCTTTAGTATCTGTAGAATCTATAATGAAGACTTCTCTTTTGTCCCTATATTAGTAATTTGCATCTTCTATTTTTGTTAATCTTGCTAGAAGTTTATCAATTTTACTGATTGTCATAGAAAGCCAGATTTTGGTTTCACTGATTTTTTTCTATTGATTTTTGTGTTCAATTTCACTGACTTCTGCTTTTTATTATTCATTCCTTCTATTTTCTCTTGGTTTATTTTATCCCACTTTTGCTAGTTTCATAAGGCATTGATTTGAGACTGTTCCCCTTTTCTACTGTGAAGAAGTGAAGTGTGAAGTGAAGTCGCTCAGTTGTGTCTGACTCTTTGCAACCCCATGGACTGTAGCCTACTACGCTCCTCTGTCCATGGGATTTTCCAGGCAAGAGTACTGGAGTGGGTTGCCATTTCCTTCTCCAGAGGATCTTCCTGACCCAGGGATCAAACCCAGGTCTCCCGCACTGTAGGCAGACGCTTTACCGTCTGAGCCACCAATTTCGACTATAGGTACTTATAAATTTCTCTTTAAGTACTTCATTAGTTGAATCCCACTAATTTTGATATGCTATCTTTCATTTTCTTTTAGTACAAAATACTTTCTAATTTCCCTTCAGTGACAGGCTGTTTATTAATTTTGTTGCAGTTTAATCACTCCGTCATGTCTGACTGTTTTGCAACCCATGGACTGTAGCCTGCCAGGCTTCTCTGTCCGTGGGATTTCCCAGGCAGAATATTGGCATGGGTTGCAGTTTCCTTCTCAAGGGCATCTTCCCGACCCAGAGATAGAATCCATGTCTCATGCATTGGCAGTCAAATTCTTTAATGCTGAACCACCAGGGAAGCCTGTCCATGGGATTACCAGCATATTAAAAGTGGTTTCTTCTTGGGCTTGAATTGTGTGTATGGAATGTTTCTTTTTTTCCCATATACTTTTATGTTTTTTTTTCTATGTTTTTGTGTGTTTTCCAGTTTTCTACACTGATGAGAAAATAATCAATTATTATAAAATATTACTCTACATTTTTTAGCACTTTATAATTGACTTTATAATTTCCTTCGAAATGGCAACCCACTCCAGTATTCTTGCCTGGAGAATTCCATGGGCAGAGAAGCCTGGCAGCCTACAGTCCATGGGGTCACAAAGAGGTGGACACAACTGAGTGCCTAAGCACATAAAATTGACAGAGTTTTATCTAATGTTTCCACATTAGCTTATAAATATGTAATCCATATTTCATGGATGTTGAAAATTGAGATTGACTGAGTCAGATGACTTGCTCAATGCTACACAACTAAAGCTAATTAGGATTCAGACCCAGGTTTTCTGACTCCCACTTCATCATCCTGAAGAAGTTGGAAATAAAGATTTGAAAAGTAAATTGGAATTTATCTTGTGAGAAGCTGGAAAGAATCACAGAGGGTCTTTGAGGCAGTAAGCAACTTGAGGCATTTATCTCAGTGTAGTTTTAATTTGAATCTCTGATTACTAATGAAGTTGAACAGTTTTTCTGATTTATTGCCTGGTCTCATTTCTTCTCTAAATTGCTACTCATGGCCTTAGATGATTTTTCTATTGGATTGATTGGTACTTTATTTACTGATTTGAATGATTAAAAAATATTCCAGGGAGGTGGTCCTAAGATGGCAGAGGAATAGGATGGGGAGACCACTTTCTCCATGACAAATTCATCAAAAGAACATTTGAACGCTGTTTCCACAAAACAACTTCTGAATGCCAGCAGAAGACATCAGGCACCCAGAAAAGCAGCCCATTGTCTTCAAAATGAGATGGAGAAGTCTTGAGGATACTGTAAGAATAAGACTGAAAACCAGAGGCAGGAGGCTTAAGTCCAAATCCTGAGAACACCAGAGAACTCCTGACTCCAGGGAACATTAATCTATAGGAGCTCATCGAATGCCTCCATACCTACACTGAAACCAAGCACCACCCAAGGGCCAACAAGTTCCAGAGCAAGATATACCACGCAAATTCTCCAGCAGCGCAGGAACATAGCCCTGAGGTTCAATATACAGGCTGCCCAAAGTCACTCCAAACCCATTGATATCTCATAACTTACTACTGGATACTTCATTGCACTCCAGAGAGAAGAAATCCAGCTCCACCCACAAGAACACCAAAACAAGCTTCCCTAACCAGGAAACCTTGACAAGCCACCTGTCCAACCCCACCCACAGCGAGGAACCTCCACAATAAAGAGGAACCACAGACTGCCATAATATGGAAAGGCCACCCCAAACCCGAAACACTGCAATATAAACAAGATGAAAAGACAGAGAAATACTCAGCAGGTAAAGGAACAGGATAAATGCCCACCAAACCAAAGAGGAAGAGATAAGTAATCTACCCGATAAAAAATTCCAAATAGTGATAGTGAAAATGATCCAAAATCTTGGAAACAAAATGGAATCACAGATAAACAGCCTGGAGACCAGGACTGAGAAAATGCAAGAAAGGTATAACAAGGACCTAGAAGAAATAAAAAAGAGTCAATATATAATGAATAATGTAATAAATGAGATCAAAAACACTCTGGAGGGAACCAACAGTAGAATAACAGGCAGAAGATAGGATAAGTGAGGTAGAAGATAGAATGGTAGAAATAAATGAAACAGAGAGGAAAAAGGAAAAACGAATTAAAAGAAATGAGGACAATCTCAGAGACCCCTGGGACAATGTTAAATGCCCCAACATTCAAATCATAGGAGTCCCAGAAGAAGACAAAAAGAAAGACCATGAGAAAATACTTGAGGAGATAATAGCTGAAAACTTCCCTAAAATGGGGAAGGAAATAATCACCCAAGTCCAAGAAACCCAAGAGTCCCAAACAGGATAAACCCAAGGCGAAACACCCCAAGACACATATTAATCAAATTAACAAAGATCAAACACAAAGAACAAATATTAAAAGCAGCAAGGGAAAAACAACAAATAACACACAAGGGGATTCCCATAAGGATAACAGCTTATCTTTCAATAGAAACTCTTCAGGCCAGGAGGGAATGGCAAGACATACTTAAAGTGATGAAAGAAAATAACCTACAGCCCAGATTACTGTATCCAGCAAGGATCTCATTCAAATATGAAGGAGAAATAAATTACAGACAAGCAAAAGCTGAGAGAATTCAGCACCACCAAACCAGCTCTCCAACAAATGCTAAAGGATCTTCTCTAGACAGGAAACACAAGGGTGTATAAACTCAAACCCAAAACAATAAAGTAAATGGCAACACGATCATACTTATCAATAATTATCTTAAATGTAAATCGGTTGAATGCCCCAACCAAAAGACAAAGACTGGCTGAATGGATACAAAAACAAGACCTCTATATATGTTGTCTACAAGAACCCACCTCGAAACAAGGGACACATACAGACTGAAAGTGAAGGGCTGGAAAAAAATATTCCATGCAAATAGAGACCAAAAGAAAGCAGGAGTAGCAATACTCAAAGCAGATAAAATAGACTTTAAAACAAAGGTCGTGAAAAGAGACAAAGAAGGACCCTACATAATGATCAAAGGATCAATCCAAGAAGATATAGCAATTATAAATATGTATGCACCCAACATAGGAGCACTGCAATATGTAAGGCAAATGCTAACAAGTATGAAAGGGGGAATTAACAATTACACAATAATAGTGAGAGACTTTAATACCCCACTCACACATATGGATACTAAACAGAAAATTAACAAGGAAACACAAACTTTAAATGATACAATAGACCTGTTAGACCTAATTGATATCTATAGGACATTTCACCCCAAAACAATGAATTTCATCTTTTTCTCAAGCGCACATGGAACCTTCTCCAGGATAGATCACATCCTGGGCCATAAATCTAGCTGTGGTAAATTCAAAAAAATTGAAATCATTCCAAGAATCTTTTCTGACCACAGTGCAGTAAGATTAGATCTCAATTACAGGAGAAAAACTTAAAAATTCCAACATATGGAGGCTGACCAACACGCTGCTGAATAACCAACAAATCACAGAAGAAATCAAAAAAGGAATCAAAATATGCATAGAAACGAATGAAAATGAAAACACAACAACCCAAAACCTGTCGGACACTGTAAAAGCAGTGCTAAAGGGAAGGTTCATAGCAATACAAGCATACCTCAAGAAACAAGGAAAAAGTCAAATAAATAACCTAACTCTACACCTAAAACAACTAGAAAAGGAAGAAATGAAGAACCCCAGGGCTAGTAGAAGGAAAGAAATCTTAAAAATTAGGGCAGAAATATATGCAAAAGAAACAAAAGAGACCATAGCAAAAATCAACAAAGCCAAAAGCTGGTTCTTTGAGAGGATAAATAAAATTGACAAACCATTAGCCAGACTCATCAAGAAACAAAGGGAGAAAAATCAAGTCAATAAAATTAGAAATGAAAATGGAGAGATCACAACAGACAACACAGAAATACAAAGGATCATACTAGACTACTATGAGCAATTATATGCCAATAAAATGGACAACTTGGAAGAAATGGACAAATTCTTAGAAAAATACAACTTTCCAAAACTGAACCAGGAAGAAATAGAAAATCTTAACAGACCTATCACAAGCAAGGAAATTGAAACATTAATCAGAAATCTTTCAGCAAACAAACACCCAGGTCCAGATGGCTTCACAGCTGAATTCTACCAAAAACTGAGAGAAGAGCTAACACCTATCCTACTCAAACTCTTCCAGAAAATTGCAGAGGAAGGTAAATTTCCAAACTCATTCTATGAGGCCACCATCACCCTAATACCAAAACCTGACAAAGATGCCACAAAAAAAGAAAACTACAGGCCAATATCACTGATCAACATAGATGCAAAAATCCTTAACAAAATTCTAACAATCAGAATCCAGCAAAACATTAAAAAGATCATACATCATGACCAAGTGAGCTTTATCCCAGGGATGCAAGGATCCTTCAATATCCACAAATCAATCAATGTAATACACCACATTAACAAATTGAAAAATAAAAGCCATATGATTATCTCAATAGATGCAGAGAAAGCCTTTGACAAAATTCAACATCCATTTATGATTTAAAAAAAAAAACCCTCCAGAAAGCAGGAATAGAAGGAACATACCTCAACATAATAAAAGTTATATATGACAAACCCACAGCAAACATTATCCTCAATGGTGAAAAATTGAAAGCATTTCCCCTAAAGTCAGGAACAAGACAAGAGTGCCCACTCTCACCACTACTATTCAAAATAGTTTTGGAAGTTTTGGCCACAGCAATCAGAGCAGAAAAAGAAATAAAAGGAATCCAAATTGGAAAAGAAGAAGTAAAACTCTCACTGTTTGCAGATGACATAATCCTCTACATAGAAAACCCTAAAGACTCCATCAGAAAATTACTAGAGCTAATCAATGTAAAGTGGCAGGATAAAAAATCAACACACAGAAATCCCTTGCATTCCTATACACTAATAATGAGAAAATAGAGAAATTAAGGAAAGAATTCCATTCACAATTGCAATGAAAAGAATAAAATACTAAGGAGTATATCTACCTAAAGAAACAAAAGACCTATATGTAGAAAACTATAAAACACTGGTGAAAGAAATCAAAGAGGACACTAATAGGTGGAAAAATATACCGTGTTCATGGATTGGAAGAATCAGTATAGTGAAAATGAGTATACTACCCAAAGCAATCTATAGATTCAATGCAATCCCTTTCAAGCTACCAATGGTATTTTTCACAGAGCTAGAACAAATAATTTCACAATTTGTATGGAAATACAAAAACCTCGAATAGCCAAAGCAATCTTGAGAAAGAAGAATGAAACTGGAGGAATCAACCTGCCTGACTTCAGGCTCTCAAGACAGTATGGTACTGGCACAAAGACAGAAATATAGATCAATGGAACAAAATAGAAAGCCCAGAGATAAACCCATGCACCTATGGACACCTTATCTTTGACAAAGGAGGCAAGAATATACAATGGAGAAAAGACGATCTCTTTAACAAGTGGTGCTGGGAAAACTGGTCAACCACTTGTAAAAGAATGAAAGTAGAACACTTTCTAACACCACACACAAAAATAAACTCAAAATGGATTAAAGATCTAAACGTAAGACCAGAAACTATACAACTCCTATAGGAGAACATAGGCAAAACACTCTCGGACATAAATCACAGCAGGATCCTCTATGACGCACCTCCCAGAATATTGGAAATAAAAGCAAAAATAAACAAATGGGACCTAATTAAAATTAAAAGCTTCTGCACAACAAAGGAAACTATAAGCAAGGTAAAAAGACAGCCTTCAGAATGGGAGAAAGTAATAGCAAATGAAGCAACTGACAAAGAATTAATCTCAAAAATATACAAGCAACTCCTTCAGCTCAATTCCAGAAAAATAAATGACCCAATCAAAAAATGGGCCAAAGAACTAAACAGACATTTCTCCAAAGAAGACATACAGATGGCTAACAAACGCATGAAAAGATGCTCAACATCACTCATTATCAGAGAAGTGCAAATCAAAACCACAATGAGGTACCATTTCACGCCAGTCAGAATGGCTGTGACCCAAAAGTCTACAAGCAATAAATGCTGGAGAGGGTTCAGAGAAAAGGGACCCACTTACACTGTTGGTGGGAATGCAAACTAGTACAGGCCACTATGGAGAACAGTGTGGAGATTCCTTAAAAAACTGGAAATAGAACTGCCATACGACCCAGCAATCCCACTGCTGGGCATACACACTGAGGAAACCAGAATTGAAAGAGACATGTGTACCCTAATGTTCATCACAGCACTGTTTACAATAGTCAGGACATGGAAGCGACCTAGATATCCATCAGCAGATGAATGGATAAGAAAGCAGTGGTATATATACACAGTGGAATATTACTCGGCCATTAAAAAGAACACATTTGAATCAGTTCTAATGAGGTGGATGAAATTGGAGCCTATTATACAGAGTGAAGTAAGGCAGAAAGAAAAACACCAATACAGTATACTAACGCACATATATGGAATTTAGAAAGATGGTAACAATAACCCTGTATGCAAGACAGCAAAAGAGACACAGATGTATAGAACAGTCTTCTGGACTCTGTGGGAGAGGGCGACGGTGGGATGATTTGGGAGAATGGCATTGAAACATGTATATTATCATATATGAAACGAATCACCAGTCCAGGTTTGATGCATGATACAGGATGATCAGGGCTGGTGCACTGGGATTACCCAGAGGGATGGTATGGGGAGGGAGGTGGGAGGGGGTTTCAGGATGGGGAACACATGTACACACGTGGTGGATTCATGTCAATGTGTGGCAAAACCAATACAATATTGTAAAGTAGTTAGCCTCCAATTAAAATAAATAAATTTATATTAAAAAAAGAAAATATTCCAGATATTAATACTGTATTTATATTAATACTTTATTTGTTGGAAATATCTTTTCCCTGTTTCTTGCTTATCTGTCTTTTCATTTCAATTTTGATCATCAGTGCCAACCTTACTGGGTCATTGTAAAGTCAAATACTGCTACTGCTACTGCTAAGTCACTTCAGTCGTGTCTGACTCTGTGTGACCCCATAGATGGCAGCCCACCAGGTTCCCCCATCCCTGGGATTCTCCAGGCAAGAACACTGGAGTGGGTTGCCATTTCCTTCTCCAATGCATGAAAGTGAAAAGTGAAAGTGAAGTCGCTCAGTCATGTCTGACTCTTAGCGACCCCATGGACTGCAGCCTACCAGGCTCCTCCATCCATGGGATTTTCCAGGCAAGAGTACTGGAGTGGGGTGCCACTGCCTTCTCCGAAAATCAAATAAGGAAAGCATATAAAACACTGAGGCCATTGTAGGGGTTCTGTAAATATCGTCTATGCCTCTTTCCTTGATGTACACTAAAATGGATGGAACCTGTGATTGCTCTCGATTTTGTGATTGGGCCATGTTTTCTAACCAGCATATTCTCCATCTCCTTCCTCACAGATTCAGAGACATATTGTGTGTTTCAAGACAAGAAGTATAGAGTCGGTGAGAGATGGCATCCTTACCTGGAACCTTATGGGTTGGTTTACTGCGTCAACTGTATCTGCTCTGAGGTACAGTTCCCAATGGCATGTGATTTCCGCTTTGCTCTTCAGCAGGCAGACATGCACTCAAGTGCCTAGATGGCCTGGGAGCATGGGTGATTAAAAACCTAAAAGAAGTTAGGAGACAGATTGCAAGGAAAAATACACATCTCCTGTCTTTTTCTTCTATTGCTTTTTGGCTTGATTTTCATGGGATCTCACTGAGTATTTGCTGTAGATACTTAAGCGGTCTCTTAGCCGAATGATGTAGGACATGGAAAAAGTAGAGTGCAGGAAAAGGCTCAATATAATGCCTGGATCATAAGACAACATTGTTTTTTAATATCATTTTCAAGACTGGTCGTTAGCTAGGAGATTAGGACAGATTATAAACTGGTTCACTGAAAGAGTGTATTTTATGTGGTTTCAGTGAATGACTATAATTACTAATAGGATTGAGGTGTTGAAACCTTGGCCTGTACCTAGTGAGGATTAGAGTCCTCTTGGCTTGGCCTTGGCTCCTGTCCAGTCACTCAAAGAGGCATTTGGATAGCTCTGCAGTAGACAAAGCAGGTAGTCCCATGGCCGTGACCCAGGATCACAGCTACGGTCCATCTTTCTGAACAAGCCTCTTCTGTCATACGCTAAGCCAGGGTTTCTCAGCCTCTACACTCTTGATATTTGGGGACAGATAATTTCTTGTTGTGGGGAGCTGTCCTGTCTATTGTGAGATATTTAACAGCACCCCTGGCCTCTATCCACTAGAAGCCAGTAGCATCCACCTCAGTTGTGGCAACCAAAAATATCTCAGGACATGCCCAAGGTTACTTGGAGAGCAAAGTGGTTCCTGGTGGATAACCAATGCACTAGGCCAATTGGGAAAAGAGACCTTATACTCGGCCTTGAGAATTGAGAATTCTGAACATGTAGAAAGAATTTTCAAGACCTGCCTCTCACTTGAGTCCTCATGGAACAACTGAAACCCCTCACTAGTGCCCAGGAGTCCTAACTTGCAAGCCTGATTCTTTTGCCATTTGAACAGAAAATTTGGCTTTCAGAATTTTGAGCATGTGGAAACCTAACCTTTAGGCAACATCAGGTAGTTTTAAGAAACTGCAGGGCTCTAGAATCAAGACAGACCAAGTTTCCAACCCTGGCTCTGCGACTTCTGAGCTGTGTTATGTTAAGCAAGTTATTTAACCTCTCTTAGATTCCTTCAGCTTCTTCTTCTTTAAAATGGTATAGTGGTATTACCTATTTCATAGGATTATGACAAGGGTTAAATTTACTAATCTGTCTCAGTGCATTAAAACAATGCTTGGTCATAGTCAATATTTGAGAAATGCTAACTGCTGTAACATTACCATCATTATGGTTATTATTTTTATTAATTTGTATTAGCTCTAGAACAGAAACCAATGTAAAGCATTAAGAAGGAATCAGTTTGACCTCAGCCAGGTGGAGTAGTTTCTGATGTGCTCTGGTGATCTTCAAGATGATACCACCTGGCTCTGAGGAGTGTGCCATATAAGGAGGCTCTGTGGTGTTTCCAAATGTAGTGCTCCAAAAATGTATTCTAGGAAGTACGCAAGAAAAGAAAAAAAGTTGTGCTAAGGTTATTTGAATTTAAATGGCTAGGGCAGTTATTAAACAGAGTATCTAGAGACTGAGTAAATGCCTGGTATGGTGTGATTATGTCAGATTCTTGACCCAATGCATTGGAAATGGACAGCTAAACCTTGGGGACTGAGGCTTTGCTCTCTTCAGGGCAGTGAAAATGTTAATATAATCCCAGTGCCAATGGCTCAAGTGCTAGGCATCTTCTCCCTCCATCATCTTCATCACCCTCTTCCCTCACCAGAGCCTGACAGATATAACCCTTGCTTCAAATGAGTTATGGATGGAAAATGTTAATGCAAAATTGGTTTCCAAGGTCTTCCTTTGTTCTAGCCATGGCTGAAAGCTGTCAGAGCTAGGGATCTTGTCAGTGTAAATCAGACAAGGACCCAGTTGCCCCCTCCTCTAGTCGTACTAGCTAATCAGCTCAATTCCAAACTCTAGCTTGGTCTCAGAAAAATTTTGACTTGCAAAAGAAGTGAGCAGAAGAAGCACTCAGCTTACTGGATCAAGGCAGAGTTATATGGACTCCAGAATCCATGTGCTAGGGCTCTCTCCTTGCCTAGGGGTGGGTAACAGCTCAAGGGACCCATCGCTCATTATCCCTTCCTTCCATGGCATTGGACAGGTGATTATGAAATCTGGCTAGGCTCTGGGAAGAGACGTGCAGAGCTAGGGAATGGTAGAAACATCACAGAGCCAAGTCAGAAGAAGCTTCCCAGTAATTGCGAGAGGCTTTGTAAACTAGGGTAGTAGTGATCCTTAGAAAAATACTCCAATAAATTTATCAGAAAAAAAGAAAGAAAATGCTGATTTCATTCAGTTTCTCGGCAATGCGTTATTCACTGTCTGAGTGAGTCCCTGAATGACTGTTTCCCAAATTGGCATGATCCCAGTGACCTCTGAAAGACATTTATTTTGTTGTCATTTTTGCCTCTTTCTTTCAGAATGGGAATGTGCTTTGCAGCAGAGTCAGATGTCCAAGCCTTCATTGCCTGTCTCCTGTGCACGTTCCTCATCTTTGCTGCCCTCGCTGCCCAGGTAAACCAGTTCGCCTCTTTCTTTCCCAGCTGTGGTTTTCCTTCCTCTTTCTTCCACCCAACCCACCCCTTCTCCCTAATTCCCCAGAAGCAGAAACTTCCAGACAGGAATAACAATAGGACGCTTTCAGGCATCTTGCACCAGCCCCTAAATACTGTTTATATCCCAATTGGGGCACATTCTAGGCTCTAATAAGTTATTTGGTACACAGTAACAGGTCTTCATTGGGCTTTTAATCATTTGAAGGTGCCTATCAATTGAGGGAAAGGAATTTTGGCCCAGAGATTTTTCTGTGATCAACAGCCTCTTCCTGCCATGGGCAGCAGACACAAGGAGAGTTGTAGCATGGAGGCATGTGTCCTATGCAATTAGAGCTGGAATTGCATTTGAGCATAGCTTCTAATTGATGATGGGCTGTTCATAAATCAAAGGAGCTGAACCAGTGAGGTTTATGTCAGTATAAAGCTGCTTGCTGGCTGAATGGTCACCTCCTCCAGACTGTACAGTTATGTATACATTGTTCAGAGTAGCGCTAAGGGGACAGCAGGCAGATACTTTTTCACAAGGCTATTAGGATATCTACCTTCCTGGTTGGCAGCTAGGGTGTTTGTCTGAGGCAGGGGCTCCCTCAGTGATACTTTGTTCATATCTGACTGATGCCAGGCTCCCACACCAGAGGAGTGCAAGCATGGAATGATTCAGAAAATGCCTGTGGGCCCACCAGCAATCCTAAGAAAAGCTAAGTGATCGTCTTAGCACCTGGGCGGTAGAAGCTTTGTAGTCCTATAAGTTGACTGTTTCCCTCAAGGACAGAGTTGGGGTCTATGGGTGGACTTTGAGGGGTTAGTAAATCTTTTAAAATTGTTGGCAGTTTTTGGTGTAACAATGTATATGTGTAAATTCCTTTAGAGAAGATACATAGCTTTATTGGTATTCCTAAAGGGATGTACATAACCATAAAAACATGAAGAACCATTAATCTCCGTCATCCATGGTGTTTTTTTTCAAGTAGTGAGGAACTTCCAGAACTTACAAGAGAGAAACTAAAAGTGTCAGGGCAGAAATGGTAGGACTGAGGCCAGGAATGAGGTTCAGTGACAACTCAGTTAACTGAAATGTTACAGGAACAGAGATTTTGTTGAATGGAGACCCTTTTTGTCCAATGGAGACCCAAACCCTTTTTGTCACCACTTTTATAACTTATGCTTTCTTACCTTGATAAATGGGCTTCCACAGTGGCTCAGTGGTAAAGAATCCACCTGCAGTGCAGGAACCACAAGAGATGTGGGTTCAATCCCTGGGTCGGGAAGATCCCCTGGAGGAGGGCATGGAAACCCACTCCAGTGTTCTTGCCTGGAGAATCCCATGGACAGAGGAACCTAGCAGGCTACAGCCCATGGGGTCTCAAAAAACTGGACATGACTGAAGCAACTTAGCACACATACACCTTGATAAATACACTCTGATGAACATCTGGGATTCTTTCTAGATGTCAGAAGATCATGCCGTGTCACAGGTTTATTATTCTTAGTATTGGTTACAGTAGTATATGCTTTGATATATGAGAGACTGACTTGGCATGTGATCAATCTTAAAGTTATTCTTGAAATAAATCCCTAAGAGAGGTTTACTATTTTTGCATGTGTTTATTTGCTTCTTGGGCTTCCCTTTTGGCTCTGTGGTAAAGAATCTGCCTGCAATGCTGGAGACCTGAGTTCGATTCCTGAGTCGGGAAGATCCCCTGGAGAAGGAAATGGCAACCCACACCAGTATTCTTGCCTGGGAAATCCCACGGACCAAGGAACCTGGTGGGCTACAGTCCATGGGGTTGTAAAAAGAGTTAGGCATGACTTACAACTGAACAACAACAACAACATTTGCTTCTTCTGTTTAAACTGTATTACAAGGGTGTAGCACGGGAGGATTCTTTTTTTTTTTTTTCATCTGCCAGGTTGCCTGTCAAATAACCTTATAAAATCTTATCCCAGAAGTATCTAAAAGTGGTCTAATGTCATAGGAATTGATCTAAATGGCTGTGGAGAAATTATTCTTCCCTAGGAAGGAAATTGGGGCAGGGCCCAGACACAGAGCATAGAGTGGAAGTTCACAGAGTGGAAGATGGCTGTCATCTACCCCAACTGCATAAACGGAAGCAAGTCCTAAGAAAAAGGGAAAGTACAAGTTAGCAGTTCTTTTCAGAGAAAAAGAAAGTATTAAAAGAATTAAGATCATAAGTCCCAGAAATGAGAAAATGGAGAGAAATAAACATCATCATCTTTAAGACTTAAAAGATAGAAACAGCTGTTCATTTTCTTTGCCTTCTTGTTCTTATAGGTCATTTCCTTGTGAGTTCATTTTTCTTTCTAACTGTAACCTTTAACAGTTCTTTCTGTAGGTAGTGGTCCTAAAGTTCCCTAATTCTTATATGCAAAACTGTCTTTATTTTGCCCTCATTCTTAAGTGATAATTTGGCTGGGTATAAAATTATAGATTCGTGTTTATTTTCCCTCAGCCCTTTGAAGATATTAATAAATAGTTTCATGACTTCCTTTGTTTGTGGATAAGAAGTCTGCTTTGATTATAATTCTTTTATACATAATCTGTCTTCTAGCTTTTAAGATTTTCTCTTTTTCCTTTGATGCAAACAAGGAGGTGTTTTGATGTATGATTTATTTTTATTTAGCCTGCTTAGCATATGACTTTTTCCAGCCAATGGACTCACATTTTTCTTCAATTTCAAGTCATTATTTTTGTGAAAAGCATATTTTCTTCTATTTTTTATCATTCTTAGCCTTGTCTTCGGTGTATGTCATTGCATTTCATTTAATTTAAGCTCTGTGTCTCTTAATGTCTCCTTTATTTTTCTCCCTAATGATATATTGGTATACTCCCTGTAATGATATATAACTTCAACTTGGCCTTCCAATTCATGAATTGTTTCTCCAGTTTTTTCATGCCTACTATTTAGGCTGTCTGTTGGGTCTAGTTTTATTTTTTAAAAACTGTATTTCCACCCATTTTTTAATTATATGTAAAAAATATCTACATATTGCCATTTTGTAAACCCCTGTTACTGTTTCTTGAGGTCTTGTTCTCTTATTTATGGCTTTAAGGTATTTAAATATTTATTTAAAGTCTATTTCTGATTGTTTAAATATGCATATTTTCAGGTGTGAATTCTCACTTTTGTTAGATTTCTTGATAGCTTTCCTTAGTTCCAAAGTTCCCCTTGTTTTCTAAAATTTTTGTCTAAAAGCTCATCATCCATGGGTTTTCTCTTGCATAAGTCCTTCCTTTTCAGGCCTTGTAGCTTACTTAGCATTAAACCAGGTCGTATGTTGGTGTCCCACCTTGGACTCCATCATGTCTGGATAGTCTGCTTCTACCTCTGTTTTCTTGTGCAGGGCTACTCCTTGGACTGGGACCTCAGCTGCAGCTGCCTTTCTTGGGCAGTCAGTCCATGCGAGAGAATGAACTTGGGTGGGCAAACTATGTCAGCCCGTGTTTACATGTGAAGAGTGGGACTATAAGTTCTCAGACTTACACAGAAAGCCATTTATAGGCCATAGTTCTTGCTCAGCTGCCTGGATATAGCTATCTATATCTGGCCCAAACTGCCAGTGGAGCATATCGTGTTGGCCCTCATTTATTGCTGTACTTTCCTTTTGCCTGTGTTTTATTTAATAGAGTTTCCTTTTGTTTCTAAGGATGATTTTGCAGTTTTAAAGTTTTATTTATTTATTTTTACTTTTATATTTCATCTCTTATTTTTCTTTGTTTGGAAAATAGCACAGCATTTTCTCATGTGTTCTCTCTGCCATATTGACCTGGAATGCAAATCAGCAATTCTTTCTTTCTGTTGAAGATAAAACAAAAATAAACAGGTTTAAACTATAGCAGAGAAGAATGGAGTTTGATAAAAGAAAGAACTTTGGGACACAGTGATTGTTAAATCCTAGAATAAATGACTAAGGAGAATTTTAGTCTCTTTACTGCCTGTTTCTGGAAATAAAAAGATATCCATCCATCTGAGATAGAGTTGGCATAGTTTTGCTTTGAGACAGGGCAGTGGATGTGATGACTTCTCTGTATTCCTTCCACCCCAATTATTATTAGGCATGAGGAAACTCATGCCTTCAGGGCCACAGGAATGTTTGGTCAAAGGAAGGGGCTCTAGTTTTGTGTCTTAACCCAATGGAAAGCACTGTGATGAAAACATCTTCACTGAAAAATAGAATATTTAAAGCCAAGGTAATGAGCAAGTTCTATATCAAAAAGGGAAATCAAATAAGGGAGCCATACATCCAAGGTTTTATATACAATCTTACAGCCATATCAACTTCAGGGAGTGTTTACTTGGTAGTGATGGACTTGGTGGGAAGGTCCTACCTGCCATGCCTAGAGCCCATCTTCCACTGTAGGAGACAGAGGAGACTTCAACCCCTGTCTGTTTCTGTGTATCCCATGGCTCTTACTTTGTAAACTTCTTACCCCTTGAAATTCCCAAGGTTCTCACCTGAATTTGAGCTTGTCTCATGTAGCTCCTGCTGAACCGTGGAAATCAGAGTATGCAGACTGCTTTTCCAGAATTACCAAAGAGAAATCTAAATCAATTCTCATGAAGAGCAAGTGAAAACTTTTTCTCCAGCACTTCCCTTGGTCTCCATGGTAGAGGTTAAGTCTTGATCACGAACTACAGGGCTCTACTGGGGCCAAAGTGGGTGGTAGTACAGGAAGGGTAGAGCATTCTTAATAAGAAAGTCAAGACTGTACTGGAGTCAGAAAGGTCATTAAATTCATCCCAGTCTCTAAACAGGAGTCAATCTATTACCCCTAATGAGAGATTTGTTGGAATGGAATTTCATATCTTCTTTTTTGGAGGGAGTTGAATGGTAAAGGGGAAAAGGGGAGAGAAAGAATATGACTTGTTTCCTTCTGTTCTTCATGTATAATTTTATCACCAAGAGATGACTTTTGTAGTGATTAGGAGCCTAAATCATGTAATTATGTAACAGTTTTCTTAATTAGTCATTCCATTAAGAATTTGTTATTCAGAATGGATAAATATTGGTTCCATTAGAAATAGTCCAACATTCCTGGGTCATTAAAGAGCTGTTATAAATTTGCCAAAATATCTGACTTGATCTGTTATCAGAGACTTAATCTAGTGTTTCCTTTAGGCTAGATGTGAAGAGGTTTAGTTCTATGATATGGTTTTAGTAGAGAGAGTGACAGTGTGATTTTGCCAAGAGAGGCACTCCTCACCCCAGTCTTTTACATTCCAGTTAGGTTAAGGAAGCACCCTTTCCACAAATGCCCTGTGCTCCCATAAGGAGATGCTGGAAGTCCTATGCCATTTCTCTCTCAACAGGAGAGCTAGCTAGCTAATATAGGCATTTCTGCTATAATGCAATATGTGCTTTTCTGAAAATCCTCCCATTCTGCAGAACTGTACACTGAAAAATAACAGGGCTTAAGGAAAAAACAAAATTGGAGCAGACAACTCTGAACTTGTGCAACTTTGTAACTAGAGTACTAATAAAACAACTATACTAATAAAATACTAGTGTGGTTTAAAAGGCATCTTAGATTTCTAATAAAAAAAATATTACAATAAGTAGAGACTTCATCCTTTAAAATGGTGACTTTAGCTTGAAGGAAGGAGGTATAAGAAAGAGTTGAGGCCATTGAGTTATAGAGACAAGAGAAAAATGCCCAAGATCAGAATCATGTGATAAGCATTTGGAAGACCAAGCATATGGCCAAACTAAGCCAGAACCAAGGAAGAATGTGTGGTGAATAGCAATAGGATAGAGTACTGTGTCCTTTCATGGTTTGCAGAATTTCAGTTGTGTTAGTGTATACTTGGCATCTAGTTACTGTCTCTTGATGGTGCAAAATACGAATTTGCTAAGAAAAATCATGTCTGAACCAATGCAATTTCTATTTTACATCAATATCATTTTCTTATCTACCACTTACATATGAACATGTTTGAATTACACAAGTCTATACCCTAGCAGAAACAGACTATGTAATATAGGAGGTAGCTATGTGGCATTTGGCCTTGGACAGTTTAGAGTGAGGGTTGCAAATCACTCAGCCACTCTGAATCTTTTCTTTTGGTCTATAATCGCTGCCCTGTCTGCACTGTGTATTCCTATACATTTGTATAAAAAGAGGAGTCTAATTGTAGGACTATGTCAGTTTCCATGTCTGTGACTTCCAGTGTTTCAGGAATCAAGTAGACAAGTCTTTTTAGCTCCCTCCATTTGTTTTTTTTTTTTAAGGGCAAAAGTTCAAGGGGGAGATGTAGCTATTTTTTTGTTGTTGTGGTAAAGTACACATAACATAAAATTTATGACTTTGCAGTGTATAATCCGTGGCATTAAGAACATTCACAATGTTGTGCAACATCACCACTAACCTAGTTCCTGAAATTTTTTACCACCTCAAGAAAGGAAACTTTGTACCCATTAAATAGTCACTCCCCATTACCCTCCTGCCTTAGCCCCTGGCAACCACTGATTTGCTTTCTGTTTCCATGCATTTTATTATTCTGGACATTTCATATAAATGAAACCATAAAATATGTGACCTTTTGCATCTGGCTTCTTTCACTTAGCATAATGTTTTAAGATTTATCCATGTTGTAGCATTTATCAGTAATTTATTCCTTTTAGTGATTGAATAATATTTCATTATATGGATATACCACATTTTGCTTATGCATTCATCAGTTGATGGACATTTGAGTTGTTTTTACCTTCTGGCTATTGTTAATAGTACTATGAACATTCAGGTGTAAGTTTTTGTGTGGCATATGTTTTCTATTATTTTGAGTATATACCTAGAAGTGGAATTTCTGAGTCACAGGGTAATTCTGTGTTTAACTTATTGAGGAATCACTTCCAAAATTTAAAGCTATCTCATTTTTTTATGATTCATCTCTGCTGCCACTTCATGTTTGCTGCTGATTGCTGCTGTTGCCATCATCCATGTTTGATCGCCATTGTGCTCTTCTTGCTCCTTTTGCTCTTTTCTGAATTCTGTATTCACTTGCCTCCTGGGTTTGATTGAAAAAGATCAACTCCTTTTACATAGTAACAGCTAATTAGCATATTATTTTCCTTCAGTAAGGGAACTACGAAAGTCATAGTATACAAGATGATCAGTCAAGGGTCATTTCTTTTCATACAAAAGATTTGTATTTTATGGCTTTGAGGGATCTTCATTCCCTGACCAGGGATTGAACTCAGGCCCTTGGCAGTGAAAGCACCAAGTCCTAACCACTGGACTGCCAGAGAATTCTCAAAAGATTGGCATATTTTTAACAAAACTCTTTCTGAGTCCAGAGCTATCCAAAAGCTTGAGGATTCTGGAATGTTGGTCTCTGGGATAGCGAGGTTATACTTTATTGTTGTTATTATTATCATCATTGTTAGCATTCTTATACTGATTGTTGAGAAGTGGCCACAGAGATATTTGCTGTTAATCAGTAGGCCCTCCATGTCTATACTGACTGCCCTGTTACCTCTCAGACATCTTTCACTGTCTTCCATGCTTTATTTCCATTATTTTCCTCATACACTTGTTCCCTGAACACTGCAGAGTATAAAGGGTTAAAACTTCTCCAGGAAAGTGGCACTTAGCTTGCCTTGTGCCAGGTGAGGTGATCTTTGTATCTCGTAAACCCTGGGGATTTTAGTTGCTTTTTTAAAAAGAATACGATTTCCTATTTGTATTTGAGGAGCCCTAATGCCCCTGGAGAAGGAAATGGCAACCCACTCCAGTACTCTGGCCTGGAAAATCCCATGGACAGAGGAGCCTGGTAGGCTACAGTCCATAGGGTCACAAAGAGTCGGACATGACTGAGCGACTTCACAAAATATGCCATATAAGAACAAGACATTTAGGACAGATATGGCTTTCTGTCGTGGTAGACCACAGCTCTTCTATTTCTTTCTATGGATGTTAATCAAAATTGGCCCCACGCAGAGGTGAAGAAGGTGGCGCATTATTGAGGAATACTGAAAAGCCCCATTTGTCTGAAATAAAATCTTCCATGTGCTTGTTATATTTTTAAAAACCTCTACCATTACAATCACTCTTCTGGGTTAAGACACTGTTTCCCAAAGTTTGCTGCAGGGAACATAATTTTATGGGATAATGATAGGGTTAACTAGAGAAAACATTTATATGGTCAAATAGACTCAAGAGTTTCTGGATTAGAGAAAGATAAATAGGTTTCTTTTTTTAAAGATAGGTTTCTTTTAATACCAGACTTCTCAGAGCCTTAAATATATTAATATGCATTATGAATCTATAAGTGAGAGTATGGGATGCAGTATTTTCCAAACTTATTCAGCCATAGAACTTATTTTTGGCTGTGTGTGCCACATGGCTTGTGGGATCTTAGTTCCCCAACCAGGGATTGAACTCCACAGTAAAACTATGGAGTCCTAACCAGTGGACCTCCACAGAATTCCTGGGACCTTTTTTTTGTAGAGCATTTTGAAAGATTAGTGTTCTTTAGTATATGTTTTAGGAAGTCTTTGGATTGTGCCATTCCATTTCTAGAAGCTATTTGTAGCAACAAGCTATTGAGAATTCCATGGACAGAGGAGCCTGGTGGGTTATGGTCCATGGGGTCACAAAAGAATTGGACACGACTGAGCAACTAACACTTATTGGTAAATATAGTATCTTAGTTTGGAGAAGTTCATTTGAGTAGCAAGCTGTTTTAGAACAGGACCTCAAATTCATGTTACCCAAACTTTAGCGTGCTTAAAGGGATTTGATAAAATGCAGACTGCCCTACACTAAAATTTCTGATTTGTTTGGACTGCTGAGGGTATTCTGCATTTTAAACAAGTACCTCAAGTAATTCCGTTGTACTTGAATGGTGGATGACATAGGGTAATAGGGCCCAGGGGAAAGCTTGATAAAGGAGGTCAGGAGCACAGCCTTCAGAGAGCAGTCCTGGGCAAGATCTTGGAGTAGAGGCCCCTGCACATCTGCAAAGGGCCGTGGGCAACTTGGCAACATTGTTTCTCTGGTCATGGGGAGCACAAGCACACCAGAAACATACTTTGCCTATGTGACACTCCTCTCGGATCAACCCTGCAGTGACATGTACTCACTGTTCCTCTGGCTGGCCTCCCTACTCTCCCAGAGTTCCCACCCAACACTTTTCTCTTTTGCCATCGTCCACATTCAGAGCCCCTGGCTCTCAGGTCCAGAAAGAAGGACCCTCCGTGGGGAGCTCACCCCTTTACCCCACCCACTGTCCATGACTTGTTGGCGAGAAATGAATGGCATTTCTCGGAATTAGCCCAGGAATTTCTGCTGATAAACAAATGAAACTCTCAAAGGGAAAAGCAATCAACATAGTTTGAAATAAAATCAGTGTTTTCAGCTTAGTCTGTTTTCAACTTAGTTTGAAATAAGAGTCACATCTAGGGTATTTTAAGGAAAGGATTAGTAAAATGTCCTTTAGGGAGATTTCTTCCTGGTTGCAGGGCTGATCCAGAGATTAGGGCCTGCTTTCTGAGTAAGCAGAACAGGAGATGATTACCTGCATTTCCTATGACCTGTCCAGCCAGCAATGTGTCAGACTCCTCCTCTTCCACCCTCCTTCCCTGCTAAGTTACCTGGTACCTGAAATGCTGTTATTCTTAAAGCTTCATCTGTTCATTTCAGACTTTGATTCCTGATAAATTCATCTCTCTTTGGAGGTGATAACTCTTATTAATTATTTTTTTTAAACTTTTTATTTTTATATTGGGGTATAGCCAATTAACAATATTGTAATAGTTTCAGATGAACAGTGAAAGGACTCAGCTATACATATACATGTATCCATTCTTCCCCAAACTCCCCTCCTATCCAGGTTGCCACATAACATTGAGCAGAGATCCCTGTGCTATACAGTAGGTCCTTGTTGGTTATCCATTTTAAATATAGCAGTGTGTACATGTCCATCCCAAACTCCTGAACTATCTTTTCCCTTTAGCAACTGTAAGTTCATTCCCTAAGTCTGTGAATCTTATTAATCATTTTTCATTTGACCAGCACACAAGATTTAGAAAACAGAATCTGATGGTAGTGAGTGGTGGTGGTGAGCTGGGGGAGATCCTGAGGCCACTAACCACAGGGGCGAGAGCTGGGCAGGTGTGGCGGGGGGTGGGGTAGGGTGGGGGAGATATGAAGGAATAAGCCAAGGAAATCAGGCTTTCAGTTCAGTTCAGTCACTCAGTCATGTTGGACTCTTTGCGACCCCATGGACTGCAGCACGCCAGGCCTCCCTGTCCATCGCCAACTCCCGGAGTTTACTCAAACTCATGTCCATTGAGTCAGTGATGCCATCCAACCATCTTATCCTCTGTCGTCCCCTTCTCCTCCCACCTTCAATCTTTCCCAGCATCAGGGTCTTTTCAAATGAGTTAGTTCTTCCCATCAGGCTTTACCTTTTGTATAGTCCTGCGGAGAACAAGCCTCTCTGTATTGTCAGGGATAAGTTCTTTATTCGTAGCAGAAGGCACAGTGATTTCTAGAATGAGTTGCCAGCTCTCAAGTTTTTCACTTTGGTGGTGTTAACTTAAAACCAATATGGTACAGAAGTAACCGAATATCCTTGCTATCTGTCGCCTAGAGCCAAAGGGTTTCACTTCAGGGTTTTGGATGCAAAAATGACTATAACCCAAAATTTTACCAGATTATTTGCAGCCACTAAGATAAATAGCGGTCTTTATTAGAGTGATTTTCCTCTTGATTTTTTGTATCTAGATTTTTACACTGTCAGCTATTCCCTCAAAGTGATTTTAGAAACTGGTGGACTGAGAGTATCAATTATTGAAACCTGTTCCAAAATCCACCTCCTCACAGGACTCCATTTTTTTGGCCATAAATGTAGTCTATTTTAGAAATATCTTAATGTGTTGTCTCTTGTCTTTGCCACATACATGCTAAGACCCAGAGAGTGGGAAGTGATCCAGCAATAGGTATGTGGCTGCTGAAACAGGGTTATATTTTTTTAGGGCTGCACTCCCTGAATTGGAGAGAGGCTATGAAGTATATATACTATATCTTTAAAAAAAAATGGATAAATCAAAGTTGTCTGCAGGAGGGGGATGAAAAAGGTCGTTTGGATATTTTTTTAATTGAGTAGAAAGGGAAAGACATCAAACTTGGGAGTAGAGATTATTTTTAAAACAGAGAGATAAGGTAAGTGTCCGTGCAAGTTTAGTTTTTATCTCCTTTAGCAAATTCATGCAGCTTTGATGTCTTCACATTTATGAGATCATGCCCTCAGGGATCTAAGGTCAAATCAAAGACCACACTTACCACCCTACCTTTTATAAGCTGTATTCCTTCATTATTTTAATAGGCGAAAAATGAGGGATTAGGGTTAGGGAGCAGAAGGAGCAGGGAAATGTGGCTTGCTTTCTTCCTCACTTTGTTTCTCTATTTCCCTGGCTCCCTCTTCCTTCCCTCTCTTTAAAAATCTTTTTATTTGTGAAAATTTTTATGGAATAAAGTATACATATATTGTAACAAAATTTCCAATTTTAATCACTTTCAATTGTACAGTTCTGTGCCATTAAATGCACTTATATTGTGTAACCCTCACCACCATCCATATCGGGAATTTTTTCATCTTCCCAAACTGAAATTCTATTCCTATAAACCACTCCCCATTTCCCCTCCCCCAGCTCCTGGCCACCACCATTCCACTCTCTGTCTCTGTGATTTGACTCCTCTAGGCACCTCATAGAAGTGGAATCATGCAGTATATTTCTGTGTATCATGTGTATGTGTGTATTTCTGTGTATCATGCAGTATATTTCTTTTGTGCCTAGCTCATTTCACTTAGCAGAATGTCTTCCAAGTTCATGCATGTTGTACCATGTCTCTTTTTTAAATGGAAATGACAATGGAAAAGAAATGTGAGAAGGGGCTGGTGAAGAATCTAGCAAATGTTGGTTTTCTGAGCATATTTTTCATAGGATGAGGGAGACCACATCATCTTTGACAGTGACAGACATGACAACAATAAGTCCCAGTGATAACTGTGTGAAATGCTGGGTTTTGAAAGACAGACATATTCCTTATTAATGTTCCCCAGGGAATTTCAGAGAGCATCATGTAGTAGGAGCTGATTTCCAGCAGGTTTTGTTATCTTTTGGAGAAGTCCTTAGGGGTACAACTGTTTCCCTGTTTCCCTTTACCTGGCCTCCTCTCAGATTGCTTTTTGAGGGCAATCATGTCTGGAGCTATTTGGTATGGTTTTATTAGAAAGATTACAAAGGGGTTAACTAGAGTATCAAACCTATGAGGCAATGTTGAAGGGAAAGTGAAATTACTGAGCCTGGTGAAAGAAAGATCAAAGGGACTTCAACAAACTTCAGAAGGATAAATGTATTTTAGAGCATGCTGATCAGCTTTCTCCTTCCATCTCCAAAGGGTAACAGTGGGCAAAAGTGAGCCTCAGCAAAAAAAGTTAGGTACAAGGAAGTACTTCCAGGCGCAAATAAGGTGAGCAGAAGTCTTTTTAATATTTATTTTTAATTGAAGGATAATTGCTTTACAATTTTGTGTTGCTTTTTGCCATACATCGACATGAATCAGCCGTAGGTATACACATGTTGCCTCCCTCCTGAACCTCCCTCCCACCTTTCAAGGTTGTCACAGAGGACTAGGTTGAGGGGAGCAGAAGTTTTTTGAAAGTCAATATATTATACCTCAAGCCTACTGCTGAGTAAGAGGAAGATGCACCTATGTGCACAAATAAACATAATGCAATTCAATTAACATGAGGGTCGAAATAGACAAAACTATATTGTAGAGGGAGGTGCATAAAAGTAATACAACTATAATGAAAACTGAGGCAACAATTGTCCCAAAAGTCAGGATGGTGGTTACGTCCAGTGGGGAAGGATGGAGCCTTCTGGGGTGTTGGCATTGCTGTCTTTCTTGACCTGTGTGGTAGTTACAGGGATGTTTGCTTTCTAATCATCAGTTCAACTGTACATTTATGTTTTAGGTGTGTCAGTTGTATTTCCCAGCATAGCATATATTTAAATGACACTACATTTTCATTTGTTTTGGGTAGTTATGATTGGAGGCAAAAGGTGACCAGAAGACCTTTAAGTGATTTTCCAGGCAAGAGTACTGGAGTGGGGTGCCATTGCCCTCTCTGTTAAATGTTACAATCAAGCATAAGATTGTGTATATGCATACGGCTGTTTTGAGACTACTATTTTTGTTTGATGGGGTGCTCAGTTGCTTCAGTCATGTCCTACTCTTTTGAGATGCTGCTAACTGTAGCCCACCAGGCTCCTCTGTCCCTGGGATTTTCCTGGCAGAAATACTAGAGTGGGTTGCCATGCCCTCCTTCGGGGGATCTTCCCTACCCACGGACTGAACTCACGTCTCCTTCATTGCAGGCAAATTGCTTTGCTGCTGAGCCACCATGGACAGAGGAGCGTGGCGGGCTGCAGACCATGGGGTCACAAAGAGTTGGATTATTTTTGTTTACTTGTTGATATTATTTGGGGCTTCCGAGGTGGCACTAGTGGTAAAGAATCCGCCTGCCAGTGCAGAAGATGTAAGAGATGGGGGTTCAATCCTTAGGTCAGGAATATCCTGTGGAGAAGGAAATGGCAACCATGGAGTCACAAAGAGTCAGACATGACTAAGCGACTTTCACTTTCAGAGCAGTACCAAAGCCTGGAGAAGGATATGCTCTCTGTTCTCCAGGTATGCCCTTGGAACTAGTAAGAAGGCATTTGGGGGCATTTGTGGAGCTTTGACTTCCAGGCTGCAGAGTGTGTTGGCATCTGAATGAAGCCATCTGGCTTCAGGTCTGTATTACTGACCAGCCCATTTGGCATCCAGAATCAGGACCACATCTGAGATGGAGAGAGAGCTCCAGTCCTGTGGGTATGCATTCCCTCCCCCCAGGTGAGGGTGTGTTGTACTGTTAAGACAGGGTGGTGACGAGGAAGGCACAGAGCCAGAAAAGACATGGGATCTAACCCTGCTGTTTCCCCAGTTCCCCATGGGACTTTCACAGAGCCGGCTAACATCTTTGTGCCTTTTTTCTCAACTTGTAAAACGAGTGTGATGATTTCTACCTTTTCTGAAGGTTGGCATTAACTGTGAAGACCAAGTTGATGTGGAAATTACTTTGAAAAGTCTAAAGAAATTGCTTTGAAAAGTCTAAAGAGAGATATATATATATATATGCAAGGCAGTGTATAGCAGGGGAGAGAAAGAACATAAATCCCCAGTCCCCAGATTATATCACCAAGAGAAAATGAGGGTAAAGCCTGAAACTCAGTACTTGTCCCCATAGAACCCAGTGACAGCAGCTGGGTGCTCAGGCATAGACCATATGTCTCCAGCCTCAAGGAAAAGAGGGGTCTAAAGGAAACAGGTGACAAGTTCAGTGCGTGTCAGGCAGAAGGATAAAATAAATGGCACCACCTGTGCCTTTCTTTTCTATTTTCTTTCTGATTAGATTTTCAGAGGTGCCCTGAGTGAGGACGATGCCCAGTGATGCTGATGTTTTCAAAGCAGAGAGCGATCTCTTGGCAGAAACATGGGGGTGATGCTGCGAATGCACTCAGAGACAAGGTCATAATCTCTGGGCTGCCTTGAAAGCTTCATAGGGATTTTTGGAGGCGAGGCCTTACCCCTCCCACTGCCCCCAGTCATAAAAATGTTGAGTGGGATTCTTTGTATTGTTGTGTGCTAGTTAGCCTGCCATGATTCCTGTTAGCAGGCCAGGACTGCTTCACGCCTGACATTCTTACTAACATTCTGATTGGAACCTGTCATCCAGTACCTCATGCAGGCAAAAAGCCTGACCCTCCTGCAGGGGGCCTCTCAGACCACTGGGATCAGGGGAAGAAATGATGGCTATAGTGCTGTTTCCCAACCAGAGAAGATCACCACCACCTCCTCCCCACCATGTCTCCTAGGGCTTTGGAAATGTTGGGGAAATGTTTTGGTCATCGCACTGACTGGGGAATGTCCTTGGCACTTAGTGGGTGGGAACCAGAAATGCGCAATGTTTCACATTGGGTAGGAACACAATGCTTCCTTGGTGGCTTCCCAGGTGGCTCAGTGGTAAAGACTCTGCCTGCTAATGCAGGAGACGTAGGTTTGATCTCTGGGTCAGGAAAATCCCCTGGAGAAGAAAATGGCAACCCACTCCAGTATTCCTGCCTGGGAAATCCCATGGACAGGGGAGCCTGGCAGGCTACAATCCATGGGGTCACAAAAGAGTTGGACATGACTTACTGCCTAAACAAAAACAAAGAAACACAATGCAGTGAAGATGTGTCCTACTCCAGATGCCAGTGGTGACCCTTTTGAGAAACATTGCACAGCCTCACCCAGAGAAACCCAGGAAAGGGAGTCTCCCAACCAGAGTTGATGGTACACGTCCACTCATTCATTCATTCATGTACTCATTCATTCATTTCACAAGTGTTCACTGAGTACAAGCTTGCAGCCAGGTCCCATGTATCATCCTGAGGTTTCAGAGTCTCTGCCTCAGAGAGCTCACAGTCTAGCAGGACAGGCATAATGAGATCATGACATCATAATGTGATGAGTACCCTGGTAGAGGTGTGGACAGAGGCCCAGCAGGCAGAGATGGGAGAGAGAGAGACACTCTACAGAAGCTAGGCGCCTCAGAGAGGAGTCCACATCTGACATCAGGGTGGGTTCTCAGAGACGAGTGGGACTTTGCCAGTTGGAGAAGGGGAAAGGGGAGGGTACACCCAGGGCCATGAGGGGCTGGTGTGACTGGAGTGAATGTGGACCATGCAGGAGAGAAGAGGTTGAAAAGGTCAGGTTGATGAAGGCCTAATCTCAAAGGATCTCATATGCCCGAGAGTTTGACATTACTCTGTACATCCAGCCCACTGCAAACATGGGGAGGTGATGCTTGTGTTCACCCCTAGACATCTTTGTGCACCCCCTTTCCTCTCTCTCAGATCTCACAGCCTCCCCTCTTTCCCAGCCTCTCAGCTCTCCCATTGTCACTATCACCTGATGGGAAGGAGACTGAGTTAGCCCTTCCAGGGGACTTCTCTCTTTATCAACAGATAAGGTGAACACTTAACAACCAATGGCATTCTAGATATCAGTGGAGAGTCTTTGAGGGGGAGACTTTGAAGAACTCAATGCTAAAGAGACAGCATGGAGGCTTTGTTCAGTGGACATGCACTTGGACACAGTGTGGGAGGAAGAGGATGGAACTAATTGAGAGTGGCATGGGAACATACACATTACCATATGTAAAATAAATAGCCAGTGGGAATTTGCTGTATGATGCAGGGAGCTCAACCTGTGTTGAGACAGTGCTCTGTGACAACCTAGAGGGGTGGGATGTAGGGGAGAGGGGAGGGAGGTTCAACAAGGAGGAGACATATGGATACCTGTGGCTGATTCATGTTGATATATGGCAGAAACCAGCACAATGTTGTAAAGCAAATAGATTGCAATGCCAGTGTGAGTGTGTTTGAGGTGCCTGTCTGAGTAGGTGAGATTGTCTCTGTCTATGAGCAGGTAGGTGAGGCAATAATAATAGTTCCTGCCTCAAGGACTGCTGTGAGAATGAAATGAATTTGTACAGGTAAGGTGCTTACCACAGAACCCAACCCCTAGTAAGCCCTCTGTAAATGCAAGCTCTCGTCATTATTTTGGGCTTCCCTGGTGGATGAGATGGCAAAGAATCCACCTGCAATGCAGGAGACCCAGGTTCGGCCCCTGGATCAGGATCCCCTGGAGAAGAAAATGACTACCCACTCCAGTATTCTTGCTTGGAGAACTTAATGGACAGAGGAGCCTGGCAGGTTACTGTCCATGGGGTTTCAAAGAGTCAGACATGACTCAGCAACTAATGCTTTCGTCATTATTTTAGAATCCAGGGCCAGGGTCCAGTCTGGGGAAGTGGGTACCTGCTGGCCAGGATGGAGATGAGAATTTTATACTAAGACTTATGCATTGGAGAAGGAAATGGCAACCCACTCCAGTGTTCTTGCCTGGAGAATCCCAGGGATGGGGAGCCTGGTGGGCTGCCATCTATGGGGTCGCACAGAGTCGGACATGACTGAAGCGACTTAGCAGCAGCAGCAGTGACCATCTTTGGCTAGTTTCAAGTATGTGCCTAGACCACATCCTAAGCCTAGAACAATAGAATTTTTCAGCATGTGGCTTATCAAAATGTGAATTTTGGCAAGTGGAGCCATAATTTGGTGTCCATTTGGGTTTGCTTTTTCGGTCTCCACTTGGGGGCACATGGCAGGTGGGACGCTCTTGTTGTACAGATGGGGCGGGCCTTTCCGGAGGCCCGGGTCAGCAGGTCTGGCCTCCTGTGTGGGAACACGAAATAGAAGCAGTGTAGCACTGAGGGCCAGGGCCAGGGAGATGCATTTGAAAGAAATGATCTTGGGAGCGGGGGCTGGATGAGGGAAGAAAAACTTTGCTGGAGAAGAAAGGAGAAAGGGGAGGGGGGCACTGGGAAGCACAAAATCCATAAAATCATCCAGCTGCCCCGAAACTGAACTTCCATTGTTTTCTGTGTTCTTTTGGGAAGAGGAGGGGTGGCTTGTCCAGGGTTCAGTGGAAACTTGTTGATTGACACCGAGTTGGGCACAAGTTCAGTGTGAGTGTGCCTTCAGCTATTTATTTGATTTTTTAAAATTGCACCCTTTGCAGTTAAGACTGTTTAGTTTCTCCTGGCGCCCTGGGGGTAGTGAGTTTAGATTGTTAAAATAGCAACCATTAACACTCTCTGTGTTATGACACTGTCCTCCCTGCCCCCTTTCAGAGGAATTGGGCATGAGGTTGTTTGACACAAGTGAAATTCTCCTCTCCCCGCTGAGAGAAGCAAGCAGAGAATCCTCTGAGTCAGAGCACGTTCGCCTAGCTCTCAACCCACCCCGCCTCCAAGCCTCCCTACACTCCCCACTCACACCCCCGTGAGCCCCATGCACACACTCCACCACACTCACTCAGTCACACCCATACCCATCCCATAAGCTGGAGCAACCCTGGAGAGCCCATATGCCTGTCTCGCTGTTCTTTTGTTTTGCTTTCCTTTATTTGCTGTATTTTGATGTGAAATCAGTCTTTGGGATTAAATTGGATAATTATTTTTTCGTGTTATTAATAGTGCTGTGGAGGGAGCATGTAAGGACTTTCTCCTCTGTGCTGGCCGTGCTTGCTTCTCCCGACTCATACATACAATACTGACTTTCACTGATCAATCACCCTGGTCTCTGTTAGACTTTGCATACCATACCTCTTGGGCAAAGAGCCCAGGGAGCTCTAAAAGATGCATGCATTGCAGGATTATCTAGATTATTCATAGGTCTGTTTAAAAGGGAATTTTTCATGAAAGGACCGGGAAGCTCTGACTTTCACAAAGGCCCTGGGGAAAGATAAAGGAGCAGTCAGTAAGAGTATGTGTGGAGTGGCTGAGCTCCCTGAGAAGGCCAAAGCAGAGTTGCCTGCTGTCTGGGAAGGTCAGCATTGGTCACAGCTGGACAGCTGTGAGGAGCCTAGGCCTAGGAGGCATAGAGGAGAAGTTTTGTCTGTGACATCCTTGGGGCATGTTGTCTATATCAGTGCTGTTAAACAGAACTTGTTGCGGTGATGGAAATACTCTACATTTGCACTGTCCAATAAGGCAGCCAGTGGCACATTTGGTTGTTGGACACTTGAAATGTGACTGCTAAGACTGAGGAATTGCCTTTTACATTTTATTTAATGTCAGTGAGTTAAAATATCAGTAGACACGTGTAACTAGTGGCTTCTGTAGTAGATGGCATGACACTGGACCATTTACGGGTTACTTTTCTGCTGCGCTGAATTTAAGTTTGTACCTTCCTAAATCTCTGGAGAGCAGGAATCATATTCTGTGACCACAGAAAATCATATCTTGAAGAATTTTTATGTCCAGCCCCCTCCCCTCACATTTGACAAATTGGAACACTAAGAAAGACTGTAAAACTTACCTGAAGCCACAGCTCTCCTTATGATTAGGGTTGCCTGGAACCCTGCTTCATGGACTGTGTTTCGGCCCCATCTCCCTTGCAGAGAAATTTCAAAAGAACAAATGTCCTCTTCCTTTCCACTTTCTTCACTGCTTGTAACTGAGATGAATCTGCTGATATTTGAAAATAATCTGGAGTATCTGGAGAAGGTCAATCATCATCCCAATTCCCAAGAAGAGTAGTACTAAAGAATGTGTTAACCACTGGACAGTTGTACTCATCTCCCATGTTAGTAAGGTCATGTTTAAAATCTTGGATGTTAGGCTTCAGCATTATATGAACCAAGAGCTTCCAGATGTCCAAGCTGGGTTTAGAAAAGGCAGAGGCACCAGAGATCAAATTGCCAACATTCACTAGATTTTAGAGAAAGCTAGGGAATTCCAGAAAAATATCTACCTCTGTTTCATCTACTACACTAAAGCCTTTGACTGTGTGGATCATAATAAACTGTAGAAAGCTGTTAAAGCAATAGGAATACCAGACCATCTTACCTGTCTCCTGAGAAACCTGTATGTGGGTCAAGAAACAACAGTTAGAACTCTGTATGGAACAACTGATTGGTTCAAGATTGAGAAAAGAGTATGACAGGGATGTCTGCTGTCACCCTGTTTATTTAATCTATATGCTGAGTACATCATGAGAAATGCTGGGCTGGATGAGTTACAAGCTGAAATTAAGATAGGCAGGAGAAACATCAACAACCTCAGATATGTAGATGATACCACTCACTACTCTAATGGCAGAAAGTGAAGAGGAACTAAAGAGCCTCTTGATGAGGGTGAAGAAGGAGAGTGAAAGACCAGGCTTAAAACTAAATATCAATAAAACTAAGATCATGGCATCTGGCCCCATTACTTCATGGCAAATAGAAGGGGAAAAGGTGTACGTAGTGACAGATTTCTTCTTCTTGGGCTCTAAAATCACTGTGGATGGTGACTGCAACCATGAAATCAGGAGACGTTTATTTGTTGGCAGGAAAGCTATGGCAAACCTAGACAATGTGTTGAAAAGCAGAGACATTACTCTGCTGACAAAGGTCTATATAGTCAAGGTTATGGTCTTCCCAGTGGTCACATATCGTTGTGAGAGTTGGACCATAAAGAAGACAGGAGGCCAAAGAATTGATGCCTTTCGAACTGTACTGGAGAAGGCTCCTGAGAGTCCCTTGAATAGCAAGAAGATCAAACTATTCAGTATTGAGGGAAATCAACCATGAATACTCATTGGAAGGACTGATGCTGAAGCTGAAGCTCCAGTATTTTGGTCATCTGATGTGAACAGCTGACTCGTTGGAAAAGTCCCTGATGTTAGGGAATATTGAGGGCAGAAGAAGATGGCATCAGAGGATGAGATGGCTGGATGGTATCACCAGTGCAATGGACATGACCTTGGCCAAACTTTGGGAGATGGTGATGGACAGGTAGGTCTGGCATGCTGCAGTCCACGGGGTCACAAAGAGTCGGACATGCCTGAGCGACTGAACAATAACAACAACTGGAGTATCTTAATCTCCTCATGTGCCAAGGCACAGTGTAGGCTCTGAACAAATGTTTGTGGAATGAATTAATCCTCTAAGTCTTTCCTGTTATGTACTGTCTTTTATGTTATATTTTCCAAGAAAATATGTTGGTCTCAGTTAGTGTATTTGAGTTAGCCAGTGCTCATGATGTCTCAGCTGAGGGAGAAGGGGCCTATGCTCTGCAGATGTGGCCCTGGCCTGTGCAGGTGTTCAGGTATAGACTAGAGAACCTTCTTGAAGTTGCCTGGCAGGCTGATGAAATACTGTAGCTCTTGTGATCCAGGCCCCATCTGCATTCCGAATTCTGTAGACTTCATGGTAACCAGGAACTTCAAGCATGACTCTCCCAGTTCTCCACTTTTCTTCTGGCCAAACCCAATCACCTAAGAATGAAAGGTTCCACAAGTAAGACTTGGGCTCTGTAGCTCACTGGTCACATTAGAATGGAGAGAAGGTACCCCATCCAAACTAACTTCCAAATCAACTGCTGACAAGGAAGACGATTCAACTCATAGGTCCAAGCACAGTATCCATTCAACTTGCTTCTTCTCTCCCTGTTTCCCAGCCCAGGCCTTTGCCCCCAACCCAGAGCCACCAACAATAACTCAGCACTAGCTGAACTGAGGCAAAACCTGTTCATAGCCACCCAGTGCTGAGCTTCAGCCAAGAAGCTGGCTCCTCCAGGCAACATTTCCAAGAGCCAGGCCAAGGAAGGGAGCAAATGGCCTGTGTCCCATCTGCAGTGAAATGGCCAGCATGTTTGCTGGTACCACCTAAAGAAGGAGTGATCCAGTGCTGAGATAGAAGGCATCCAAGGGACCCGCCCAGCCCTAAAATCTTAAGCCCAAGTATAGTCATTGGATGCCAAGGACACTGGAGAAAGTCTTTGGAGCATGTAGAAAGAACACCAAGCCAGTTGGAGTGCTTGCTAAGCCAGCCCAGAATTCCTAGCATTCCAGCCACACCATATACACCCCCACCCCCAGAGGGCAGCCAGTGGCCACAGTGGAGGCTGCATCCACCAGGCTAAGACCCTCATCAGCCCCTCCAAGAGCCTGCTCCTTCATTTAGGGCCAGCCTCCTCGCCCTGTGCTGCTGCTGGGTTCAGGGAGGTGGACAAACCGTACCGCCAAGTTTAGCCTAAGAATCTCACTTGCCATGGAATCTCCAGGCAGTGAATCATTTTGAGCCAGCACTTAAGCAACTTTCCACTGAGTCATCCTGAGGACTGTCAGGTTTACTAATCCTGACATATACTGTGTATATCCTTTGTTCTGATCCTGTCCCCATCTCGATGCTGAGGGAGAGGGGCTGCTAAACAACAGAGCTGTAAAGATGTGCTTATTGGAAGTCATTTGTATCAGGGCTCCCTTTGCTTCTCTGTCTCTACAAAGGCCTGAAGCACTCAGTAAAATTCTGCCAGTACCAACTCTTGATCTGTGTGTGCTCTCAGCTACATAGCTACCAAGAGTATATATTCTTTACTCCCAGTGGCAGTGCATGTTGGATTTCTTTTCCAGACCCTCCATGGATCCGTTTCCATTTGACATCTTCTAGACCAGGGGTCTGGAGAAGGAAGTGGCAACCCACTCCAGTATTCTTGCCTGGAGAATCCCAGGGACAGAAGAGCCTGGTAGGCTGCCATCTATGGGGTTGCACAGAGTTGGACACGACTGAAGCAACTTAGCAGCAGCAGCAGACCAGGGGTCAGGATTTTTTTTTTCCTGCAAAGAATCAGATAGTAAATATTTTAGCTTTGCAGACCTACAGTCTCTGTTGCAACAACTCTTCTGCAGTATGAAAGCAGGCACAGACTATGTAAATGAATGGGCATGGTCCACTAAAACTTTATTTACAGGACAAATTGCAGGTCAGATTTGACCCCTGCTCTAGACACGATGGACTAAGTCCAATTAGTCAGGGAGACCTGGTTTCAGCTATTGAAGCGACTACAAGGAAGGGACCACTGTTTCATCCTCAATTCCTTGGAGGAAGAGATAAAAAAAAAAAAATCAAGAGTATTTTTCATCTTTCCCAATTTGAATATGAAAATCTGTTCTTGGTCAGATGTTGGATACCCTATAACAATCAGAATAGGCTAAATTATGATACAGTCACAACTTACAAATCTCAGTGGCTTGAACCAACAAAGGTTTATTCCTACTCACACTGCATGTCTGTCTCAGCTCAGCACATATCATTCTCATCCAGGGACCCTGACTGACAGAGCCTTGCCATATGGAGATTAGTTCCAGTGGCATGGGACAGGAACAGAGCAAGTTGTGTCCTGCCTCTTATGTACTTCTGCTCAGAAGTGACACAGATTACTTCTGTTTGTGTGTCATTGCCTAGAGCAAGTCACATGGCCACACTGTGACTTCTGGGGACTGGGAAGTATAGTGCTGCCGTGTGCTCTATTCCTAGCAGGAATAGAGGTGGAATATTGATAACCAGCCCTAATGTCTACCATACACTCCAGGAACTGCTTCCCAGGTTTCTTTTTCATGTCCTTCCTTGCCTAGCCCTTAGGTGATCTGGCCTAAGGTCTATTTTCCCAAGCCTGTCTGGTTTCCCCTCAGTCTTGCTCGTCATTGGCATTGACACGTGAGGAGACAGCTTAGGAACTAAAGGACTGGGATAGTAATCATTCCTTAAAATGTTGTGGCGACCAGCCGTGAACATGAAGTCAGACCTCCCAACCAATTTCTTCAGGCCATTGGATCCAAGGATTGATTATCCTTGGGCAACAAGCTTGAGAACAATTGGGCTTCTCATTCCTCTGGGTTTGATTTTACTTTATTTAATGGGAATTATAGGATTCCCTAAATATAGGGAATATAGGAATTTCCTTATAGCTCAGATGGTAAGGAATCTCTCTCCAATGCAGGAGACCTGGGTTCAATCCCTGGGTCAGGAAGAATCCCCTGGAGAAGGAAATGGAAACCCACTCCTGTATTCTTGCCTGGAGAATTCCATAGACAGAGGAACCTGGCGGGCTATGGGGTCTAGGGGTCTCAAAGAGTCAGACATGACTAAGCAACTAACACACACACACAATGGGAATTTGAATCCAAGGGGAAGATCTCTGCATATTGACTCTGGGCATTTCCTGCCCTTCAGGCTATGGAGAGCAGTTGTCAAGATGGAAGAGGGAGAATGAATGGTAGAAAGTGGTATTAGGGGATATTAATGCATTATTATGGGCTACCTTGAAACTTACAGCGAATGATTTCAGGGGAGGGAGTAAAGATGAAATAATTAGAATAAGCTAATTGCTCTGACAGTCCCAACATCTCAGTAGCTAAACACAACAAGGGCAATGCTGTGGTGAGGGAAGGGTCTGCTCCATGTAAGACCACCCTCCCCAACTCATGACAACGAAAATTGTCTCCCAACATTGCCAAACGTCCCTTGGGAGGAATATCAACCTCAGTTGAGAACCACTGCCGTTGTCCCAAAGTATTTGCATACATACCTTCACTTCCCAGGATCCTCGTCTTGAGTTATATGTATTTCAACATTTCTTGTAGACATGGGTGTTGGAGACAAAGATTATGGTTGGTAGGGAACACAGTTATAAGATCGTTTGCATTTGTACCCCCATGGGACATAAATTGAGGCAATGTGGAACCAACACTGTTCACATACAGCCAGAACTGGAGTAAAAAGCCTTTTCAAGACCCATTAACCTTTGAGAAGCCAACACAGTTCTAGGGCTATGGAAGGTTCTGAAGAAATGACCTCTACAACCAGAAGCCCTAAAGCGGTGGTGCTTCTCAAACTTGAATGTACACACGAAGCCCTGGGAATTTGCAGATGCTGATTCAGGAGATCTGGATGGGGGAGGTGGTCTGAAATTCTGCATTTCTAACTAGTTCTCAGGTGACACTAATGCCGCTGGTTCCCACACATCTGAGTAGAGTGTTGGTGATCTGTGAGAAGACCATCCAACACCATTTGTAGTTCTGTACAGGGAATTGTTCTGTTCCAAGATGATTTATTTGGCTGAGTAACTAATAAGGTAATCTGCAGTGTTTAAAACATCCCTTCCCTCTCCCATTCTCAAGAAGGTACAACCCAGTGTTATAGCTTTGTCCCCCACCCTTTCTCTCATTCTCCCCAACCATTTGAGGGCAACATGAGTTGAGGTAGTCAGGTACTTCCTTTTGATCCACTACCTTCTTTTTTTAGATCTTCTCTGTGCCTGTATGTGTGATGGACAGAGAGTGGTTTCCTTTTCAGAGGCAATAGTGAGAAGAACTTAGGAAAAGCAATTAGAGTGACAAAAAAAGATTTAGTGTTGGGGGCTATTTTATCCCAGCTGTAGATTCAGATAAGGCAACCTAGATTTTGGGAGCAGTGCCCTGGAGCTCCACGTCTTGGGCCTGAGACCTTGTCTCCAGTTCTGGTTTGATCACTTCCTAACCTTAGTTTCCTCATCTGTAAAGGGAGATAATAACAATGTCTACCTCGAAAGGTGGCTATGGGAGGAGAAAAGAACTAACGAACATGAATATACAGCATAAACATGAGTCAGTAATGATCAGTCGCTAGTGTTATTGATGCTACTACTGCAGTTACTGTAACTGTGGCTCTCAATTCTTTTCTGCCTCTGGATTGTCTGCCTGTGCCTCACTCCCATCACTGACATTTCTCACTCTGCTCAGTGATTCCCAATCTAGGATGGGCCGATGAGGGGAGCTTGAAAACTGCTTCCACTGGAGATCATGGTCCACTTGAGAACTGAGGTCCTGTTTTGAGAATTACTGGTCCAAAGCTGTGATTGAGCCTCATACTGCTTTTCTAGCCTTGGCAAATCCAAAGATGGTAACAAACCTTGTGTACTTACTTAATCTTTGACCTCTTCAACCACCTTCTCCTCTAATAACTTTATAATGAGGAGAGGGGCCATCGTATGAATGCCTGGCTGCCAGAAGAAGAATCCCACTTTCAAACTGGAAATTTGCATGCATCGGTGACATGTCTTTAGTATTCATGCTTCCATTTTCTTTTTTTGGGTGGGGACAGTAAATCTATTTCTATTTTTCTTTTTTTCTTTTTTTACTTTATGGGACAGTCACCACCCCATGGCAATCAGTGATGGAGTCCTTTAAATCTAACATGTCCCTTTGTTCTCTGTATTGTGTACACTCACCTTGTTCCTCTTTGCCTGGCAGGAACTTTGGCTTCAGTTCTTAAAGGATTTCCTAGGAGGAGAAACAGGATACTTTCTACTTTCCTCTAGTAGTTTGGTGACATGGCAGATGTGCTGCCTCCTTGGGTCTCTGGAGGAGGTGGACTGCGTCTTCCCAACAGTGCTGGACTGTTCCAGCAGCCCTGAGGCTTCATCTGCCACCGCCTCCCCTGCAGCCTCTGCCAGTGGCCTCCAGGGACCAGTTTCTGAAGCCTGCTGCTAACACTTTTCCAAACACAACAAAAAGCGTGTTTGGGGATAAGTTTTCTCAATTAATCCTCAAGTACTGAATGCCTCTTTTCTTCCTTTAGTCTGTAATGTGATAGCAATAGGCTCTTTCACTAGCCTCCTGACAAGTCCTCCCTCCAAGCCCACGGCCTCTCCTCCAGTCACCCCAGCACAGTCTTCCAGAAATGTAAATCTCCATCAAATAACTGCATTGCTCAGATCATTTTACTGGCTTCTCATCATGTACAGGAACAATCCAAACTCCACGGCTGGACTTCTTTGTCCAGTGCCTAATGTCACTGGGCTGTAGTTGCAAGGGCCAGACTGTATGTTTCATTAATAGCGCTCTAGAGTATTTCACAGTGGGTATTTTCTCTTGCTTTGCAGAGGTTGCACATGAAAGAAAGAAAGAAAAGATTCAGGAGATGCTATGTAGCTGTGTTGGAGAAACATTCAGCTAGGTCTCAGCTGAAGGTTGAATGACTAGAAGTGGCAGCCGGGTCTCAATTCAGTACTTTAGGGTGTCCATGAGATGGCAAACACCTGCATCCTCAAAATATCTAGCTACTCGATGTTGTGTAGGACAGGACTTCCCAAAGGGTGTTCCTGGGATGTTCATAGCTGTTAAACAGATGATGCAGGAGACATGGATTTAATCCCTGGGTCAGGAAGATCCCCTGGAGGAGGGCATGGCAACCCGCTCCAGTATTCTTGCCTGGGGAATCCCATGGACAGAGGAGCCTGGTGGGCTACAACCCATGGGGTCAGAAAGAGTCAGACACGACTTAGTGACTCAAAAACAACAGATGAGAAAAAAGAGGTCTGGTGGCTCAGGAAAGTCAACTGGAGAAAATGCTGGGTTCTAGTTAAACGGGTTTCTTTACTATGGGATTTCTTTAACACTCCAAGAAGGATATTGTGAGCAAACTATGGATCTTTTCCCAACTGTATCTGAAGCACAGAATGTTGTTTTCACAGAGCATCTTGTGGACTAGTAGTGCTCTGCACAGCAGACTTGGGAAATGCTGGTGTAGGCAATACAAAGGAATGCTTGACCGCACTCCCCACTGTCTCAACCAGATGCCTCACATTGTTTCTGTAAATGCTGCTTGAGGGTAGTGACTAATTTGTCCATTTCAAAGGGTCATTGACCTTCAAAAAAAAAAAAAAAGCCTGGTTCCCAAAGGTTTAGAACTAACCAAGTAACAGTAAAACTCATTCTTAATTTATTTAGGGAGAAGAGGAAGGCAGTGAGTGACACACATGTTACCACAAAACCTGTCATTAACAATTAGGTGTCATGCAGAAGAGTTGATTTACCATTTTCATCTCAACTGCAAGTCCACTTATTACAGCATTGGATAATTTAAAAATTAAAAAAAACATCATATCATAGCAAAAGAAAAAGAGGAACCTATCAGATCCACTGCAGAAGGGGTTCTTTGTGTTGGGCTACACACCCAAGCTCAGATAAACATTCGATAATTAGTCCCAGAAAACAAAGGGATTTGTGTTTTATCTTCTTCCTCAGTTGTTTGACTCTATCTTAGCAGGCTTCTCTTGCTCTCAGGTTTTGTGGCTCTGTGTAAAATTAGGAAACCTAAGTTTGAATCCCGGCTTTGGCACTAAATAATGGTGTCCCCTTGAAGGCTCTAGGTCTCATTTCCATCTCTGAAGAGAGAAGGCCATTTCCAGTTTCCTCTTGGAGATGTACATGGGAAACCCTAGAAGGGTAATGAGATTGGAATGGTCCATGGGCTGAATAATGGAGCTGACGATAAAGGTGTGCAGTAAAGTGGAAGAAGACATTTTGACAGGAAAGAGCGTAGAGGTTCCCTCTGAAAATTCGATTATGGGACAATTTCACCAGTAACAGCCCTCAGCAAACAGAAAGCTGAAAATGAGCATGCCTAGCCCTGAGGTAAAACCCACAGGCTCCTTGCTTTGTATAAAAATAGGGGGGGTCAGCTCTTTTGGGTCAAGGAATGCTTCAAGTATCTAATGGTACCTACAGACCATTCTTCCTGAAGACAGCATGTACCCTCAGATGCTCAAAACTCACTTCAGAATCATTCTCTATAGTCCTATTTATTTATCTCCAAGTCTCTTAAGACTTAAAAACCACCTCACCCCTGGAGGTATACACTTACCACTTAACAAAATTAGTAATATACCCTCAACATTCGAACACATGTCACTATTTGGATGTTTGTCCCTTTGTTCCAGTGCTAGAGATAGACAGGTCAAGACAGAAACCCTGCCTCCTTTGCACTTGGTCATCACTCAGCAAGCAGTCCACCTGTTAGCAAGTGCTAGACTGTAGGGTACAGACAGGCAGACCAGTAGAGTTGCTGCCAGAAATCAGAGTCTGTTTGACAGATGGTGAGGGCTGGTAGGATTTGAAGAGGCAGAGGACCGTTGGTGGCAGTGGTTGGGTCTAGCATGAGTCAGGGCAGAGCTGGCAAGGAACACAGTGGGGGTCAGGACTGGCTGGTCTGAGGTAGAGTGTTCTTTAGCCAAGGGGAGGCATCTCCAAGGTGTGCTTTATCACCCTGGCTAGGCCTTGCTGTAATGCTGCTCCATATCCAGCTTTAGCTCCGAGTGCTTACCCAGGTGGCTGACACAGTGAAGCTAGAACTCCTACCTGAAGGGCAGCAAATCACAAGCTGAGGGGTCTCTCCTGGGTTGGCAGAACTCTCACAGGGTGTTTAAGCTCTGGACATCAGACTGCTGGAGCGGACTCAGTTATTCATCTTTTTTTGCCTTCAGATGGACTGCCCTTGGTAACCTGGAGATAATCAGAATTAACTGTCCATGTTGCATGTAGCTTCTTTTCTCCCTAAGCCTTTTCAAAAAGTAGAATGTGGTTTGCTTCTCCTCTGTTCCTGTGAAGTAGAAGCAAGTGAAATGACTAACCCCAACCAACATATACATACTCCTGAATGCAGAAAGTTCTTTAGAAACTGAGGCCTAGAGATGCAAAGTGACAGTGGTTCCATCACACAGCCTGTCAGTGGCCCAACCCAGCCAAGAATACATGTGCTCTTCTTCTCTCCCAGATGGAGTGCCCGGCCTGCCGGCACCCTGCTTGCCTCCCAGAGACAGGCTCACCTCTTGCACAAAACCTTTCCTCCGGCCCTCCTTCTCTGCATCTGTCTGACAAGACAGCATTTTCAGGCAGGGTCAGCTACTGACTGACAGCAGCTGAAACGTGAATGGAAGTGGGATGAAAAACAGCCTGCAGATGGGTTCTGGATGAAAAGGGGGACGGGCAGATGACTGTTTCTTCTCACTCAGCACCTTCTTGGTTGGGACAGAGTGTTGTGTCTGTCTGTATAGCTGCAGAGTGATCTACTGAATCTGCTTCAGGAATTTCCTGGCCCAGGACCCCATGAGGATTGGCCTGGGGGTCGGAGTAGGGAGGCCACTAGTTGTGCTAAAGAGTCTCCTTGAAGATTCCAAATGGGAAAGCCCTCCCCGCATTGGCCCCCTGCTTTAGCTCAGCTGTCTGGCAGACCTACTGCATCTCCCAAGGCAGATACCCCGTGGACAAGATGATAACTGGGGATCCACCCCCACAACCCCTTTGAGCTTCTCCTTTGGCTTTTTCATTTACTTTGCTATTCTTGACCTGCCTCCCTGTCACCAGGATATACAGCACCTTCATTTTGTCCAGGCTTGCCCGGTGTTGATACTCAGCCTTTGTGTCTGCATTGTAGGAAGTTTCATCTTTTATGGTTTTGGGAAACAGCTTTATCTGAGGTATAATTCACATACTATTTATCCTTTTAAAGAGTACAGTTAAGTTGGTTTTAGTGTATTTACAAGATATTGCAACCACCGCCACTCTCTAATTCCAGAATATTTTCATCATCCCCAAAAGGAAGTCCCATACCCGCTAGCAGTTAGCTGTCCATTTTCCCCTCCCCTCTGGTCCTGGCATGCACTGAGCTTCTTTCTGTCTCTGTGGATTTGCCTATTGTGGATACTTCATAAATATGAAATCATACAGTATGTGACCTTTTGTGTCTGGCTTCTTTTACTAAGCATAATGTTTTCAAGGTTCATCCATTCTAACTGAAATATATGTCATTGTATGATACACCACATTTTGTTTATCAATTCGTCCATTAATGGGTGCTGGGTGGTTTCCACCTTTTGACTATTGTGAATAATGCTGCTCTAAACATTCATGTACAGGGATCTGTTTGAATCCCTCCTTTCAGTTCTCTTCAGTTTATACCTAGAAGTGGGATTACTGGTTCATATAGTGACTCTAGGTTTAACTTTGGAGGAACTGCCCAGCTTTTTGGCACAGCAGCTGTACCACATGACATTTTTGCATTCCCACCAGTAGCACAAAATTTCCATTTTTTCCACACCATTGCCAACAATTTATTATTATCTTTTTTGTTATAACCATCCTGGAGGTACAAAGTGGTGTCTCACTGTGGTCTTTGTTCTCCCCACCACTACTACCTTGCTCTTTATTGGTTGTTCCAATCTTCAGTATTCATTACCATGAACTTACTAAGCCTTTGGGAAAGTCAGGGCCCTACCCTAACCAGTGCTTGAAGTTGGGCCATATCGCGCACTCTGGCAAAGCAGAAAAGAAGAGAGGTTAGGGACACAGTGAACTTGCCACCTTTGGAAGCTCTACTGTAGCAGGAGCAGTCTGCTCTACCAGTCCTTTTTCTTTCCTCCAAAGAGACCTTTGAGTGCACAAGTATTAGTAATACTTAGACAAGGCTTCCCTGAAGAGATGAGACTAGAGCTGGGCCATGGAGAATGGACAGAAGCAAAATTGGATGAAGGTTGAAAGGGGAGAGGCATTCTGAACTGAAAAATATGAACTACTTTTCCAAGGAACAGCTCAGTTACTGAACCAAAACAAAGATGAAAATCAAACCAATCAACAGTGACTTTTGTTTAGCGTGCAGCAGGAGAGGAGACTGGAAATGATGGCCCGAATGCAGGGGGAGAATCGGTTTCTTTTCCCTTCAGGACCGCTCAATCACAGACACACTGGTGACACTTCTGACCCATAAACCCACCTCCCTGAAACCCTCAGAAAATCCAACACAGAGACTATGAGTTTGATAGATGGCTTTGGCCAGAATTCAGGTACTCAGCTAAAGAAGTCTCTCCTGGTGGGCTTCCCACTGAAATGAGGGAGAGGGGCGGGGAGGGCAGACGGGTTGGTTGGAAGCTGAGGCATAGAAGGATTCTTAGTGAACATGATGACAGAAGTGACTCTAGCCACCACTCAGAATCTGGCAATATTTGAGAAGTCCTACAGGGCAGTGAAAGACAGTCATCTTAGTTTGGGCTGCTGTAATAAAAATATCAAAGACTAATGGCTTAAACAACAAACATTTATTTCTCACAGTTCAAGGGGCTGGAAAGTCAAGGTGCCAGCAAACCTGTTGAGAGATCACTTCGTGGTTCAGAGATAGTCATCTTCATCCTGTGTTCTCATAGCTGAAAGCAGAGATCATCTTCCCATTGTCTCTTATAAGGGCACAATCCCATTCATGAAGGCCCCAACTCCCACAGACCTCACCTCACATTGGGGATTAGGTTTCCAACATAGGGATTTGGTGAAAAGGACACAAACATTCAGTCTATAACAGGCACTGTAAGGACTAGGCAGCCCCAGATTGTTTCCATTACCGACCTGCTTTCTGCCTTCCAGAAACCCTATCATTACAGATAATAGTAATATAACAATAACAGCATTCAATGAGCACCTGTATGCACCTGGTACTATGCTGAGCACATTATGTGTCTTACCTCATTTCATCTTTACAACAACCTATGAGATGGGTATTATCAGCCCCATTTTATAGATGGGTGAACTGAGGCTCAAGAATGTTAAATTATTTGCTCAGCTATTAAGTGGTAACTAGTAGTGGAGGTGGAGAAGGCAATGGCACCCCACTCCAGTACTCTTGCCTGGAAAATCCCATGGATGGAGGAGCCTGGTGGGCTGCAGTCCATGGGGTCACTAAGAGTCGGACACGACTGAGCGACTTCACTTTCACTTTCACTTTCCACTTTCATACACTGGAGAAGGAAATGGCAACCCACTCCAGTGTTCTTGCCTGGAGAATCCCAGGGACCGGGGAGCCTGGCGGGCTGCCCTCTATGGGGTCGCACAGAGTTGGACACGACTGAGGCGACGCAGCAGCAGCAGCAGTAGTGGAGGTGGAATTTGAGCAGTTTGGACACTGGACAGCTCTCAGAGGCTGTGTTTTCAGTGATTGCCCCCACATTGAGCCTTAAATTCTGGAATGTTTCACACTACTTGCCCTGTCCTCTATAGCCTCATTATAAATAAAGCAGCAAAGGCCCAAGGTATAATTTAATTATCTAGAAAAAGAACCTATTTTCAGGATTTCCCTGGCAGTCCAGTTAAGACTCTCTGCTTCCACTGCAGCGAGTATGGGTTCTATCCCTGGTGGGGCAACTAACATCTCGTATGCCACAGGGCCAAAAAAAAAAAAAAGAACCTACTTCCTATTTTCCAATGTTGTCTTCCATGGGCACTATGGTATGAATTAGTCAATAAGTGCTAAACTTCTCCCACCCCCAGCAAGGCCTCAATGTGATAGGACACAGAACAGTTAAGTTTTTATGGAGGAGGAGATTTTGGGAAAGATCTTAAAATCATAGTCCTCTGCCTAAGGAAAACAGGTCTAGATAAGTCGACACTTTGAGCAGCCCAGGGCAAAAGAAGTCATAATGTTTGGAGCGCTGAAAGGAAGAAATCTAAATGGTAGGCTTTAGCTGATGGACCTGTTTGAAGCAATACCTTTGATTTCAGTGAGCCTCCCAAGGAAAAACTCACCTGCATGCCCATGGCCCCAGAGGGTGAGCAAGTTCCTTTTTAGAAGGGAGCTATAGACACCCACTGTTTGGGATGTATTACTTGTGCAAGATGAGTCACATCCCTGCTGTAGGCTCTGACCTAGCCTAATCAGGATGAGGGCCCGGCTGTTCTTCCTTCCACTACAGTGGTGCTCCATGGAGGAGCACAGGAGATTTCCCATCAGCACCCTTATTTAAAACTATCTGTTTCAGAAAGCAATGTAATAGCCCCCCACTCTCCCCAAAGGGGATAAATAGTGTCCGTAGGAGACAGCCATCTCATTGTAGTCACACTGGGAACATGGAGTTCTAGCTAAGGTCTGTCCCAGTAGTAGGAATTGAGTTGGGTTTCTATGACCAGGTCTGTAGGACTGATTTTCTATGGTTGCTTCTTATTTTTAATTTTTTCCATATGATCTCTTGCTTTTATTTATTTTTTAAAAAAAATTTTACTGGAGTATAGTTGCTTTACAGCTAGTTTGTACTGTACAGCAAAGTGAATCAGCCACATGTGTGCATATGCATTAGTGCGTGAGGACTAAGTTGCTTCAGTTGTGTCTGACTCTTTTCGACCCAAAAGACTGTAGCCTGCCAGTCTCCTCTGTCCATTGGATCCTCCAGCAAGAATACTGAAGTGGAATACCATGCCCTCCTCCAGGGGATTTTCTCGACCCAGGAATCGAACCTGCATCTCCTGCGTCTCCTGCATTTCAGGCGAATTCTTTCACACTGAGCCATGGAAGAAGTCTGTGTATGCATATATCCCCTCTTTTTGAATTTCTTTCCCATTTAGGTCGCCACAGGGCATTGAGTAGAGTTCCCTGTGCTGTACAGCAGGTTCTCATCAGTTACCTGTTTTGTACATCGTGACATATATATGTCAATCCCAATCTCCCAATTCATCCCACCTCCCTTCTTACTTACACTCCTGATATCCATCCATTTGTTCTCTACATTGGAAGGGACCCAAAATAGTCATCAAGTCTAGCCCCTGGCCTTGAATTATAATTTTTTTTAAGTATAAACTCTTCAAATTTAGTTTTTCAATGCAAAATACATTTGTATCATTTAAGAATGTAAATGCTTATGTGTATATATGTATATATGATGTATATATATATGTGTATATATGTATATATATGTGTATATATGATCATATGTATTTATGTTCATAGTTGTGCTGTGCTTAGTCGCTCAGTTGTGTCTGACTCTTTGTAACCCCATGGACTATAGCCTACCAGGCTCCTCTGTCCATGGGGATTTTCCAACCAGGAATACTGGAATGGGCTGCCATGCCCTCCTCCAGGGGATCTTCCCAACCCAGGGATCAAACCCAAGTCTCCCCCATTGCAGGCAGGTTCTTTACCATCTGAGCCACCAGGGAAGCCCAAGCCAACTACTGAAGTGGGTAGCCTATCCCTTCTCCAGGGGACCTTCCCAACCCAGGATTCGAACCAGGATCTCCTGCATTGCAGGCAGATTCTTTACCAGCTGAGCTACCAGGGAGGTCCTTATGTTCATAGAGGTATGTGTAAAAGTATGCAATAAGATGTCTAATTCACTCCTGTCCCACAATCCATCCAATTCTTACCCTTCCCCTCAAAATGTAGCACCCCCTTATAACTTTTAGTATTTTCCTATGTATCCTTCCTGATTTTCTTTATGAATGTGAGTATAAACTCTTCCAAAAATATATTCTTGTTACAAAAAACACAGTGTATTATCTGAATCATTTTTCACTTTGCAGTTTTTTTCATTAAATAATCTATTTTTTGTATTAGTACATAGAAAGCTTACTCATTTTTTATACAGCTGCATACTTTTTCATTGCATTAATCAGCCATCATGTATTTAACCAGATATCTACTGATGGACACAGAAGTTGTTTCCAATCTTTTGCCATCACAAATGATGGTACAATGAATAACTTAGATTTTTCACACATGGAGTATATCTGTAGTGTGAATTCTTAAAAGTAGGATTGCTTGGTGAAAAATACATATATTTTAAAACTGAATGATATTGCTAAATAGCCTCCATAGTATTTGTATAAATTTTCCACAGCTTTATTGAGAGAGTTTATTAATCAAACTTTTGAATTTTCGCAAATCTGATAATTTAGTGTAGTTTTCTTTCAGTTAATGTGTGACATATTTGTTTCAGGTGTGCAAAATAATGATTCAACATCTGTTTATATTTCAAAAATGACCAACTCAGTAAGTTTAGTTAACATCTATATATTTAAAAATTTATATATACAAATTTTTTTCTTATGTTGAGGACTTTTAAGATTTATTCTCTTAGCAACCTTAAAATATACAGTTCAGTTCAGTTCAGTTGCTCAGTCGTGTCCGACTCTTTGTGACCTCATGAACCACAGCATGCCAGGCCTCCCTGTCCATCACCAACTCCGGGAGTCCACACAAACCCATGTCCATTGAGTCAGTGATGCCATCCAACCATCTCATCCTCTGTCATCCCCTTCTCCTCCTGCCCTCAATCTTTCCCAGCATCAGGGTCTTTTCAAATGAGTCAGTTCTTCACATCAGGTGGCCAAAGTACTGGAGTTTCAGCTTCAACATCAGTCCTTCCAATGAATACCCAGGACTGATATCCTTTAGGATGGACTGGTTGGATCTCCTTGCAGTCCAAGGGACTCTCAAGAGTCTTCTCCAACGCCACAGTTCAAAAGCATCAATTCTTCGGTGCTCAGCTTTCTTTATAGTCCAACTCTCATATCCATACATGACCACTGGAAAACCATAGCCTTGACTAGACAGACCTTTGTTGACAAAGTAATACACTCTTATTAACTATAGTCACCATGATGTACATCCCATCCCCATAAATTTTTTATTTTATAAGTCCTCTGAACCTCCTTTACCCATTTCACCCACTCCCCTAACCCCCTGCCTTTGGCAACCACCAATCTGTTCTCTGTATCTACAGGCTTGGGGTTTATTTTTTAGATTCCATGTATAAATGAGATCATATGGTATTTGTCTTTCTCTGTCTGGTTTATTTCATTTAGCATAATGTCCTCAAGGTCCATTTATATTGTTGCAAATGGCAAGATTTCATTCTTTTTTATGGCTGAATAGAATTCCATTGTGTATGTGTGTTTATGTGTATGTGTGCCTGTGTCTCAAGGGAATTAAAGGGAACATAACATTTCAAGCCCTTTACCTTCATCTCCATATTCCCTGCTCCACCACCACCTCCAAAATGGCCTGTGGATGTGCTGGAACTACATCACTAGAATGAGACAGAACCAGATTAGAAACACTGTCTTCAGGATCAGCCATCAAAAATAAAATAGGAACCAGAGTAACAATAGCAATGACAAAAAGGGGGAGGGCTCAGAGTCGAGGAGATTAGTGATCACGGCTGGGAGCTCTGAAGAGGTTTGCATTTATTTCATAAACACTGAGAGCTGATTTATCTCCTGACTTACAAGAGGCCTTTCTGACTAGCCAAGAACTGGCCTGCTAAGGAAGTAGAAATTTGATGGTGGGGAGAGTGGAGAAGAGAGCCACCAGCATGAAGACTTTGGGTTTCAGAGGATAGGAAGAGGGGCAGTGCCAGGAGGGGAGAGAATGGTGTACCAGAGGACATGGGAAAGGACCACAGACTTCTTGGTAAAAATTACCAGTCACTCTGAAGGGGGAAAAAACATGTCATCAGGTTATTCACACTAAGATATTACTGACAATGTGTATCCTCACAGAGAAGTTTTGGGATTATAATACCTGATTGTCAATAGACAGGGCTTCCCAGGTGGCGCTAGTGGTAAAGAACCTGTCTGCCAGTGCAGGAGACATAAGAGATGTGAGTTCGATTCCTGGGTCAGGAAGATCCCCTGGATGAGGTCATGGCAACCCAATCCAGTATTCTTGACTGGAAAATACCATGGAAATAGGAGCCTCGCTGGCTACAGTCCTTGGGGTTGCAAAGAGTTGGATGTGACTGAAGTGACTTAGCACGCACACATGGCAATAGACAGTCACTTAATCCAAAAGGATGGACTTCTAATGATGGCATTTTAGGCATCAGTGAAAGAAAAGGTGGTTAGAAACATTGAGTATAAGGGGATGTTTTCAGAGCACCCCAGAAGTCAGAGTTCTACTTACATAGATCATCCCTCACCAGGGGAGAAGGAAGTTTCTTTTTGCAACACAACTGTAATCTGATGGCTGAATGCTTGTCTGTATACCTGGCAGTATCCTTCCACTCCTCCCCAGAGTGCTGTGTGCAATTTAACTGGAAATGGGAAGCTAGAAGCCGTGGAGCCTGGTCACTTCTGTTGGAGCATTCCCCTGAGGGGCCCTGAAGCCAGTCTTTCTTCAGACTAATTTTCTGCCAGTTTTTGGCCAGGAACACAGGATGCCTTCTAAGGATAGCTGGGTAGAAGCCCAACCACCTTGGAAAATCTAAAAAGGTAGAATGTACAGTCCAAGGTGGTTGTTCTTGCCTCTGCAGTTCCTTGCATGCTGTGTTGGCCTTCAGAGATGCCAGGAGAGATCTGAGTTCCATATTCTTAGATAGAAAAGCTGAGGCCCAAAGAGGTAATGTGACTTGTGCAAGGTTATGGGAAGTGGATGCCCAAGACTGGGTTATGACTCAGTGATCCTGCCACCCCCTAGATTTTAAAAAATTCCTTTAGTAAAAATCAAATGTATTTTAAGGTTACAGCATGCTGATCTGATAGACATGTTGAAATGGTTACCACAGTTAAGCTAATGAACATCATCTCATTTATTTTTTGATGAGAGCATCTGAAATCTACTTTCTTAGCAAAATACAATACAGTATTATTAATTATAGCCAACATGCTGAACTTTAGATGTCTGAACTTACTCATCCTACATACCTGCAATTTTGTACCCTGTGACCAGTATCTCCCCATTTCTCACACCTCCCTGCCCCTGGTAACCACCATTCTAATCTCTACTTCTATTTATTTCTAAGATTTCACATATAAGTGAGATTATGTCATTTTTTTCTTTCTGTAACTGGCTTACTTAGTAGGATGTCCTCCAGGTTCAACCATGTTGTTGCAAATGGCAGGATCTCCTTTTTAAGGCTGAATAATATTCTGTTGTGTGTGTATGTATATCTATATATATATACATGTATAGGAAATGTGTGTATATATATAAGAAATATATATATGTGTGTATATATACAAGATATATATATATATATATAGGAAATAAATATATGTATATAGGAAATGGCAACGTACTCCAGTATTCTTGCCTGGAGAATCCCATGGACAGAAGAGCCTAGTTAGCTACAATGCATAGGGTCGTACAGAGTTGGACATGACTGAAGTGACTTAGCACACACAGACACATATATATGCACTACAATTTCATTATCCTTTCATCCAAGGATATGGGCTATAGGATGGACACCACTTAGGCTGTCTCCCTATCTTGGCTATTATGGAGAATGTGGCAATAAACCTGAAAGTGCAGATATCTCTTCCAGGGACTGATTTCATTTCCTTTCTGCTCCCCAGTTTTAACACACATGGTGTGAAAAGAGCACAAATCAAGGCACGAAAACTATATTTCCTTGTTGACTCTTCTATTAATAGCAGTGTGACATGGACCAAATCTTTTGAAGTATCAGTAGCCTCATTTTCATAATTCTCACTCCCCCATTCTGTTAGGGATATTAGAAGAATGAAATCATAATAAACGAGAAGTTGTTAAGATAAATTTATTGTGTAAAACTAGCATTAAGCATCACCACAATTGGTTTCTTTGTCTTTGATTCTATTTTGTCCTCCTCATTTTTGCTTTCTCCCCATCTCCTGTTGAGTAGATTAATAGACTCCATGCGGGATTTCTCTGAAGACGGTTACAAGAAAGACTCTCAAGGTCAAGGCTCGCTGGAAAACCTCACCCTACACAGTTGCCTCCTCATTGATCCCTCGGTGGAAGACACAGTTCAGAACTCAGTCCACATTCTTTTGAGGCAAAAAAAAATCCCAAACTTTTTTTTTTTTCCATTCAATATTCCAAATACTCACCAGCTTCTGTAAGTCATGGCGAATATTATTTTATAGGTCACCCTAGTTTTCCTTCACCACAAAATACAGAGATTTGCTATTATTAGGGCCCAGGGGGCAAATGGCCTGCTTCTGTACTCTCTCCATTGGGTTTCACTCATGTATGCCAGCTGCAGCTGTCTGGTTATGTGTGTACTTTGGGCAGGAATAGGGAGTCAGCCCAGGCCAAAAGGTATGAGTTAGACTCTCGCTCAGATTTAAAACTTTTTCTTTTAAAACAAAATGAAGGAACTTTCTTTGTATCCTGTAAGGGGTCTTTAATAAGTACTTAACAACAAAGGAGAGATTTACTCAGAAATTGAAGTTAGATCAACTTATATAGCAAAGTATAGAATTGAGTTAGTTAATCTAATCACTGAAGCCAAAGAAAGTGTGATATTTTCTGGGTATTTGAGGCCATACATTCTACAGGGACAACACAGCTTTCATGTTCTGTGGTTTGAGTTTTAAATTAAATGGTCCTTTCCTTGTGACAGGTTTGAAGTGATTGGCATCCTAGGAGGTAAGATTCTTGAATCAGTCAGGTCCTGGTGCTACCATTAACAAGTTGTGTGACCTTGGGAGTCAATTAATTTCTTAAGCCTTAGTTTCCTCATCAGCAAAATGGGCATACTTTAATATCTACATCAGAATGTTCTTAGTAATAACCAATGATGTAAAGCCTAGCATATTATTTGGGGCTCAATAAATGTTAACTCTTATTTTATGATGATGATGGATATTATTATTAGTCCTTATAATTTTTAACTACATTCTGAGAACAATTTTTTTTTAATATTGAGTATCATTTACCACCCCCCCCCATAAAATGGACTCATTTTCATTATAGTTTTGAGTAATGGGAAAGAAAGGATGGTCTCTTAAAAAAACATTTTTATGGAATTATAATTTACCATATTGTGTTTTTTTTCAGGTATACAGAAAATTGATTCAGTTATACATACATTTTTCAGGTTATTTTCCACTATAGGTTATTATAAGACATTGAACACAGTTCCTTGTATTATATAGTAAATCCTTGTTGCTTATTTACTTTATGTATATTCAGTTCAGTTCAGTCACTCAGTTGTGTCTGACTCTTTGCGATCCCATGAATCACAGCACGCCAGGCCTCCCTGTCCATCACCAACTCCTGGAGTTCACTCAGACTCACGTCCATCGAGTCAGTGATTCCATCCAGCCATCTCATCCTCTGTCATCCCCTTCTCCTCCTGCCCCCAATCCCTCCCAGCATCAGAGTCTTTTCCAATGAATCAACTGTTCACATGAGGTAGCCAAAGTACCGGAGTTTCAGCTTTAGCATCATTCCTTCCAAAGAAATCCCAGGGCTGATCTCCTTCAGAATGGACTGGTTGGATCTCCTTGCAGTCCAAGGGACTCTCAAGAGTCTTCTCCAACACCACAGTTCAAAAGCATCAATTCTTCGGCGCTCAGCTTTCTTCATAGTCCAACTCTCACATCCATACATGACCACTGGAAAAACCATAGCCTTGACTAAACGGACCTTTGTTGGCAAAGTAACGTCTCTGCTTTTGAATATGCTATCTAGGTTGGTCATAACTTTTCTTCCAAGGAGTAAGCGTCTTTTAATTTCATGGCTGCAGTCACCATCTGCAGTGATTTTGGAGCCCCCAAAAATAAAGTCTGACACTGTTTCCACTGTTTACCCATCTATTTCCCATGAAGTGATGGGACCAGATGCCATGATCTTAGTTTTCTGAATGTTGAGCTTTAAGCCAACTTTTTCACTCTCCACTTTCACTTTCATCAAGAGGCTTTTTAGTTCCTCTTCACTTTCTGCCATAAGGGTGGTATCATCTGCATATCTGAGGTTATTGATATTTCTCCTGGCAATCTTGATTCCAGCTTGTGCTTCTTCCAGCCCAGCATTTCTCATGATGTACTCTGCATATAAGTTAAATAAGTAGGGTGACAGTATACAGCCTTGATGTATATTAGTTGGTACCTAGTAATCCCATACTCCTAATTTATCCCTTTCTGCCTCTCCCATTTCTCTTTGATAACTATAAGTTCATTTTCTATTTCTGTGAGTCTGTTTCTGTTTTAATATAAATTCATTTATATTATTTTTTTAGATTTCACATATAAGTGATAGCATACAGTGTTTGCTTTTCTCTTCCTGACTTACTTCACTTAGTATAATTTCTAGGCCCACCTATGTTGCTGCAAATGGCTATATTTCTTTCTTTTATTATAGATTAGTAGTATTCCATTGCATATTGCATTGGCCAAAAAGTTCTTTAGGTTAGTGAATACTTTGTTCAATGAAGTTCTTAGTAAAAATGAAAAATGTGTCTTTTATTTTTACTTTAACCCAAATGAACTTTTTGGCTTACTCAGTACCACATCTTATTTATCTTATTTATGTTGATGGACATTTATGTTACCTGCATGTCTTGGCTATTGTAAATAGTGCTGCTATGAATATTGGAGTACAATGTTCTTTTTGAATTATAGTTTTCTCTGGATATATGCCCAGGAGTGGGATTGCTGGATCATATGACAACTCTATTTTTAGTTTTTAAGGAACCTCCATACTGTTCTCCATAGTGGGCGTACCAATTTACATTCCCACCAACAGTGTAGGAGGGTCCCAGAATGGTCTAACTCTCTAAGCTTCCTTGTCAGGAAACACACCACTCTCCTTATTTCTCTTCCCCCACTATCCCACAGCTCTGCTTGTATCTATTGTTAATCTGTACAATGATGATTAGTTTAATCTGGGCACTTGTTCAATAATAGGTAACTTTTGCTGGTCCTTGAAAATCAGACAGGACTTCAGTAGATGGAAAAGAGGAGAAGGAAGGGGACCATCTTAGTGGAGGGATTGAAAACAAGCAGACTCCAGAGGCTGGAACAAGCACACGCCACGTGTAATAAAACATGGGAGACGGTAAAATTACTAGGGTAGTTATAATAGGTGGTTCCTCATCTGAAAAGACTCCCTCCCTCGAGACAAGTTAATACCTTCTTTGTCTAAGACTGGTAGCTCTATCATGGCAGGAGCCTTGTCTTTCTTCACTAATCTCTGCCTAGTGCCTATCACAGTGCCTGGTATATAGTGAAGTTGCTCAGTCGTGTCCGACTCTTTTGCAACCCCATGGACTGTAGCCAACGAGGCTTCTTCATCCATGGGATTCTCCAGGCAAGAATACTGGAGTGGGTTACCATTTCCTTCTCCAGGGGATCTTCCCAACCCAAGGATTGAACCCGGGTCTTCTGCATTGGATGCAGACGCTTTAACCTCTGAGCCACCAGGGAAGCCCACATAGTAGGTGCTCAATAAATGCCCAACAAGTGAAGGGTTGGATGGTTGGTCATGTTAGTTGTTATTCCTGTCTGGCTGCTTTAATATTATCGAAGTCATTAGCCCCTGAATCAGGGGCTATTTTTAACTCCCTCTGTGTTGTACAGCCCCACCTGCTGTTTGTTTGGGAATTTGTGAAATTCTTTGCAATGATGCCAATACTTGGTGTGGTTTTTTTCCACCCTGTCCCAGAAGACTCCTTACCCCCAGCGAACAATAAAATGACCAGCAAGTCATGTGAATACAACGGGACCACTTACCAACACGGTGAGCTGTTCATGGCTGAAGGGCTCTTTCAGAACCGGCAGCCCAACCAGTGCACCCAGTGCAGCTGCTCGGTAAGACCCTGTATTTCAATGTCCTCTACCCACATAAGAGCTCTTCCATACACGTACCTTTAGTTTGAGCCTACACTGTAGGGTACTTGATTGAAAGAGGATGAAGCACATCTAAATCGTAAGCCTCCCTGATCTTCATCAACCCTGATAATCTCTGTTGAAAAGGTTGGACCCAGCCATATCCTTGTCTTAAAACTTTAGGACAAAGATGAGCTGATGATCTTGATCTGTACTTCTCTTCACAATCATTATACCACAAGTGCTTTCATCTGAAGAACTCAGTTATTTGATGCCTTGGAAATGCTATGGGTGGAAAAACCACTGGCACCATCTAGCAGTATCAGTCCAATTCACAAGAAAATGTGGTGTCTCTTGGTTCCCATCTCTGACATATTCTGTTAACGAGATAGTTCTTTGCCCTGCAAAGAAAAACATCTCGAAAAATGCTTGATCATAATGATTCCTGTGACATTACTTGTCAAAAGAATTGTATACTTCATGAATAAGGTATACTGATTACATCACCATCTAATTGTGCGGCCCAGAGAATGTAATAGATAGAACCCGATACTTTGTTCTATCTTAGACCAGGGTGCCTGATGAGGATTACCATCTCTTCTGTGACTCAGTCTCTGGCATGGAGAAATAATAAGTGGAAAAAAAAAAATAAACGCATCATAAAATTTAAGAAGTGCCTAGGACTGACTGCAGAAGAGCAGGGGGAAAGGATGTATTATGTTTGAACCCCTACTCATCCCAGGTACTGAGCTAAAGCCTTTACATGAACTTCAGCTCCTTCTGACCTTAATTTCGTTTCTCCCCAGCAGGAGGGCAATGTGTACTGTGGTCTCAAGACTTGCCCCAAGTTAACCTGTGCTTTCCCAGTCTCTGTTCCAGATTCCTGCTGCCGGGTGTGCAGAGGTAGGTATCCTGTATTCCAAGACCCCAGGTGCTACCATCTTGAGTAGCAGGATTTAGAAGAGGGAAATACCTGTCCAGTGTTTTAGCAAAAGGGAATTTTCTATGCTAGCCTTAAATTTTAAGGGTGCTTTCAATCACAAAAGGAAAAAAAATAAAAGCATTGTTTTTAAAGGTCACTGCCCTAAAGAAACCGCACTGCAGCACAGCAGGGGGAGAGGGGTGAGATTCATCTAGCTTGGCCCCTCCATTATTGTATTGTAAAACATAGGGCTTTTCCATACACAGCCTTAACAGGAAGACTTGGCCTCCCAAAGCACTGATGTGAACATTTTGAAGATTATGCTGGGCAAAGGTAGGGGTATTTTTCAAATCCCACAGTAAAATGCTGACAAACTCAATAACAGCAAAATGGAAGGCATCATCTTCTCAAATTATATTCAAAATGGAATTGTCATCTTCTCAAAGCCAGTTTTTTTCTTCTTTGAGTTTCATTTCTTTGATGACGGCACTCTTTTTATTCTTTAGGTTTCCAAGATCAAACAGCATTACCTTTAATTTCTCCTTTATTACCTCTTCTCAGATTACCAAATCTATCAGCAGTCCTTTATATCCCCCCTTTTCCCACTTTCCCTCCTAATTTTGTCTTCTTCCCTTCCATCCAGTTAACATGCTCATTGAACATCTACTATATGCTTGGCACTGTGCTAGAAGCTGGATACATAATGGTAAACATAGTAGTCACACAGGGCGCTGCTAGACTGTATGGCATCTTCATGTGAATTACAGAAAGGATTACCTTACTTAAGATACTTGACTTGCCATTTGCTGGAAAATCCTTGTGAATGTACCTCCTTAGCTGAGGCACCCTTATGCAGGACACAACCTATATAACCATATGTGGCATACATAGCAGCCAGGGTATGTTCTTTGCCCTTGTGGAACCCACAGTTTACCAGAGAAGACAATAAACAAACAAGCAAAAACATATCTAAATATAAACGATGTATGTACTGTAAAGTAAATAAACAAGGGATTGAGATAGAAAAAGAGGTGAAGGCATTTAGTTGAGTTGTTGGAAAGGCTTCTCTGAGATGACATTTAAGCTCAGACTTGAAAGATGAAAAGGAGTAATCCTTGCAAAGGTCCTGGGGGAAGAGTATACCAAGCAGAAAGAAAAAAAAAAAGTTCAAAGGACCAGGCAAGGAAGAGCTTAGAGCATTCAAGGAGCTTTGGACCAGTGTGGTAGGAATATAGTGATTGTGGTCGTAACTGACATTTGGTGAGACTGAAGAGGTGAACAGGAGTCAGATGATGCAGGACCTTCAAGGCCATGGTAACAAGTTTGGATTTCCATTGTGAAGTGCATTGGGAAGCCAGCAGAAAGTTGTGCAGGAGATGTGATGTGATCCAGTTGATGTCTTCCAAGATCTCACTGGTTATTGTGTCCACACTAGATTGGAGGGAGGAAAGACGACAAGTAGAGAGACCAAGAGGATGGATGTAGCAGTCAGTCTCTCTGGTATGAGAGGCCAAGATTCAGGGCGGGGCACACAGTATAGAGTAGTGGTTCAGACTGAGGTCTTCTGGAGCCAGGCTGCCTTGATTCTAATCCCAGTCCTGCTACTTTCAAGCTGGGTGATCATGAGCCATGTATGTACTCACCTTTCTAGCAGTCTTTACATTAAGGATTATGTTAGCACCAACCTCCAAACTGTTGTTAAGTTTAAATGAGATAATACAGGAAAAGGACCTAGGACACTGTCTTCCATAAAGTGAGGATTCAATAACAAATACTGAACAAATTTGAAATACAGCAAGTGCTGAATCCTCAGATTTAACTAACCATGGTCTGAACATATTGGAGAAAAAATAAATCCAGAAAGTTCCAAAAAGCAAAACTTGAATTTGCTGTGGGCTGCCAACCATTTACATGGCATTTACATTGTATTCCCAACTTCTAATACTTAGGTATTATGAGTAATCTAGAGATGATTTAAAGTGTATGGGAGTATGTATATAGGCTATATGCAAATACTATGCCACTTTATATAAGGGACTTGAGCATCCTTGCATTTTGGTATCTGCAAGGGTCCTTTGGAACCAATGCCCTGAAGATACCAAGGGATGACTGTATATTTAGAACACTGGTTCTTGGCTATGGGTACATATTGGAATTACCTTGGTAAGGGGAAAGGGGAATGAAGGAGGTGATTCCAATGTGCAGCCAAGGTTGAGAGCCACTGAAATAGAGGGAAAATATGATGGGATTTGCTAGTAGCAAATGGGTGGTTGACTCCCATACATTGAAAGTGAAAGTCACTCAGTCCTGTCTGACTCTTTGCAACCCCATGGACTATACAGTCCATGGAATTCTCCAGCCCAGAATACTGGATTGAGTAACCTTTCCCTTCTCCATAGGATCTTCCCAAACCAGGAATCAAACCCAGGTCTCCTGTATTGCAGGTGGATTCTTTACCAGCTGAGCCACCAGGGTAGCCCAAGAATACTGGAGTGGGTAGCCTATCCCTTCTCCAGTGGGTCTTCCCGACCCAGGAACTGAACCGGGGTCTCCTGCATTGCAGGAGGATTCTTTACCAGCTGAGCTATCAGTAAACCTTCCCATACATTACTGCCAGCTTAATCTTCCAAAGAGATAGCCTTAACTGTGCTACACCCCTACTCAGAAGTCTTTATGCTGACACACATTGTACTTACTCAATGCCAGTCGCAGTTCTATGCATTTTACAGATATGAACTCATTTAATTTCATGACAACCCCGTTGGGGGTGGGGGAGGTTATGATTATTAACCTCATTTTACAGATGATGAAACTGAGGCAGAAAGAGATTAAGATCCTTGTTCAAGGTTATGTAGCTAGTGAGTCCGGAAAAGGCAATGGCACCCCACTCCAGTACTCTTGCCTGGAAAATCCCATGGACGGAGGAGCCTGGTAGGCTGCAGTCCATGGGGTCGCTAGAGTCGGACACAACTGAGCGGCTTCACTTTCACTTTCCACTTTCATGCATTGGAGAAGGAAATGGCAGCCCACTCCAGTGTTCTTGCCTGGAGAATCCCAGGGATGGGGAAGCCTGGTGAGCTGCCATCTATGGGGTCACACAGAGTCGGACATGACTGAAGCGACTTAGCAGCAGCAGCAGCAGCTAGTGAGTCAAAGAGCTGAGATCTGAACCATGGAAGTCTGGCTCCGGACTCTAGGCTCCTAACCACCCCACTCTGCCACTGAAAGGAATGGCTCCCTGGTGCTTGCAGAATGTGTCCACCCCTGACTCTGACAGTGAAGGTCTTCTGAGTTACCTTTATAGGTCCACATGCTTGCATTCTTGCACCTTGGGTTCTTCCCATATTGTTCTTGTGTGGTCTCACTTTTGTACCTTTGCTCTCTCCTCAGCCCCTCAATATCTTTCAAACTTCAGTGTGCTTAGAATTACTGGAGAAATGATTGAATTTCACCTCCCTGGACCACAACCACAGAGATTCTGTTTTGGTGGCCTTGGGGAGGGGCCCTGGGATGTGCTTTTAAACTGGCCTCATCATCCATTCTGATGCAGGTGGTCCATAGACTTTCGCTTTGAGAAACCATCCCTACAACAATGTAGATGACTGGGGGTGGCCTGAAATGGTGGTTTTACATCTGAATTTGGTGCACTTAAATTGAGCATCTTAAAAGTTTGAAACCTTAGTAAACCAATAGAAGAGTGACCAATGTCAGTCTCTGATTGGTCAGAGCATCTAATCCCATTCATATGGTAAGCCAGTTTGGGGTGAATGAGAAGCAACCATTTCACAATAAGGCTGGGAAGAAAAAGTGACAAAATGGCGTCCTTAGTTATATCTATACAACATGTACAGTAAGACTTGAAAGGAGAGGATATTGCCTGTCTCTAGAATATCCTTTCCCTCGGATTTCACTTGTGAAAATCCTGCCTACTCCTGAAGCCCTAACTCAAATGCAGCCTCCTCAGATGCTAACATAGGTAGTCCTCAGGTCACATTTGTCTTTTTTGTTTATTTTGTTTTGTTTAATTTTTTATTTTATATTGGGGTAGAGTTGATTAACAGTGTTGTGTTAGTTTCAGGTATACAGCAAAGACATTAAGTTATACATCTATCTATTCTTTTTCAAATTATTTTCCCGTTCAGGTCATTATGGAGTGTTGAGCAGAGTTCCCTGTGCTATGCAGTAGTCCTTTCGGTTATCCATTTTAAATATAGCAGTGTGTACATGTCAGTCGAAAACTTCTAATCTATTCATTCCCCCATCCTCCCCCCTCCACCTCAGTAACCATAAGTTTGTTCTCTGAGTTTGTTTCTGTTTTGTAAATAGTCCATTTGTATCATTTTTTTAGATTATGCATATAAGTGACATCATATGTGTCTTTCTCTGTCTGACTTACTTCACTCATAGATGATAATCTCTAGGTCCATGCATGTTGCTGGCAACAGCATTATTTCATTCTTTTTTATGACTAATATTCCATTGTATATATGTCCCACATCTTCTTTATCCATTCCTCAATTGATGGATATTTGGATTGCTTCCATGTCTTGGCTCTTATAAACAGTGCTGCTATGAACGTTGGGGTGCATATATCTTTTGGAAATAGAGTTTTTCTCTTTTCTGGATATATGCCCAGGAGTGGGATTGCTAGATCATATAACTCTATTTCTGTTTTTTTAAGGAACCTTCGTACTGTTCTCTCCAGTGGCTGTACCAATTTACATTCCCACCAACAGTGTAGGGGCATTCCCTTTTCTTGGCACGCTCTCCAACATTTATTAGACCTTTTTGATGATGGCCATTTTGACCCATGTGAGGTGATACTTCACTGTGGTTTTGATTTGGATAAATACTAGTGGGAGGGTCTTTCTCTCTTCTTTGCCTTCCCACCTTCATTCCAGTTTCTCCACCCCTAAATCCTGCTTCTCCTTCAGAGGCTGGCTCAAACGCTACCTCCTCCATGATTTTTTTTTAATCCTATAAATTAGGACTAAATTCCCTCCTCTCTAAGACTTTTCAGGACCTCACCTGTGCTTTTCCAGTGGCATTTATAACCTTAGCACCTTTTGTCTTTTATTATATGTGCCCATGTCTTATCATCCCTACCAATATGTGTTCCTCAAGGCAGTAACTATTTTGGGCTCATCTTTTTTCCCCCACTGTGCTAGGCACAGAGTAGGTATTGTTTGAATGAACACACACTAGCTTGGAAATATTGCCAGAAAGTTTATCATGGTTGGAATTAGATGCTACTAAAATAAGATATTGGTCTTCCCTGGTGACTCAGTGATAAAGAATCTTGTCTGTTGATGAAGGAGATGCAGGTTCAATCCCTGGGTTGGGAAGATTCCCTGGAAAAGGAAATGGCAACCCACTCCAGTATTCTTGCCTGGGAAATCCCCTAGACAGAGGAGCCTGGTGGGCTACAGTCCATGGGGTCACAAAGAGTCAGACATGACTTAGCAACTAAACAACAACAACAAAAATAAGATATTGTTTTTGTTTTTTCTTCCTCTGAATTACTGACTATGGTGATGGTACTGGCTTTACATTCATTCATGGTCAGTAGGAAATTAGGTGATCCCTCATATTGCTTTTTATTCCCTACCTTACTTTAGCACACTATAACTAATATTTCTTTTAGAAAGAAATGACCTTATTCTTAGTATCCATACAGGCTCATCTTTTTTACTATGCTTTTTGCACCAGCCTTTACAGGTCAGCATGAATTTAGTTGCAGCCTAATTTAATGTATGCTTCAATAAGGCACTGGATCTTTCCATACCTGTTTCTCACAGTGTGTGTACTGTCCCTCAGTACAACTATGAACTTTCAGCCAGGAAAGACTCTTTTGTTCCTTATCTCCTTTCCCATCTTTGTCCCAGCTTGAGTCCACTCCAAAGAGAAGAGAGTCCGTTTTTAAAAATTGAAGTATAGTTTATTTACAGTATTGTGTTAGTTTCAGATGTACAATAAAGTAATCCAGTTAATTATATATATATGTAATTTTCAGATTATTTTCCATCATAGGTTGTTATTAAAGATACTGAATATAGTTTCCTATGCTATGTAGTAAACTCTTGTTTCTTATCTACTCTATGTATACTAGTTTGTATCTTTTAATCCCATACTCTTAATTTGTCCCTTCCCACCCCTTTCCCCTTTGGCAACTATAAGTTTGTTTTCTATGTTTTTGAGTCTGTTTCTGTTTTGTATATAGATTCATTTGTATTTTTAGGTTCCATGTATAAGTAATACCACAAAATATTTGTCTTTGTTGGACTTACTTTACTTAGTATGATAATCTCTAGGTCCATCCACATTGCTGCAAGTGGCAATATTTTATTCTTTCTTATGGCTGAGTAATATTCTATTGTATATGTATATATATGTATATATACATGTGTATATATGTATTTATATCACATATTCTTAAACCAATCATCTGTCAATGGGCACTTGGGTTGCTTCCATGTCTTAGCTATTATAAATAGTGCTGCTATGTACATTGGGGTGTATGCATCTTTTCCAATTAGAGTTTTTCTCTTTTCTGGATATATGCCTTGGAATGGAATTTCTGGATCATATGGCAGCTGTACTTTTAGATTTTTTAAGGAACCTCCCTACTGTTTTCCGTAGTGGCTGTACCAATTTGCATTTCCATCCATAGTATACAAGGGTTCCCTTTTCTGCACACCCAAGAGAGTCCATTTTTAGCAGAGGTGTACACGTGGTTACTAATATAACCAGCTAATTGCTATAATCCAGTTGTTAGGTTAAGGTGATTTTGTTTGGGGAAAATAATGTGAAATCTAAACTGAAGAACAATTGATAAAGGAAAGTGCAAAAAGATGTATTATTGCATCCAAGAGGCAATAGAGTGCAATGCAGATAGGCTCTGAAGCCAGAGGACATAGTTTTGACCTGGCAGAGCTACAGTCAACTAGTAATTTTATCTTGGGCAAGACACAACCATTCAGGACCTCGAATCTCTCAGCTGTGTAAATGCTAATTATAATATCTACAACCAACAGAAAGGTTGTAAAAATTAACTGAGATGACAGAAAGCTAAGAGAAAGTCCAGCAAAGAGTTATTGCTTAATAAGTGACGTGTGAGTGCATTATGACTATATTTATTACCCTGGGGTTAAGTAGAATTGCACCTTAGCTATCTCCAATAGTCTTGCCTTTTTATTTCCTTAATGTACATATACAGAAGTTTATTTCTAGTCCTTCTCATGGCAACAGATCCTGGGACTAACTATCTTCTCAATGGTTTTCTTGTCATGATTTAATTTTCTTTTCTTTTTGTTATGTCCTCAGAAGCAACAGATAAAAGCTAGTTGTTACTGATCGTGTACTGCCCCTTCACACACTTGACAATTCATGAAGTTCTCTCTTTGCCATCTCTTCTCCAGCCTAAATAAACCATTCTCTTTCATCTTCCCCTCTCAAGACTAAATCTTACACTTTCATAAAATTGATGCTTTTTTCTCTGTCTTTAATGTCTTTACATCTTTCAGTTGTATATAATGTGATTGAATCTCCTTTGAAGTCAATTTTTGAAGCACCTAGTTATTTTTTTTTTCTGTTGAAATGATGTTTTTACAAAGGTATACCTTGTGTAAGCATATTACTCATTCAGCAGGGAACCCAGACACATTTCTCTTCTATGTTGGCCGCCCTAATTGCAGGCAAAATACTGCAGAAGAAATAACCTTTTGAGCACTGAACTTACAAACCTTAATATAAAAGACCCCATTGAAATAGTCTCTGCACTGTCACCAAACACTAATGTGTGCCTTTCTTCCTGGGTCAGACAGCAATCTTAGCCATGGATTGAATCTCAACCCCAGTCTCAATTGTTTAGACTTGTCTTTGAGGCTAGGACAGTCAGGAGAGTGTTGGCAGGGTGTGTCATTGCTGGCACTTCAGCAAACCTCATCTAGACTGGAAGCATAGTGCACACAGCCACTGGAACCTTAAGGGAAACTTTATCAGCAGGAAAAAAAAAATAACTCTTCAGAGATTGTACTATGGCCACATTCTGGGCAGGCAGGCCTTAAACCCAAACCCAGTCCCAGCTTCTTCCACCATTTATCATTTCTGCTTCCTGTCTTCTGCCTATCTTGCCAAAGCAAAGGGGAAGGCTATGTTCTTAGACGTTAAGCAAGGGAGACATATATGGGGTAAGCTATCGGCATTTTGAGAGCCAAGCCTGCATTTGGTAGATGGTGTACATACGTAGCACTTGTGTGCGTGCATGCTAAGTCGCTTCAGTCATGTCTGACTCTGTGTGACCCTATGGACTATAGCCCACCAGGCTTCTCTGTCCATGGGATTCTCCAGGCAAGAATACCAGAGTGGATTGCTGTGCCCTCCTCCAAGGGAATCTTCCAGACCCAGGGATCAAACCCACGTCTCATGTCTCCTGCACTGGCAGGCGGGCTCTTTACCACTAGCACTGCTTGGGAAGCCCATTTCTAGGTTTAGAGTAGCCCAAGTATAAATATCTACATTCTTTCATTCAACAAACATTTGTTTTGCAACCACTAAGTACCTGGCACTGTGTGAGTACTGGAGATACCATGGTGAACAAAACAGGCATGGAACCAGCCATCATAGAATTTAATGAGGAAGATAGACATGTATCAAATATTGAGACAAGTAAATATGAAATCATAATCATGCCACATGCTATGAAGGAAAGGTGTTATAAAAGCCAATAACTGACCGAGGCTCAAGACCATCTCTCTGGCCTCAACTCACACCATATTCCTCTTCGCTCTCTGTACCCCCAGGATTTGGGAGAATTGACTCAAAAGTTCTGGGTATAAGTGGCAGCAGTCCTATCCTCCTAGAATCTGTGACTTCTGATCCCACTATGAAACCAGCCACCCTATTTACCCTATTTTATAGAAGTATCTATACTGTCCTTCTTGCATTGTACCTGCTGCATATACTCAAGTTCAGACTTCACATATTAAGGAACTACTTGATCGTGTTGTTCCATGTTTACCATTTCTTACCATATTATCTAATCTGAGTTCTGTAGCTTATCTTTAAAGGTCCTCTGTCAAACAGTCGGACTCTTCCTTAACTCACTACCCATCCTCATTTCTTCAACACCAACACACACACTTTGTCCTCTAGACTGGCACTTCTCTTTTTATAATATGCCATGTCCTCCCCACCTTCAGCCCTGTCATATGCCCTTCTTTTTTACATGCAATATTATATTTGTTTCTAAGTGTTCAAGATTCATATACATTATGCATTGATTACCAAAATAGTAACCATCTATCACCATGCAAAGTTATTACAATATTATTGACTATATTCCCTATGTGGTACATTATATCTCTGTGACTTATTCTGTAACTGAAAGTTTGTACCCCTTCATTCCCTTTGCCTATTTCACTCATATCCCACCAGGAAGCCCCTTGCCTAATGAGATTGATCTGAAAAATATTGCTAAGACTAATGTCAAACAGCATGCTGCCTATGTTTTCTTCTACAAGTTTTATGATATCAGGTCTTACATTTAAGTATTTAACACATTTTGAGTTTAATGCTGTGGGTACACTGGTGGGTAGGGCAGGCCCCAGGCACGCCTGGTTGTGGGACCTGGTGGCTCATGACTGCTATGGGTACACTGGTAGATTGGGCAGTCCCCAGTGGTAATAGGCTAGAGGGAGGATTCCAGAATGGTGCCTACCAGTGCCAGTGTCAGCACAGTAGAGTGAGTTTACAGAAATGGCTGCCACCAGCATCTGTGTTCCCAGTGGAGTCCCAGTTGCCTCCTGCCTCTCTGCTACTACTCAGAGTGAATGAGTTTTTGAACACACCTTCAGCCCTCCAGCTCTCCTGAATGTAAACCCCACTGGTTTTCAAAACCAGCTCTTTTGCTCTTCTTCCTGGTGCACAACTCCTGGGCTGAGGGGTCCAATGTGGAGCTTGGACCTCTTGCTCCTCGGGCAGGACATTCATGTTTATATCCCTCTCACCTTGCCAGAGTGTGGGTCCTGACTAGATGGCAGTCTCCACCCCCTTACCTGTCTCATCGTGGTTCCTTGTTTATATCTTCAGTTGTGGAAAATATCTTCTGCTAGTCTTCAGGTCACTCTCAGAGGTGGTTGCTCTGTAAGTAGGTGAAGTTTTGGTATGCCCATGGGAGGTGAGTTCAGGATCTTCCTCTGCTGCCATCTTGATCCTACCTCCTGTTATGTGCCTCTCTTAACTCTTAATCCCCACAAGCTTGGAAGTTTCCTACTCCTCTTTTATCAATTAGGATCCTGCCCATCTTTCAAGACCACAGCTGAAGTTGCAGCTCTTTTATTATTATTATTTTAATTTTTACAATGTTGTGTTAGTTTCTGCCATACAACAATGTGAATGGGCCATAATTATACATATATCTCCTCTCTCTTGAGCTTCCCTCCCCTCCCCCCGCATCCCTCTAGGTCATCACAGAGCACCAGGATGGGCTCCCTGTGTTATACAGCAACTTCTCACCAGCTATGCATTTTACACATGATATGATAGTGTATATATGTTGATTCTATTTTGTCCATTCGTCCCACTCTCTTCCCTCCCCGTCTTGTGTGGGGGACTTGTGTCCACAAGTCTGTTCTGTACATCTGTGTCTCCATTCCTTCCCTGCATCAATACTATTTTTCTAGATTCCGTATATATGCATTAATATATGATATTTATTTTTCTCTTTCTAACTTATTTCACTCTGTATAACAGGGTCTAGGTTCATCCATCTCACTAGAACTCACTGAAATTCATTTCTTTTTATGGCTGAGTAATATTCCATTGTATATCTATACTACATCTTCTTTATTCATTCACCTGTCAATAGACATCTAGGTTGCTTCTGTGTTCTGGCTATAGTAAATAGTGCTGCATGCATCTCATTTAAATAGCCTTACCTGATCATTCTAGTCCTCATTGGTCTCCTTCTTTGACCACTTCCAGGGCTTGGTCAGGTTGTAGGAGCAGCAGCAGGAGACCCAGGTTTGATCCCTGGGTCAGGAAGATCCCCTGGAGAAGGAAATGGAAACCCACTCCAGTATTCGTGCCTGGAGAATTCCGTGGACAGAGGAGCCTGGTGGGTTATAGTCTATGGAGTCACAAAGAGTTGGACATGACTGAGTGACTAACACTTTGACATTTTCACGTTATTATTCACTGTTTAATGGGTCTTGGCTCCTCAACTGGGAAGTTCTATGAGGAAAGGACCATCTTCTTCCTCTTTTGCCCCTAGCATAGTACTAAGCATATAACTTGTGATGGATTTGCTAACAGGAAAGAGAGCCACAGTTATGTAAAGCTTTTGGCAAGCACTTAAAGTGTAGTCCTGCCTAGGGAGGCAGGAGAAATGACTGATCTTACAACTTACTCAACCCAAGCTCATTTATCTAATACATCTCCAGTTAGCCCAGGTGAAAATTGAATCTCTTTTTATGAAATTGAGATATTTTTACTAACTCCTTCATGGTAACTGAAACTGGAAGCAATTGTTTAAAAGCAATTTGTCAGTGTTCAAGACATCTGCCATTTTACCTAAGACTCTTGATTTCTATTTCCAAAAAGCAGCAAAATTACACCTCAGATGCCATCTTCGCTGAGCCCAGAGATCTTGAGGGAAGTGGTAAATGAGCTATTTCATTTTTTAACATCATAAAAATCTACCAAAATTTTCAAAGTTTTCGAAATCAAAGGAAATGAGAGAAAATAACAACTCTAAATATAGATCCTTACATATCAGTCAGGATCTCATTTTCTTTTTGCCCACATTTTCTGCAGAAACACTCCCATCTCCTGGTCATAATGGTAGGAAGGAAGCATTGCTAATGCAAAACACTGCTTTAAAAAAATTAAAAATAACTCAATAATTTTTGTGATTGTATGTTCTTGCCTAAACTTCAAAATGTATTGAAACACTCCATCTTTTCATAGCTGTAGAAGAGTTTGACCACCACTAGCAATTCCTTTTCAAAAGTGAATCATTCATGTTCATGAACATGGGACTATCTTAGAGATTTTCTATCCTTGTCTACTGCTCCTCTTCTAAACACCAACTGGAAGCTCTCTTCTTCCATGGAAACTTTCAGGTGGTTTTTGTTCTCTTTCCATCCCCTGTGGTCAGAATTCATCTTCACATCCTTGCTGACAATCCCAGGACTCCCAGTGCTCTGAAGTCGTCATGTTCCTTCTTGGCATGTCTTTTATGTCTAGAATGTTTCTTTTAGACAGAAAGCCCTCAGACAGTGGATGGGACAGCATTGACTTTCATACTGAGTTTAACAAATTAATAGTGATGATTCCTAATTGGCCATCTGGGGTATCCTGTCAAGGTCAATAATGCCCCATCCCATTGCTGGGCTGGAGGGTTTTTCATGTGTATTATGAGTCTGGTTCTACAATAAAAATAAGAAATTCCCAGTGAAGCATTTCAGAGCAATTATTTCTTCATGGGTGGTTAAAGCCACTCTTCTTTCAGCCTTGTCCTTCTGACTGCTTCAAGGGATATACCATGACTGCTCAGAAACACATTACTGGGTATACCCATTACTCTCATTAGAATAGACTTCGTGAGCACTTAGACTTCAACGATTGTGGAAGTTAATCTGATTTGTTAACTGACAGTATAAACAGAGGAAAAAGAAACATCAGAAAGAAGAGTGATGTTAGGCAGAGGAATCATATTCGAACACTACACTGTAACTGTAAGAATTTATAAAGTCCAGGTCTCCATGGCCCAGGCAAAGTGAACATTTGATATAATTATCCAGTTGGTATAAGCTAATTGTTCAAATGACTCCATCCACTTTTTCCTTGCTTTTGGCCATTAAAGTCAGACCCACATCTTCTGCTCCCACCAGGTAGTCCAGTCCTCTTTGGATGGGGCCAGGAAGCCAAAGTGGTATTCATGGAAAGAAGAAGGACCCTAAACTGATTGCTTTTCATTTCCAGGTTAACCAGGCAGTAAACAATGGTAGATCACTAAGTTTCCTTCTTCCATCCTGCTCGTTATTTTCCATTTTTGAAGGTGGTAGCACAGGACTCTATTTGGGTACTTGAATTTTTACCACTCAACTTTATGACTATGTAATTTGCACTGCCTCTCATAGGAGCAGTTATCTGTCCTCTCATACATTACTTTAAGCAAAGAGAGAAAAAGAGGTTTAATTAAAATGCAGACTCCTTTTCTAAATAAAAATGAAAAGGGAGAAGGTACTAGCATAATGATGAGAGAATCTAATCATTAGTTTAGAAGGAACAAGCTGAAGGAATGAAAAATGGCTGTCTGCAGCCATTTTTATTTTTTGGTGTCTCCAGGACCCTGGCTTTAGAAATGAAATTATTCCCTTTCTATGTGTGGACATAAATTTTCTGTTAGGCTTCATTTTTTAAAAAATACAGGTGCTTTCTTTTGTTAAATACATTGCACACTTGTGCGTGTGTCCTTAGTCACTCAGTCATGTCTGACTCTTTGCAACCCCATAGACTGTAGCCCGCCAGGCTCCTCTGTCCATGGGATTCTCCAGGCAAGAATACTAGAGTGAGTAGCCATGCTTTCCTCCAGGGAATCTTCCTGACCCAAGGATCAAACCCATGTCTCCTGTGTCTCCTGCATCGCAGGCGGATTCTTTACCCTCTGAGCCATTGGGAAGTACACGTGTGAAGGTTCCGTAAGTTGGGTTTTCCCCATGTGTGGGCTACTCTTGAGAAGAAGAAAGAAGAAATAGAGGGAAAGGATAGGAAGAAGAGGGAGGGTGGATAATAGCTAACACATATAACACAGTGTGCTAGGCACTGTCCTAAGCTCTTTGCATATACTAATTCATTTCATCCTTACAACCATATGGGTAGGTATTATTGTCTCCATTTTATAAAGAAGGAAACTGAAGCACAGATGGGTTCATTCATGTGCTCAAAGTCACACAGGTGAGAAGGGGCAGAGTCAGGATTTGGACCCAGGTGGTCTGACTCCAGGCTGTTTTCTTTGCCATTATTACTATGCTGCCTCTCAGGTTGAGGGTGTGAAGCAACTTCAGGGACTCTTAAGTCTGAGGCTACTGGGAGGAGCAGACTTTGTGATTTCTCTGCTCCCAATGGCTAGATATACTAACACTTCCAGAAGAGTCATTGGGACTCCCCTGGGATGTAAAGACCCCATTTCTAACCATAAACATTGATCTGTTTAATCACATCTCCATTGAAAGAGCAGAATGTGGGTCATGGGCCATGTCTAAGTTTCATTATTCCCTCTTTTATGATGCTTTCCTGCAAACACATGCACATTCTCACAATACAGTTTTTTAAAAAAACAGACATTTCTGATTTTTCTGGATAATACTTTTGTACTCCCCTTCTGATTTGGCTTGCCACTGGTGCCAGGAGTTCCCTCCTTGTCTGTGTCTTAGTATTTCTCGAGCAGGTATTTTGTTTAAAGTGCTAAGAGCTTAAAATTGACAGCCCAAACAATTAAGTGCTTTATTTGACAGCAAGGTATTTTCTAAAAAATAAAAAAAAAGGACTGTCCAAGAGTAATGGATAAAGAAGATGTGGTACATATACAGTGGAATATTACTCAGCCATTACAAAGAATGAAATAATGCCATTTCATGCAACATTGATGGATTTAGAGATTGTCATACTGAGTGAAATAAGTCAAAGAAAGATATATGACATCCCTCATATGTGGTATCTAAAAAGAAATGATACAAATGAACTCATTTACAAAACAGAAACAGACTCACAGACTTAGAGAATGAGCTTATGCTTCCCAGGGGGGAAGGGTGGGGGGAAGGGATGGTTAGGGAGTTTAGGATGGGCATGTGGCCACTGCTATATTTAAAATGGGTAACCAACAAGGACCTACTGTATAGTACAGGGGACTCTGCTCAATGTTATGTCTCAGCCTGGATGGGAGTGGGGTTTGGGGGAGAATGGATATATGTATATGTATGGCTAAGTCCCTTCACTGTGCATCTGAAACTGTCACACCATTGTTTGTTAATGGGCTATACCCCAATACAAAATAAGATTTTAAAAAATGACTGTCCACCTTATGAGACACTAGAGCACGCTTGCTCCCTCACCAACAAATTTGTAGAATTAGATATTTGGTAGTAGCTCCCCACCACCCCCCCCAACCAAGTCATCTGCTTCCATTCTCTTTTTAATCTCCAGTTTGGGTGTTGAGCACTGGTTATAAAGTGGCCCACCAGGGAACCTGGTACATAGTTACCTGGAGATTTCACGATCAGTTTTTTTCCTCTACTTACTCCCACTTTTCCTCAAAAACCCTTAGTTATTGCCTTGATTCTGCTGATTTCAACGTGTTCTTCGGAAAATACAGAGATCAGTTTTCCTTGTCATGGAGATCATTTCCCCTTGTCTTGGAAATTCATTTACAATTTCTATTTGCCTTATGATTAGAGTAACCATGGAATTTATCATCCCAACCAAGACACTTTTGAAAGTGAAAGAAGCAATCTTAACAATTATGCCTGCCAGCAAAACAGACATAAAACTGAGCTGTCCCAGATAAATGAGAATCTATGGGCACCCTATTTGTGATGAGTGTGGTTCAGAAGTGGCCACATGCTGGCGTAGTTTTGCTGTCTGAGGTTTATCTTCATGGGTATCTCATAATCTCATTGTATACTTGGTCCTTTTGAGAAGACAAGGTTTACTTCTGTGACCTGCTCTGACCAATCAGAGATTAATAGGAGCAATGGGAGTTATAAACAGTCTGAATTTTAGCCTAGCTCTTGACCATTTTTCAAATGCTTGTTCTCCATTTCTCTCATTACCAGAAAGCCAAGCCATTCCATCTCCATAGGGTACCACTCAGAGTATAATTGAGGTTTGAATAAACAACACATGTGGCTTTTAAGGTTAAATGAATATTGTTTGACATACAGTACACTAGAGTTGTTTTTCATTTTGGTTTTAAAAATTGGTTAAAATTACATCTCGGTGCTTCTCGGAATTAACTAGGATCCATCTGTCTCCATTAGAATCACTGTTTTTTTTTTTGTTGTTTTTTTTTTAAAGCCTTGGCTGAAAAAAGAAGCTTCCTCTTACTCAATTTGTCCAGTGAATTAAGGAAAAAGGCAACGAAATAGGTTTTGGGGGCTTTGGTGCCTACTTTTTTCTTTTATGTCCTTGTCTCTTAGATACATCTAAGGTGAAATATTTAAGATTGTAAATGGACAAACCTATTTTCAGCTCTCTAGATAGACCCCACCCCAGTCTAAAACACCACTGATGTGAACATCTAAGAAGATAATTCAAATTTAACTATTTAGCTTTGTTTCATATATAGAATAATTAAAATGTTGAAACCTTTAGGGGCTACTTATAGAACATTCTGGGCTTCCCAAGTAGCTCAGTGGTAAAGAATCCGCCTGCCAAGTAGGAGACAAGGGTTGATTCCTCAGTTAGGAAGATCACTTGGAGAAAGGAATGGCAACCCACTCCAGTATTCTTGACCTGGAGAATCCCATGGATAGAGAAGCCTGGTGGGCTTCAGTCCATGGGGTTGTAAAAGAGTCAGACATGACTGAGCGACTAAACAGCAACAACAATAGAGCATTCTAGCATAGAGAATGCCATTTTGAAGATTTTGAAAGCTCAAAGGCAACAAAAATACCAGTAGTTTGTAGTTCCTACTTGAGAATACAGACATGAACACACACACACACACACACACACACACACACACACAAGTAATGGCTCCAGTAGTTTTAAATGAAGTGAAATCATTCAAATTTAGGTACATATAACTGTCTGCAAATGCTTAGGTGGTTATGCCACATTTATCTGAACTTGTATTACAGCATATTTAATAGTCTGCATGATAATTGACTTGTCTCATTGCTTTGCCATCTTGCCTCTCTGCTTATTTAACAGGGACTGTATGCTTCTATATTGCTTTAAGATTCTGTCTGGACTATGAAGTATTTAAAGACCCTCTTTAAAAGCCTTTTTAAGACTCTAGGGTCTAAGTATAATAACTTGAACTTCTTAGAAGGTCATACTGAATAAACATTTCATGTCAATACCAATCATTAAATCTACATTTAAAAAGGGCACATGATGAGGAGAGCTACTCTCTCATTTTTCTTTATAATTTGTTCTCTTTTGGCTGCTTCAATTCGGCTTGAAACCACATACTATAGCATTTACATTTTGTTTTGCCATTTTGCTGGCAAATCTTTCCTGGTTTCAAATCTTCTCTCTGGTCCCATATTTTCATTTGGCTCAGGACATGACTTTGACCCAGCACTGCCAGCCAAAATGTAACAAGTAAATCCAAGTGCATTCCCACTCAGTCACTGTCAAGAGCAGTGTCATACCCCAGCTCTCCTGACTTGCAACCCTAATGTCATTTTATACTTTCTCCTTTGCCTTCCTCTTCCATTATCAAATCTTCCCTCGGGGTCTTATAATTTACATGTTATCTGCAGTAGTATGATTCACCCCTTCTTTGCTGTTTTTTCAATTCTCATGGCCTATTACATATTACTACAACAGCCTCCTGGTTGGCCTCCCAGATTCTAATTGCTCCCCAACCAGTCAACACCCCCTTGCCAGGATAAGCTTCCACAAATATTACTTTTACCATAGGCACCTCTACATAAAAAATGGTAACACAATCAAATGTGAATGCTTTAGTCTCTCTTTGAAGTTTCACGAGAAATATTTACAACCCAGTTATCTCAACAACCCATCCCCCTCTCTCCCTCCTTTTTTCTCTCTCCACCAGCCCCATTTCTCTTGTTTCACTTCTGAAGCTTCGACTAAAGCCACACCTTGCTTGCTGTGTCCACTATGTGACTTTCTATTTCCAAAACTCCAATCCTTTACAAATGCCATTTCCTCCAGCTGGCAATCCCTTCTGCCCATGTGACTGTCTGTTTATAACCTGCAGTTGTTGTGTTTAGTTGCTCAGTCATGTCCGACTCTTTTGTGACCCCATGGACTGTAGCCTGCCAGGCTCCTCTGTCCATGGGATTCCCAGCTAAGAATACTGGAGTGAGTTGCCCTTTCCTTCTCCAGGGGATCTTCCTGACCCAGGGATCGAACCCTGCATTGCAGGTGGATTCTTTACTTCTAAGGCACCAGGGAAGCCCTTATACTCTGCAATATCTACTTCTAAAAACATGACTTAACAATTCTTTGGGGATGGTTTCCATGATTACATCTGACTGTTCACTCCACACAATTGATATCTCCTAAGCATATATATTCCATTTGCCTTTCCAGTTGTTACTCTGTTTGTGTGTTTAGGTTCATCTGATTTCCATATTGGTTACCTGTCACCTCCAAACAGGTTGTAAATGTCTTGAGGGAAGGGTCCAGCCCTGATTTGCCTTCTCCTTCTGACTTAGTATCAAGTTCTCTACCCAAGAAGCATTCAATATATGTTAACTGACTTTGGGGAGTTACTTTTTTCTTTTTAAAAAATGTTATTGAAGGTGATTTACAGTTGATTTACCATGTTGCGCTAATTTCTGCTATACAGCAAAGTGATTCAGTTATAGTCATGGCTCAGATGGTAAAGAATCCACCTGCAATGCAGGAGACCTGGATTCAATCCCTGGGTGTGGAAGATCCACTGGAAGAGGAACCCATTCCAGTATTCTTGCCTGGAGAATCTCGTGGACAGAGGAGTCTGGCAGGCTACAGTCCATAGGGTCACAGAGTGGGACATGACTGAGCAACTAAGCACAGCACAGCATATATTCCTTTTCACATTCTTTTCATGGTTTATCTTAAGATATTGGATATAGTACCCCATGATATACAGTAGAACTTTGTTGTTTATCTACCCTATATATACTGTTTGTATCTGCTAATCTCAAAATCCCAATCTTTCCGTCCCCTAGCTCCCTCCGCCTTGGCAACCACAAGTCTGTTCCCCGTCTGTGAATCTATTTCTGTTTCATAAATATGTTCGTTTGTGTTGCATTTTATATTTCACATAACAGTGATACCGTATGGTATCTGTCTTCCTCTTTCTGACTTATTTTGCTTAGTCTGATAATCTCTAGGTCCATCCATGTTGCCACAAATGGTATGATTTTATTCTTATTTTATGACTCATATTCCATTGTATATGTGTACCTCATCTTCTTTATCCATTCATCTGTTGATGGACATTTAGGTTGTTTCCATGTCTTGACTATTGTAAATAGTGCTGCTATGAACATAGGGTTTCATGTATCTTCTCAAATTATAGCTTTATCCAGGTAAATGCCCAGGAGTGAGATTGCTAGATCATATGGCGACTATATTTTTAGTTTTTTGAGGAACCTCCATACTGGTTTTTATAGTGGCTACACCAATTTACATTCCCATCAACTGTATAAGAGGGTTCCCTTTTCTCCACATCCTCTCCAACATTTAATATTTGTAGACTTTTTAATGATGGCCATTGTGACTTAGGCATTATTTTTTTATATAAACAAAGGTGCAAGCATCTTCACTTTTACAAGGTTAGTTATGGTTTCCAAAGAGTCTGCATGTGGTCTTTGTCTGCTATCTTTACTCAGACATGGAATAACCAGGAAGAGGTAAGTCTGCTATTGGCTAAGCACTTAATTCTGTATGTTTGAAGTTCAATTCAGTGAATAAACTGAGCATCTGATGTGTACCAGATCACTGACCCCCACCCCAGAACTTCTGACTTACTAGGTACAGGGTGGGATCCAAAATATTGCATTTCTCACAAGTTCCCAATTTATGCTGATGTTGCTGATCTGGAGACCACACTTTGAGAACCAGTGATGTAGGCAACACAGAGGGAGGTCTGAGACATGGTCTCTTTAGGGATTTGCATTCTCTTTAGGGAAACGAGGCAGGCTCAGGAAACATTTAACAGCAGAAAATATTGTAAAGTATTTTAGTATTCATTCATTCAAGAAATTGAGTATGTACTAACTACATGCCCAGCCCTGGTCTAGGTGCTGGGGTTGGTTACATCAGGGAACATGATAGACAAAAACCCTTGTTCTCATAGGAGAATTTTAGTAGGAGAAAGCAGACAAGAAATAAAATACATATACCACAAGATACTCTTGAGTCTTAGAATGGAAAATCAAAGATGGTGGTAAGAAGTATCAGAGGGTATTTGAAATTTTAAATAGGTGGTCAAAGAAGATTTCCTAATTCCATCATTTGATGAGTATTTATTGAGTGACTATTATGTATCAGGTACTGTTATAGATCATGGTGATACATCCATGAATAACGCAAATAATAAAAAGGACAGGTCCTTATAGAATGAATACACTTATTTGGGAGCAGGGAAATCTGGAATTCGGGGTGTTAGCTGTCGTCAACTGATTATATGAGTGAATGGCTCCTTGCCCTCTCTGAGCCTTGGTTTCTCCACCTGTTAAATGGAACTGTTGGACAAATTTTCAAAATAGATGAAGTCCTATACATCTCTAAAGCTACAGGATGCTAAGTCCTTTAATTGTGCAGTCATTAAGTCATGTCTGACTCTTTGTGACCCCATGGACTACAGCATGCCAGACTTCCCTGTCCTCCACTATCTCCTGGAGTTTGCTCAAGTTCATGTCCATTGAGTTGGTAATGCTATCTAACCATCTCATTCTGTGCCACCCTCTACTCCTTTTGCCTTCAATCTTTCCCAGGATCAAGGTCTTTTCCAATTAGTCGGCACTTCACATCAGGTAGCCAAAGTACTGGAGCTTCAGCTTCAGCATCAGTCCTTCCAATGAATATTCAGGACTGATCTCCTTTAGGATTGACTGATTTGGATCTCCTTGCAGTCCACGGGACTCTCAAGAGGCTTCTCTGGCATCACAATTCAAAAATACCAATTCTTTGGCACTCAGCCGTCTTTATTGTCCAACTCTCACATCTGTACATAACTACTAGGAAAACCACAGTTTTGACTATAAGGACCTAAGTCCTTTAGGCAATAAGAAATATGTAAGAGTACTTGAAGAAAGCTTTGTAGAAGAGGAAAACCTGAATGTTTTTCATAGTCATAGAGGAGTTCTGAGGTGTGGGAGATGGGAAGGTAATTTCAGAAGAATAATATGAGCAGAACCATGGAAGCAAGAATGGGAGCCACAGGTTCACTGAAGAGTAAGGAGGTCAAAGGGATTTCATTGTAGAGTAGCTAAGATAGTTGGATAGGAGGTAGATGTTCAGTAAAGATGAGGTGGGGGCTGATTATAGACAGTCCTACATGGGAACCTACTGAGGATATTTTTTTGATCAGAAAACAATACCATTATATAGTCAAAGTAGTGTTTTAGGAAGATAAACCTAGAAATCACAGTTAAGTCTTCAACATTCATAATTTTTTTCCAAGAGATGATCTTTGAATCATGGAGGGTTAAAGCCATGCTTTGTTTTATGTCACTGCTCAGTGATAATATTGGTATCAAATGAATTTTGAGGTCTTTTACCAGCCCTAAACCAGTAAAAGTACTTGAACCAGTAACATGTTACTCATTAGAGTTAGGTTTCAAAATTTTGGGAGATTAATTAGGGTAGAAAATTCTTAATGTTTATATATTTTTGTATTCCTTGTTATCCCATGAGATATATGATTGAATAGATATTGGGTTTATTTTCAAGCAGGTACACACACACACACTCTCTCTCTCTCTCTCTCTCTCTCTCTCTCTCTCTCTCACACACACACACACACACACAAATAGTACTCATTTAGAGTGATGCAAATATCTCTAAGACTAAGCTCTTCCCATCTGCTTACTTGGACATAGATAACACAAGGCAATATTTTTGGAGATTATTCTCTTATTTTTTTTATATTTAATTAGCTGAGGAATATCCATATCTGTTGTGCATTTGCCTTTCTCAAGGCTGAAAGTAGAATCTTTACCCTAAAAGTAATTAGTCTAGAAGCAACTAAAATGATAGGGGTTCACTGTTCAAAACTTGGGTCGTGGAGACCCAGAGAAAGGTGTTTCAGGCAAAACTAGAAGATATGGGTTGTGTAAACACTCCAACCACAGCAAGTTTTACGTTAACTTTCAGATCAAGTTGTACCTTCTTAGAGACATAATGGTGAATTTAACAAATCATGACAGACCAAATTCACAGAACTCTCATTCTTTAAGCGTAGTTTAAACACAAGTTGAATATGACCTGTAAAATACTTAACTGTCTTCGGAATAAAATAAGCAGAAGTGACAATGATGGCTATATTACAGTGGAAAGTGATGATTTTCCCTTTCATTTTCCAAATTCTGTGTAATATTGCTGGATGGTCTATTTTAGAAAGTGGCAACTTTCTTTGAAGTTGTCTTGAAAAATGAGGCACACCCAGGCAGAAGTCTTTCAGCATTGCTGTTCAAAGAAAGCCACAATGGCTACAATGTCTAAAGAACTTTGGGATCATAGAACCCAAAGGGTTACTGGGTCACAAGGGTGATATTTTTCCCTTTTATGTATATATGATTATTTCTTTTTCATAAACAGGGGATGGAGAATTGTCGTGGGAACATTCTGATGGTGATATCTTCAGGCAACCTGCCAACAGAGAAGCAGTAAGTGTGAATAGCTCAAATAATTCAAGACTTCACAGCATCAGGCCAGACTGCCCTCCCTCCATGGCTACTGTCCCAGCAATTCCATAAAAGGACCTATCTCTAACACCATTTTTCATCCCTGTCCTCAGAAATTTGAATGCCATCATCACCAACCTGGAACCATTTAAGTGTGTTGTGTAATTGGTAACCGAGGCCAGGACATGAATACAAAAAAATCATAGCCCAGCCTTTAGGCACCCTTCGTCTAAATTAGAAGTCATCCTTTCAGGATGACTTGCCAAATATTTGTCTTCTGTAAGGAAGGCAAATCACTACCCCTAGCTCAACAGTGAGGACCTTCTGTGGGATTGCAAGGTAGGTGAGCCCATCCTTTGGGCATAGGTACCTTGGACATGTTCACATAAACCCTTCCCTAAGTCGTAGGCTCCCAGTCATACAGTGGAAGCAGCCAGATTCCCTTCCTCTACCTGCAGCATCTTCTCGTTTTCCCTCTTGGTGCTAATCTCAAAATAACTCTTAGGAGTGGTCATCTCTCTCTATGTATAGTCATAGCATCTCTTATTCCTTTTTATTTTGAAATAATTAACAAGAAAGAAACCCTCCAATAAATATATGTTTAAGTACAGTGACACTCCAATTCTCTAAAAATCAGCAAGGGAGATGGTCCAGTTCAAATGATCTATCATATTTTGGGACTTTATATATAGAGTCCATATGTGATTGTATGAAATCATGAGTGTGCAACTTTTGAAAATGGCAAAGCATTGTAGAATTTAAAGAATCTTTAATTTCAAAAAAAATGCACAAAAAGTACAAAATAAGAATCTTATTATCAAAATATGATAGATCATTTGAACTGGACCATCTCCCTTGCTGATTTTTAGAGAATTGGAGTGTCACTGTATTTAAACATATATTTATTGGAGGGTTTCTTTCTTGTTAATTATTTCAAAATAAAAAGGAATAAGAGATGCTATGACTATACATAGAGAGAGATGACCACTCCTAAGAGTTATTTTGAGATTAGCACCAAGAGGGAAAACGAGAAGATGCTGCAGGTAGAGGAAGGGAATCTGGCTGCTACCCTTCCTCTCTTCCAGCTGTATGACTGGGAGCCTACGACTTAGGGAAGGGTTTATGTGAACATGTCCAAGGTACCTATGCCCAAAGGATGGGCTCACCTATTCATCATACCCTTCTACAATAGAAGTATGTGTGCTCAGTCACTTCAGTCGTGTCTGACTCTTTGCAGCCCCATGGACTGTAGCCCACCAGGCTCCTCTGTTCATGGGATTTCCCAGGAAAGAATACTGGAGTGGGTTGCGATTTCCTCCTCCAGGGGATCTTCCTGACCCAGGGATCAAACCCACATCTCCTGTGTCTCCTGCATTGGCAGACGGATTCTTTACTGCTAGCACCACATGGGAAGCCCACAATAGAAGTAAACAGAGCAGTCAATGTAGAATTATTTTCATAAAAGCAAGACAAAAGGAGACAGCCTAAAGGCTATCTCTAGGGGCTTGGTTAAATAAACCCAGCCTATGGAACATCATACAGTTGTTAAAAAGAATGTGGTACTGAACATCAAAAGGCAGTAAAGTGGAGGGAGCGCCAAGATACAGTCTGTAAACAAACAATATACAATACAACATACAACAACAACAAACAAACAGGATACAATGTATACTGTCATTTACTTCTGTAAAAATTGTCTGTGCACATATGTAAATGCATATTAAAAGATCTAGAAGATTATATACCAAGGTATTAAGAGTGATACTCTCAAAGGGGTGCAAGTGGGCAGGAAGAAAGCTGCGTGCGTGCTCTATGCTCAGTTATTTCAGTTGTGTCCAACTCTTTGAGACCCCATGGACTATAGCCCACCAGGCTTTTCTGCCCTTGGGATTCTTGAGGCAAGGATACTGGAGTGGGTTGCTATGCCCTCCTCCAGGGCTCTTCCCAACGCAGGGATGGAACCAGTGCCTCTTAGGTCTCCTTCATTGGTGGGTGGGTTCTTTAACACTAGCGCCACCTTTGTGTTGTATCTTCTGTATTATTTGATATATTTCAATGAGCATGAATTACTTTTGTAATAAATTTAAATGATTTTGAAAATTTTAGGAATTAGTTCTCAACAGACATTGTATATAAGGTAAGGAATTATAGGTCAGGCCCAAGAATCGTGAGGGTGTGGAGAAGGTGTTGATCCAGGACCTAATAAAATAATGAGTACCAACACAACATCTCAGTGTGGCAAAGGTCATCACATGTGCCACTTCTGACTTCATGTCCCCAGCTTGCCAACGCCCTCAGCAGTGAGATTAAAGGATTTGCATTTGTTTTATTCTTTTGTCATATTCTTTTCAAGACATTCCTGTTTCCAAATGAGTGGAGAAGGATTTGTGGGTGGAGTGGAGAATACTCTGGATGTCTTGAAAAAACAGCACTCCTGCAAGAGAGAGTGGGCTTTTCAGTTTGCGGGTTCCTATAGACCCCAAGGAAGGATTTTCTCCATCCAGCAATATACCAGCTTTATACTAAGTGAGATTCCTTCCAGATCCTGATAGGAGAGGATATCAGTCTCCCTGTTCTGTGTTGTGAACTTCACTTTTTTCTCAGCCCCAATTTTTTTTTTTTTATCATGGTATGATATTGAGAGTGGCTAAGTTAGTCACTGCCAACCAGATGCCATTCTAAGCCAAATTTAGGTCTCAGTCACCTTAAGCTGGGTGCCTTAGCCCCCAACACTAAGCACTGTGGCCCACTCGGTGGTTTTGCTAGTAATGCCATTAATTTTCATTTCTTCTTGACTTCATCACAGGCTAGCCCTGCCTCCATCGTTGTATTTCAGCCTCATTTTATTGTTCTTCTTAAACTGCTAGTCACAGAACTGGACTTAATCCGATACTTCCCATAGCTAAAAAGGTCAAATGTAGAAGGCAGGACCTTGAAAGAGTTATAAATTTTCAAAGGAGGTCAAGACCTATCTTTAGAAACAAATATTTGGGCCTGGTAGGCCAGCATGTCCAGATGGTTCCACTTTATTATAAATAAATATTTTCCTTTGCTCTACAAGGGATAGATACTGTGGGATATGATTTAAATAATAAATAGCATCTGTAGTAACAGAAAAGTATGTACCTGGCACATAGTAGGCACCCAATAAATATGTGTTGAATGAATGGGCATGGAAGGTGGAGTGAAATGTATGTGTGTATGTTGTAAAGATGGAGGGCAGACCATTCCTTAATGTTGATTTATAGAAATTTCTCCCAAATCAGAGAGAAATTCTTCAAACTTATTAGAAGGTAAGAGAATCCCTTCTGAATACCCTTTGCAGGCCCATGGGAGGGAAAGAAGGGCAACCCTAACAACACATTTCCTTCTTTGTGGGATTTTTTTTTTTTTTTTGGCATTGCACTATGTGGCTTTTAGGATCTTAGTTCTCTGACAGGGCATGGAACCCATGCCCCTTGCATTGGAAGCTTGGAGTCCTAACCACTGGACTGTCAGGGAAGTCCCAACAACACATTTCTGATTCAGTAGACGGTGCTCTTTAGTAGACTGTTCCTATTCCCAGGGAACCATCACAACCTTGGGTCAACAGAAACAGAGCTGATTGGTTTATTTTGCCAAGTGGGCTGAAAACCCTCAGTTTACCAAGTTTTACAAAATGCACAAGTAGGAGAACCTGCAATTCAGTGATGACTCCTTTGTAAAAACTTAAAATGGTTTCCGTTTGATTTCCAGCTCTTAACTTTATATAAACTGGTCCTTGTTCCATCAGGGGAAGTGTGTGTGTGTGTGTGTGTGTGTGTGTGTGTGTGTGTGTGGTATGTGAGTAGAAAGAAGTAGCCATAGTGTGGAAAGCCAAAACATGAAAGCAAGCATAATTTTGTTTTGGACAACAGCCAAACTCTGATTTTGCCCCCAATAGATTACTCAGAGATTTACCATCACCAATTCTTACCAAAACTGAAAGAATTTGGCATACAAACAATGTGAAGCACATAAAAATCCGTGTCCCATTCACATTGTCAGAACAGTGCTGTGGATAGGAAACTGGCCTGAGTGTCTCCCAGACGGGGATAGTACTAGGTTACTCGTGACTAAGATGTCATGTGCTTGTGGCTATGTGGATTAGAATACATTCAGAAACATTTTTCACATTAAACTTTTTTTCTGTGTAGGCTCACTTGCGACTGTAAGAGATAACGCAGAGAGATGGTGTGTACACTTTACCCAGTTTCCCCAGTGATTCGTGTGCACGCATCCTCAGTCATGTCTGATTCTTTTTGGTCCCATGGACTGTAGCCTGCCAGGCTCCTCTGTCCATGGAATTTCCCAGGCAAGAATACCCCAAGAGTGGGTTGCCATTTCCTGCATTTTCATGCTACGTTGCTTCAGTCGTGCCCAATTCTTTACAACCCCATGGACTGGAGCCTGCTAGGCTCCTCTGTCCATGGGATTCTCTAGGCAAAAATACTGGAGTGGGTTGCTGTGTCCTCCTCCAGGGGATCTTCCCGACCCAGGAATCGAACCTGCAGGCGGATTCTTTAGCACACACAGTGAGTGCACTTGCAAAACTGTAGCACAGACACAGAAACATGAAGGCATTTCCAAGGCCATTTCTACACTTTCATGTTTCCTGTCTCTGCCAAAAAAAGCCCATATATCTTAGATACTGGAACAAGCCAAGAAGAAATTCCCGGGTAGCTTCTACCATGGCGGGGGATTTTCCAACACCCGGAAAGAACTGTGTAACAGCCAGCTCAGAAGCCCAAGATATTTGTCAATCCTGCAAGTCAGTAAATCAAATAATACCAAAATATTGAGCAGAAGAAAACAAAGCCTCGCTATGTGATTGTTTCTACCTAACTGGTTTTGACCTGCTTCCTCAAGCAGCCTATTATTCAAGACTGGTTTTAAAGATAAGCTCCAATTTCACTTACAACTCCAAGGTGTTAATGCCTCTTTCTCCTTCCTGTTAAGTTCCCAGGTCAGACAGGCCTCTGGTAAGCCTCTTTCCTTTGTTCAAGGGAAGGACTCTTAAAGAACCATTACTCCTAAATCAAAATCACACATCACCACCCCTACCCTGGGGCCAAAACAGAAGATCCTTTATGTCAGTGATTCTCAACCTGGGCTTCACATTATGGTTCCCTGAGGAGTGTCTAAAAATCTCGTTGCCCAGGCCTTACCCCAGACCAATTCAATCAGAATCCCTGGGGGTGGGATCAGTATTTTTACGGCTCCCCCAGGTGATTCTCTGTGCAGCCAAGGTAGAGACCAGTGGTGTGTGTGGTTGTGAATGCTGTAGCAGACTTCTATATAGGAGAGAATTTTTCTTTGCAGCAGCTTTTAAGCAAATATTTGTGGACTCCTGAGCTTAACCAGATATGATCTCTCTCACGTCCCCCTCCTGTTAGCCTTCCTCTCTCCTGCCCTGCTCTCCCACTCTTCTGCCATCTCCCAAAACTCGGCCTTCACTCTTGCCCCAGATTAAGTCCCTCTTCTTCTTGGCCTCAGTTTCTCTGTCTGTAAAACAAGTCTTAAAAGAGATGAGGTTTGGAGAGAGCTGGGCTGGCCTCTGATCAAAACTCCTGAGGTTTTTGTGTGTGTGTGTCATGAATCATTTTTCTACCCTTATCATATGTCCAGGCTCTGAGTCCCTGGTACCGAGCTTTTCATTTTGTGTTTGCCCACATGAATCAAAGAACTCCTTGTACTTGCAGCTTATCCTGGGTCAGCAATCTTCTCTCTCAAATTCTAGCCCCATTGAACCCCCTCGTTTCGGCATCAGTAGGACACCCACCAGCCAAACTGTCCTCTCTTTGGCAACTGTATTCCTTTGGCAAAACTTTACCAAACTCTAGAAAGGACAGAACAGTCTGTAATGGCCTTTGTGGAATGTGAGTTGATTGTGGCAGAAAAAGACATATGAGCCATTGTGGGAATGAAAAATATTTGCACTGAGAATACTCTGTGTGCATGATAATAAATTGATGTAAATTCTTATTGTGTAAGTTTTTATAGCAATGTACCAGCATGGGCTTTTCTTGGATATAAAATTAATGTTCTCTTTCTCTTACTCCAGCTCCTATTCACTCTCTCCTTCTCCCACCAAGGCCTTCCCACCCCCTAACCAGAAGAGTAATAATAATTCCCAAAGCTAAATTTGCTACATATGTATCTATAGAGCATAACTATAATAAATGTTTTATGGGATGGTGGGGTCAGGGGACCCCATAACTACCATCTCAATGTTCCCTGATATTTCTGTCATTGAATATAAGGATCTTCCTTTTTAATTGCCTGGTTCTTTCAGGGGATCCCCCTTCTCTTACCCCTGACAATTACCCCTAAAACACACTATTATTTGGTTTTAAGCCTTAAGGTTGTAGCCTATGTCCATTCCATTCTCCTCTACCCCTATTCTACTTCATCTCCTGGATGAGGGATGCATAGCAGAATATGGACTCATCGTGTGTCTTGAACCCTTGCTGAAAGAGCAGTGATGGAGTCATCTGTACTACAAGACTCTAAGCTTTCATGAGGGACTGCAGCTTTCCTTGATCCATTCAACAAGGCTTTGATGAGCACCTTCTAGAGGCTGGAGACTATTTTAAGGCACTGGAGATACAGCGGTGGATACAGCAAAGTCTTCACCTCTGGAGCTGACATTCTAGTATCATCCTACACAATCAATGCTTCTGTCCATAAAACGTCTGGGGTATCTGTGCCCTGCTGTGTGACCTCATCTCATTGCCTGCATCTGCCTGCATGTCAGTACCTCTTATCCAGATGAGACTTGCCTCCTGCCTCTTCCTCCTATCCAGTTCACCCTACATATTATCAGGACTCAGTGTTTTGAAACACAGCTTTCCCCCCCCCCCCGCCATACTTAAAAAGAAAATCCCTGAAAGACTTCTATACTCTCACCTCTATTGCCTACCAAATAAAGTCCTCGCCCCTTAGCCTGTCATTTCAAGTCCTCCATGATCTGGCTCTAACCCACTTTTGGAACGTTATCCTCCAACTGTTCCCTTTTATGGATTCTATGTTCTCTGCTACACCTTCTCAACTTGGAAATCTCTGCCTGAAATATTCCTCACCAAGTCTGCCTGTAAAAAGTCTGCTTACCCTTCATGGCCCAGGTCACAAACTCTCCGCGACTACAAGTTCTCTGTCTTGGTCTTAATTTACACAGCATTTTATCCTTATCCTTTGGCCTCTATCACACTCTGCCTTGTATTGCAGGCAACAGTCTAACTTCTTAAACCCAAAGGTGAGATTCTTGGGAACAGGAAAGATACTTTACCCTGGGGGATTATGTTCTCCCTTGAGGCTAGTCTGTGAATCTAGTCCAGTCTCCTACAAGGAGAGAGACATCTCAGCTCCCCGTGCTGTTCATCCTACACATCCCAATGTCTCTATTGGGTTTGGGTGGACATGGAGTTAAGATTAGAGCTCATCACCAAAACTCATCAAACAACCTCTAAGGTAGCTAGATTGGTCTTGGTCTCCTCATGGGCAGAATCGGAGGGGGCTGAGTTTGTCCTTTTGTCATTTCACAGAGGCATTCTTACCACCGCTCACACTATGATCCTCCACCGAGCCGACAGGCTGGAGGTCTGCCCCGCTTTCCCGGGGCCAGAAGTCACCGGGGAGCACTCATGGATTCGCAGCAAGCCTCAGGGACCATCGTGCAGATCGTCATCAATAACAAACACAAGCATGGACAAGGTAAGGGACAGGCTCCTTTGGTACCACACCCAGTCGGGGCCTCAGCGGCCCCAGTCTTTGGAGGGCTGGAGCTAGGAAAGGACCCTTTATCCCGTGCATATCAGACATTCCCACATGGATCACTTACCATCCAGTCTACCATGCCAGCGTGGACAAGCAGCTCCAGGGGACTGTCAGTCCAAAGGCCATAGTTTATATTTCAGGCATATCTGTCCTTAAGGACAAAAGGTGAGAAAGCTGTGAATCTAATGCACCATCCAGCATTTTATCCCATGCCCCTGGGGGTTGAAAGTCATTTGGGAAAGTTCACTGGTGCTTTAACAAGATGAAAAGTGGTTGGTTTTCCACCCGAACACCCAATCTTCAAAGGTACTCAGCTCTAAACGCTTCTAAATTTCTCATCCGAACCTTAGAAATAGCAATTCTTACCCCTCGTTGCCCCAGCTTCTCCTGGGACTCTTGTTGAAGGTACTTATTCCAGGCTCCACATGCAGGGATTCTAATTCATAGGAGGAGATTATGCTTAGAAATGAGTAATCCATTGAGAAATCCAGAAACCTCCTGGCTGAGCCACAGGCAGACTTATTAGGTTAGTACCACTGTGTAGCCCACTCAGATGACCAGCTGACTATAGCAGGCACCCACACGAATCCACAGCCCCATTCCCTCCTGCACATAGTTCTCCACTGAGACCCTGCACCGCACCTCCCTACCCCACCAGTAGTGGGGTGGGGAGAGAAATTCAATCAAATAATTGACTGCTTCTTACTTTTCTAGGCATCCTGTCAACCAGTTCATCAGAGCACAAGCTCAGCTGGTTCCTTATTATGAAACCACAAACATGTTTTGTTTCCTTTAAAAGAAAAATCAAAGACAGTTCTCTGAATGGGTTAAAAGTAATAAATTATTAAACCGAATGATTGAATAACATGGGTGAAAAACAATCCGTTAAAAGAACCCCTACTATAAATTTCAACAAAGCTAGTCAGGCCAAAGCTAGTTGATCACATCTGTTACTAGTTAGATGTAAATTTCAGATTACAGATTTTAAAAAAAATTAATTGCTTTTGAAACTAAGAGGCTTAAAAGAAGAACATTCAAAATAAAACTCTTAATAAAAAATGGTGATCTATTAGCAGAATTGGAAATATTTACTATTGATCTGGGTTTGATTTGAAATTTATTATTTTGAAATTCCAAGGCATTCTGATATGAATTTACTAAAGGAGGAGTTTAGGTAAAGATGCAGTTTGATTTTCAATCTTAAATTGCCTTGAATAGATTCCATTTGCTCTGAAAGAATTTCAAAGTCTTAAAAAAACAGGAGGGGAAATGGACTTTGAAAAATCCTAAATCCCATAATTTCCACAGACCTCTTCATTTTCAGGGCAGAGGCTCATCCCTTCATTTCTCCATGTCCTACAAAAGCCCCAGCTGGTTTACATTTATTCGTTACCGCCATTAATTTGGACTCAGCCGTTCTCTCCTGACCTTTTTCTATTATAGTTCATTGGAGAGTCACTTGTGCCCACCTCCAACTCCCAACACCCCAGCTGGATGACTCAAAATCATCTTGAGAATTTGTTGGTGAGGAGAAGGCTGTGTTTTACCTTAGAGAATCGATCTCACTGTATTACTTTCAGTGTGTAGGCTCTCACCTGGTCTGGATGATTCCCCTAGTCCAAATGTTTAGGGGAGAGGTAACCTGGCTCTCCATCACTGTGGGTCCTGCCTGCCGTGCTTCTGTCCTTCCTGCTGACAGCATACTCCTCTGAGATACATCTCCTCTGTCCCTTGCTAGACCCCAAGAGGAGAAACAATAAGACCCCATCATTCTTGGGTCCAGCCTAAGTTTTCCTGAAGCAGAGTCTGCACCCATGTGATCACATTGTCCAGAAGGGAATGCCACTCTCTGGAGAGGAGAGAGAAGAGGGATGGACAGGAGAGAGAACAACACATCTGGTCCATCCTGTCCTGTGATTCCATCCTCACTTTATCTTTCTGTAATTCGGTTCCTCTCTGGTTTAGGGTCTTTGAAATCTTTACATAGATTGACCTGTTAGAGTGCCTAGTACTAGAACAGCTCTTACAGAGGATAGGAAAAGGCAGCCAACATCATCCATATTTCCTAATGTGACCCAGTGGACTTGAAGAGAAAGAAATAGCCCAGTGAGTCATCCTTCTGAGGCCATTGTCTTGCAGCCAAATCAGTCAGTTCCTAGAAACGCCCCAAGTGGGGCTCCTTCTCCCACCCTTGCCCCGCCTTAAGTGATAGGACCCACCCTAGAGATGTTGTTGATTTCAGTGCCTACAGGTCTCCCCGGGTATGATGAGGTGATGGGAATAATGAGAAACACACCCGGTCCCCGTCATGGCTGGAAATCTCCAGAATGTCTCAGCACTTTCCAAAAGGAGAGAACTCATTCTCAGACCTCTCTGTTTGCAGCATGGGCAGGTCTTACATCAGAGCCTAGCTCTGTGCCTTACCTTAGGAGTCAGATATGTTTTGGTTGGTTTGCACTGAAGGTTGTTCCTCTGACGCTTTCCCTTCATAGGCCCCACGGCCTGCAGCCCAAATGCTTGTTCTTACAAGCCCCACCCCCCAAAAAAATAACATGGAGCTGGTGACTTCTCTTCCACTCAATAAATGTGAGATCACCAAAAGGTAGCTGGAGGGCAGGCAGTGATTCACTGTAGCCAAATCTCTACAGCCACTATGAAGAGATGGGATGTTACCAGAAGATTAGAGGCAAAAAAAGCTACCTTCCACCATTTACCCAGGAGGGGTGGGTCCTTTCCCTCTCAATCTTGTCTCAGCACTTTCTTTCCCATGTCAGTGAGTAAGCTAGCACTATTACTCTCCATACCCACCTGTGTTACTAGATCAGATTCTCATAGCATTTGACCTGAAGGGATTTGCTTCAGGATCTGGAAAAACTCGGCACTTTGAGAAGAGCAGTAGTGTTTGCTTCTAGCCTCCCCGGGCAACAAACCTTCCTGGGAGATTTTCATCCCTAGAAGCACATCCACTTGGGCCATCCCAGTCCTCTATGGAACTGCAGGTCTGAATGCAGCATTCTAGGAGGTTCCTTATCAGACACCCAGGACACACAGAACTCTGCTTTCATGCATCCATTCATTCCTCCATTTAGAAGATATTTATTGATGGCCTACTGTGTGTCAGGCACTTGTGGGCATCCAGAGACCTGTTGAAGATCTGGAATAATTGCTGACAGTGGAACAAGGCCCACGCTCTTTTTGGTTACAGAAGCTGCTCTGTGAACCTATCTCTATGGCCACAACAAGAATGAAGGATGCTTGATGTCTTAAGGGGTTCAGGGCTTGGGTTCTGAGTACAGGGGCCCATTTCAGCTCCCTAGCCTTTAATTTCCAGTCCTGCGTTCTCTTCCAGTGTGTGTTTCCAATGGAAAGACCTATTCCCATGGCGAGTCCTGGCACCCAAACCTCCGGGCATTTGGCATTGTGGAGTGTGTGCTGTGCACTTGTAATGTCACCAAGCAAGAGTGCAAGAAAATCCACTGCCCCAATCGATACCCCTGCAAGTATCCTCAAAAAATAGACGGAAAGTGCTGCAAGGTGTGTCCAGGTAAAAAGGCAAAAGGTGCGTTGGTTGGAAGCCCTGCCTTTGGTTGACCAAGATTCCCCACATAGTCATCCTCAATGTTCTTTGAGCATCAGAAACCTGCCATGTAATTGTAACAGTAATAGTGCTACTAATTGCTAATAAGGAGCTACATTCGCTCCCCTTTTGAAGAGCTGATAAGGTGGGTGCTTGGAAGACACTGACTTACCAGAAATTGGCTGGGGATTTGCTTGTGTCTACCACACCTCTGAACCCATGTAGCCATAAGGACTGAACTTAAACCTTGCTTTTCTAAATCCTAGAGAAGTTAGGTTGTTGTGATTATTAGGAAGGACAATAGCCACCTCCGTTAATATCACCATTTAACTTGTCAAAGCACAATTACCTCCATTTTCTTTTGCAGACAGGACTAGAAATGGATGAGGTACAGTGGAAGGAGAGTGGGTTCTGGTCCTAAGCTGCTGTGTGACTTTGGAAATGTGCCAGATCAGTTGATATCCAAGCTTCCTACCAGTACTAAAATCCTATGATATTATCATTTCTCTATTAAAGAAAAGAAAATTAAGGTGTATAAAGTGAAGTGACTTGCCCACAGTCACAGAAATAGATAATAAAACCAAGGTTGGAACCCAGGTCGCTTCCAGCCCATTGTTTTTTCCAGGCCAGTAGAAGATGTGAAGTGTTTGTTTGTTTGTTTGTTTTAATAAAGGCAATCGATTAGTTAAATGGTGGTTTTGACACATGAGCTAGAGGAAAACACAGTCCATAGTATTGGGGTTGACAGAGTACTGGATTGGTAATCAAGCATTCTGGCCCTGGCTCTGCCACTGGTTTCCTGTGTACCTAGAATGAGTCACTTCACCTCTCTGAGCCTCAGTTTCTTTCTCTATAAAGTGAGAGAGTTAGAAAAGATTTCTTATGGCTTTCCCAGCTCTAACATTCTAGGACTGAATGAATTAGTCACTTCCAGGCACATGAATTTGTCATTTCTTATGTTTACCTGCAAAGCATTATTGTAAACATAGATTCAAAAAAAAAAAAAAAAAAGAACAAATGTTTTAAAATGTAGGCAAAGAGTTAAATCATTTATTCAATTTAGGCAATTCCTCATGAGTAGCAGGTAAACACGAACTTAGTCAATGTATATATGTATTTTGAGCATCTTCATGTAGGCCAATGGTTCCCAAACTTCTCTGCCCCTTGGAATCCCCCAGAGAGCTTCTAAAAATACCTATGTCTCATCCCCAGTGATTATGATTTAAGTCATTTGAGGTGTAGCTTGGGGTTTGGAATTTTAGAAGACCCCCAGGCCTTCTTGTCTGTAATTTGCAGACAACTTTGGGAACCACTGCTGGAGGCTCCGGTTGGTTTATGGTCTTGCTAATCAAAGTATGATTTCTGGACCAGCAGTGCCTGGGAGCTAGTTAGAAAGGCAGGTTCTCAAGTCCCACCCCAGACCAACTGCACTTTAACAAGGTTGCCCAGGTGATTCCAATGCTCATTAAAGTTTGAGGAGCACTGATTTATAGCACAAACAAAATCTTTCTTAATGTAACAACCTTCATCTTCCAAAGTGAACAGGGGGCAATGTGTGGATAGGAAGGCCAGGAGCTATCTGATATGAAGTGGAGGATTGGAGCATTAAGGTTGATGATGAGAGATACTTAGTAGGGACAGGGAGAGAGCACATTCTGCGGATAGGAACGTGGCGGCCACCCAGCCACTATGACCTTATAACTTCCAAGTTTACGATCTAACTGGAACCCCAAGCCTTTTAGTGTCACTTAGAAGTAGGTCCACCAATACAGTGTTCTCTCCTGTCAAGGATCTAACACCTAGAATTGTAAAAGTAATAGAACAAGATAATTTCAGACACAAATTAATAGTTACCTAGACTACCCAGGTAAGTTAAACCCTCCCGCTATATAATATTCCAATTTGAATCTCACACCTTCAAACCAAATCCCATTTCTTTGTATGGTTAGGATTGGATGGGTGTAGGTGATTCAAATAAGAGGGAAGGAGTCAAAAGGATGTGAGCACAGGACACAGAACAAGTGTTGCGTTTCAGATTAGCGGCATTTATTCAAATCTTTATGCTTATCTTTTTCTAAAAAAAAATTATTTATTTTAATTGGAGGCTAATTACTTTACAATATTGTGGTGGTTTTTGCCATACATCAACATGAATCAGCCATGGGTGTACATGTGTCCCACCTTACACTCTCTGGCTAAGCAGTTCTACTAGAAATTCAAAGAAAGTGATCAGAGACATACAGATATATACAAACAAGGATTTTTACTGCAGTGCTGTTTACCATAGTGAAATATTAGAAACAACCTGAAAGTCCACCAGTATGAAAATGGTTAAATAAATTGCAGTACATCTGCACTGTGGTGTATTATAGAGCCATTAAAAATTACCATAGAACAAGATTTAATGGCACAGAAATATCCTTACAATACATCTATTAAGTACAAAGAACAAGCTACAAAAGAATATGTAGTTATGATCCCACTACTTGTGTTAATGAATAGCATTGATAATATTCTTAGACGAAAAAAAAAAAAAAAACTGGAAGGACATATGGCAGAATGTAGCAGTGGCCATCTTAGGGTGACTGGATGAGGGGCAATTCTTATTTTCTTCTTTTTGTTTATCTGCATTTTCTAAATTTTCAGCAGTAAATGTGTATGACTTTTATAACTAGAAAAAGAAATAAAGGCTTTTATTTTTTAAAACTGCTCTCAGAATCCCAATTGACAATATCTTAAAGAGTCTTATTGACTAAACCTGTTTCTCTGAAAGCGTGGCTTTTCCCACTTTCCTGCACTGCTCAGACATGTAGAGATGGCAGACTTACTGGGCAACATGGAGGAGAGAGTGTCTTGTCCCATTCTGCCACCTGCCCTCAGTGGGCCACACACAGGTGTCTGTGAATTTTAAGTTTCCTCTGATAGTCATGTATCCCTCCAAGAGTCTCTAGCCACAGAGGTGACTTCAGAGCCTCGAGGGGCATGCACTTGGTCATGCAGCATGCAATCTGGAAACACATATTCAGTGCCTACTGTGTGCAAGACATGGTTCCAGGCACTGAGAATAGGGAGATAAAGCAGACAGATGCAGGCTACTTGCCAGCAATGCTCCTTACATCCTGGCAGGAGACGAAAGAATGAACACAAAACAATAAGGTAATTTTCTGTGGTGCTGAGTACTGGGAAGAAAAAAAAACACAAAGATCAGGTGAATGGGACTGGCAGGGTGGAGCATTTTCAAAAGACTGGTAAGGGTCAGCTTCTATGAAGAATGATGTTGAGTAGAGTCCTGAATGATGTGAAGGGGTGAAAAAGGCAAGGTCATGACATCCTCAGCCTCTTAGACAATGACACAGAACACAGAAGAAAAGGAATAAAGGAGTGAGCAGGGAAGAGATTGACAGAAGAAAGAAGAGTAAATTCAGTTATTCATGCTGAGAACAGAAAAGAGAGAAAATTTGCAAATGATTCAGTCAAAAATGTTCTTAGAACAAACAATTGCAGGGCCCTCCAGTAACAAAGCAAGGCCAAAATGTAGGATGTGAGTTTCACCTCTCTCTCTCTTTGCTCTGGTGGAGGCTAGCCTTGCTTTATGTATCAGTGGCCATCTTCGGAGTTGTATTGGACTTCTACTGCCTGAAGTTTCCCCAACTCACTCTCAACTCCGCCATACCACCCCAGTACCCAAAATTCCCATAATGACACATTCCTTTTGGGTTATAGCAGGAAAAGCTTAAAACTTCAAGCATGTTTCTTGGGCTGGGATAATACTGATACATCTCCTGTGTCAGTCATCCCCACTTCCATAAGGAATGGTTTCTTAGTTCTGGAGAGCTCAGGACATGAACATTCTCGTGGAAAGTGGTAACGGCCAGAAATGAATTCAGGCATGTCATGCTTCCCTGGAAAGAAATGAAAGTAGGTGAACACGCAGTGATCAGGAAGCACCTTGAAGTGAAGGGTGTGGAATGAAGAGGTTGCCAAGCAGGTAGTTCAAAAGATACAGTCTGTTTATTTACTCTTAATATTTTCATGTGCCAGCCTGGATGAATCACTAATGGATTTTTTTGTTTGTCAATCCCTTGTAGTGAGTAAATTAAGCTCTTGGAGGGGAGGGGTTGTGGGACAGGCTGACTTTTCAGGACACTGGGAGAAATTTTTAGCATATTGTAGGTACTTGCAGTCCCTTCATGGATTTCTTAGGGCAGTTATAGCTATAGCTGGTGAGCAGGATTTAACACATGAACCAGGCTCTCATTCTAAAGCTGGTAATTGATATACAGAGGTTCCTGTATACTCCGTGACCTCTTCCCCCCTCCACTCATTTGGAAAGTGCTAGCACACATCCCTTAATTACCTAGCATTTCACCAAAAAAGACCAGCCCACCAAGTAATTAAATTACTGAAAAGAAAGACAAAAGGGGAAAGTAAGCTTGACTCTAGGATAATCTGCAAATTGTGTAGTACAACCTGGAATCACCCAGAGAAGACTAGGATTTTGTCCTTATAGTGCCCAAATGGTGGTGGGAATGGGAGAGGTAATCAAGTCAGCAAGAGACATGCAATAGCAATTTGAATACAAACTCTAGTCCAGATGCGTCTGATTGGGTAAGAGTGAATCCCCCTAATTAGAGTCACGGGTCCAAAGCACTCAACACCCAATGGTTTCATCAGATATTCTTACAGATGGCTTCTGCACATATTCAAAATCTGTCAGGGTGTCCTCAGCTTTTCTTTGTTGTTCCTGATTTGAGCGTTACACTTTAAATACAGAGCCAAGGAGGGTGTTCATTGCAAGGCCAGTAAGAACTTAACTCACTGATAACCAACCAAGGGCAACTTCTTTTGGTAGGGGGCTGAGGAAAGGGGAGCATAGAGCAGGAGGAGTGAGGGGGCTGGTATCCCTATGCCTGGAAGTTGAAATCCAACAATTTAGTTTATACTTTAAATGATCCACAGTTGAGGGATTTGACCAACTTTTTTGTGTCTTCCAACCGTTCATTTGGCATAGCGCACATATGACTAATCTGACATCTAGGTTTTGGCACCGGTGTTGATCCGGTATTAGCATTCCCCTTGAAAACAAATCAAAGAGCATTCAGAAATGTCAGCCCTATTTGGATAGATCCTTTGGGCAAGTATATGCTCATAAATGAGTGTCATAAATGTTTTCCAAGTATACCTAAATGATGTTAGGGAAGTTAATTGAGGCCTTCCATCAGCCCATTCCTTGGGTCTCTGTTGGCAACACTGAGCAAGGCCAACCATGATCCTGACCAAGCATGGAAAATCCTCTGTTCCCTTAAGTGCCCAGCACTTTTGTATCTGGTCACATTCTTGCTCTTCATGAAGCTCCACTTTTCAAGTGATGGTGGATCCATTGTGGGTTTGGGGCCAGTGTTCTGTCATCACGTGGACTTAAAGGTCATGTGCTCTTTTGTGATCTAGTGACTGTTACAGGGGCAGTGAAATGTTGGTGGGATTTCTATCCCTGTAGGAATGTCCTTGTAGATTGTCCACTTTTGATGCTTGTGCAGCGCCGTGAATGCTGAGACTACATAAATGCAGAGGTTTGCTCTGACTTTTGGAAAACCATGACAAATCTCTACTCACTTCCTGATTCCAGAAGAACTTCCGGGCCAAAGCTTTGACAGCAAAGGCTACTTTTGTGGAGAAGAAACAATGCCTGTATATGAGTCTGTGTTCATGGAGGACGGGGAGACCACCAGAAAAATAGCACTGGAGACAGAGAGACCACCTCAGGTAGAGGTCCACGTTTGGACCATTCGAAAAGGTGAGCCAGACGACATTAATCTCTTGTTATTATTTTTATTATTTTTTTTTGTAAGGGGGACACAGGGAAGGAGAGGAAGGGTCATCTTCGTTTTTCATCTTCGGTTTCTTCAACCTGTTCCCCTGTTTCAGTCAGAAGATTTCCCATTTGCTTAGAAATGAACACATGACTCACACAGTTGCTATTGTGCCCTTTAACTGTGTCCTGGGCTAAAAAGTAAGTATTGACCATAGGGGTTTGTTGTCTTTCTCACACAACCAAGGCTGGAGGAGTGGTTCTTAACCCTGGCTGCACATCAGACTCATCTGGGAAGGTTTTTATATACCAAATGCCTGATCCTACCCACAGAGAGTCTGACTAATTGTCCAGGAGTAGGGATGGGCTTAAGGGTTTGTTCAGAAAGCTCCACAGGTGATTCTGGTATACAGCCGGGATTGTAAACTTCCCAAATGTAATCTACTATTGTTTCCAAGATGAAGCTCAACAAACATGAAAATGCATTCATTCAGTGCCAAGCAGAGTCTCGAATCATACTGAGACCTCTTGCCTCAAGAAAATTATAGTCTCACTGGAGTGGCAATCCCAGGCATGAGGTCCCATTCCTTTCCTGATTACTCCCATTGACTACCCAAGAAAGCTACGTTCTGTTCATTGTGAACCTACATCTATTCAAATCATCCCATAGCTACAAGACTAAGGCTGATCTAGTCTGGTCAAGTTTTCAAGGAATCCAAGTGTAGAGGTGACATTTCAATTTGGAAATAATGCACATCCTTTTGCAACTGGATCCCACCTAAGGCTCAAGAGTGCTCAAACTCGAGTAAGTTTCAGCATCACGCAGGGTGCTAGAGTGAGACACAGCTACCTTGCCCCATCCAAGAAATTTGAGTGCAGTCAGCCAAGGGGAGTATCTAAACACTTGTGTTTCTAACAAATAGTCGGATGCTGCTGCTACAGGCAGTACTTGGACCCATCTTTTAAGGAACAACTGCTCTAGTATTTGTGGACCATTTTTGTCTCCCTTCTTTCTCAAAAGAACAGGAGCTTCTCTGTACCCCTTTAAAAATATGCTAGAACACACATATAAGGCTCAGCACTGTTTATTTTTGCTTTTGACCTAGGAATGTTGGTTTGCCATCTCTTAACTCTTTAGCTCCTTAGTCACCAGGACTAAGCACTGTTCTGTTGGCTCCCCTACTGGCATTGCCCTACAGAGAGGTGTGGATGCTTTTCAACTGGTTACTATCACCTCTAAAGAGCCTGTTGTACACAACACTGGGTCATCAAAGATCTGTGCATGCTGGACAGAGGAAAACCCAGGTTCCATGTCCACTGCTCCCTGTAGACCTCTGGAGGATTATTTAAGTGGACTGGTAACATTGCTTCTTAACTGCAAGGCAGTTTTCTATTGTTCACATGTTATTCTGATGAAAGCTATTTGGGCAAGGTTGAGACTGTGGAAGCCCGGTTATTTTCACTCTGCCCATTTTTATAAGGGAAAGCGAAAGGAGCTATGATTGTTTCCCAAAGGAAAATATGCTTTCTGGGGAGTTTAGGAAGTGGGATGGCTTCTCCATTTACACAAATGACCCATGTGCAAAGCCCGCTTCAAGTTCTCACTGCTGAGCCAGGGGGGCCGCCCAGTGGCTTGGCAGGGACATAGCCAACTCAGACTGGGGTCAAGGGCAGAATATCTAATACTGCCTTGGGCTACAGAAACTCCAACCAGCACCCATGCTTGATTCCCCGTGGCTTTCCCCAGGAAAGGGTCCCACGGTCAGCAGCTCTGTCTCCCTTATCTCCATCCTCTGGAGAACCAGGGGGAAGGTCAGTGAGCCAAGAAAACAAAAGCAGTCAATGATAACCCTCGAGTCAACCAAGTTCCTGGTTAAGCACATTACACAGCCCAGCTCGAGACTCCTAAGCCCCAGTAATGAGATGATATGCTTAGCTCAAGCAGAAAACAGCATTGCTGATTCCAGATAGCACCTGACCACTTGCCTGATTTTTCGCTTGGCCTCAGGCATCCTCCAGCACTTCCATATTGAGAAGATCTCCAAGAGGATGTTTGAGGAACTCCATCATTTCAAGCTGGTGACCAGGACAACGCTGAGTAAGTGACAACTGTCTTCACCTCCTTGGAAAACACATCTAGTGTTCCACGTCTTGTCTCCCCAGCTGAAGTACCGGCTGTGTTCTCACTGAACAGGAGCAATGCTCCACATCAACTTTAGAGAGACTGTTCTCTCTCTCTCCTCTGGGTTATGAAACCCAGCGTCTTGAGAGGTTCCGAGGTCTGGCCTATCCAGATGTGGAGACCTCACATCTGGAAAGCTATGACCTCACTGGTGGGGCTGAGAGAGAGAGAGAAGATGACTGCATATCGATTCTTGGGTTGTCTCAAAGTTCTGTTTGACTCCTTGGAACTGCCCTGGGTGGTCATGTGTCTTTAAAAGCACTCAAGCCTACTAGCGATTCTCCCTAGGCTTTCTAGGCTAGGTGGAGCCTGGAACTAGATCCTGCTAGGCACGGGGAGGGTGGGAGGTGGGGGGAGGGGTGAGAGGCCTTCTAAAGGAATAAAAGGCACAGAATTTCTATCCATTGGGAATTCTAATGGGTGAGACAGAACATGCAAGTGCGTTCATTATGAATTAGTATACTTCTGAAGAGTTAAATACCTAAGTGTTCAGGGGAAACTGTGAAAAACAATGAGATGAGAGCCAGGTGTGCTTATTCAGGGAAGAGGTGGGTTTTGAAAGAGAAGGGTGTGACTGGGCAACAGGTCAGGAAATCAGTCCAAGGAGAGGGTACATCCTAAGAGAAGATTCAGACAGGAGCAAACAAGAAATGTGGGTGTGGGTGATGAAGAATCACAAAGGCCACATGGGTTGCACAGAAAGGTGAGACAAGCTGGAGGCAGGAAGTAGAGGGCCTGGAAGAAGCCAGTGAGTTGAGATAGCAGGCAAGGAGCATGGGTACTTGCTGCAAACTTATACACAGTGTATCAAGTGTATGAAGATGGTGCCTTAGAAAGATGTTTCTTGGCTCTCAGATGCATTTATTAAGCATGTATGACTTTGAGAAGCCATATTCTAAAGAAGCCAGTTGTTGTTGTTCCATTGCTCAGTCACATCCGACTCTTCATGAACCCATTGACTGCAGGACACCAGGCTTCCCTGTCTTTGCTTGCTTAGATTCATGGCCGTTGAGTCAGTGATGCCACCCAACCATCTCATCCTCTGTCGCCCCCTTCTCCTGCCCTCAGTCTTTCCCAGCATCAGGGTCTTTTCCAATGAGTCAGCTCTTCACAGCAGGTGGCCAAAGGACTGGAGCTTCAGCTTCAGCATCAGTCCTTTCAATAAATATTCAGGATTGATTTCCTTTAGGATTGACTGGTTTTATCTCCTTAGAGTCCAAGGGACTGTCAAGAGTCTTTTCCAGCACCACAGTTCAAAAGCGTTAATTCTTTGGTGCTCAGCCTTCTTTATGGTCCAACTCTCACATCCATACAGGACTACTGGAAAAACCATAGCTTTGACTAGATGGATCTTTGTTGGCAAATTGATATATATGCCACACTAAGAAGTTGTACTTGATCTCCAGACCAGAGAACCCCAGTAGGGGTTTTTAAGCAAGTGAATGATGCATTCATATCTGGATTTCAGAAAGTGGTACTTGCTATATAGGGTGGAAAGTGGGTTTCTAGCGAGAGAGCTGGTGATTGTCTGTAGGAAGCTGTTAGACTGTATTAAGTCAGTTAGACAGAGGAGGAGGTGTCCCTGTGAGGGGTGGAAGTTACACCATCAAGATCAGGAGCAAAGAGAGAAATGAGTTTAGAATGACTCCAATATTAGCAACTTTATAGATTGAATGTAGAGTAATACCATTCACCAGTAGGAAACTGGAGAATGAAAATTGGTAAAAAAAAAAAAAAAATGAGTTTTATTTGGAACATGTTTGAAGTCCATCTGAGGAGAGTTTTCCAGTAGGCAGCTGGACATAGGATTGGTAAGGTCAAGTGTTTATTCTGCGGGAGATGAGTAGACAACTAACTGGACGGTAGGAGAATGCAAATGGAGTTGGAAGTTCCTGTGAGTCGGGAATAAAGGAGGCAGAGTCTAGGATCCCATGATCAATAATGTGACTTTTGAAATTATCAATTAATTTCAGAGAACATATTTTTGTTCATACTGTGAGCCAGGCATTGTGCTAGGCACTGGGGCACTTGGAAGATGATTTAAGCAAACTCTTCCCATCACAGTTAGCACTGGGGGTGTATAATGGAGGTAGATGATGTGTTCCTCTGTGTGCAGCTGAAGGCAGTGAGTGATGAGATGATCCTGCAGGGTCACCTGGGGACAGAGAAGTGCAAGCCTGACCCTGTGTATAATGTGCCTGTCAGATTCTGGTGCACTGCAGGGCTTCGATGGAAGCTGCTTTCTTACATGACCCATCTCCCCTTTCCCATCAAATCTGAGAGACTAGGGAGAAGTGAAGAATCCAAGTGAGAGAGGAGCAGCAAGATGGGAGGCTATAAGGAAGGGGGGACATGATCTCCTGTGGTGAGAGAAAGAAAAGAGGTTCAATGTCAGTTCTGGATTAAGACGAGCTTGCTGACCTTGGACAAGAGGTTCTCCAAGTGGCAACATTATGGGGATGAAAGGAAGACTGACGAGGGTATGCAGGTGGGCATTTTGTTAGGAAGCCTATTTGCCAGAGCAGGATAATAGCAGGGGAAGGAAAATCATGCCCCGGAGGGACCGGGAAAGTTAGAAAAGGGATGGTTCAGAGACATCCAGTGGTTTCCAGCGCTCAGCACACGGTACACGCTCAAAACCGCTTGCTCGGTTAGCATGACTGGAGGGAGGATGGAGAAGTTGGTAGGGACACATTGGAAATGTGGACAGTTCTGGGGGAGGGGGGAGAAAACAGGGACTGGAAGGGGTTAGGGATGCAGTTGTGTTCACCCAGAGCAGAGAGGGGTCCCCTGGTGGATGTGATACTGGAACTCTCTGCAGAGCCATAGGAGCAGGGGAGGCTTGCTAAGGGCGGGATGAGGCCAGCATGTGGGCATAAGACAAAGCAGAGGGGAGAGTTGTTTGTTTGTTTGTTTTGTATATACTAATCAAGTTTAATGACAAGTCAATTAAAAAAAAAAAGATTGACTCAGTCTAAAATATATCAGTAGACAAAGCAAGCACTATTTTACCAGTTCTTTGCGAAGGGCCTTCAAGTTTTTATGTTCTCATTCTTAGCATTTAGTATCCATTTAAATATATCTAGAGTGCTTTTATTGTAATTTAATGTATTTTTTACTTGGAGGAAAATTGCTTTACAATGTTGTGATGGTTTCTGCCATATAACAATGCAAATCAGTCATAATTATACATATGTCTCCTCCCTCTTGAGCCTCCCTCCCTTCCCCTGCTCTCACCCCCCTAGGTCATCACGAGCGCCAGGATGGGCTCCCTGTGTTATACAGCAGCTTCTCACCAGCTATGCATTTTACACATCGTAGTGTATGTATGTCGATGCTACCTTCTCCATTTGTCCCACTCTCTCCTTCTGTCACTGTGTCCATAAGTCTGTTCCGTCTGCATCTTCATTCCTTCATTGCAAATGGGTTCATCAGTACCATCTTTCTAGATTATATATATATATATATATATATGTATATACATGTTAATATATGCTCTTGGTTTTTCTCTTTCTGACTTACATCACTTTGTATAACAGGCTCTAGGTTCATCCACTTCACTGGAACTGAGAGGGGAGAGTTTTTGACAAAGGGTGGCAGGAATAAAGAAACAAGCAGTAAACAATCAAGTAACCCAAACTAATATTCAGGCCTCAGAGAGTAAGCCAAGCCCCAGGAATGCACCAGGTACAGGTCCCCAAAGTGCCTTATTTGACCTACTGCCACCTAAGAGCTAATGACCTGATGGTGAAGCAAGTCCTAAATGCTAACTAAATAGACTGTAAAAATCCCAAGAATAACACTTAAGTTTTACTCTTGGGACTCTGACAAATGCTGTGTGTTGAAATGAAGACCCTGTGACCCATGTTCCATATCTGTCCCCAGGAAAGTGTTTCAGGGTCTGCTTTGCTGAAAGTTCGTGAGGCCTGTCTTCGAGCTCCCCTGGCGGATCCGTGAGCATTCAGGGAAGGCATGGGGGTGTCAACTCTGTTCCTCGTTGGCTCTGCCCTCCTCTCACGTCTCTGGGCCACTTTGTGTTTGCCTTTTAGGCCAGTGGAAGATCTTCACTGAAGGAGAAGCCCAGATCAGCCAGATGTGTTCCAGTCGTGTGTGCCGAACGGAGCTTGAAGATTTGGTCAAAGTTTTGTACCTGGAAAGGTCTGAAAAGGGCCACTGTTAGACAAGACAAACAGTATTGGATAGAGGAAAGCAAGAAAACTTAAGCTGCAGCTGGACTGCAGGCTTACTTTGCTTAAGTCAACAGTGTCCTAAAACCCCAAACTCAAATGCAGTCAATTATTCACGCCGTGCACAGTATAACTTGCTCCTTTATTGGAGTGGTATGTCAGCCCTTAAACATCTCCTCCAAAGAGACTAGAAGAGTTTTGAATTCTCTGTGGGAGGAAGAGGGCTAGGACGCCACAACACTGCTCTAGTGTCTGGGAGAATCACATTTCTTTACAGGTTAAAGAGTAAACAAAACCTCTAGAAAGCTATTCCAGTGAAAGAAAGAGAAGGGAATTTCTTAGTAGGAGTTCTTTAGTACAGAGAAAATATTAGTATGAAATTCTTCTCTTTAAAATTTAGAATGACTTCCCATATTCACACACACACAGGTACACATACACATGTGCATGCGCGCACACATACTGAACTACAGCCTTCATTCTGAGGCACGACTAGTGTAGACTCTCCCCTTCTTTCCCTTGCCTGACTCCTAAGTAACTTGGAGGCAGTTGGCACCCAGGAGGATAAATAAGCAGTTGTGAGCAGAAGGCTGTGCCCTGGGTCTATGATGTGGTTGTTGATGGCACCGATTCTGGGAAAGAATAAGAACACCATTTCATGGCTGCCTTCACTCTGAGGTGGAAAAGAACTTTTACCTTATGGCACCACTTCTCTTTTCACCCTAAACCTCCATAAAGAAGTTAGAATTGAGTAAAACTTTTAGAAACTGAGTCTACATAAAAGAAAATAATTATTTAAGGAAAGAGTTGCTAGAAGTCAGCAAGGTCAGCCATGTGTTTTCAAGTTGACAAAACTCACCAATTAACAGCTCAATCCTCATTTACTGTCCTGAAGTCATAGTTCTCTAGTCCAAAAATTTTGGTTAAATGATGAAATTCTAGAAGCTTCTTAAAAGGGCAGTTTCTCTTCTCCAATTACAGGAGTTGGTTTTTACTTGGCAAAGGGACTCCGTCCTCCCAAGCTTCAGTTAGGAGAATTATCGCTCACTGGGGGAAATGGGGATTCTGATACCAATCCTTATCCTAAGCCCTCCTACCATTCTCCTCTCATGCACCAAGCATGAACCTGAATCATGGATCCCAGTGAGGGCTGCTCCAAAAATGTCTCTTTGCAGCCTAATACCAGAGCCCAAGTGATCCATTCTGAGGGAAAACTATAAATTCTCCACAGTAGGAATCTCAAACCTGCTCTCTAGGTTTATCTCCTCAGGGGGGCCTGGATGAACTCTAGTGAATACTTAAATATTAAGGACCAAGAAATCCCATTTTTCCTACTCTGTGACCATAGGTAAGATGAACATTTTTTTGTTATTTGACACCAATAGGGAAAAATGTAAAAGGTCCAGTCTTTATGGCAACCTGGCATAAAGGAGTCTGTTCTCATCAAAGAGACACAGAGGCCTGGTGGCCAGGCCTTCAGGGGACCAGCCTCTCAGACACATTGTTCTCGAGGAGGGGAGGGGAAGGAAGGAGGACATTCAGAGTATTAGTGGTGGGGGTGGGGGGGGGTTGAACATTAAGCAGCTGCTGTCTCCCACCCAGAGGTGGCAGTATTTCCATAGCATGGAAACAAGTCATTGGATCCTAAGTCAGTGGTGATTCCCCTTCTGATGACTCAGCCCCAAAACCTTCCCACCCAGGTGTTCTCTGAAAGCTCAACCTGAAGGGAACACCCAGGGAGCTTCCCTAGATAGACTGTTGCCTGCAGGCGCCGGGACACACCTTGGCCAGGCGCCGTGTGAAGCAGGAGCTGGGGTGCTGGGCGAGGCCAATGTAGAAACCCTCCAATGTTGAGTGTTGCAGAGAGAGAGAAGAGGCCGAGCCGCCTGTACTTAGTAGAGAGGAATGGATGTGGTTCTTCTTGTGTATTTATTTGTACCATAAACACTTGGAACAAGCAAAGCCCATAAGTACCACTTAGCAGCTGTAGCCATTTTCTAGTTAACTCATGTAAACAAGTAAGAATAACATAACAGTATTACCCTTTCACTCTTCTCACAGGACATGTACCTAAATAGGGTACTTATTTATGTAGTCACTGTATTTCTGGATTTTTAAATTAATAAAAAGTTCATTTGGAAAAATCCTGTGCAGGAATGTCATGTGACTGAATGACTCTGGGCAGCACAGACCTTGGGCTGGGTAACTGGTGATGGAAGGGCCTGGCTTTTGCACACTCAGCCTGACACCCCTCTCACACTACAGCCTCATGGTTAGGAGTGAGAACTTTGCAGTCAGATGACCTGGGTTTTTAATCCCAGTTCCACACTTAGCAGCTGTGTCAGTCACCCCAGCTATAAAATGGGGATGATAGTGGTACCATCGACCTTTGCCTGCAATCTTGCAGTGAAATTTAATTCCGTCAGTTCATGTTAGGTGATTAAACTAGTGTCTGGTACATAGTGAGCATTTACTCATGGCCATGAATGTTCAAAAATGGCATGGCACTGAAAAGGGCCATTGATATATGGCTTCTATTTAGGCCAAGACATTTAAGAGCCTGGGGACAGAAGGCCATTGACATGGGTTTCAAGAGGGCCTTAATTTTGATCTGCTGCTCAGTGGCAAATTTGCATAGGGAACAAAGTAAAAGTATTGTCACATATTTCCATCCAGACTAGTGAAGTCACTCAGTCATGTCTGACTCTTTGCAACCCCATGGACTGTACCTACCAGGCTCCTCTGTCCATGGGATTTTCCAGGCAAGAGTACTGGAGTGGGTTGCCATTTCCTTCTCCAGGGGATCTTCCCAACACAGGGATTGAACCCGGGTCTCCCGCATTGTAGGCAGACGCTTTTACCATCTGAGCCACCAGGGAAGACTCCATCCAGACTAAATTCCCTCAAACTCTTAATACCAGCTAAATTAATGCTATCACAGAAGTCAACATACAAGAGATCTGCAATGTAAAATTATGTAAGGTCAGAAAAGGAGACTGTGTTTAGTTGCTCAGTCCTGTCTGACTCTTTGCAAGTCTTTGGGCTGTAGCCTAACAGGTTCTTCTGTCCTTGAAATTTTCCAGGCAAGAACACTTGAGTAGGTTGCCATTTCCTTCTCCAGAGGATCTTCCCAACCCAGGGATCAAACCCCCATCTCCTGTGTCTCCTGCATTGCAGGCAGATTCTTTACCCTCTGATCTATTGGGGAAGCCCCTTAAAAAGGGTATGTGTGACATGGTTAGATAGCATCAATGGACATGAATTTGAGTAAACTCCAGGAGATAGTGGAGGACAGAGGAGCCTGGTGTGCTGCAGTCCATGGGGTCAAAAGAGTTGGACATGACTTAGTGACTGAACAGCAGCAACAGTAAAGGACACACTGGTGTTAGCAACACAGAGGTCAGTGGTGGTGAAATACTGGGGAAGTGATAGGAGTAGAGGCCAGAAGTGAGTAGGGAGATAAGCAATTGGAAGCAGCAGCTTGAGGCAACCCTTGGTATGCTGTGTTTAGTCACTCAATCGTGTCTGACTCTTTCCAACCCTATGGGCAGTAGCCGGCCAGGCTCCTCAGTCCATTGGATTTTCCAGGCAAGAATACTGGAGTGGGTTGCCATGCCCTCCTCCAGAGGATCTTCCTGACACAGGGATTAAACCTGTGTCTTCTGCATTGCAGGCAGATTTTTTTTTTTTTTTTTTTACTCACTGAGCCATCAGAAGGTAAAAGAAGTAGCAGAAGAAGGATATGAGGTCAAGGGAAAATTTTTGTCTTAAACATGGGAGATGCTTGGCCATGTCTGAATATTGAAGGGAGGGATCCTATAGAGAAGAAAAGATGGAAAGTGATGGGAAAGTCAGGTTAACTTGCTGTTTGGGTTGCATGAGATGAGAAGCCACAACCCCACACAGAGCCCTTGCCCATAACCCAGACAAATTTTTGGCCTTTGGTTTCCAATCCCTTACTGTGAATTAGCTACACCTAGTTCCCATCATCTCTCTTAGCTTGGTCCCACTTTATACCTGACATACTTTCTTCTGGAATGATGGGCTGTAAATCCCAATAAACGCCTCCATTGGGGGAACCACATAAACCAGACACCTTGGTTTCACCTGGCACACTATCATTTCCCTGATCACCCACATCCAAATTTCACCAAGTCCTACCCATTTGATCCCCTAAATATAGCCCACGTTTGTTACCTTTTGCCCTTATCTTCCTCTTGCAGGGTCTTTTCCTTCCTATAGTTTTTACTCCCCTCCTCCAAGGGAGTCCCAGGAATCTCCTAAGATCCTCTCATATGGGTTCAAGGACAAGTCCTGCCTGCCACCACATTACCCACCCTTTTAGTTTTTTCTTGCTTTGGCACTCCTCTGCGAGGGGCACTACTGGAAAAAAAGATGGCTGTCTACTGCCTCCATCAGCACATCTGTCCTGACAATCACCATGGCCACCAGCTGTAACATTACAGGTGGGTGTGCCTTCTGCTGGCCTGGAGGTGCCACCATATTGGTGGTGTTCTGGAGCCCTCAGTGTTCTGCAGTGCCACAGTATCCTGTGCACAAGTGGGGAGAAGACTCTCCTCCCTCCCCCCGCTCTGTTATACCTTGTCACCTTATGCTAAAACAGTTTACACCGAGTTGGTGAGTATGTCTTGTGTAGACCAAAGCACAGTCTGCTTGTGCTCGAGTCTCCTGGAGTTTTTAAGGAAACAAGCCTTTAATAAGCCCTCTAGTTTCTACTTTCAGCTTTCCTCAGGGCTCAGTTGCCAATATGGAGAGGTTCTGCTGAATACAGGCACCCTCATTCTATCAGGCTGCAAGGCTATGGCATACTTTATAAATTAAGGGTTTGTGGCCACCCTGCCTCCAGCATGTCTCTCAGTGCCATTTTTCCAACAGCATTTGTTCATGCCTTGTCTTTGAGTCACATTTTGGTAATTGTCATGATATTTCAAGCCGTTTCATTATTCTTACATTTGTGATGGTGATCTGTGGTCAGTGATCTTTGATGTTACCATTGTAAAAAGATTGCATGTGTGTGCGCTCAGTCATGTCCGAATCTTTTGCGACCCTGTGCACTGTAGCCTGTCAGGCTTTTCTGTCCATGGGATTTCCCAAGCAAGAATACTGGAGTGGGTTGCCATTTCTTTCTCTAGGGTATCTTCCTGACCCAGGCATGGAACCCACATCTCCTGTATCACCTGCACAGGCAGGTGGATTCTTTACCAGTGTGCCACCAGGGAAGCCCATTGTAAAATGGTTACAACTCACCAAAGGCTCAGATGGTCGTTAGACGTTTTTACCAATAAGGCCTTTTTTTTAAAATTAAGGTATGCACATTGTTTTTTTAGACATAATGCTGTTGTACACTTAAGAGAATACTCTACAGTGTAAACAAAACTTTTATGTGTACTCTGGAACCAAAACAATTTATGTGCTTTGCTTTATTTGCATATTTGCTTTATTGTGGTAGTCTGGAACCGAACCTGCAATGTCTCTGAGGTCTGCCTGTGTAAGCATGTAAGACAGATGTGAATCTGTTCCCTTCATCCCTCTTTCCTTTGGTGCACATGCACTGCTTTTATTCCCCAATGAATCCATCATGCAAACTGACTTCAGGGGGCCCATCCCACCAATCTGCCAAACAAGGTCTGATATCTCTGAATCCTCTAAGCAGAGGAGAGAAGTCCTTGAATGCAGAGCCCTGGCCATAGCATGCAGTCTCCCAAATAGTTCATATGCATTTACAACTTTGTGCCTTTGTATATGTGTTCCCACCACTAGTATATTCTTTCTTCTTCTTTGCCTGGCATCCTACTCATCCTTCAAGACCCAGTCCAAATGTCACCTCCTCCCTGGAGTCTTGCTTGCCCCCGAGTAGTTTACCACCGTTTTCCATTTCTCCCTATGCACTCTATCCTCCAACATGCCAGATCCATTTTCCAGATACTTACTGGGTCCTTACTACTTCTGTGTCTTCACACACAGCTCCATTTTCCTGGAACATTCATCCTCTGATACTTCTACTTCACAAACACCTACTCATTTTTTAAAACTCCTATTGCTCATCTCTGATCTTGTCCACCTCTTTCAGGCACAGATAATTGTTGCCCCAGGAAATAACAACCAAAACACTTACCAGCCACTGTAGTCATCAACTGACATGCATGTTTTCCCAGTTAATCCTCAGCACAGCCTTATGTAATAGTTACTATTACTGACCTTATTTTAGAGATAAGGACAATGAGTGCCTTCACCTTTTGCATGCCTTCATGTGTTAAAATGTGAAGCATTTGCCCAGCTGCAGTCTCCCTGATGAGTCTGGAGAACTCCAAGAGGGTAGGGACCCAGTGCCCAGCACTTCAAAACATTCAATAAATATTTGCCAAGTGAATAGTCAATGTGATGAGATACTTTCTCCAGTTGGGAAAGAAAGCAGTCTGGAGATTAAATATCCAGGGGCAAGGCCAGCCTTCAGGACATTTTCTCTGTACCTAGGGAAAATGATGGAAGTAAAGTCCAATGTTGTGAAGAACAACATTACATAGGAACATGGAATGTTAGGTCCATGAATCAAGGAAAATTGGAAGTGGTCAAACAGAAGATGGCAAGAGTGAACATCAACATTTTAGGAATCAGCGAACTAAAATGGACTGGAATGGGTGAATTTAACTCAGATGACCATTATATCTACTACTGTGGGCAAGAATCCCTTAGAAGAAATGGAGTAGCCATCATAGTCAACAAAAGAGTCCAAAATGCACTACTTGGGTATAATCTCAAAAATGACAGAGTGATCTGTATTCTACAGGCAAACCATTGAATATAACAGTAATCCAAGTCTATCCCCCAACCACTAATTCAAAGAAGCTGAACGGTTCTAAGAAGACCTACAACACCTTCTAGAACTGATACCCCAAAAAAGATGTCCTTTTCATTATAGGGGACTGGAATGCAAATGTAGGAAGTCAAGAAACACCTGGAGTAACAGGCAAATTTGGCCTTAGAGTACAGAAGGAAGCAGGACAAAGGCTAATAGAGTTTTGCCAAGAGAATGCCCTGGTCAGAGCAAACACCCTCTTCCAACAACACAAGAAAAGACTCTACACATGGACATCACCAGATGATCAATACTGAAATCAAATTGATTATATTTTGTGCAGCCAAAGATGGAGAAGTTCTATACAGTCAGTGAAAACAAGACCAGGAGCTGACTGTGGCACAGACGATGAACTCCATATTGACAAACTCAGACTTAAATTGAAGAAAGTAGGGAAAACCACTAGACCATTCAGGTAAGACCTAAATCAAATCCCTTACAATTATACAGTGGAAGTGAGAAATAGATTTAAGGAACTAGATCTGTTAGAGTACCTGAAGAACTATGGATAGAGGTTTGTGACATTGTACAGGAGACAGGAATCAAGACCATCCCCAAGAAAAAGAAATGCAAAAAGGTAAAATGGTTGTCTGAGGAGGCCTTACAAATAGCTGTGAATAGAAGAGAAGCAAAAGGCAAAGGATAAAAGGAAAAATATACCCATTTGAATGCAGAGTTCCAAAGAATAGCAAGGAGAGATAAGAAAGCCTTCCTCAGTGATCAGTGCAAAAAAATAGAGGAAAACAATAGAATGGAAAAGTCTAGAGATCTCTTCAAGAAAATTAGAGACACCAAGGGAACATTTCATGCAAAGATGGGCACAATAAAGGGCAGAAATGGTGTGGACCTAACAAAAGCAGAAGATATTAAGAAGAGGTGGCAAGAATACACAGAAGAACTATACAAAAAAAGATGTTCATGACCCAGATAAATACGATAGTGTGATCACCAACATAGAGCCAGACATCCTGGAATGCAAAAATCAAGTGGGCCTTAGGAAGCATCACTACAAACAAAGCTAGTGGAGGTGATGGAATTCCAGTTGAGCTATTTCAAATCCTGAAAGATGATGCTGATAAAGTGCTGCACTCAATATGCCAGCAAATTTGAAAAAGGCAGCAGTGGCCATAGGACTGTAAAAAGTCAGTTTTCATTCCAATCCCAAAGAAAAGCAATGCCAAAGAATGCTCAAACTACCACACAATTCCACTCATCTCACACACTAGTAAAGTAATGCTCAAAATTCTCCAAGCCAGGCTTCAACAGTACATGAACCGTGAACTTCCAGATGTTCAAGTTGTATTTAGAAAAGGCAGAGGAACCAGAGATCAAATTGCCAACATCTGCTGGATCATAGAAAAAGCAAGAGAGTTTCAGAAAAATATCTACTTCTGCTTATTGACTATGCCAAAGCCTTTGACAGTGTGAATCACAACAAACTGTGGAAAATTCTGAAAGAGATGGGAATACCAGACCAGCTGACCTGCCTCTTGAGAAATATGTATACAGGTTAGGAGGCAACAGTTAGAACTGGACATGGAACAACAGACTGGTTCCAAATCTCGAAAGGAGTACGTCAAGGCTGTGTATTGTCACCCTGCTTATTTAATTTATATGCAGAGTACATCGTGAGAAATGCTGGACTGGATGAAGCACAAACTAGAATCAAGATTGCCAGGAGAAATATCAATAACCTCAGATATGCAGATGACACCACCCTTATGGCAGAAAGCAAAGAACTAAAGAGCCTCTTGATGAAAGTGAAAGAGGAGAGTGAAAAAATTGGCCTAAAAACTCAACATTCAGAAAACTAAGATCATGGCATCCCATCCCATCACTTCATGGCAAATAAATGGGGGAACAGTGGAAACAGTGATAGACTCTATTTTGGGGGGCTCAAAAATCACTGCAGATGGTGACTGGAGTCATGAAATTAAAAGATTCTTGCTCCTTGGAAGAAAAGCTATGACGAACCTAGACAACATATTAAAAAGCAGAGACATTACTTTGCCAACAAAGGTCCATCTAGTCAAAACTATGGTTTTCCCAGGAGACATGTATGGATGTGAGAGTTGGACTATAAAGAAAGCTGAGCACCGAAGAAATGATGCTTTTGAACTGTGGTGTTGGAAAAGACTCTTGAGAGTCCCTTGGACAGCAAGAAGATCCAACCAGTCCATCCTAAAGGAGATCAGTCCTGAATATTCATTGCAAGGACTGATGCTGAAGCTGAAACTCCAATACTTTGGCCACTTGATGCAAAGAACTGACTCATTAGAAAAGACCCTGATGCTGGGAAAGGTTGAAGGCAAGAGGAGAAGGGGCAACATGGGATGAGACAGTTGGGTGGCATCACCAACTCAACGGACATTAGTTTGAGTAGACTCTGGGAGTTAGCGATGGACAGGGAGCCCTGTTGTGCTGCAATCCATGGGATCGCAAAGAGTTGGATGGGTCTGAGGGACTGAACTGAAAGAAAATGAATAAAATCTGGGTTAACAAATACAAATGAAAAAGTGTTTGCCTTGCAAAATGATTTGCCATAGGTACCTTTTCTTTTATTTATTTTATCAACATGTATATTTTTGTTAAGTTGATTTACAATGTTGTGCCAGTTTCTGTAGTACAGCAAAGTGATCTAGTTATACACACACATACACACACATATTAGTTTTAATATTCTCTTCCATTATGGTATAAGGTATCTTTTAAAATCACTGATATATATTAGATTTACACATAATTTTTTTTTAGTGCTTAAAGCAAGATGTCCTTGCATTTTTGGTATCAGCCTCACAGCTGTGAAGGATTCTTAGACTTCAATATTGTAGATGATAAGTGGTATATTTCTATATATACTATCTATAGAGTAATATAAGATTTAGACAAACTATAGGCAAATAGGAATAGGAGTACGTCAAGGCTGTATATTGTCACCCTGCTTATTTAACTTATATGCAGAGTACATCATGAGAAACACTGGGCTGATGAAGCACAAGCTGGAATCAAGATTGCCAGCAGAAATATCAATCAGCTCAGATATGCATATGACATCACCCTTATAGCAGCAAGTGAAGAGGAACTAAAAAGCCTCTTGATGAAGTGAAAGAGGAGAGTGAAAAAGTTGGCTTAAAGCTCAATATGCAGAAAACTAAGATCATGGCATCTGGTCCCATCACTTCATGGGAAATAGATGGGGAAACAGTGGAAACAGTGTCAGACTTTATTTTTGGGGGCTCCAAAATCACTGCAGATGGTGACTGCAGCCATGAAATTAAAAGACACTTACTCCTTGGAAGGAAAGTTATGACTAACCTAGATAGCGTATTGAAAAGCAGAGACATTACTTTGCCAACAAAGGTCCATCTAGTCAAGGCTATGGTTTTTCCAGTGGTCATGTATGGATGTGAGAGTTGGACTATGAAGAAAGCTGAGCCCTGAAGAATTGATGCTTTTGAACTGTGGTGTTGGAGAAGACTCTTAAGAGTCCTTTGGACTGCAAGGAGATCCAACCAGTCCATCCTAAAGGAGATCAGTCCTGGGTGTTCATTGGAAGGACTGATGCTAAAGCTGAAACTCCAGTACTTTGGCCACCTCATGTGAAGAGTTGACTCATTGGAAAAAACTCTGATGCTGGGAGGGATTAGGAGGAGGAGGAGAAGGGGACGACAGAGGATGAGATGGCTGGATGGCATCACCGACTCGATGGACGTGAGTTTGGGTGAACTCTGGGAGTTGATGATGGACAGGGAGGCCTGGCGTGCTGCAATTCATGGGGTCGCAAAGAGTTGGACATGACTGAGCGACTGAACTGAACTGAACAAAACTCTCTGTGAATAGACTCCCACATGGTATATATGAAGCCTTCACAAAATGGAGAGTACAACAGACCTAAGCTCTTGCTTAAAGTTAACGTAGACAATAGGAGTTCCAAGTCAGCTCCGATTACAAGCAGTCCCAAAACTAAGAATGAAATATTGGCCCCAAAATTAGACTCCAGCATGCATTTTCTTTTAGAAACATTATTCTGTTTGATGCTCATATCTCCAGGCCAGTCAACACAAGCCTCTTGAACCTTGAATGGAGCCAAATTATATAGAGCACTAATTAGTACCTGCTTAAACTCAGTCCTAGGGGCAAGGGCAGGGGGTATGAGAGAGGAGCAAGTGGGGGGTTTCCTTTCACTTTTCAGGGTGGGGCCCGTGAGAAAGGGGTGAAGAGCAGGCTCCAGGCAAAATCTCAAAGAAGGCGAAGGTTGTGCTTGCCAGCCTCCTCTCTCTTTCTGGGTCCCCGTGCTGTCATCCCCTCTTCACATTCCACTGTCCCATACCAGACCTACTTTGCTCCTCAAAGACACTTTGGGTTCCACCATTAATGACCTCACTCAAAAAGCAGAACCTGAGTTCCTTCAGGGCAGAAGTTCCTTCAGCACAGCTGCCTAGGCCTTCAGAAGGAAGCAGGTTCGGTGAAGTGAAGGAGAACTGCTCAATCCTCAGATACCTTTTCAGTTTTAAAGATTTTTACCTTTATTACCCTCGAAATGAATTTTTTCCATTACAAAATGACAGGCAGAGGGTCGGGGTGGCTGAAAACTTTTTAGCAATAGAGGCCATAGGAACAAGGGGTTGTGTGTGTTGGGTGTGGAGGCTGATATTTGGGGGGCTGGAGGAAGTAGACAGCACCAAGTAAGCAAGCCATTCCTACCTTTCCAGTCTGAATGTCTGCCTGATGAAACACTGCAGAAGGGCCTTTGGCCATTTTCAGTCCAGCGATCAAGATAGTCACCTCATATCAAAGACTCTGCAGAAGACCAGGTAGTATGCTTGTTTCTGAGCTCTCAACAGTGAACAAGAGAAACCTGGCATTTGTACACACCAAGGTTGCGGTCTACCAGAGAATACAGGCACTGAACACGTAATTCCAAGTGTGATGGGTGGGATGAAAGAATCAGTCCAAGGCACGCTATGAGAGTGCAGGTCATGGTGGTTTGCCCTCATCATGGAGGAGCAAAGAAGAAATGACATTAAAGGACAAGCTTAATGAAGACTTAGGAGTTGGAGTTACACACTGTTTTCATTTGCAGACAAGGTTTCACTGCTTTCAAAGAATTTCAACAAGCATTGGACTTCAGCATTGATTCTTGTGGTGACTCCTGTTACAAGTAGGTGCTCCTTACAGTAGGGTGAGTGGGGTAGCCACTGCAAGTCCTCCCCTATAAAGAAATTCCACCAAGGAAAATAGCAGAGCCCTAGAGGGATGGAACACAAGACAGGGAAATTTTGAAAGGAATAGATGTAAATCCGAAGTATTACCTGAAAAGTCAGCATTAAGTATGCCTCTCCACGGGGGAGGAGGGGACTGCTTAGGTTCTGGAGTAGGGAAAGTGACATAACAAAGTGAGAAGTATTTTATCCCTGACATTATTTAGGATTGCTGGTGCACAGTGATAACAAGTCTAATTTTTAGTCAATTCTATTTTTATTTTCCAATTCTCCAGACAACACACCCACTTATTGACTGCACCCCATGGACCACTCCCACTCCCAACCCCACCCCGCCTTCCCATGCCACTAGGTGGCAGTCAGACAGAGGTTGGAGTAAGGCAAACACAAAGTTTTCAACCCAGTTCTCAGGAGCCTTTTACTCTGCAATTCTAAGAAAATAAATTCTCTGGAGTACCTCTTGGGATATGGTCTCCTCTCAAGCAACTAACATCATCGTACACTTGCTTTGCTAATGCCAATGAAAGTACCACTTATGGCTCCGAGGTTATTGATGTGAAAGGAGAATTGAGGCAATCAGTTGGTTGTCAGGCAACCCAAAAAACCCTCCTGCAGGGACTGGCCAACTGTTTCCCCCAAATGTCTCTTTTGCTTTGGCTAGTGGAGACCCAGCCTGAGTGTGATTACTCTCCTGGATCTGAAACAAAGACACAGTCACATGGGATGGGATTGGAAAGGGCCAGATATTAACCCCAAGGCACAGGCAGAGGGATGCCTGAAGCAGGACAACAGGCTTGAGGAAGCTCTGATGCAATGTGATGGGGAAGGAGGAGGATGTTTGCTTGAAAGGAAAAGGTCAGTGGGTATTTGAAGTCAGAGCTGTGGCTATGGGACGCCCCGAAGTTTTGGAAAACTGAGGACACACTCCAAGAATATTGAGACATTCTGGCAATGCTGAAGAGGGAACCCCTCCAGAAAAACACAAGACAATTTGAGCTGATTAAATAGCTTTGGATAGAAAGTGGGACTCTGGGTTGGATGGGGTGGGAAAGATTTGCAAGCAAGTATAGGGGAAGGAGATTCTGAAAGAAAATGGAAAGAAGCTCAAAAGAAGTCTCAGGTAGCCTGCAAAAGTTTCAGGGTAGACACAATTCTCTCCTTGCCCTTCCAACAAACTAAGTGGGCAGATTTGGTCTTGGTCACGGCTCCCTCCTCCCTTTTAGCATACACCCTTGGTGCTCAGCATTCTCTTGTTTACATCTGTGTGTCTTCCAACACTGGAAGAAGCTGGAGAACATTTGGAGTTATACCAGCTAAACAATAATCCATCAAAGTTACTGTCATAAATACAAAAAGAATAAATTTCCTCAAGCACACATGGCTCCTGAAAAGCTGACCTTGTTAGCACACTAGAATTGCTTGGGGCCATTTTTGATCCCCTCCCTGCTTCCAGGGTAGAAATGTTCAGTTGCCTACTCTGAAGCAAGCCAATGAATTCACACTACTGTATTAATGACTGCAGACAAGTTGATGCCCTACTAAATGAAAATTTTGTACCCAATGAAGTAGGGTCATTATTTAACTTGGCTATTCCTCAACTCTTTCGAGTTCACATGACTTCTTTTGTGACTCAAAAGTCTCTGATTATCCCATGATGGAAGTTGTGCTTTCATATCTGCTGATTGAGAAACTATATAATGAAAAGTTACTGGGAATTCAGCTACATGTTTAGAAGGTTTTTGTGCTTCCCCGGTGGCTCAGTGGTAAAGAGTTCACCTGCAATGTGGGCGATGCAGTTTCAATCCCTGGGTTGGGAAGATCCCCTGGAGAAGGGCATGGCAACTCACTCCAGTATTCTTGCCTGGAGAATGCCATGGACAGAGGAGCCTCACAGGCTACAGTCCATAGCATCACACAGAGTGGGGCACAACTGAAGCCGCTGAGCATACACGCATGCACATACTTGATTAATCACAACAGCAAACCTGTATGGTTTATAAAGAAGTAGTAAATATATATGTAAGGCATATTCATCCAAAATAAAAACAATGCCTCATCCACAGGTGGATTTGCAGGTCCTTCATAACTCCCTGGTTCAGTTAACAGTTGTGGCCTCAGATTAAGAACCAGTGTATGAACCAGAAGAAATGATTGAAACAGTAAGTTTAATTGCTTTGAAAGTTTCATCCCAAGTGCCAGTAGGGTAGGGTGGTGCTTCTCCCATCTACCTCACAGATGTATTTTCCGTTGGAGGTCTGGGTAGGTCTAGTTAATTGCTTACAAAAGAAAAAATTTTTAAATGCTCATATTTCAGGGAGTCACCCTAAATGCTCATTTGGATGATTTCTGCAAAGACTAAAGCTTGAGGAACCCGGTGGAACACTCAAGGTTTGTCTTTTGGGAGCAAAGATGGCCCAACAATAGGCTACCAGTCAAAGTTTGACTATTGTCACAAACACCAAAATATTAAATTCCCCAAACAGAGCTAATAGACAAGAGCCACACAACTCAGGATATACTAGAAACTATTTAATTGTATACTTTAAGAGGGTGAATTTTATGGTATGTGAATTATGTTTCAGTAAAGGTGTTATCTTGGAAAAAACTCAACCACAAGTGTCATCAGGAAAATTGAGGTCAATATAGTTGCCATACTAACCTTCTCATATCTGAGCCCCTTGTATCTCTAATACCCAGAACCTATGAATTTAAACTGTCCTCAGCTCTATAGAAGGCTGACTTCTACTGATATCATTTATCTGATTCTGTATATTCTTAAAAGATGATGATAAAAAAATCAGGTGGTTAAAGGGAATGAAGAGCTTAAAACACTAGCACTAAAATCAGAGAACCTGGTCCCTAGAGTTGCTTAGGTAAATAATTTCATCTTTCTGAATCTCATCTTACTGTTTTATCATATCATTTGCTTCTGTCTCCTAACATTGCTTTGAGAAATAAATGAGTTCATGAACACAAAATGGTTAGCATACTACCTAGCTGATGCAGAGTGACCTACATCACTTGGTAATGCACAACTATTATATGGTAAATAATAATGGCCAGCAAAGAAGTTTGATGCAGGGAAGTCTAATTACTCCTCTTTGCTCTCCATAAAGGATTATAATAAAACAAGGGCTTAGATAAATCTCCTCCTCATAAAGACATTATTTATTAGCACACTAATAAAGACATTATTTATTAGCACACTATGACCAACACATCATGAAACCTGTTCCATAAACTTGATGAAGCCCCAGATCTCTGTCCTTTTAAGTGCTCTAAGAACATCCTTTTGAAAGACACAGCGCATATCCTCTAGCTGACATCATGCAGTTAGAAATCCTCCTCGATTAATGGCTGAGCACAGGACCCATTTGAGATCAAGTCATTCGTGTCAGCCTATAGAGGTTTTGATAGGGTAAAAGCCCTGGTGGATTCTTATATTCTGTTTGTGCAAAGATAAGGAGTGTCTTCAATTTACTATAGCTAATCCAGATATATTGAATACCTTTCATTCTACAAAGAAGAGCCCATTTCTAACATTCATTGTACTAGGACATTCGTTTCATGCAATCTGCTAGTTAAGAGGGAAGATACTCTGGAGGAGGGCACAGCAACCCACTCCAGTGTTCTTGCCTGGAGAATCCCATGGACAGAGGAGCCTGGTGGCTACAGTCCATAGGACCACAGAGTCGGACATGACTGAAGTGACCTAGCAAGCACACATGCCCTGCTAGTTAGGAAAATGTCAGTTCTTGAGTGATATATCTATCAATAGCAGAAGGATTTAGAGCTGCCACCTCTGTAGTGTAATTCTTTCTAATAAATTATCTATGGCCACCCTGGTCTATCCACTCTTAACTGTATGTTGTTGTTGTTCAGTCGCCAAGTTGTGTCTGACAATTATTTAATGCAAATAGAACCCTTCAGGATCCATTATCTCTATATCACAGAATTATGGGCAGAGTTCTTTGTGGTATTCTTTTATTTCTGTTTCATGTCTGTGGGTTCTGTAGTGATATCCACTCTCTCATTACTGATATTGGTACTTTATATCTTCTTTGGTATTGGTCAGCCTGTACAAAGTTTTGTCAATTTTATTGATCTTTTAAAAGAACCAACTTTTGGCTTCACTGACTTTTTCTTGCTTTTCTAGTTTTAATTTCACTGATTTATGCTCTTGTTTTCATTTTTTCCTTCTGCTTGTTTTGGTTTAATTTGCTCTTCTTTCTCTAGTTTCACAAAGAAATTTAGATTACTGATTTTAGATCGATCTATTTCTAATATAAGCATTAATTGCTATAGATTTCCTTCTAAGTGTTGCTCTAATTTCATCCCACAACTGTGCCATGATGTGTTTTATTTTCTTTCATTCAATTCAGAATATTTTAAAAATTTTCCCTAGAAACTATCTTTTTGACCCATGGGTTATGTAGAAGTGAAGTGAAGTTGCTCAGTCGTGTCCGACTCTTTGTGACCCCATGGACTGTAGCCTACCAGGCTCCTCAGTCCATGGAATTTTCCAGGCAAGAGTACTGGAGTGTGTTGCCATTTCCTTCTCCAGGGTATCTTCCCAACCCAGGGATCGAACCCAGGTCTTCCTCATTGCAGGCAGCCGCTTTACTGTCTGAGCCAAATATTTGGAGATTTTCCAGATATCTTTGTATTGAATTTTAGATTGGTCCTGTTAGGATCATTGCATTATTTCTATTCTTTTAAAAGTCTTAAGGTGTGTGTTGTAGCCCAGAATATGCTCTCTTTAGGTGTATGTTCTTTCTGCATTTGAAAATAATGTTTATTCCCCTGTTGTTGGGTTAAGTGTTTTATAAATGGAAATTAGGTCAAGTTGTTGACAACATTATTCTGGTCTTCTGTGTCCTTAATGGTTGTCTATAAACTTGTTCTATCTGTTGCTGACAGAAAAGCATTGCAGTCTCCAACAATAATTGTTGGTTCATCTTTTTCTCATTACTTCTATCAATTTTTACTCAGATATTTGAAGCTCTGTTGTTAGATGCATACATATTTTTTTTTTCATATTTTAAAATTTAATATATTTAGGGAGAATTGACTCCTTTATAATTATGGAATGTCTTTCAGTATCTCCGGTAATTTCCTTGCTCTGAAGTCTACTTTATCTGATATTAATATAGCTATTCCAGCTTTCTTTTATTTAGTGTTTTCATGGCATACCATTTCCCATCCTTTAACTCTTTAACCTATGTGTGTCTTTATACTTAAAGTGGGTTTCATATAGATAGCATATAATTGATGTATTCGTCAGGCTTCTCTAGAGAAGTCGAACCAAATGGATATAGAGATGATAGATAGGCCTTTATTATATAAAATAATATATATTTATTTGGAAGAACTGAGCTTCCCTGGTGTCTCAGATGGTAAAGAATTTGCCTGCAATGCAGGAGACCCAGGTTGGATACCTGAGTCCTGGAATTGGATACCTGATCCCCTGGAATTGGCTCATGAAATTATGAGGCATATGGAATTATTGGCTCATAAAATTATGGAATTGGCTCATGAGAAATTAGCTCATGAAATTATGGAGACTCAAATTAATTTTAAAAGATTGCAACAAAAAATTATGGAGACTAAGAATTCCCACAGTCTGCATCTGCAAACTGAAGATCCAGGAAAGCTGGTGATATAATTCAATCTGATCTTGAAGGCCTGAGAACCAGGCCTTTAAATTAATAAAAGTTAAAGAATAAAAAAAATTTAAAACTTAAAAGAACATCAAAAGTCACAAAGAGGGCTATATCATCTTGTCATAAGTGAAATGTAAGTTTAATATATATGAGTTGTAGATCAACATGTGATTATTAGGCCAATTTTGGGGGATGTCTGACTTAGGACTACAACGGACAAGATCCATTGATTCATCCAACAAATGTTCATCGAGCTATATGAGTCAAGCAGTGCACTAAGTACTGGAAATGACCAAAATAGCTATAGCATAATGGTTAACAACACTGACTCCAGAAGAACCTGCCTCCCTAGGTTTGAATCCTGGCTCTGTGCATTTCTTAGTTTTCTGAGCTTTGACAAGCTCTGCTGCCTCTCTGGATCTCAGTTTCCTCTGTATGTATAACAATAATAATGATTCATGGAGTTAATATGAGAATTAAGTAAATTAATATTTGTAAATTATCGAGAGAATTGCCTGACATATCGTAGAAGTTTCATATGTGCTTGTTAAGCAACCAAGACTTAGACCATCTCTGCCATCAAGGAACTTAGAGTCTAGTGAGAGAGACTGAATTTAATCTAAAAAAAGCAAATGTAAAAACCAGTAATTGTAAAATGTGAGTGTAATTGGTGTGACAAATGAGATTTATATCCAGCTCTGAGAGTTAGTGGGCTTCCCTTGTGGCTCAGCTAGTAAAGAATCCACCTGCAATGTGGGAGACCTGGGTTCGATCCCTGGGTTGGGAGAATCCCCTGGAGAAGGGAAAGACTACCCACTCTAGTATTCTGGCCTGGAGAATTCTATGGACTGTATAGTACATGGAATCACAAAGAGTCGGACACAACTGAGCAACTTTCACTTTTCACTTTCATGAGAGTTTGTATTATAGGGATTTGACCAGAGAAAACATCTCTGAGGAAGTGATATTTGAGCTGAGGATAAGTTAGGAGTAAATTAGGCAAAAAAAAAAAAAAACTGTGTTTTTAGAAGGAGCATGATTAGTGCTATGCTAAGTCACTTCAGTCGTGTCCGACTCTGTGTGACCCCATAGACGGCAGCCCATCAGGCTCCACCATCCCTGGGATTCTCCAGGCAAGAACACTGGAGTGGGTTGCCATTTCCTTCTCCAATGCATGAAAGTGAAAAGTGAAAGTGAAGTCGCTCAGTCGTGTCCTGGACTCTTAGCGACCCCATGGACTGCAGCCTACCAGGCTCCTCCGTCCATGGGATTTTCCAGGCAAGAGTACTGGAGTGAGGTGCCATTGCCTTCTCTGATGATTAGTGAGTGACTCTGTATTTCCTGTCTTGCTAACTAAGCACTCTGTTGAATAAGGGTATGATCCGGGTATCAAACTTCCATATTCTCCATCATGCCCAGTAAGCACGATAGGCCTCCTGGACAAGTCTGATGATATGTGTGACAAGCAAGAGCTACCATTCTGAAGGCTCATTCTTCCCTTTTCCTGCCTGGCTACCCCAAATCTGAGAAACCAACTGTACAAAGAATGCTTAGGGGGTGTTAAAATCCTCTATCTAGAAGGCAAGGCTACTGAAGGGAAGAAGCAGTTTGAATGATGAATGTAACACTCTTTGTTAGCATTTTGGCTGCTGTATCATTTCAACAGCATTTGCTCTGCAGACTCAGCCTTGAGAATCTAAAGAGCTGTGCTGAGCAGAGGACACTCTGGACTGAGGCTCCTCGTGCTCCCTTGTGAAGTTCAATTCTGAAGTCCACGATCCTCTAGAGGGACATCCTTTACAAACCAAGATCTCCATTTCATCACATGTGGTGAAAGGATTGGAATCATCAGGCACCTGCAACAATTTTATTTCCAGGATTCTTTCTCTTGTCAACAACAGATCAGCAAACAAATGTAGGAAAGCGGATATCTTTTTTCCTCATTCAAAGTAGGAGCAGCTGACATCATTTGCAGTGTGGAACTGCTGAAAACCTTGAACAATCCATTTCAGGGCACTTTCTGGAGAACATTTCCATCTGGTGTAGAGATATGTATCAATCCAATCTCAGGAACCACCCATTTTACTTTGTGCTTTGCAGTATTTTAAGAAGTTTCATCCCCAAGCTGCTACTTCCAGAGCCACATACTACCCCATTCATGTCAAACAAGGAAGACACCCAGTATTCCCAAAGTCTTCAGATTCTATTGGATTTCAATAGCTTGGGTCAAATGCCCATCCCAAATCAATCACTGAGACCAGGGGATGGAATGAGCCACTGCTTATAACAGCCATGTGTTCCACCTGAGAATAGAGTCAGCTGCCTCAAAACTACATGTATCCCCAAATAGGAATCAGAATTGGTGGGAAGGAACAAAGTAGAAATGCCTGGTAGGAAAGCAAACAGCAAATGCTCGTTCTGTGCAACAATGATTATCGTTTGTGTTAGCTAAGTGTGTTTGTTCACTTTAAACTTCTTTAAGTCCCTTCCTGTCCATTAACAAAGTAATCTTGTGACAACCCTGAAAGTTAACTTAGACTGGTAATAGTATTCCCATATAGCTGAGGAAATGAAAGCTCAGATGAGGCAAGTGAATTAGACACTTGACTCTCAGGTTGCAGAAACCTAGGTTTTCTAAACACCAAATCAATGTGTTGTTATGTCCATTTTATCTTATTTTAAACCCTATAATCCATTCCCTTTTCCATTTCCTTTTTTTCCTCATCCCCATGGCCATTCTAAGGTGTTTAACATGTAACTTTTTTTGTTTGAATGTGTTCTTTCAAACTGTGTATTGTGTGCATGGATCTTAATATACATAAGTGGTTCTATGTTACATATCTCATCCTGTTTCTTACTGTTTTTCATTCAGTATCATGTTTTAGATCAATCTTTGTGTCCTTGGAGGAGGGCATGCCCAGCAACCCACTCCAGTATTCTTGCCTAGAGAATCCCATGGACAGAGGAGCCTGGAGGGTCCCCATCCATAGGGTCACACAACCGAAGTGACTTAGCATGCATGCATGCACGTTGCCATGTGTATTCATCTTGTTACTTAAACTGCTGCATAATACTCCATGGCATGCCCCCACCATATTCTAACCTAGCCACTCTCTCAGTCAAAGGCTTCCATTCAGTTCAGTCAGTTCAGTCGCTCAGTCATGTCCGACTCTTTGCGACCCCATGAATCGCAGCACGCCAGGCCTCCCTGTCCATCACCAACTCCTGGAGTTCACTCAGACTCACGTCCATCGAGTCAGTGATGCCATCCAGCCATCTCATCCTCTGTCATCTCCTCCTCCTGCCCCCAATCCCTCCCAGCATCAGAGTCTTTTCCAGTGAGTCAACTCTTCGCATGAGGTGGCCAAAGTACTGGAGTTTCAGCTTTAGCATCAGTCCTTCCAAAGAAATCCCAGGGCTGATCTCCTTCAGAATGGACTGGTTGGATCTCCTTGCAGTCCAAGGGACTCTCAAGAGTCTTCCATTAGGATTCTGCTAAACTTCCACCACCACAAATAACACTTCCACAAATATCTTCATATATATCCTGCTATGGCTTTGTGTGGGGATATTCCTAGATAGATATAGATATATAGATATATATATTCAGAAGCAGAATTTCTGGGTAATACTATACATGTATATCTAATATGACTAAGTTAGCTATATAATCCCCCAAATCAATGAGGCCTTTATTGGCCACTTTTTCTTTGATTTCAACCCCATATAGCATTTCGTATCCCTCTTTCCTGCTTTACCTTCTCTACTTAGCACTTGCAACTATCTAATAAATAAAATGTATGTATTAATGTATTATCTTATTATAATAAATGATATCATAAAATTTTAATAGATTTTGTCAGTTTTGTTCACTGCTAATATCCCAAGCACCTGGAACAGTACTTGACACAAGGATGGTGCTCAATAAATAATTCATGGAGCAAGTAGAGTAGTGCCAAATTGTTCTCCGGAATAGCCAAACCAATCTACATTATGTAGGATGTAAAGATTCTTATATCCCCATATCTTCATCAGCACATTATCACCTTTTAAATTTTTGCCAGTCTGAGAGCTGCTTAGTTAAACTTGTTTTTCTGTAATTACAAATGAGCTTGAGCACTTCTTCAAGGATTTTATTTTATCTAAGTGCTGCCCTTGGAGATGATCTCTTTGTTACTAAAGAGACCAATCAAGTTCTAGTAAAGATTGTCAAACAAATGACCTGAGCTACACACCCATATCCCTAGCTAAGAGCAAGCACAGTCAGGATGTCTAATGTTTAATTTGCAAAGAAAACATTAAAACCCACACAACAAGAGTTCAGCACATGAGCTTCAACTCTATCCCCCAAATCATGCTATTAGAAACTCCTTAACAGAGCCTGTTGTGGAAGAAGTCTAAATTCCATGGTACTCTTCACTTAGTGAACATAAAATTGTCTGAATAGCCATTTTTTCCTCATTAACCCCAGTTAACACACCCAAGAAAGTATGTGTCCCAGGATTAGCTCATCAATGAAGCTCAAATTTCAAATGACGTACTCTTACTTTCTAAGCCTGTTCCAGATTCTCTCAGCTCAAGAGTGGAAAGCAGATTTCGGCTTCATCTCCTCCTCTGACCCACGCAGCTTGATGTGACAAAAGGGCAAAAGCTTAGGATCAAGGAGATAAAGCTCTAAACATTAATTCATTCCACCTTTATTGTGAACCTACAATGTGCCAGAAAGCACTCTAGGCACTGGGGATACAGTCCTTGACACCAGGGAATACAGTCTTGTGGGTAAAAGAGAAACATTACATAAGCAATCACATTCAGAGGATATGATAAAATTTATGCTGGAAGGAAACAAAGAGAGTTGGAGAGCACAACAAAAGGGCACTTGACCTGGACTGGGAAGGGAGAAACAGAAGCAGATAAGACAGAAAGATGACTCTCCAGAGGCATATTGCTTCAACTGAAACTACAAATCAAGTTGAATCTTCCCAGAAGTATTGAGGGAGGAGGTCAAAAAGAACAACATGTGCACATTCTAAAAACAAATTATCCCACTGTGACTTAAAGTAAGAGTATGAAGGTGTGATAGATATTGGTGCTTTTTGCCAAATAATACAGTTGTATCCTACCCTATTGCCATGAGTACATGGTAAGATAGCACTTCCTAGCCCTCCTTGTGTCCAGGGATAGCCAATGAATTGTGAGCAGAAGTGATGCCTGCCATTTCCAGGCTGAGCATTTCATTGCCAATCTATCTTCCCTCTTCAGGAAAGAAGAGGTAGTGGAGTCTTCATCAGCCTTTGTCCCAGAATAAAAGATGAAGTGGAACAGAGACCCTGATGACTTGCAACAGAGGCCCTGATGACTTGCAACAGATAAGTAGCATGAGTGAGAAGAGAAACTTTTGTTATTTTATACCATTAACATTTGGGGTTTGTTACTGCCACATAACCTAACTTATCCTAACTAATACATAAGGAAAGAGTAGCAGGAATGAGGAATGAAACTAGACAATGACTAGTTGTCATTGACTAGGTAAACAATGACTTCATCTGATGAACTTCTTTATTCCATAGAATTAGCAGCTTTGTTGTTGTTATCTCCTTCTCAGCAGAATTCTTGGTGCCTCAGGGAAGGTAAGAGACATAAAATGTTCTGGGATCCAGACCTTTGACCTTCATTTTAATAAGATACACACACACACAAACATATAGGTTTATTTAAATATTTCTTTTTTAAAAGGCTTAGCTGCCAGCAATAACAAAAAGTCCAGATGAATCACAATCAAACTTGATTTGAGAAAGATTGCTCTGGATACTCTCATTGTAAAGAGGCAAGGCTGAAGGCAAGGAGTTCATTTAGGAAGCTATTGCAGGAGTCCAGATGAAAGATGGTGAAATGAACTAGGGAGGTGACAGTGGGGTGGGGGGAGAGTAAATACATTTTTAAAAATTGTTTAGGAGATAGAACTCACAGACTTGGGGCAGATTGACTGTGGGGTAAGGTAAAGGAAGATATCAATGATGACTTGGACAGAGTGGTGGTGCCATTCACTAAGATGGGAAGCACAAGAGGAGAAGCAGGCTGGAGGAAGAGCTGATGAACTCGGTTTTGACCATGTTGCCACATGCCTGTAAGACAGTCAAAGAGAGAGGAGTCTCATGAGAGAGGTGTGGGTTCAAGAACTGGTAGAACCCAGTTCTACCACTTAGTAGCTATGAGAATTTGAACAAGTCAAGATGGATTTATCAAATGTAAGTTTATGTGAGAAGGGAGAATATAAATTTTAAAATGCCACATAAATAGTAATAATGAATATTTTCATGGGGAACAAAATGTATGTAGGGACAAGGGGAGATTTGTCCAGGGACACTGAGGATTTATTTGGCCTGCAGAACAACTACAGAGCTCTGTCTGATTCACGGTGGCATCACTAGGGACATTCCAATCTCTGGGAAACTTAGCCCAACAAAGAAATTATTTCCAGTGTGTTGGTGTCATGGCAATTTAGCTGATTTGGGCCAGGGGTGGGGGATTTGGAGGAAGACTGCTTAATCCTAGGCAGTGGGAAATTGGGATGAAGCCAATGTAAATGTAGCAGGCTGGGAAACATTTTTGTAGACAGAAAGCATTTTTAAATTGTTTTTTTTTTATTGTGGTAGAAAGATATATAACATAAAATTTACCATTTTAAGCATTTTAAATGCACAGTTGAGTGGCATTAAGTACACTCACATTGCTATGGAACCATCACCAATAGCCATCTCCAGAACGACTTCATCCTAAACTGAAACTCTGTATCCATTAAACAATAACTCCTCATTATCCCTCCCCCTAGCCCCTGGCACCCAGTATTCTACTTTCTGTCTCTATGAATTTGACTATTTTAGGAATCCTATAAAAGTGAAATCACACATTTGTTCTCTGGTGCTTGGTTTATTTCACTTACAAAATGTGTTCAAGGTTCATCCATGTTGTAGCATTATCAGGCTTTCATTCCTTTTTAAGGTTGAATAATACTTCATTGTATGTATATACTACATTTTGTTTAGCCATTCACCTACTGATGGACATTTAGGCAGTTTCTACATTTTGGCTATTGTGCATAATGCTGCTAAGAACATTAACGTACAAATATCTGTCCGAGTCCTTGCTTTCAATTATTTTAGGTATATACTTAGAAGTGTAATCATATGGTAATTCTAGATTTAAGTTTTTGAGGAGCCACTATACTATTTTCCACAATGGCTGTACCATTTTGTATCCCTATCAGCAAGGCACAGTGGTTCCAATTTCTTCACATACTTGAAAACACCTGTTTTTTTTTTTTTTTCTATTTTTCTTTCTTTTTAAAGAACCACTCTAATCAGTGTGAAGTGTAAAGTCATGATTTAGTTTCCATTACTCTAATAATTAGGGACATTGTGCAACTTTTCATGTGTTCATTGGCCATCTTTATAACTTCTTTAGAGAAATATCCATTGTAATTCTTTGCTCATTTTTGAAATGGGTTGTTTTTATTGTTAAGTTGTAGAAGATCTTTATATATTCTCAGCCCTTTATCAGATATATGATTTGCAAATATTTTCTATTTCGTGGGCTGCCCTTTCACTTTTTCTATGTAGTAAAAAAAATTTTGATTTTGATGAAGTCAAATTCATTTTTTAATTTGTTTCCTGTGCTTTTGCTGCTATATTTAAGAAAATATTGCCAAATCCAATGTCATGAAGCTTCTCTTATGTTTTCTTCCAAGAGCTTTATATTTTTAGCTTGTATGTTAGGTCTTTTATCTTTTTTAAGTTAATTTTTGTATATTTTATGTGGTAAGACTCCATCTTCATTCTTTTGCATGTGAGTATCCAGTTTTCCTAGCACCACTAGTTAAAGAGATTGTCCTTTCTCCATTAAATGGTCTCAGCACCTTTTTCAAATATCATTTAATCATAAATACTAGGGTTTATTTTGGGGTTCTCTATAATATGCCATTGGTTTATACATCTTTTTTTGTACCAGTACCACACTATTTTGTAACAAACTTTGAAATAAGGAAGTATAGGACATCCAACTGTGATCTTTTTCAATATTATTTTGACTGGAGTCTCTTGAGACTCCAAATGAACCTTTAGGATGAATTTCTCTATTTCTGCAAAAAAAAAAAAAAAAAAACCATTTTTGGGATTGCATTGAAGCCATAGATTGCTTTGAGAGAAAGCATTTTTAAAAAATCATTTTAATAGGTAATTTTGTATTGTTAAACAAGCTTGTATTATATGTGCTTTTGATAAAAGATAAACTCTTGAGTAAAGAATTTAGAAGAAGCAAAGATAATAATGATAAAAATCTAAAGAACAATGCTCTGGTCAGGGAGTCAGAGATCTTGGCCCCTGCTGTATAGTTATGGTTGCAGCCTGTGTCCTTTTGTAGTTATTTACATGTACTGTGACTTGGTTTCCATCTGCTCTGTGACCAAAAGACTTGAATTACCTCAAAATGGCCTGAAAATCAGCAATTTTGATATTAGATATAGATTTATACAGCTATAAGAAGAGACTTCATAAAAAAGCTTTATTAATGGCTCATAATTTTTGTTAAGTCAATCATTCTATTTAACTGAAACCAAAGGAAATAAAATGATCATATATTTATTGACATGATGCTATGTCTGCCTTATCTGATGAAGTAATCTACAAAGTCTTGAGGACTATCCAGAAGGAATATTAATAGTTTAGAAGACTGAGAAGAACTTAGAAAAAATACGTTTTGTTGTTCAGTTGCTCAGTTATGTCTGACTCTTTGTGACCCCATGGACTGTAGCACGTCAGGCTTCCCTACTCTTCACTATCTCCTGGAGTTTGTTTGAGTTCATATCCATTGAGTTGGTGATGCTGCTGCCCCCCAAAACCCAACACACTAATTCCAAACTTCCAGAGCCTGAAGTGATCTCCTCTTGACCATATTACTTCCTAGTGGTACTATGAACATTTATAACATCAACCTACAGTCAAATGGAGTCAGAAGGCTGATGATACCCCCATCCTACTATCAGCCAAGTTTGTATCTTTCCTACTGAACAAGAGGCAGTATCTATAACCTCACATCTAGAAAATTTGTCCTTATTGTTACCTATAACGCCTTACTTGTTCAACTCCTGAATTAGTAATTCATTGCTAGATAACAAATTACCTCAAAGCTTTATGGCTATAAACAACAAACTTATTACCTTATAACTCCTGGGGGTTAGAAATCCAAGAGAGAATCTTATCTGTGTGGTTCTGGTTAAAGTTCTCTCCTGAGGCTGCAATCAAGATGCTAGTAGGAATTGCAGTCATCTCAAGGTTCTGATTATCATCCAACAGTGTTCAGAGTTCAGGCTTTTAGATAAGATATTTACACTTAGACCGATGCAACAGAATCAAGAGCCCAGAAATAAATTCATGAATATACTGTCAACTAATATTTAACAAGGGAGTCAAGAATACTCAATGGAATAAAGATAATCTCTTCTTAATAAGTAGTGTTGGGAAAATTGGATACTCACATGCAAAAGACTGAAACTAGATCCTTCTCTTACACTACTCACAAAAATTAACTTGAGATATATTAAAGACTTAAGTGTAAGACATGAAACAATAAAACTCCTAGAAAACATGGAGAAAATCTCCTTGACATTGGTCTTGGCAATGATATTTTTTAATATGATTAAAGCAAAAGCAAAACTAAACAAGTGGAATTACATCGAACTAAAAAGCTGCATAGCAAAAGAAACGATCAACAAAATGAAAAGTCAACCCAAGGAGTGGGAGAAAATATTTATAAATCACATATTTTTAAAATTAATTTATTTATTTTAATTGGAGGATAATTACTTTACAAAATTGTGGTGGTTTTTGCCATACATCGACATGAATCAGCCACAGGTGCACATGTGTCCCCCTATCCTGAACCCCCCTCCAACCTCCCTCCCCATCCCATCCCTCTGGGTTGTCCCAGAGCACTGGTTTTGAGTGCCCTGCTTCATCAAACTTGCACTGGTCACCTATTTTACATATGGTAATATACATGTTTCAATGCTATTCTCTCAAATCATCACACCCTTGCCTTCTCCTATATAGTCCAAAAATCTGTTCTTTACATCTGTGTCTCTTTTGCTGCTTTGCATATAAGATCATCATTACTGTCTTTCTAAATTCCATATATATGCATTACTGTACTATACTGGTGTTTCTCTTTCTGACTTACTTCACTCTGTATAATAGGTTCCAGTTTCATCCACCTCATTAGAACTGACTCAAATGTGTTCCTTTTTATAGCTGAGTAATATTCCATTGTTTGTATGTACCACAACTTCCTTATCCATTCGTCTGCTGATGGACATCTAGGTTGCTTCCATGTCCTAGCTATTGTAAATAGTGCTACAATGAACATTGGGGTACATGTGCCTCTTTCAATTCTGGTTTCCTTGGTGTATATGCCCAGCAGTGTGATTGTTGGGTCATATTGCAGTTCTATTTCCAGTTTTTTAAGGAATCTCTGCATCGTTCTCCATAATGGCTGTACCAGTTTGCATTCCCACTAACAGTGGAAGAAGGTTTTCTCCACACCCTCTCCAGCATTTATTGTTTGTAGACTTTTTGATGATGGCCATTCTGACTGGTGTGAGATGATACTTAATTGTGGTTTTGATTGCAAATCACATATATGATAAGGTGTTAATACACGAAATATATAAAGACCAGATACAGTTCAATAGCAAAAAGCCAAAAAATCCAATTAAAAGTGGGCAAAGGACTTGAATAGACATTTTCCAAAGAGGATATTCAATGGCCAACAAGTACATGCAAATGAGCTCAACATCACTAATCATCGCAAAGCAAGTCATAATGACAATGAGATATCATCTCAGACCTGTTAAAATGGCTATTAACACAAAGGTCAGATCTGCTAACCCTGGATCAGACCGGTTAACAGGAACCAAGACATTCCTTTAAAAGTCAAATGAGGGGAGAGCATACGAAGGTGGTGGAGGAGTAGGTGGACATGGAGTACATTTCTCTCCATGGATACATCAGGAATACACCTTCAGACACAGAAGTGCATGCAGAACACCAGCTGAGAGCAGACAGGAGTACCTGACCAGAGGAAAAGAATATATAAACCCACGCAAAACTCAGTAGGGCAAAGGAACTACAGGGAAAAGCGGAGTGTTAGTAGGACTGGACCTGCAGGGGTCCGATCCCCACAACAGGGCAATTGTCTGAGTCAGAGGAAAAACATTTAAGGCTAAGAGTGAAACAACTGATCTGTGGCAGCCTAAATGGAATGAGAATCAGACAGTCCTTGCCACAGCCATACATATCCCAGACAGGAACACTGGTCCCCTGGAAGGCACAGCAGCTGGAAGCTGGAGTTTAGGGATTGTGAAGCAACTCCAGGATGAGAGCTGCTGTTGACTGCAAAGAGAGGGATTGAGGGGATGTAAGGGAGGAGATCATGGTGGGAAATGCCAGTGGAGGAAAGCCAGGCAGACACGGAAGCAAGGCAATACTGCTGAGTCACACGTAGAGTGTGGAGCCATCGTCATAGCTTCTCTCTCCCCACATGCCAGCATCAGCAGCTGAACAGTAGAGGCTGGCCCATCAAATGCCTGATGCACTGAACTACAGAGTAGGACCCCACCCATGGTGCCCCTTTAAGTGCCTGATGCCCTGATATACAGAGTAGGACCCCAGCCAGGGGGCCCCTCTATGTGCCTGATGCACCGGAACAACAGAGAAGGACCCCAAGCAAGGGAGCCCTCTAAGTGCCTGAACAGGCAGAGGTATGGAGAAAGACTGGCCAAAGAGGCCTTCTGATTGCCAGCTACAACAAGCTCTAAAAAAGACTCTGATAGGGCCATAACTCTTGTGGCAGAGACAACCCGTGTCCCTGCACACTTGGTGTCACCAGGGTCCCCGCAAGCAAAGCAGCTGCGCCACCTTTACACTCAATTCTCACTGGGGCAGAGCTGCCACAGGCAAAAAAAGTCTTGTGTCTATGCGTATGGGGTCACTTCCATCGTGTACAACTCTTTGTGACCCTGTAGACTGTGGCCTGCCTGGCTTCTCTGTCAGGGAGGGGATTCTCCAAGCAAGAATACTGGGGCATATTGGTCAATACTTGTTGCCATACTCTGCTAGATCACTATATTTCCTGCTTCCCTAGCCGTGAACTCCCCTGAATACCTGGTGCTGCCAGAACCCCTGCGACCCAAGTAGCTGCACCACCTCCACACCTGGAGGTGTGGAGGCAAACCCAAGTCCTCCAGGGCAGCCTCAGGAGCAAACCCCGGTGGACGACCCACATGCAGAGGTGGAAATAAAACCACAATTGAAACCCAGGGGAAGTGTGTCTAAGGAAGAGGACCCAAAACCTTCCCACCAGCTGTACAAGCTTCAGATTAAATCCACATGATCAACTAGGCAGACTCTGTATCTAAGGAATATATAAAAGGCCATTGAGAGTTCCCACAAAAGAAGACGCACTAGATCTGATAGCTGTGGACATTGGAGGCAAGAACACATAGGAGTAGGACCAAATTAGAATCTGAGCTGCCCCCACAGCAGGTCCAGAGATAACACAGTGTTAGAGGGCATCCTAGGAAGGTAAGATGGACTGACTCCCAGTGAGAGAAAAGACTCTGACAGCTGTGACTCAAGAAAAACATTTATTATTCTTATTTTTTGACTTGGTCTGTAGATTCTTTGGGGTTTTCTTTTCTTTTTTCCCCCTCTGTTTTAGTTGTTGACTTTATTGGCACTAAGAAATCCAATTAAGCTTTTGAGCTTTTTCTTTTTTCTCAGTCACATTTTTTACTGTTGTTATAAACCTCTGCCTCTACGTTGGGCTTTTGCAGTTCTGTGGAGTTTTCTTTTTTTTTTTCCTTTTCTCTTTTTTTAATTTTAATTTTTTAAACTTATTATTATTTTTTCTTCATTTATCCCCTTGTTTTCTTTTCCTACTGTTCTTTCCCCCTTGCAGTTAGTCTTTAATGTATATAAATCTTCTTTATCTACCTCTATTTAACTTTGCATATTTATTCTTTCTTTTCTTTCTCTCCTTTCCTCTCAACATATTTGTTAGTTTTATTTTCATTGCTTTATTCCCCAATTGACACCTTGCTTTAGTTTTGTTTTCCACTTTGTGCTTTAGTTAGTTTCGTTCTGGTAGATATAATTTTTGGTTTCCATGGTTCGCCAGGTCAGGCTATTGTACTTATTTTTGTTGGACTGTTTTGATTTTGTTTATGGGTGTATATGTATATGTTTATATTCAGTCACACTTTTTATTGTTGTTATAAACCTTGCCTCTATGTTGGGCTTTTACAGTTCTGTACAGTTTTCCTTATTTTTTCTTTTTTTCTTTTTTCTGTTTTGCTTATTTTCTCTTCATCATTTTAATTTTTAATTTTTTAAACATATTATATTTTTCTACATTTATTCCTTTGTTTGATTTTTCTACTGTTCTTTTCCCCATGCAGTATATCTTTAATGTATAAAAATCTTCTTCATCTACCTCTACTTATCTTTGCGTATCTATTCTTTCTCTCTTTTCTTTCTCTCCTTTCTTCTCAACATATTTGCTAATTTTGTCTTCACTGCTTTATTCCACACTTGGCACCTTGCTTTAGTTCTGTTTTCCAGTTTGTCTTTTTGTTAGTTTTGTTCTTAACTGGTAAATATGATTTTTGATTTCCTTTGTTCACCAGGTCGATCAACTGTATTTTATTTTTGTTGGACTGTTTTGATTTTGCTCATGGGTATATATGTATATGTGTACATTCCATTATTTTAATTATTATTAGCCTGATTTTGTAACTGCCACTTGTCTGGGGTTTTTCTTTGGTTTCTTGTTTTTGGGTATTTGTTTTAATCTCACTTAATGCCATAACAAACCACTTCTGGAATCTTTGTTTCTGATCAGAGATCAAGCCCTGAGCCTTTGGAGTGAAAGTACTGACTCCAAGACCCTAGACTACCAGAGAACTAACCCTAGGGAGTATCAAATAGTGAGAACTCATACGAAAGAAACCACTTGAATACAAGACCCAGCATCACCTAACTGTGCAGGATGCCTCATCTAAACAACAAACAAAACAAAAATACAAACAAGTCAAAAGCAGACAGGATTACCATCTCACTCAGCCTTGCCCTTCAGAGGAAAAACAAACAAACAAAAACTCAGCACAAATCTCACCCTATACAAGCTTACACAAACCACTGGACCAACCTTAATAGGGTAGAAACCAAAAAGAAGAAAGAATTCAACCCTGAAGCTTGGGAAAAGGAGACCTCAAACATAAGTTAAAAAAATAATGAAAAGGCAGAGAATTCCTACAGAAATGAAGGAACAGACTAGAAACACAGAGTTCAAATAAATGAAGAGGAAATAGCCAAAGTACCTGGAAAAGAATTTAGAATAATGAGAGTAAAGATGATCAAAAACCTTGAAAACAAAATGGAGAAAATGCAAGAATCAATTAACAAAGGCCTAGAAGAATTAAACAATAAACATACAGAAACAAACAACACAATTAGTGAAATTAAAAATACTCTAGAAGGAATCAATAGCAGAGTATCTGAAGCAGAAGAATGTATCAGTGAGCTGGAAGATAAAATGGTGGAAATAACTTCTGAAGAGCAGAATAAAGTAAAAAGAATGAAAAGACTGAGGATAGTCTCAGAGATCTCTGGGACAATATCAAACACACCAACATTTGAATTATAGGGGTTCCAGAAGAAGAAGAGAAAAAGAAAGGACATGAGAAATTTTTTTGAAGAGATTATAATTGAAAATTTTCACAACATGGAAAAGGAAATAGTCAATTAAGTCCAAGAGGCACAAAGAGTCCCATACAGGATAAACCCAAGGAGAAACACGCCAAGACACATACTAATCAAACTAACAAAGACTAAACACAAGGAAAGAATATTAAGAGCAGCAAGGGAGAGGAGACAAGCAACATACAAGGGAAACTCCATATGCTTAACAGCTGATCTTTGAGCAGAAACTCTACAGGCCATAAGGGAATTTAAAGTACTGAAAGGGAAAAATCTACAATCAAGATTACTGTACCTGGCAAGGACCTCATTCAAAATTGATGGAGAAATAGAAAGTTTTTCAGACAAGCAAAAGTTAAGATAATTCAGTACCACCAAACCAGCTTTACAACAAATGTTAAAGGGACTTACATAGTCAAGAAATACAAGAGAAGAAAAAAGATCTACAAAGTCAACTCCAAACATTTTTTAAAATGGCAGTACGAACATATATATCAATAATTACTTTAAATGTAAATGGATTAAATGCTCCAATCAAAAGACACAGACTGGTTGAATGGATACAAAAACATATATATGCTGTCTAGAAGAAACCCACTTCGGACCTAAAGACACATATAGACTGAAAGTGAGAGGATGGAAAAATATATTTTATGCAAATGGGAAGCAAAAGAAAGCTGGAGTAGCAATCCTCATATCAGACAAAATCGATATTAAAATAAAAAAGATTACAAGAAATAAGGAAAAACACAACATAATGATCAAGGAATCAATCCAAGAGGAAGATGTAACAACTGCATCCAACATAGGAGCACCACAATACATAAGACAAACACTAACAGACATGTAAGGAGAAATTGACAGTAACACAATAATAGTAGGAGACTTTAACACCCGACTCAAACCAATGGACAGATCATAAAAACAGAAAGTTAATAAGGAAACACAAGTCTTAATGCATTAGATGAGATGGATCTCATTGATATCTTCAGGACATTCCATCAAAATACAGAAGAATACACCTTCTCAAGTGCACATGGAACATTCTCCAGGATAGACCACATCTTGAGTCACAAATCAAACCTCAGTAAATTTAAGAAAATTGAAATCATATCAAGCATCTTCTCTGACCACAATGATGTGAGACTAGATATCAATTACAAGAAAAGAACTGTAAAAAACACAAACATATGGAGATTAAGCAACACATTTCTAAATAACCAACAAGTTACTAAAGAAATCAAAAGGGAAATAAAAACATTTCTAGAAACAAATGGCAATGGAAACACGACAACTCAAAGGCTATGGGATGCAGCAAAAGCAGTTCTAAGAGGGAAGTTTATAGAAATACAATCCTACCTCAAGAAAAAAGAAAAATATCAAATGGACAACCTAACTTTACACATAAAACAACTGGAAAAAGAAGAACAAAAAAACCCAAAATTAGTAGAAGGAAAGAAATCATAGGAGGGGAGGAGCCAAGATGGCGGAGGAGTAGGACGGGGAGAACACTTTCTCCCCCACAAATTCATCAAAAGAGCATTTAAACGTCGAGTAAATTCCACAAAACAACTTCTGAATGCCGGCAGAGGACATCAGGCACCCAGAAAAGCAACCCAACTCTTCAAAAGGAGGTAGGAAAAAATATTAAAAACAAAAAAAAAAAAGAGACAAAAGAGGGAGGGACGGAGTTCCGTCCCGGGAAGGGAATCTTAAAAAGAGAGAAGTTTCCAAACATCAGGAAACCTTCTCACTGCCGAATCTGTGCCGAGCTTTGGAAGCACAGAGGGCAACATAACAGGGAGAAAAAATAAATAAACAATTTAAAACTCGCAGATTGCGAGCCCTACGGTAACTCCCCCAGCAGAGAAGCAGCGCAGACGCCTGCATCCGCCATTAGCGAATCGGGGCTGGGCAGGGAGGCGCGGCGTGGGCTGCATCGCTGAGAGTAAGAATCTGGCCTGAATACCCTGAGCGCTATCTGAGCGAAATAATTTGGGCTAGCAAACCAGACTGTGGGATACCTACCACGCGAAAAGCCAGCCCTAACCTAAGACCGCCAGGCCCGCGCACGGAACAAAGGACTGAACAGAGATAGCCGGCTGCAGATCTTCCCCCTCCGGTGACAGGCAGCCAGAGCCGGAAGGGGGCAATCGCAGCCCCAGAGAGACATTATCTATAAAATTGTAAGCAGGCTTCTTTGCTAACTAAAACTTCTTGGGGGTCTGGACGGTCAACATCTGCCTGAGAAGGTGCGCCGGTTTTACATCCAGATAACCGAGTGGCGGGGAGGCGATAAGTCGCAGCATTGGCGCTCGCCTGGGAAGAGCAAATTGGCGCTCGGACCTGGGAAGAGTACAGGGCGCAGGCCCGGCTGAGTCTGCGCCTCTGAGGACTACCCGAGTGCCTGAACCTGGGCGGCTTGGACCTGGGAGGTGCATGCAGCCCAGGGCCAGCCTCGGATTGTTCCCGGCGGAACAACCTGGAGTCCGGGCAGTGTGGACAGGGGGGCTGCACGCGCCGTGAGCGGGGGCAGACCCAGGGTGGCTGAGGCACTGCGAGCCCACGCCAGTGTTGTTTGTTTGCACCCTCCCTCCCTCCCCACAGCGCGACTGAACAAGTAAGCCTAAAAAAAAAAAAAAAAAGTGTCCTCCACCGTGCCCTTTGAGTCAGGGCGGAAACCAGATACTGAAGAGACTAGCAAACAGAAGAAGATATAACAGAGGGAAACGCCTTGGAAGCTACAGGCAATAGATCAAAACCCTGTGGTTACTACGGACTACATAGGAAGGGGCCTATAGATCTTGAGAAATATAAATCTGACCAAGGAACTAGCCAAAAATGAACTGAACCCACAACACCCACAAAAAAAGAAACAAAAAAGTCCTAGATATATTTTTATTATTTTTACGATCATTCTTTCTTTTTTTTTTTTAATTAAAAAAAAAAATTTTAAGTCCTCTATTGTTCCTTTAATTTTCACTTTTATAACCTATTACTTTGCAAAAAAAAAAAAAAAAGACCCTATTTTTTTCTTCTTCAGCAAACTTCATATATATATATTTTATAATTTTTTGACCTTGTTGTTTTTTTTTGTTGTTGTTGTTGGTTTTTGTTTTTTTCTTCTTTTCTTTAACATTGTATTTTTGAAATTCCAAACTCTACTCTAGATTTTTAATTTTTGCTTTCTGGTATTAGTTATCAATTTTGTACCTGTACTTTCTTTATAATTTTCGCGACCTTGTTTGTTTTTGTTTGTTCATTTTTCTCTCTTTCTTTTCCTTCTTCTTTTCTTTAACATCGTATTTTTGAAATTCCAAACTATACTCTAGATTTTTAATTTTCGCTATCTGGTATTAGTTATCAATTTTGTACCTGTACTTTCTTTATAATTTTCGCGACCTTGTTTGTTTTTGTTTGTTCGTTCTTTCTCTCTTTCTTTTCCTTCTTCTTTTCTTTAACATCGTATTTTTGAAATTCCAAACTCTACTCTAGATTTTTAATTTTTGCTTTTATGTATTTGTTACCAATTTTGTACCTTTAAGGACCCAATCTTCAGGACCCATTTTTCACTAGGGAGTGAGATTACTGGCTTGACTGCTCTCTCTCCCTTTGGACCCTCCTTTTCCTCCACCAGGTCGCCTGTGTCTCCTCCCTAACCCCTCTCTACTCTACCCAACTCTGTGAATTTCTGTGTGTTCCAGACGGTGGAGAACACTTAGGGAACTGATTACTGGCTGGATCTGTCTCCCTCCTTTTCATTCCCCCCTTTTATCCTTCTGGCCACCTCTGTTACCTTCCTCCTTCTTCTCTTCTCTGTATAACCCCGTGAACATCTCTGAGTGGTCCAGTTGTGGAGTGCACATAAGGAAGTGACTACTGGCTAGCCCACTCTCTCCACTATTGATTCACCTCATCTTATTTGGGTCACCTCTAACTCCCTCCTCCCTCTTCTCTTCTCCATGTAACCCTGTGAACCTCTCTGAGTGACCCTCACTGTAGAGAAACTTATCATCTTTAATGTAGATGTTTTATCAATGGTGCTGTATAGAAGGAGAAGTTTTGAAACTACTGTAAAAATAAGACCGATAATCAGAAGCAGGAGACTTAAGTCCAAACCCTGACTCCAGGGAACTCCTGACTCCAAGGAATATTCATTGACAGGAGCTCATCAAATGCCTCCATACCGACACTGAAACCAAGCACCACACAAGGGCCAATAAGTTCCAGGGCAAGACATACCAAGCAAATTCTCCAGCAACAAAGGAACACAGTCCTGAGCTTCAAGATACAGGCTGCCCAAAGTCACCCCAAAACTATAGACATCTCATAACTCATTGCTGGACATTTCATTGCACTCCAGAGAGAAGAAATACAGCTCCACCCACCAGAACACCGACACAAGCCTCCCTAACCAGGAAACCTTGACAAGCCACCTGTACAAACCCACACACAGTGAGGAAACGCCATAATAAAGAGAACTCGACAAACTGCCAGAATACAGAAAGGACACCCCAAACTCAGCAATTTAAACAAGATGAAGAGACAGAGGAATATTCAGCAGATAAAGGAACAGGATAAATGCCCACCAAACCAAACAAAAGAGGAAGAGATAGGGAATCTACCTGATAAAGAATTCCGAATAATGATAGTGAAATTGATCCAAAATCTTGAAACTAAAATGGAATCACAGATAAATAGCCTGGAGACAAGGATTGAGAAGATGCAAGAAAGGTTTAACAAGGACCTAGAAGAAATAAAAAAGAGTCAATATATAATGAATAATGCAATAAGTGAAATTAAAAACACTCTGGAGGCAACAAATAGTAGAATAACAGAGGCAGAAGACAGGATTAGTGAATTAGAAGACAGAATGGTAGAAATAAATGAATCAGAGAGGATAAAAGAAAAACGAATTAAAAGAAATGAGGACAATCTCAGAGACCTCCAGGACAATATTAAACGCTACAACATTCGAATCATAGGGGTTCCAGAAGAAGAAGACAAAAAGAAAGACCATGAGAAAATACTTGAGGAGATAATAGTGGAAAACTTCCCTAAAATGGGGAAGGAAATAATCACCCAAGTCCAAGAAACCCAGAGAGTCCCAAACAGGATAAACCCAAGGAGAAACACCCCAAGACACATATTAATCAAATTAACAAAGATCAAACACAAAGAACAAATATTAAAAGCAGCAAGGGAAAAACAACAAATAACACACAAGGGAATTCCCATAAGGATAACAGCTGATCTTTCAATAGAAACTCTTCAAGCCAGGAGGGAATGGCAAGACATACTTAAAATGATGAAAGAAAATAACCTACAGCCCAGATTATTGTACCCAGCAAGGATCTCATTCAAGTATGAAGGAGAAATCAAAAGCTTTTCAGACAAGCAAAAGCTGAGAGAATTCAGCACCACCAAACCAGCTCTCCAACAAATACTAAAGGATATTCTCTAGACAGGAAACACAAAAACGGTGTATAAACTCGAACCCAAAACAATAAAGTAAATGGCAACGGGAACATACTTATCAGTAATTACCTTAAATGTAAATGGGTTGAATGCCCCAACCAAAAGACAAAGACTGGCTGAATGGATACAAAAACAAGACCCCTACATATGTTGTCTACAAGAGACCCACCTCAAAACAGGGGACACATACAGACTGAAAGTGAAGGGCTGGAAAAAGATTTTCCATGCAAATAGGGACCAAAAGAAAGCAGGAGTAGCAATACTCATATCAGATAAAATAGACTTTAAAACAAAGGCGGTGAAAAGAGACAAAGAAGGTCACTACATAATGATCAAAGGATCAATCCAAGAAGAAGATATAACAATTATAAACATATATGCACCCAACACGGGAGCACCACAGTACGTAAGACAAATGCTAACAAGTATGAAAGGAGAAATTAACAATAACACAATAATAGTGGGAGACTTTAATACCCCACTTACACCTATGGATAGATCAACTAAACAGAAAATTAACAAGGAAACACAAACTTTAAACGATACAATAGACCAGTTAGACCTAATTGATATCTATAGGTCATTTCATCCCAAAACAATGAATTTCACCTTTTTCTCAAGCGCACATGGAACCTTCTCCAGGATAGATCACATCCTGGGCCATAAAGCTAGCCTTGGTAAATTCAAAAAAATAGAAATCATTCCAAGCATTTTTTCTGACCACAATGCAGTAAGATTAGATCTCAATTACAGGAGAAAAACTATTAAAAATTCCAACATATGGAGGCTGAACAACACGCTGCTGAATAACCAACAAATCACAGAAGAAATCAAAAAAGAAATCAAAATTTGCATAGAAACGAATGAAAATGAAAACACAACAACCCAAAACCTGTGGGACACGGTAAAAGCAGTCCTAAGGGGAAAGTTCATAGCAATACAGGCACACCTCAAGAAACAAGAAAAAAGTCAAATAAATAACCTAACTCTACACCTAAAGCAACTAGAAAAGGAAGAAATGAAGAACCCCAGGGTTAGTAGAAGGAAAGAAATCTTAAAAATTAGAGCAGAAATAAATGCAAAAGAAACAAAAGAGACCATAGCAAAAATCAACAAAACCAAAAGCTGGTTCTTTGAAAGGATAAATAAAATTGACAAACCATTAGCCAGACTCATCAAGAAACAAAGGGAGAAAAATCAAATCAACAAAATTAGAAACGAAAATGGAGAGATCACAACAGACAACACAGAAATACAAAGGATCATAAGAGACTACTATCAACAATTATATGCCAATAAAATGGACAACGTGGAAGAAATGGACAAATTCTTAGAAAAGTACAACTTTCCAAAACTGGACCAGGAAGAAATAGAAAATCTTAACAGACCCATCACAAGCACGGAAATTGAAACTGTAATCAAAAATCTTCCAGCAAACAAAAGCCCCGGTCCAGACGGCTTCACAGCTGAATTCTACCAAAAATTTAGAGAAGAGCTAACACCTATCCTGCTCAGACTCTTCCAGAAAATTGCAGAGGAAGGTAAACTTCCAAACTCATTCTATGAGGCCACCATCACCCTAATACCAAAACCTGACAAAGATGCCACAAAAAAAGAAAACTACAGGCCAATATCACTGATGAACATAGATGCAAAAATCCTTAACAAAATTCTAGCAATCAGAATCCAACAACACATTAAAAAGATCATACACCATGATCAAGTGGGCTTTATCCCAGGGATGCAAGGATTCTTCAATATCCGCAAATCAATCAATGTAATACACCACATTAACAAATTGAAAAATAAAAACCATATGATTATCTCAATAGATGCAGAGAAAGCCTTTGACAAAATTCAACATCCATTTATGATAAAAACTCTCCAGAAAGCAGGAATAGAAGGAACATACCTCAACATAATAAAAGCTATATATGACAAACCCACTGCAAACATTATCCTCAATGGTGAAAAATTGAAAGCATTTCCTCTAAAGTCAGGAACAAGACAAGGGTGCCCACTTTCACCATTACTATTCAACATAGTTTTGGAAGTTTTGGCCACAGCAATCAGAGCAGAAAAAGAAATAAAAGGAATCCAAATTGGAAAAGAAGAAGTAAAACTCTCACTATTTGCAGATGACATGATCCTCTACATAGAAAACCCTAAAGAGTCCACCAGAAAATTACTAGAAATAATCAATGACTACAGTAAAGTTGCAGGATATAAAATCAACACACAGAAATCCCTTGCATTCCTATACACTAATAATGAGAAAACAGAAAGAGAAATTAAGGAAACAATTCCATTCACCATTGCAACGGAAAGAATAAAATACTTAGGAATGTATCTACCTAAAGAAACTAAAGACCTATATATAGAAAACTATAAAACACTGGTGAAAGAAATCAAAGAGGACACTAATAGATGGAGAAATATACCATGTTCATGGATTGGAAGAATCAATATAGTGAAAATGAGTATACTACCCAAAGCAATTTATAGATTCAACGCAATCCCTATCAAGCTACCAACAGTATTCTTCACAGAGCTAGAACAAATAATTTCACAATTTGTATGGAAATACAAAAAACCTCGAATAGCCAAAGCGATCTTGAGTAAGAAGAATGGAACTGGAGGAATCAACTTACCTGACTTCAGGCTCTACTACAAAGCCACAGTTATCAAGACAGTATGGTACTGGCACAAAGACAGAAATATTGATCAATGGAATAAAATAGAAAGTCCAGAGATAAATCCACGCACATATGGACACCTTATCTTCGACAAAGGAGGCAAGAATATACAATGGATTAAAGACAATCTCTTTAACAAGTGGTGCTGGGAAATCTGGTCAACCACTTGTAAAAGAATGAAACTGGACCACTTTCTAACACCATACACAAAAATAAACTCAAAATGGATTAAAGATCTAAACGTAAGACCAGAAACTATAAAACTCCTAGAGGAGAACATAGGCAAAACACTCTCCGACATACATCACAGCAGGATCCTCTATGACCCACCTCCCAGAATATTGGAAATAAAAGCAAAAATAAACAAATGGGACCTAATTAACCTTAAAAGCTTCTGCACATCAAAGGAAACTATTAGCAAGGTGAAAAGACAGCCTTCAGAATGGGAGAAAATAATAGCAAATGAAGCAACCGACAAACAACTAATCTCAAAAATATACAAGCAACTCCTACAGCTCAACTCCAGAAAAATAAACGACCCAATCAAAAAATGGGCCAAAGAACTAAATAGACATTTCTCCAAAAAAGACATACAGATGGCTAACAAACACATGAAAAGATGCTCAACATCACTCATTATCAGAGAAATGCAAATCAAAACCACTATGAGGTACCATTTCACACCAGTCAGAATGGCTGCGATCCAAAAGTCTACAAATAATAAATGCTGGAGAGGGTGTGGAGGAAAGGGAACCCTCTTACACTGTTGGTGGGAATGCAAACTAGTACAGCCACTATGGAGAACAGTGTGGAGATTCCTTAAAAAACTGGAAATAGAACTGCCTTATGATCCAGCAACCCCACTGCTGGGCATACACACTGAGGAAACCAGAAGGGAAAGAGACACGTGTACCCCAATGTTCATCGCAGCACTGTTTATAATAGCCAAGACGTGGAAGCAACCTAGATGTCCATCAGCAGATGAATGGATAAGAAAGCTGTGGTACATATACACAATGGAGTATTACTCAGCCATTAAAAAGAATACATTTGAATCAGTTCTAATGAGGTGGATGAAATTGGAGCCTATTATACAGAGTGAAGTAAGCCAGAAGGAAAAACATAAATACAGTATACTAACGCATATATATGGAATTTAGAAAGATGGTAACAATAACCCGGTGTACGAGACAGCAAAAGAGACAGTGATGTATAGAACAGTCTTATGGACTCTGTGGGAGAGGGAGAGGGTGGGAAGATGTGGGAGAATGGCAATGAAACATGTAAAGTATCATGTAGGAAACGAGTTGCCATTCCAGGTTCAATGCATGATGCTGGATGCTTGGGGCTGGTGCACTGGGACGGCCCAGAGGGATGGTATGGGGAGGGAGGAGGGAGGAGGGTTCGGGATGGGGAACACATGTATACCTGTGGCGGATTCATTTTGATATTTGGCAAAACTAATACAATTATGTAAAGTTTAAAAATAAAATAAAATTGGAAGAAAAAAAAAAAAGAAATCATAAAGATCTGAACAGAAATAAATGAAAAAGAAATGAAAGAAACAATAGTAAAGATTAATAAAACTAAAAGTTGGTTCTTTGAGAAGATAAACAAAATGGAGACACCTTTAGCCAGACTCATCAAGAAAAAAAGAGAGAAGAATCAAATCAACAAAATTAGGAATGAAAAAGGAGAGGTTACAGCAGACAATGCAGAAATACAAAGGATTATAAGAGACTATTATGAGCATCTATATGGCAATAAAATGGATAACCTGGAAGAAATGGACAGATTCTTAGAAAAGTTCAATCTTCCAAGACTGGACCAGGAAGAAATAGAAATTATGAACAACCCAATTACAAGCACTGAAATTAAAGCTGTGCTCAAAAATCTCCCAAAAAACAAAAGCCCAGGACCAGATGGCTTCACAGGAGAATTCTATCAAACATTTAGAAAAGAGCTAATGCCTATCCTTCTAAAACTCTTTCAAAAAATTGCAGAGGAAGGAACACTTCCAAACTCATTCCACGAAGCCACCATCATCCTGGTACCAAAACCAGACAAAGGCAACACAAAAAAAGAAAACTACAGGCCAATATCACTAATGAACATAGATGCAAAAATCCTCAAGAAAATTTTAGCAAACAGAATTCAGCAACACATGAGAAACCTCATACATTATCAAGTTGGGTTTATTCCAGGAATGCAAGGATTCTTCAATATAGGCAAGTCAATCAATGTGATACACCATATTAACAAATTGAAAGATAAAAACCATATGATCATCTCAATAGATGCAGAAAAAGTCTTTGACAAAATTCAGCACCCATTTATGATTAAAACTCTTCAAAAAATTGGTATAGAAGGAATCTAACTCAACATAGTAAAGGCTATATATGATAAGACTACAGCAAACATTATTCTCAATGGTGAAAAAATGAAAGCATTCCCCCTAAGATCAGAAACAAGACAAGTGTATCACTTTCACCACTATTACTCAACATTGCTTTGGAAGTCCTAGCTACAGCAATCAGAGAAAAAAAGAAATAAAGGAATTCAGATCGGAAAAGAAGTAAAGCTCTCACTGTTTGCAGATGATATGATACTATTCATAGAAAACCCTAAAGATAGTATCAGAAAAGTACTAGAGTTAATCAGTGAATTTAGCAAAGTTTCAGGATACAAAATCAATACACAGAGATCACTTGCATTTCTATATACAAACAATGAAAAATCAGAAAGAGAAATTAAGGAATCAATGCCATTCACCATTGCAACAAAAATAATTAAATATCTAGGAATAAACTTACCTAAGGAGACAAAAGAACTGTACACAGAAAATTATAAGATACTAATGAAAGAAATGAAAGACAACATAAACAGATGGAGAGATATTCCATGTTCCTGGGTAGGAAGAATCAATATTGTGAAAATGACTATACTAGCAAACACAATCTATAGATTTAATGCAATCCCTTTCAAATTACCAATGGCATTTTTCACAGAACTAGAAAAAAATTTTCACAATTCATAAGGCAACACAAAAGGCCCCGAATAGCCAAAGCAGTCTTGAGAAAGAAGAATGGAGCTGGAGCAATCAACCTTCCTGACTTCAGATTATACTGCAAAGCTACAGTCATCAAGACAGTATGGTACTGGCACAAAAATAGAAATATAGACACATGGTACAAGATAGAAAGCCCAGAAATAAGCCCATGAATCTATAGGTACCTTATTTTTGACAAAAGAGGCAAGAATATACAATGGGGCAAAGATAGCCTCTTCAATAAATGGTGCTGGGAAAACTGGACAGCTACATGTAAAAGAATGAAATGAGAACACTTCCTAACACCATACACAAAGTTGAACTCAAAACAGATTAAAGACCTAAATATAAGACCAGAAACTATAAAACTCTTAAAGGAAAACATTAGGCAGGATACTTGATGACATAAATCAAAGCAAGATCCTCTATGACCTCCTAGAGTAATGGAAATAAAAACAAAAGTAAACAAGTGGGACCTGATTAAACTTAAAAGCTTTGTACAGCAAGGGAAACTATAAGCAAGGTGAAAAGACAACCCTCAGACTGGGAGAAAATAATAGCAAATGAAATAACATACAAAGGATTCATTTCCAAAATATACAAGCAGCTTATACAACTCAATGCCAGAAAAACAAACAACCCAATCAAAAAGTGGGGAAAAGACCTAAACAGACATCTCTCCAAAGAAGACATACAGATGGCTAAGAAACACATGAAAAGATGCTCAACATTGCTCATTATTAGAGAAATGCAAATCAAAACCACAATGAGATGTCACATCACACCAGTCAGAATGGCCATCATCAAAAAGTCTACAAACAATAAATGCTGGAGAGGGTGGGGAGAAAAGGGAACATCCTTGCACTGTTGGTGAGAATGTAAATTGATACAACCACTATGGAAGACAGTATGGAGATTCCTTAAAAAAAACAGGAATAAAACTACCATATGACCCAGAAATCCCACTCCTAGGCATATACCCTGTTCAGTTCAGTTCAGTTCAGTTCAGTTCAGTTCAGTCACTCAGTCATGTATGACTCTTTGAGACCCCGTGGACTGCAGCACGCCAAGCCTCCCTGTCCATCACCAACTCCCAGAGCTTACTCAAACTCATGTCCATTGAGTCAGTGATGCCATCCAACCATCTCATCCTCTGGCGTCCCCTTCTCCTCCCGCCTTCAATCTTTCCCAGCATCAGGGTCTTTTCTAATGAGTCAGTTCTTCTAATCAGGTGGCCAAATTATACCCTGAGGAAACCAAAATTAAAAGAGACACATGTTTCCCATTGTTCACTGCAGCACTATTTACAATAGCTAGAACATGGAAGCAACCTAGATGTCCATTGACAGATGAATGGATAAAGAAGTAGTGGTACATATACACAATGGAATATTACTCAGCCATAAAAAGGAATAGAGTTGAGTCAGTTCTGATGAGGTGTATGAACCTAGAAACTATTATACAGAGTGAAGTGAGTCAGAAAGAGAAAGATAAATCTCATATTCTAATGCACATACATGGAATCTAGTAAAATGGTACTGAAGAATTTATTTTCAGGGCAGCAATGGAGAAACAGACATAGAGAATAGACATATGGACATGGGGAGAGGGGAGGAGAGGGTGAGATGCATGGAAAGAGTAACATGGAACTTACATTACCATATGTAAAATAGATAGCCAATGGGAATTTGCTGTGTGGCTCAGAAAAGTCAAACAGGGGCTCTGTATCAACCTAGAAGGGTGGGATGGGGAGGGAGATGGGAGGGAGGTTCAAGAGGGAGGGGATATATGTACACCTATGGCTGATTCATGTTGAGGTTTGACAGAAAACAACAAAATTCTATAAAGCAATTATCCTTCAATAAAAAAAATAAATTAAAAAAATAAATAAATCAGAAAAGTGGACTTTGACCTGATTTGGCCCATGAGCTGCAGTTTGTCATCCCCTGTTCCAGACTTGTGATGAACTATCCACAGGAACACAGGCCTCACACAGCCACCCAACCTTGTAACACACAATCTAACCGCAAGGTAAAATATTAGAAAGGGATCTGTAGGTAGTTTTTCCTCAACATGGCTGGATATTAATATTCTTGTGGCAGAACCAGTGCTCTCATTGGCATTGTTTTACTCTACAAAGTGAATAATTCAAGTCAAACTCAATAAAGTTCTTCTTGTTTCAAATAAGGGGAAACAGTGGTGGCCCATCACATTTTAAATTTTCCTGAATTTACTCTCATTAAAAAAAAAAAAATCTACTGGTCACTTCTCTAGACCTCTCTCTGTCTTCTCTAAGCCAACCAGCATATCTCAGGTCTTATCCCACATGGGGCCCTGCCAGGTGACTGCTTAGTCCATTTTGATGGCTTCCACCTCCCAGAAAGTTACAGTCCAAAGCCCACTTTTAAGAAAGCAGCACCAAATGGCCTGTCTTTTCTGGGATCTGCACAAGTTTGTTGGCATAGTTTTCCAGCTCTAAGTGCATAGAACAGTTCAGCTCACATGAGTGGTCCTTAGACCTTGGTGGACCTCTCAGACACGCTGTTGCAATGAGCATACATGAAAGATGGTTTTTGTTTATGAAAACATTAGATATATTTTTTAAAGCATTGAAAATGTAATGAACACCCTATTTACTCACCACCTAGCTTAATAAACAAAATATTATAGATCTATTCAAAGCCCTTTGTATACACTTTCTGGATCTCATTTTCTTCCCTTTCTTCCCCAAAATAATCTTTATCTTGAAGATGATGTGTTCTTTGTACTTTCACTACATATGAATGTATTTTTATGAACATATTCCTAAACAATATATAACATTGCTTTGCATGTTGATATCCTTTGTATCAAAGATATAATATGATAATTTTTTTCAAGTTGAATCCATAGTTGACACATGTACTGCAAGTTCATTCATTTGCTCTATTTATATTCTTCCATTGGGTTTCTCTGGTGACTCAGAGGGTAAAGAATCTGCCCGCAATGCGGGAGACCCGGATTCAATCCCTGGGTTGGGAAGATCCCCTGAAGAAGGGAATGGCTACCCTCTCCAGTATTCTGCCCTAGAGAATTCCATGGACAGAGGAGCCTGTCGGGCTATAGTCCATGGGGTTGCAAAGAGTCAGACACAGTTGAGCAACTAACACTTTCGCTTCATTGTAAGAATATACCACACTTTATTTATCCATTAACCAATTAATAATTTCTTAGGCTGATTCCAATTTTACACTGTTTCAAACAGTATTATTTCATTCTCCTGGTGCTATGTGTGAGAGATTTAATACTGCTATTTTGCTGACCTTCTAGGCCAATGTTCATGGAACTCCACTCTATATAAGAAAGGCACATGTAGAAAAACAAAGTCCCCTCCTAGAAGACCCAGTGACCAAAACACTAAAAGATTGCAGTGTCATTCCATCAAGTATCACATGCAGCAGGAGACTTCCAGATGGTGGAGTCAAAGCCAGGCTGTCTTACAGTGCAAAAGAAGGTAATCAAAGAGCTACCAACCCATGGATTTCCAAGTTGTTTTCCAGGTGTTTCCTGCTGTTGCTCTGTTGCAGAGCTGGACACAAGAGCATCTGATGTTTATGAGTTTCTACTGTGGAGGACTCAGTGAGAAACTTGCCAGTTTGGACATTAATGTGGACCATTTTGTTTGTTTTTATTTTCTCTCAGAACATTTCCCAGAGATTTTCTGTTTCTCAGTGTGTTCACATTTGCCCTCTTTATAGAGCTGCCCTTCAATACTGTTAATGGTCATGGTTTGAAGCAGGCAAAAAAAGTCTTGAAGCATAATTACATATCATCAGTGAAGTCAATTTGTAACAGAGATACTTTCTACTTTTGGCCTCTATTCATTACATCCTCTATTTCAAAAGTATCTGATGCTACTGTCCTTAAAAACCCAAGGAACCAATGCAACTCTTTTATCTACATGCGGAATCCATGCATTGTGGCTAGTCTGAAAAAAAAAAAAAAAAACTATAGTAAAAATTCTTACAGACATGTTTACTTTCTTAGATTAAGTCCTTTACTGCTACTACATACTTTGTCTGTGAGTTTCTTTTAGATGTGTAGCCTAAATATAAGTAAGCATCCTTCTGTTACCCTAACAATTATTATGCTCCATTCCACACACAAAATCTGTTTCCCTGGTTCTTTTTACACTCTGGTGAAAACTGGTTCTGCACTCTAATTCTTTTTTCAGGAAAATTTCAAATGAAATATAACATAGGTTGTTTGTATGTGATAATATATCAAAATGTAAATCAGAATAATTCAGAATTATTTTTAAATTTTTTTAAAAATTAATTTTAAATTTAATTTTTAAAAAATTAATTTTAAAAATATGAGAGTTGGACTGTGAAGAAGGCTGAGCATCGAAGAATTGATGCTTTTGAAGTGTGGTGTTGGAGAAGACTCTTGAGAGTCCCTTGGACTGCTAGGAGATCCAACCAGTCCATTCTGAAGGAGATCAGCCCTGGGATTTCTTTGGAAGGAATGATGCTAAAGCTGAAACTCCAGTACTTTGGCCACCTCATGCGAAGAGTTGATTCATTGGAAAAGACCCTGATGCTGGGAGGGATTGGGGGCAGGAGGAGAAGGGGACGACAGAGGATGAGATGGCTGGATGGCATCACTGACTCGATGGACGTGAGTCTCAGTGAACTCCAGGAGTTGGTGATGGACAGGGAGGCCTGGCGTGCTGCGATTCATGGGGTCGCAAAGAGTCGGACACGACTGAGCAACTGATCTGATCTGATTTTTAAAAATTATCACAAAATCATATGGAAAGAACACAGTCAAATAAATTGCTTTAGATTGTGGTTAATATTTCTGTAAGTGTAGTATTTATTGTCAATAGCTAATGCAACATGAAAGTGGGTAAACAGACTCACTTATTTCAAATTTGTATATTTTCTTATATATGTTTGAAAAATAAAAACATTATATCAGACTCTCTATTTCAGAAATATTATTGCTTCAGATGAGGCCATGCTTTTTAAAAAGTGAGTCAATTTCATGAAAGATATTAAGTAAATAATGGGACAAGTGGTTTATGGATATAGCAAAAATAGTGAAGGTGGTGTATAATTGGTTGGCCAAAAAGATCGTTTGGGCTTTTCTGTAAAATGGTATGGAAAAATCCAAGCGAACTTTTTGTCCAACCCAATAAATGAGTGATCCTTGGAAAATACTGATGTATTAATAGGTAAGAAAAGCTATTACCAACCTTGACAGCACATTAAAAAGCAGAGACATTACTTTGCCAACAAAGGTCTGTCTAGTCAAAGCTATAGTTTTTCCAGTAGTTATGTATGGATGTGAGAGCTGGACCATAAAGAAAGCTGAGCACCAAAAAATTGATGCTTTTGAACTGTGGTGTTGGAGAAGATTCTTGAGAGTCCCTTGGACTGCAAGGCGATCAAATTAGTTAATCCTAAAGGAAATCAGCCCTGAATATCCATTGGAAGGACTGATGCTGAAGCTAAAGCTCCAATACTTTGGCTACCTGATGCAAAGAACTGACTCACTGGAAAAGACCCTGATGCTGGGAAAGATTGAAGGCAGGAGGAGAGGAGATGACAGATGATGAGATGGTTGGATGGCATCACTGACTCAATGGATATAAGTTTGAGCAAACTCCAGGAGTTGGTGATGGACAGGGAAGCCTGGTGTGCTGCAGTCCATGGGGTCACAAAGAGTCAGACATGACTGAGTGACTGAACTGAACTGATTAACAAGTAAATATTTTTGATTCCTTCCAAGGATTCTGAATAAATAACCCAGGAATTCTAAAATCAATCTGAATATCATTTAAAGATATTTATAAACAGCTTAAAATTTATATCTAAAAAACTAACTAAAAACAATGCACACATTAAAAATGTTATATATACTAAATGTTAAGATGTTGAGACCCATAGTGCCTTAACTTGAACTGCTGGGTAGATTCATTTTTGTGCAGAGCTCAAAACAGACTTCATTTACCATCTAATTTAATCAAAGAGTATAAATTCATAGCATGATTTTGAATGAGGGAATACAAACTACCATTTGCAAATATTCATCTTAAAGGGTCAGACTATTCTTACTACCGTACAACCAAAACAAATTCATTTGTATGAACGAATTGATACAACTGCATCATAATTTCCTATTTCAAATGTTTGTATTTATCAAAATAGTCATATTTATTACTTTTTCTTTATGATAAGTGAATATGTATTTGGGTTATCAGGCTTCCCAGGTGGTGCTAGTGGTAAAGAACCCACCTGCCAATGCAGGAGACGTAAGAGACGTGGTTTCGATGCTTGGGTTGGGAAGATCCACTGGAGGAGGGCATGGCAATGCACTTCAGTATTCTTGTCTGGAGAATCTCATGGACATAGGAGCCTGGCAGACTATGGTCCATAGGGTCACAAAGAGTCGGACATGACTGAAGTGACTTAGCACATTTGGGTTATCAAATTTATATTAATAAACTATAGCTTTTATCTGTTTTATATATTGAAGTCCTACATAGAACTTTAATTGAAAAATGGGCTTCATTAATAAGCAGAAAACTATTGGTAGAGATAAAGCAACCAGTTGAATTACCAGTTGATAATCTTCGCTATCATGATGAATTGGGATTTCATGTAAATGAGAGAGGGAGATTCTGCTTAAGAAGAAAAATTAACATTTACTCAGCCCTTGTTATATCAGTCAGAATAGGTGAGGTTATGTTGCAGTAACAAATAATTCCAAAATCTCTACTTGTGAACCACAAAGGACTATTTTCCACTCATACTATGTGTACATCATGGCTTGGTTGAACCTCTAGTCCATATTATCTTCACTCCAGGGTCTGGGCTAATAGATCAGCCACTATCTGGAACACTGCAGCTGATGTAGCAGAAGGAAAAGGGAATATGGCAAACCTCACACTGGTTGTTAAAACCTCCATCTGAATGTGACACGTTCAAACTTTTTATTTCCAGCACCTTACACAGTACCTGACACATAATTGATTCTCAGGAAATAGTTGAATGAATGATCAAGCAATTACTTCTTTTTCTGGGCTTCCCTGGTGGCTCAGATGGTAAAGCGTCTGCCTGCAATGCGGGAGACCAGGGTTTGATTCCTGGGTCGGGAAGATCCCCTGGAGAAGGAAATGGCAATCCACTCCAGCACTCTTGCCTGGAAAATCCCATGGACAGAGGAGCCTGATAGGGTCCTGATAGGGTCCATGGGGTCGCAAAGAGTCGGACACTTGTTTTTCTACTATGTGCTAACCATTGTGCCTCAGTCCTATTATATCCTTACCCATATTTATCTCTCACCATTCAGACTGGGCCATCATCACTGTCTGACTTTTTCCAAGGCTTAGGGTGAGATGGTCATGGAAGAAGGCAGTTGCTTAACCAATCAAATTCAGATTCTTTGTTTCCACATTTCCCCTTAAGAACAAATGAAGTAATGCAGGCTTTGAGAAGGCAGTTTTGGAGAAAAAATTTTCCCACCACGTGCCTCATGTTTCCAAACACAGTCTCCACAGGCTCCTTTTCTTTTTTTCTGCCAATTTGTACTCCCCATCTAAAGAACACAATCTCAAAAGGACACTATCCTGCATTAAAATTTTTGGTCTTGACTTCCAGCCATCAATGGAATTAACTACATTTTGGCCTTAGTGAGGTTGCATTCCTGATTCTTTCTGCCATCTCACTTGTAAAGGCAGAGAAGTGAAGAGGGGTGCCAGGAAGAAGGCATCAGCTTGGCGTCTGTGGCATGACCACTCTGGAAATTCCATTCTCTGCAAAATCCACATCTCCTGCCTGCAGGTCCTGTGGCTGGGGCCCACAACTAGGGACAGAGGCCATATAGTTGCTCTCCTTTCAGCCCCTTCCTCTACCCTTGTCAAAGGCAGATAGGTTCCGATGCCTACGTATCCAAGGGGACAGGGACGTTGTCTTCTAGAATCTCCTTCCCTGAAGACTTTTAGGATGAGAGGAGCTTTTCTTTGTTTGGGTTAAATTCTGTAAACCACAAGCTCTTCTTTTATCATTTCAATAAGGTAGCTTTTCAGAGGTTGAGCCTCAAATCTCTGCTAGTGCCAAGGTCTTCCACTAGGGCAGTGGTTTTCAAACATTTCTTAGCTATGAAACTCTTTCAAAAAATGAAACTCGTTATATAAAATAGACAAAATGTGTAACTACTCTGGATGAAGTAGGGAAGGGGACCTAGACCTCTGACAGTTTTGTCTCCCAGTATCATCCTCTGAGGACACTCCATGAAGCCAAGGAGGTACAGAACACAATTCAAATGTCATTGCCATTGACTGTAAACTCCAAGATGGAGGAGTGTGGACCATGTCTGGCTTACTTGCCTCTGTATCCTCAGCTCTTATTCTGAGCTTGGCACACAGTAACAGCATCATAATCATGTATTGAATGAATAGGAAGTACCAGTGTTTTGTGGTGGTTGATGTTGGTTAAGTGATTCATCCTCCTGTGTTGTGTGTGTGTGTGTGTGTGTGTGTGTGTGTGCACTTGTGTATGTGTCTTGAAGGGAAGGGGGACTAAAAGCTGAAGGTTGGAGTGCATTGGAATTGAGATGAGGGAGAAAGACTGATGGTGAGCTTGCAACAGTTGGATTGTGAAGAGGAGCTGAATGGTAAATAATGAATGGCTCAACACGCTGCTAGGTCCTGCTGATTTGCTGGCAAAGCTGGTTGATTTGTTCATTCATATATTAGATAGTTATTGACCTCCTGCCATGTATCAGGCTAGCTCCTAAGAGACAAAGATGACACAGTCCCTGTCCTCAAGGACTAGTGTCCTGTCTAATGAAAGAGACAGATAAGAAAACAAATCAGTGCCAATAAATAATGTAATGGCTATAAGCACTTTTAAACTATTATGTGAATGGATCTTTCTTTCCCTGTAAATCCTGATGCCTTGGGGTTCACATAATCTGTAGGTTTCCACTCTTCATGGGAGAGTGTATGCAGCTACAATAGTACTGGAAGTCATTGCTGAGCTTTGGCTGTCAGATTACATTTTATTTTTTTATTTTATTTTTTTAGTCTATATATGAGTTGTATGTGTATGTGTATTTAAAAAAAAAACATGGGATTCACAGTTAAGAAAACTACACAAAAGACAAAATGCATCTTAACTTTCATTCATCTCTCACCAAAAATCAGCATTTACTTCCATTTTGACAGTAGGCAACAAACCACAGTAATTTTAGCCACATCTATGACATTGTCATCAACAGAAATCACATTTTCATGTCAAATTAATATTGCTGTAGCTATCTCAAAGATATATTTTCCCTCATCATGACTTCAAAATTGTGGTGGTTTCTAGACCTGTAATTAGATCTTATTGTTTAATGCATTGATAAAGAAGCACAAATATCACTCTATCATGATTTTCTAATTTTTTATAACCACGTTTCAATATAATTGGCTTCTTTGGTAATCCTGTGTAATTTATTTAACCTATTTAAACATATTATTCTGAGAAGGGAACACATAGGCACCATCAGATTGCTACAGAAGGCCACCATGTGAGAAAATGATTAAGAACCCTTGTTAGACAACAGTCCTCTTTACAGCCTAAATGTCCATTGACAGAGTAGTGGATTAAAAAATGATGTGGTACATATATAAAATGGAATATTACCAGCCATTGAAAAATGAAAGAATGTTATTTGCAGAAAAATGGATGAGCCTAGAGATCATCGTACTAAGTGAAGTCAGAGAGAGAAAGACAAATATCATAAGATACCATTTTTATGTGGAATCTAAAAAACGTTACAAATGAACTTATTTACAAAACAGAAGCAGACTCACAGATTTCAAAAACAAATTTAGGGTTATCAAAGGAGAAAGGTGGGAGAGAGGCAAATTAGGTGTTTAAGATTAACATATAAATATGCTATGATATACAAAATAGATAATCAATAAGGGCCTACTGTATAGTACAGAGAACTCTACTCAATATTCTATAATAACCTACATGGGAAAAGAATCTGAAAAATAATGGATATATGTATATGTATCACTGAATTACTTTCCCATACATCTGAAATTAACATAATATTGTAAATCAACTATTTAGTTGCTACGTCATGTCTGACTCTTGCAAACCCATGGACTGTAGCCCACCAGGCTCCTTTGTCCATGGGATTCTCCAGGCAAGAATACTGGAACGGGCTGCCATTTCCTTCTCCAGGGGAACTTCCCAACCTAGGAATTGAACCCGGGTCTCAATTCTTTATTGACTGAGCTATGAGGGAAGCCCTAAATCAACTATACTCCAATATAAAATAAAAATTCAATTAAAAAATTAAAATTCATAGAAATGAGGCTTTATCAGAGAAGAAAGCATTTTCAAACACCAGAAGCTCCTTTTATATATTCAAAGCAAAACATGCGGTTTTACCATGGGCCATGAGTAAAACGAACTCAGTCTAGGATATAAAGAATGTTCCCATCAAGGAGAGGAGCAAGTGGACAGATAACATAGGAGCCTGGTAGACACTACCAAAACAGTGAGGGCTCTTCCTCGCCCAGAACAGAATGGGAAGATATGAAGCCCCCTAGGAGAAAACCTGCATTCACCTTGTTGCTGGAACAATCTGACATCCAGGTGATAGGGGAGGGAGATCTCAAAGCTTATGAATCTAATGTAGCACTTCTGTTTCTTCACAACTGGCCTGGCATGCAGAAAATCTAAAATGAAGGGGTAGAGAGGACCAGTGGACCACCAGAGACCTGTTGTTTAGATTGACGAGGATACAAAATCGGGGGTGGGGGGGGGCGGGCTTTGCAACCAGAAAAAAAAAAAAAAAAAAAGCTAGGACTATGGCTCCCAGCAACAGGTGCAACCAATGAGGTCCTTAAAAGACCAGAAGGGACCCACTGCACTTCAACATCCAGCAACACAGAAGTGGAGGGATTATTCCAGGCCAGCCACTCCTTAGCAGAAAGTAGTGAGCACTCGGAGAATTAGCACAGACAGATCCAAGGCTCTATTGTCTACAACCTGACAGCTCCTAGACACCTCCCATGTAAGGGGAGGGGAAACGAAGTTAAAACATGCAAGACTCAGCATTTATCCAAAGAGGCAGATCTCTTTCCATTGGCACCATGAACTGTGTGTCTGCATTTCCTCCCCCAACTGCCCAGCAGGATGGGAAGTTCCTGGGGGTTAGTTTAGTTCAATTCTAGAGAACATTTTTGCACATCTGAGTTGCTGGGTATACATTCCAACTGTCCTGTATGTGTTTTGGCAACATAACATAGAAATCAGAGTTGAGAAGAGGACAAAGGAAGAAGTGTTTAGCTCCCTGAGGGTGTGCATGGTGGGATAGGTGGGTCAGGAAAGGTTATGCTGAGAAGAGAACGCTTGAGCTTTGCCTTAAAAGATGCGCCATCAGACACTTCACTTGAAAAATCAACTTTGCTTGTGGAGAAAGTAACAGTCTACATGGTATGATTTGAAGGACACCAGGAAGGGCCTCTCATGGCCCCCAAATAGCTCCTAGAATGCCACCATTAAAGATCAGTCTTTTGGTCTTGAATGTCATTTGAACCAGTGCTTCTCAAGCTGTAATGCACATATGAATCACCAGCAGATATTGTTAAGCTGCAGATTCTGGTACTGTAGGTCTGCAGTGGGGCCTGAGATTCTGCATTCCTAACATGCTCTCAGGAGATGCTGGTAGTGTTGGCCCAGATCACCTTAATAAATATAGCTAAGAATTGTTAACATTTACCATGTCCTTATGATGGGGTATTGTGCAATGCCCTCCTTACACTCTCTTTGATCCTCCTGACAACCTTATGATGAAACTAACAGCTTCCAGTAATTTGAGAATGACTGAAATCAGATCGAATGCAGGTTGCCTTAACCTGGACCCTAACTCTTAATTATTAAACTCTACTTGCCGCCCAGAAGAAGTAACGCCTTAAGGTGACAGCTTTTGTTTGGGGGATTTAAAAAAAAATTTTAGACCTTTTAATACCAGCCTGTGTGTATAACAGATACAAATATTTGTTTGGGGACTGGGGACCCCAAAGCCTACATGCTCAGTCAACTCCTGCTCATTTCCCACAGTAGCCCCCAAAGCACCATCTCAGAACCCTGGGGCTCTGGGATACTTAGTTTATAACCCAGTGCTTAGAGATGTTCCAAGTTACTCTTTCTAGGGAGATTAGTGGGCAGTTAATTGAGAACAAACTCAGCATCTGGATGGGAGCCGAATCAGAGGTACTGGAAACAGAGAGGTGGTATCAAAAGGAAAGACAGAAGGTTACAGTCACAGCCACTGCTGGCATCCTTGTTCACTCAGAGTTAGTACTGCTTAACTGCCTTGGTATTGGCTTGGTACATTGTCTTCCCTGAAGCTCATCTGTGTGTATCTGCTTTCTCTCCCTTTCTCCCCACCGTTGCTTGTGATCCTGCCCCCAAGAACAGAAATGGCTTTCTGGTTTGCTCCTCTCATGCTGTCAGTTAAATGCTGCCTGGATGCTGTGACAACCAGCTTCGTTCCTTCCTGGGGTAGGCTTTCAGAGCATCTACACTTACATTTTTTTTTTTTCTTTTGGTGCTCCGAAGTTCTTATTTTTAAAGTTTTATATTGAAATATAGTTGATTAACAATGTGTTAGTTTCAGGTGGACAGCAATGTGATTCAGTGATACATATACATGTATCTATTCTTTTTCAAATTCTTTTCCCATTTAGTTATTACAGAGTATTGAGCAGAGTTCCCTGTGCTATATAGGAGGTCCTTATTGGTTATCTATTTTAAATATAGCAGCGTGTACATGTCAATCCCAGTGGTTTTAAAACTTTGCTCTGTGGAACCAGGAGCTCATCCATACCTTTCAGTTACCCTACTGGATGGATGGGGTGAGGGTACAGAGGAAGAGTAGAGGAGGTTAGCGGAGACCAGTGATTTATCCATCATGGAAACAGAGAGCCTGAGAGCCTGAGGAGCTGACCATTCCAACAGCTGATTTTTGTTCCTGATACAGGCGATCCTGATGGGCATTCTGAGTCCTTCTCTGCGAACTATGGCCTGATTAATGCTAGGACTCTTGGATTCCCATATGGGCTGTAGAATGCTTCCCACTGCTTCCCTGAACCTGATCATCTCTTATTCTGGAGTCAGGGGAAACTTTCTGCCCCAAGTCTCAACAAATTCTGGAAATAGACAGTAGATAACTGTTTAAAATAGATTTCAACCCTAGGAATACCTCTGATCATGCTCTAGTCTCTTCCATTCAACTATCTGCTCAAATGTCACCTCCTCAGAGAAGCCTTCCCTGACCATCCCATCTAAAACAGCACTCCCATATCCTTTCTTTTCTTCATGGCACTTACCATTGCCTGACTTTATATTATTTATTTATTGCCTCTCTCCCCACTAGAATGTAAGTTGCAGCTCACTATCATTACCTGAAGAATCTAGACCATTGCCTGGGATGTAATAGATGATCAATAAATACTTGTTCAATGGATGGATAGAAGGATGGATGCTGCTGCTGCTGCTAAGTCGCTTCAGTCGTGTCCAACTCTGTGCGACCCCATAGACGGCAGCCCACCAGGCTCCCCGTCCCTGGGATTCTCCAGGCAAGAACACTGGAGTGGGTTGCCATTTCCTTCTCCAATGCAGGAAAGTGAAAAGTGAAAGTGAAGTCGCTCAGTCGTGTCCGACCCTCAGTGACTCCATGGACTGCAGCCTTCCAGGCTCCTCTGTCCATGGGATTTTCCAGGCAAGAGTACTGGAGTGGGGTGCCATTGCCTTCTCCGAGAAGGATGGATGAATGAATCTAATTCATACTACTGAATGACAGACTTATTCATGAAATCTGTGGAGCTTCTCTTTTCACGAGAAGGTATATAACATGACCTTGCACATTCCCTGGAACATGGTAGTGACTCAATAATAACTGAATGAAAGAGCAAGATGGCTATGGGGAGGGAGGCTTGGCTTAAACCGATGATTCTTGCTATGTGTGAGGGCATTATGGACAAACTCATCTTTCCCCAACCCCGGGTAGAATATCAAAATCAGAATCTCTTAAAAAGCACTTATCATATGCAGTTCAAGTTTAAAAATTATTTATGAATTGTTAAAAATTACAAAGAGAAAATATTTTCAAAAGCAAAATTGCTTTCATGATACAAAATACAAAAAGAACATGAGCCTTTTGTTTCATATAAGGTCAGCATGGACATAAGTTGGTTGCGGGCAGCACTGAACTGACAGTCCCCAGGGCACCTCTCTTTTGAAAATTCTATGATTCTAAGCCCATGCACATCCCATGGCATGTGATCTGGCTGTACAAGATCTCTTCCCTAAGGAGTACCTCTCACGAAAGAAAATGCTGCTCAAATTGTTTTCCTCGTTTAAAAAAAAAAAAAGAAAACATGGAAATTACCAAACCACAACTGAGTTGCGGTTAAAGCAGTCTTGAATGAGCATTAACAAGAAGAGGGTGCCATGAAACAAAGGCGAATTTCCCTTTCCTTCCCTCCCCCATGCCGGTCACATTCCATTTTTCAAGACAATGGCAGCAATCCAGCGGGCGTTTAATTTATGCAAATCCACAGCAACTCCTAGGTGGAATTGACACAGCAAGGGGCCGCAGAAGCCAGACCTTGATGTTCTAATTGAGATTCTGTTCCCGAAGGCTGTGGAGAATGTAAAGTATCTCCTATGCAGCCTGGGCTGCATCTATTAACTGACCAAACCCATGGCTGGGTGAGGCAGGTCAGACACTGCAGATTTCGACTCTTTAAGATGGTTGTTTAAAATTACAGAAATACCTGTTCATTGAGGAAAAAATGAATAAAGTATAAATAGCCAGGAGGACACAGAAATGGCCAACCACCCAAGGATAGCTACTGTTTAATGTATTGATATTCAGACCTTTCTCCAAGCATATGTATATACATATTTTTCAAAATAAGGAATTATAATGTACTATTTTATGGACTGATTTTTTTCATTTATTAATATCTTGTAAAGATTATTCCTTGTTAAGGCATGAAGGTCTACATTATTAATAGATGATTTCCAGGTTTCCACTACATAAACATGTTTCTGGTGAACATACTTTCAATTGAATATGCAATTATTTATCTAGGATAATCTTCTAAAACTGAGATCTCAGGGTTTTTATATTTTAAGGTTTATATTACCTTTTCCTGACAAAATACAACAATTGTAATTATTATTATTATCACTATTATATAAGCAATAAACACTTAATGTGGAGAAAGAAATGGCAACCCACTCCATTTTTCTTGCCTGGGAAGTCTCATGGACAGAGGAGCCTGGTGGGCTACAGTCCATGAGGTCGCAAAAGAGTCAGACATGACTTAGCAACTAAAACCTAAACAAAAACACTTAATGAGATCTTACTGTATGCCTGAAACTGTTCTAAGCATTTTACATGTATTAACCCATTTAATCCTCCTCATAATTCTATGTGATAGGGGCTATGATGCCCATTTCACAGGTGGGGAAAGCAAGGGAGAGAGAAGTTAAGTAATTTGATTAAACTTACATGTGAGGCAACTGCCAGGGTCCAGAATAGAACTCAGAAGGACGGTAGGCTATAATCCTCACGGCCACACAGCCTTTGTCAATTCGATAAAGCAGTCAACATTCAGCTCAGTTCAGTTCAGTCGCTCAGTCGTGTCCAACTCTTTGCGACCCCATGAATTGCAGCATGCCAGACCTCCCTGTCCATCACCAACTCCTGGAGTTCACTCAGACTCACCTCCATCGAGTCAGTGATACCATCCAGCCATCTCATCCTCTGTCATCCCCTTCTCCTCTTGCCCCCAATCCCTCCCAGCATCAGAGTCTTTTCCAATGAGTCAACTCTTCGCATGAGGTGGCCAAAGTACTGGAGTTTCAGCTTTAGCATCATTCCTTCCAAAGAAATCCCAGGGCTGATCTCCTTCAGAATGGACTGGTTGGATCTCCTAGCAGTCCAAGGGACTCTCAAGAGTCTTCTCCAATACCACACTTCAAAAGCATCAGTTCTTAGGCACTCAGCTTTCTTCACAGTCCAACTCTCACATCCATACATGACCATAGGAAAAACTATAGCCTTGACTAGACGGATCTTTGTTGGCAAAGTAATGTCTCTGCTTTTGAATATGCTATCTAGGTTGGTCATAACTTTCCTTCCAAGGAGTAAGCGTCTTTTAATTTCATGGCTGCAGTCACCATCTGCAGTGATTTTGGAGCCCCAAGAAATAAAGTCTGACACTGTTTCCACTGTTTCCCCATCTATTTGTCATGAAGTGATGGGTCCAGATGCCATGATCTTAGTTTTCTGAATGTTGAGCTTTAAGCCATATTACTGAGGCTTTTAAGTTCTAGCTCACACCTGGAGTTACAGGTATTTCCCATTGTTTTCCAAATTTTTCCTCACCAAGACATCCCCCACCTTTCATTCATCAAAATAAGTACCTTAATCCAAGGAGTCTGCCACTGATTTCTTGCCTGGAAAGACAAAAAGCTAAATGTGAAACTGTTAACTTTTTTAAAAGAAAAGTGCAATTGAAAACCATTCTAAAAGATAGCTAGTGCTTCGCCTTTGTCACCAGTGATAATTGCTCATGACAATCCAGTGGGAATGCATTCTTATTTGAACAATGTTCCTCTTCCTTACCACAAAAAGTTCCCATGTCACAGAGTTTCACCTGAACCTCTCAGTTAATTTTCCATTCACTTTTTAGTTGCAAATATTTGCAAACAGGTCTCTTGAAAATTCAGTAGGATTGAAGTGATTCTGTTTCTTGTAGTTTTTACCCCTAATAGTGGGAACTGCTGATAGGCATTGTTTTCCCTTCCACTCTTGCCACTGAAAGTCTTTGAGCTCTAGCCTTGTTCCAAAGAGCAGAAGGGCTAAGCATGCCTGACCTGGGTTTGTATCTTCATTTCACACATACAAGCCATGTGACCTTGAGTAACCTCTCTATGATGTAGACACTTCATGTATAAGATGGTGGTGATACAATTGCATTTTGTGAGGTGAGATGAGAAAATGTGTATAAAATACTTAGAATGCGAATATTTTTGTTAGAGAAACAGTATTACTTATTTGTCAAAAGCACAGATTTTAAAGTCAGACTTCCTAAATTCAGATATTGGCCCTGAAACGTTTTAGTTTTGTGAACTTGGGCAACTTAATGTTGAATCATTGAATCTTCTCTGTGCCTCATCTGAAAAGACAGTACCTATATCATAAGGTTCTCATGAGGATTCAATGAGTTAATTTATGTAAAGTGCTTAGGAAAGTACCTGACACAAAGTAAGGGTTGGCTATTAATATTGTTAGTATTAATATTAATCAGTTCAGTTCAATTGCTCAGTCATGTCTGACTTTTTGCAACCACATTGACTGCAGCACACCAGGCCTCCCTGTCTATCACCAACTCCCGGAGCTTGCTCAAACTCATGTCCATTGAGTTGGTGATAACATCCAACCATCTCATCCTCTGTCGTCCCCTTCTCTTCCTGCCTTCAATCTTTCCCAGCCTCAGGGTCTTTTCCAATGAGTCAGTTCTTTGCATCATGTGGCCAAAGTATTGGAGTTTCAGCTTCAGCATCAGTCCTTCCAATGAATATTCAGGACTGATTTCCTTTAGGATTGATTGGTTTGATCTTCTTGCAGTCTAAGGGATTCTCAAGAGTCTTCTCCAACACCACACAGTTCAAAAGCATCAATTCTTTGGCGCTTAGCTTTCTTTATAGTCCAACTCTCCCATATGAATATCAAAGTGCTACATGGTCTACTTTAAAGAGGTTTTTAAAACACTGACAGGGATTCAGAGAAACAGGAACATTGTTGATGGGAATGTAAAATGATGCAGCCTCTGTTAAAAATTTTTTGTTAGTTCCTCAATATTTTAAGCATTAAAAATTACCATGTGTGTGTGTGTGTGCTCAGTTGCTTCAGTCTTGTCTGACTCTTTCTGACCCTATGGACTGTGCCCGCCAGTATCTTCTGTCCATGGGATTCTCTGGGCAAGAATTGTGGAGCAGGTAGCCATACGCTTCCCCAGGGAGTCTTCCCGACCCAGGGATGGAGCCTGGGTCTCCTGCACTACAGGCAGATTCTTCACTGCTGAGCCACTGGGGAAGCCCAAAAATTATCATAGAACTCAGCAATTCCACTCCTAACATATGCTCAAAAGAACTGAAAATGGATGCCTAAACAAAATTTGTACACAAATATTGACAGGAGCAGTTTACTAGGTGTAAACAACCAAATGTCAATCAACTAATGAATGGATAAATAAAATGTAGTATAACCTAACAATAGTATTTTATTTGTCCAAAGAACAGAATGAAATACTAATACAGCTAAAACATGGATAAACCTTGAAAACATTATGCTAAGTAAAAGAAGCCAGTCATAAAGCATCATATATTACATAACTCCATTTATGTGAAATGTCCAAAATAGGAAAATCCATAGAGACAGAAAGTAGATTAGTGGTTTCCTGAAGCTGGAGCAGAGAGGGAGGAACAGCAGGAATGGGAGATGATTGGTAATGTTTATGTGATTTCTTTTTTGAGGTGATGAAAGTGTTCTAAAATTAGATTGTGGTGATAGCTGTGTAATTCTGTAAATATACTAAAAACCATTGGATTATATACTTAAAATGGGTGAATTATATATATATATATAGTTGATTTTTTTTTTCAGAGGCTTGTATACATAAGAAGGATTAAGTTCCCTTCATACCACTTGACATCTGTTTTGGTCAAATGTGATGGGGTGTTTCAGGGGTTCCAGTAAGAGGATGATCAGATCAAAATTGGTCCCTCTTCTCACCAGTGTTAACCAAATCTCACCATGGCCCGCCAGGATCTTTGCAATCAAGTCATCTGTTTTGAATGTTTCTGTAGCCATGGAGATGGTCACTGTCCTGTGGTCTACTGTATTCAAAATAATTTCATGCTGTAAATGAACTCTGATAGAGAGCAAGAACCTTGTCTTATTCTCTACTGTATTCACGGTGCCTATCTGGCACATAATAGGTACTCAATAAATATATGATAAATGATTAAATTAATGGATAGACAGGAAACATGAGTTGTGGAAAGACTTTGAAACTAGAACTTGGATTCAAATCTCACTTCTGCTAATCATTATGTATGCAACGTTGAACAAGTTGATTAAATTTTCTCAAACTTCTTATAAAATGGGTGAAATAGAACCTTCTTCATAGGCAGTAAGTTTTAACTAAAATAAAACATGCTATGTGATAACTCAATAAATGTTAGTTTCCTTTCCTTTTTCCCCATTGTTAGAAAATCCCTGGGACTCTGGAGAGTTCTCTACTACAAATAGCTTTGTGTTAAGTCCTGTTTTAGCAATAAACATGAGCATTGACACTTTCTAAAGCACAAACTTAATGTCATGTGATATCTGTTCTCAATCATGGTAGTTGGCAATGAAATTTGAGCCCATAAAATGCCAGAATTGGGAGGGCTGTTAGTAATAGATCATCTAGCCCTATAACGATAGAGAGTCCTCAAATGCCACAACATTTGGAGACCCTGGCTTAATTTTAAGAAGTGGGCAATGAAATAACAGGTAAGGTGGATGGCAGACATCTGGGGGGCCATCAGTGAGAAATTCCAGGAGTGATTCATTGTCCTCACCCCTGAAAAAGTCCCATGATATCTGACAGCTTAATCACCCTGGGTATTTATACCGGGTGAGGCAAATGTCACTGTACAAGAGAGAACTACTGGAGGAACAGGTGTTGATCTTCAATCTTCTAAATATATTAGTCAAAGCAGAATGTGTGCAATGGGAAAAAAACAGTCAGCATACACCTCAGTTCCATGAACCAATTTTTAGTTTCTTCATTAAACTTTAGACCTTGCTTTCACAAGAAGGAACTATCTATCTGAAGTTGGTTCCCTGGTGTACAGAAGAAAACAGGCTAATAAGGTTTTCATTTATTAAGGTCCTGAGTCAAAGCTAAACTGTTAGCTAATGAAGGGAATAATTGGTTCATGTGGAAGGTAAACAACGGATAATTAATTTGCTAACTTGTTTTCTGTGCTTGATAAACTCAACTGTGACAGATATGTCTATTTATATTGTATAAAGAAAGTGCATGTCACAAATTCTGTCTCCTTATTTATAAAATGCACAGAAGCATCAAGGGTAATATTGACAGCCTAAGGGGAAAAACAACACTGGGAGGCAGTAGAGCCTAGTGGTTAAAAGCACAGGCTTGTTTTTAGACAACATCAAAGCCTAGGTTAATGTAGGAAGTAATCCAAAATCCCACTAACACACACACACACACACACACACACACACCACAAACTCATACATTCCAGATGTATAGAAGTGCCATATTTTAAAGTGTAAATGTAAACTTGATCTTGAAAGGAAGAAAAGAAATATCCAGGTGCCAAAAACAAAGAAAATACCCAAAATGGTGAGTAGGATTTGAAGACTTGTGGCTCAAAGAATAAGTGAACCAGATATAGTTCTTAGGATTTGGAATTTTAATAGAATTAGACTCAGGGCTGCAAGTTCCATGTATGTCAGAGTTAAAACTGGTATACCTGGTGAAGAAAGAAAGCAGCAAAATGAAAAGGCTGTTTTCTTTGAAAAAAATCTAATCAATGGCCTGAAGACAACAATTATGTGGTCCCTGACTCAAGTCATAGGTGGAAAAAAATGCACTCTGGAAAAAACCCATGCCCCTAGACAATGTGACATGACAAGAAAAGGGGAAAAAATAACAATAACTTACCAAAATTATAATAATATATCAATAGTCACAATAAATGTAAAAGGGTTAGAAACACCTATTTGAAAACAGAGACACTCATATTAAATATAAAAATTCAACCGAATACTGTCTATAGAAACCATACCTAAGATAAAATGAATGAAATCATTTAAAAGAAAAATAAGGTGGAAAAGGTAGAATGGGCAAAATGGAATTGAAGGTTGAAGGCATTAATAAAGACAAAGATACACATTAGAGTGATTAATAAATGGGCATCTACTTAAAAATTGTACGTGTGTAAAAATATAGCTTCAAATGTATAAAAAGTAAAAGTTGACAGAGTTAAAATGAAGGATAATCAAATCCATAATCATAATGAGATATTTTAACACATCTGATTCAGGAATGGATGGATGAGTAGACAAATTTACTAGGAATACATAAGATATGAATGTAAAATATCATGTATGAAATGAGATGCCAGTCCAGGTTCAATGCACGATACTGGATGCTTGGGGCTAGTGCACTGGGACGACCCAGAGGGATGGTATGGGGAGGGAGGAGGGAGGAGGGTTCAGGATGGGGAGCACATGTATACCTGTGATGGATTCATTTTGATATTTGGCAAAGCTAATACAATTATGTAAAGTTTAAAAATAAAATAAAATTAAAAAAAAAGAAACAATAAAATTGAGTTAATAAATATATATGTAAAGAACACTGACCAATTTGACAAAGCGACATACAGATCTTTAAGAAAAAGCTTTCATTCTTTCCCTATTGAGTATGATGTTGTTCAGTCACTCAGTCGTGTCCGACTCTTAGCGACCCCATTGACTGGAGCACACCAGGCTTCCCTGTTCTTCATCATTTCCCAAAGCTTGCTCAAACTCATGTCCATTGAGTTGGTGATGCCATCCAACCATCTCATCCTCTGTCGTCCCCTTCTCCTCCTGCCTTCAATCTTTCCCAGCATCAGGGTCTTTTCTAATGAGTTAGCTCTTTGCAGCAGGTGGCCAAAGTATTGGAGCTTCAGCTTCAGCATCAGTCCTTCCAATGAACATTCAGGGTTGATTTCCTTTAGGATGGATTGGTTGGATCTCCTTGCAGTCCAAGGAACTCTCAAGAGTCTTCTCCAACACCACAGTTCAAAAGCATGAGTATGATGTTAGATGTGCAATTTTCATAAATGTCCTTCATCAGGTTGAGGAAGTTTCTTTTTATCCCAAGTTTTTAGTGTTTCTACAATGAACAGGTTTTGGATTCTGTCAAATGCTTTTTCTGCATCAATGAAAATGATGATTTGCAGTTTCCCCCCTTCATTCTATTAATATGGTATATTACATTAATTTTTTTTTCATATGCTGAACCACTTTTACCTTCCTTGGATATATTTCACTCAATGTTAATGAATAGTGTTCTTAATAGGATGCTAGATTTGGTTTGCTAATACTTCATTGCAGATTTTTGCACCCATAATCATAAAGGATATTGATCTGTAATTTTCTTTTCTTGTGATATCTTTATCTGATTTTGATATCAAGCTAATGCTGGCCTCATAAATGGGTTATTTGGCACTCCCTATTCTATTTTTGGAAAGTTTTGAGAGTGACTGGTGTTAATTTTTCTTTAAAAGTTTGACAGAATTCATTAGTGAAGCCATGTGGTTCTAGGTTTTTCTTTCTAGGGAGGTTTTAAATTATTGATTCAATCCTTCTACCTGTTTTATGTCTGCTCATATTTTCTATTTCTTCTTCCATGCAGTTTGGAAGTTTTGTGTTTCTAATAATTTGTCCATTTCCTCTAGTCCACCTCATTTGCTAACATATATTTGTGCATAATGTTCTTTTATAATCATTTTTAACATTTTTGTAAGGCCTGTAATTTTGTCTCCCATTTCATTTTCATTTCTGATATTAGTAATTAGTTTTCTTATTTTTTCTTATTCATTCTAGCAAACTTTTGGTTGGTTCTCTGTTTTGTTTTCCTATTCTCTATTTTGTTTACTTCTCTTCTAATTTTTAGCATTTCCTTCCTTCTGCTCCCTTTGAGATTAAGTCACTCTTTTCCTAGTTCTTTAAGATATAAAGTTAGGTTATTGACTTGAGATCTTTATTATTTTTATTCTTTTTAAATATATGCATTTACACATGTAAATTTACCTCTAAGCATGACTTTCATTGCATCATGTTAGGTTTTGTATGTTGTATTCTTATTTTCATTCATTTTAAGGACTTTCTAATTTTCCTTGTAATCTCTTCATTGACTCATTGACTGTTTAAAAGTGGGCTGTTAAATTTCTACATATTTGAAAAATTTTCCCGGTTTTCTTCTGTTTTTCTTAATGTCAAATTTCATTCCACTATGGTCAGAGTAAGTACTTTGTATGATTTCAATCTTTTTGAACTTATTTAAGACTTGTTTTGTAGCTTAACATATGGTATCTGCTGAAGAATACCACATGTGCACTTGAAAAATGTATATTCTACTATTGTTGAGTGGAATGGTCTATAATTGTTTGTTAGGTCTGGTTGGTGTACACTAGGTGTTTTCTTTAAATCTCCTATTGCTTTACTTATCTTCTATGTAGTTCTTTCCCATTGCTTAAGTTACCTACTGGAGACTGAAGTCTCCAGTTATTATTGTGGAACTGTCCATTTCTCCCTCCAATTTTGTTAGTTTTTGCCTTACATATTTTGAGACTTTGTCATTAGGTACACATATGTTTATAATGTTTAAATCTTCTAGAAGGATTGACACTCTTTTCAATATATAACGATCTTTTTGTTTTTTGTAACATTTTTTGTTTTTAAATCTATCTTGTCTGATAATAGTATAACCACTACAACATCCTTTTGGTTACTATTTGCATAAAATATCTTTTTCCATCTTTTCTCTTTCAACCTATTTGTTTCTTGGGATGCAAACCGAGCTTGGTAAACAGTGTATATAGTTTGATCATGTGTTTTAATCCTCTCTATCCACCTGTCTAAAATTAGAAATTTTTCACTATTCACATTCAAAGTAGTTACTAATATGAAGGGACTTAGTTCTGCTATATTACTATTTGTTTTCTATATTTCATGTCTTTCCCCCCTCAATTTTTCCTTAATGCCTTCTTTAGTGATTGATTTTTCTCCAGAAGTCTTTTTTATTTCCTTCTCAATTTTTTCCTGTATATTTTTTAGTTATTTTTAGTGGTTATTATTGGGCTTCCCTGGTGGCTCAGATGGAAAGAATCCACTTACAAAGAGGGAGACCTGGGTTCGAAAAGATCCCCTGGAGAAGGGTAATGGCAACCCACTCCAGTATTCTTGCCTGGAGAATTCCATGGACAGAGGAGCTTGGCGGCCAACAGTCCATGGGATCACAAAGAGTCGGACATGACTGAGCAACTAATACACACACAGCGGCTATTATCAGCATTTCAACTGATAGCACTATAACAATCAAGTTTGATTCAATACCAACTTGATTTCAATAGTATACAAACATACACAAATGTTCTGCTCCTTTACATCTCAACTCCCATTTATGCTCTTATTTTCAAACTGCTGCTGCTGCTAAGTCGCTTCAGTCATGTCTGACTCTGTGCGACCCCATAGACGGCAGCCCACCAGGCTCCCCTGTCCCTGGGATTCTCCAGGCAAGTACACTGGAGTGGGTTGTGATTTCCTTCTCCAATGCATGAAAATGAAAAGTGAAAGTAAAGTCGCTCAGTCGACTAGCATGTGAGATGAGTGCAATTGTGTGGTAGTTTGAGCATTCTTTGGCATTGCCTTTCTTTGGGATTGAAATGAAAACTGACCTTTTCCAGTCCTGTGGCCACTGCTGAGTTTTCCAAATTTGCTGGCATATTGAGTGCAGCACTTTCACAGCATCATCTTTCAGGATTTGAAATAGCTCAACTGGAATTCCATCACCTCCACTAGCTTTGTTCATAGTGATGCTTTCTAAGGCCCACTTGACTTCACATTCCAGGATGTCTGGCTCTAGGTCAGCGATCACACCATCATGATTATCTGGGTTGTGAAGATCTTTTTTGTACAGTTCTTCTGTATATTCTTGCCACTTCTTCTTAATATCTTCTGCTTCTGTTAGGTCCATACCATTTCTGTCCTTTATCGAGTACATCTTTGCATGAAATGTTCCCTTGGTATCTCTAATTTTCTTGAAGAGATCTCTAGTCTTTCCCATTCTGCTGTTTTCCTCTATTTCTTTGCATTGATTGCTGAGGAAGGCTTCTTATCTCTCCTTGCTATTCTTTGGAACTCTGCATTCAGATGCTTATATCTTTCCTTTTATCCTTTGCTTTTCACTTCTCTTCTTCACACAGCTATTTGTAAGGTCTCCCCAGACAACCATTTTTCTTTTGCATTTCTTTTCCATGGGGATGGTCTTGATCCCTGTCTCCCGTACAATGTCACAAACCTCAGTCCATAGTTCATCAGGTACTCTATCTATCAAATCTAGTCCCTTAAATCTATTTCTCATTTCCACTGTATAATCATAAGGAATTTGATTTAGGTCATACCTGAATGGTCTAGTGGTTTTCCCTATTTTCTTCAATTTAAGTCTGAATTTGGCAATAAGGAGTTCATGATCTGAGCCACAGTCAGCTCCTGGGATTGTTTTCACTGACTGTATAGAGCTTCTCCCTCTTTGGCTGCAAAGAATATAATCAATCTGATTTCAGTGTTGACCATCTAGTGATGTCCATGTGAAGAGTCTTCTCTTGTGTTGTTGGAAGAGGGTGTTTGCTATGATCAGTGTGTTCTCTTGGCAAAACTCTATTAGCCTTTGCCCTGCTTCATTCCGTATTCCAAGGCCAAATTTGCCTGTTACCCCAGGTGTTTTTTGACTTACTACTTTTGCATTCCAGTCCCCTATAATGAAAAAGACATCTTTTGGGGGTGTTAGTTCTAAAAGGTCTTGTAGGTCTTCATAGAACCATTCAACTTCAGCTTCTTCAGCGTTACTGGTTGGGGCATAGACTTGGATTACTGTGATATTGAATGGTTTGCCTTGGAAACAAACAGAGATAATTCTGTCGTTTTTGAGATTGCGTTCAAGTACTGCATTTCAGACTTTTGTTGACCTTGATGGCTACTCCATATCTTCTAAGGGATTCCTGCCCACATAGTGGATATAATGGTCATCTGAGTTAAATTCACCCATTCCAGTCCATTTTAGTTTGCTGATTCCTAGAATGTCAATGTTCACTCTTGCCATCTCCTGTTTGACTTCTTCCAATTTGCCTTGATTCATGGACCTGACGTTCCAGGTTCCTATGCAATATTGCTTTTTACAGCATTGGACCTTGCTTCTATCACCAGTCACATCCACAACTGGATATTGGTTTTGCTTTGGCTCCATCCCTTCATTCTTTCTGGAGTTATTTCTCCACTGATCTCCAGTAGCATATTGGGCACCTACTGACCTGGGGAGTTCATCTTTCAGTATCCTATCTTTTTGCTTTTTCATACTGTTCATGGGGTTTTAACATTTTCCTTGTTACCAAGAAGCTTAAAGTCTAATAAAGAGAAAAACATGAAAAATAAATGTGTTATAGCATGCTAACCATTTTGGGACAGATATAGATAGATGCTATGGTAATATAGATGAATATAAGATTTATTCCAAATGATGCTATGAAAGGCTTCACAGAGAAGGTGGCATTATCGCTGAACTTTGAAGGATAAATAGGAAATTTTCAGATGGAGAAAAGGAGAGAATTTTAGGCAGAGGGAACAGCACAAGTAAATTCATAGAGGCATAAAATCACATGGCATGGCATGGTGAGGATGATATTTATACATGGTGAAATAAAGCAAATGAAATATACTAGGTAGTGAATTTGGAAAATGTTGACTTTAAGATGCTGATGGAACCTGCATCTGGATTTTATAAACCAATCAGTTCAGTTGCAGTCGCTCAGTCATGTCCGACTCTTTGCAACCCCATGAATCACAGCACACCAGGCCTCCCTGTCCATCACCAACTCCCAGAGTTCACCCAAACTCATGTCCATCGAGTCGGTGATGCCATCCAGCCATCTCATCCTCTGTCGTCCCCTCTTCCTCCTGCCCCCAATCCCTCCCAGCATCAGAGTCTTTTCCAATGAGTCAACTCTTCGCATGAGGTGGCCAAAGTACTGGAGTTTCAGCTTCAGCATCATTCCTTCCAAAGAAATCCAGGGCTGATCTCCTTTAGAATGGACTGGTTGGATCTCCTTGCAGTCCAAGGGACTCTCAAGAGTCTTCTCCAACACCACAGTTCAAAAGCATCAATTCTGGGAACATAGATATTGAGAGATTCAGAAATCATCACTATATAAGTATTTGCTATATATGATGAGGGAGAGAGAGTGATCTTGAATAACATTTGTGTTTCTTGTTTGCACAGCTTGGTAGACAATGGTACCTTCATTAATATAAAGAACATATAAGAGGAGAAGCATAGGCGGTAAGAGATCATATGGTCCTTTGGACATGCTGATTTTCAGATACCCATGGGACATCCAAATAAAGATGTTCAGTAGCATTTGAATGTATGAATATGATGTTCTAGAAAGAGAATTTAGTTGGTGATATAGAGATGGCTGCTGAAGTAAAGGAAATAGGTGAAATTTCTCAGGAACAGTGTGTAGAATAAGAATAGGTGCTAAGACAGAGCCATGGTGAATACTGACATTTAGTGACTACCAGAAGTAGAGGTCCAGCAAAAGAGATCAATGAGGAACTAGAGAGATATAATAAGTGTCATAGAAGCCAAAAGAAGAGGATATTTCAAGGAGGAGAGTTCAACTGTGTGAAATGCTAAAGGTTGAGAGATCAAGTAATTTTTAGTAAAGAAGACAAATGCTCATTGAATATTTATTGAATATTTACTTGATTTTCACTTGCAATTTTCTGGGCACAAAGGACTCTAAAAATACCAAACTTGAAAGCTTGAAAAGGCACTGAAAGTCAGTGCCTTGTTTTCCACCCATCTGGTCACTAATACACCTTCTTCAAGTTCACCAATTACTTTGTTTGCTCCAACACCTTGTTTTCCCCCTTGCCCCTGAGCTGCCCAGACAAGGAAATCACCTGGCTACTTGTTGGAACACTTGGAATCAATTCAAGCAAAGGAAAAAAACCCCAAAAGCTTAGTGTCCTAATGGAACTTATCATATAGGCCTCCCCAGGGTGCAGAGGTTTATGTGCTGTGCCTGGACTATGTTAAGAAAATTAAAACTGGGTTTGTAACAAAAGAGCCAAAGTGTCAAGTCACTAAAAGCAGAAAATTCCACTTGCAACACAGATGCCCATTCTTACACTGGTTTATGATGAGAGAAAGTGAAGATTTATAATACGCTTTCTATAAAGTCATGACAGCCATTGAACTGGGACCTCTGGGACTGCCTAGAGGTTCTACTTCATTATGCAGGGAGAGAGGTCAAAGTGCTAAGTCACAGAACAGGCTTTGTCTTTAAAAGGGCCACCTCTAACACCTGGCCTTTTTCAATATTTATACTAGAATTGTAGCAAGAAGTTGGCTCCTCAGTCCAAGTTCAAGCAACATTTGTCGTGTACCAATGGCAAATGACTTGTTTATATTCATTCTTCTGACATCCTTGAATGTTATACAAGCTAGTATAAGCTAGGTTATGCTGCAATAAGGAGCAATCTCAAAATTCTAGTGACTTATAATAAACATGTATTTCTTGCTCGTACTGTATGTCCAAAATAGGTTGGTGGGAGGGCAGTGGGGAGAGCTCTATTCTTAAGTAGATCTTAGTTGTCCTCACTTTAGGATCCTGGCTAATAGGTAAGGAGCCATATGGGATGTTGCCAGGTAACACATGATATGGAAAAGGGAAAGCAGAAAGGCAAGCACTCCTTCTTTCAGCTTCCGCCTAGAAATGACACATGCCACTTCTATTCATATTTCACTGGCCAAAGCAAGTCATATGTTACAGCCTGATTTTAGAAGGGTGAAAAAGCATCATCTTTCTATAAGTAGAGGTAGTACAGGGAGGGACACCAAATGTGATTGAAAAATATATAGTCTACCAGAAAAGACACAAAAATATATGTTAGACCTTGAATACATTACATAATAGGTACTCTCTGAACACAAAAATCTAGGTAGTGGTTATGAGACTATTCACTGCCAACTATCTGGCTACTGTTTCAGAATCCACCATTGAAGATTTCTGCCATGGAGTTAAAAGAATAAAAACTACCAGAAGTCATTGGTTGCCAAAGAGAAAAAGCCTCAGGTGAGAGAGTACACTAAACTATACCAAATAAATATAGTATTCAGAGTAGTTGTCCTACAGCAGGCTAATATTATCAGAAGCAGGGAGCACAACCCTGATATTTTATTTAATACCTAGTATATACCAGGCACTATGTTAGGCTCTTTTACATACTATATAACACTTTCTCCCTGTGTCTATTGCAGTTTAAAGATAATGCAAAAGGTCATAAATTGCCCTTGGTCTCACACCTAGTCCAGGAAGTCATAATGAATGCCAGGGAGAAGTCCAGGATTTAGGGTACCAACTGGAGAAAGCAATTAAGGGTAGGGAAATGATTTGCATCCCAGGAGGCAGAAGAAATCAGCCTAGAGGAAATCCCAACAACAGGCTTGCCCAGAGCCAACTCTCTTAATCTGCACCTGGGATTGGATGGTGTTCTTTTAAATGAGGGAGAAAACCAATCTGATTACCCAGAGTCATCTCCAAGGACTTGGAGAAATTTCTCCTAGAAAACACCCATTAGTGGAATCTGACCTGCCAATCAATCAGGCTTCTGCTGATGGCTACTTGTACCCTTGTCTGATTATGGGATTAATGAATTAAATGTACCAGGATAGATTACACTGACTTTTAGCTCAATCTGCTGAATAGTGGATAACTCAACAGGAAAATGATATTTGAAAGCCATAATGGGTAGTATATATCTTATAGTTTTTACATTACATGTCTTTCAACCTCCTTGGTTTAAATTATTTCATTCTTTTTGATGAAATTTAAATGGGATTTTTTTCATTTCTCTTTCTATTTCTCTATTATTAGTGCATAGAAATGCAATTGCTTTATGTATATTAATTTTGTATCCTATAACTTTACTGAATCATTATTTCTAATAGTTTTTTGTTGGAGTCTTTGGGTTTTCATATATAGTATGATGTTATCTGCAAATAGTTTTACTTCTTCCTTTTGAATTTGGATGTCTTTTATTTCTTTTTATTATCTGGTTTCTGTGGCTAGGACTAATGCTATGTTGAATAAAAGAGGTGAGACTAGACATCCTTGTCTTATTCCTGATCTACAAGAAAAGCTTTCAGCTTTTCATTATTGATTATGATGTTAGCTGTGGGTTTGTCATACATGGTCTTTATTACACAAAGGTACATTCCCACTCTTGGGTTTTATCCCTGGGTTGGGAAGAGCCCCTGAAGGAGGGCATGGCAACTCACTCCAGTATTCCTGCCTGGAGAATCCGCATGGACAGAGGTGTCTGGCAGGCTACAGTCCATGGGGTCGCAAAGAGTCGGACAAGACTGAGTGACTTAACACTGCACAGCATGTTCTCTCTATACCTACTTTGTTCAGAGTTTTTGTCATAAATGGATGTTGAATATTGTCAAATGATTTTCCTGCATCTACTGAGATCTTCAAATGATTTTTATCCTTTTGTTAATGTAGTGTATCACATCAATTGATTTATAGATGTTAAACCATTCTTCATCCTTGGAATGAATCCAAGGGGATCATGGTGTATGATCCTTCTAATGTATTGTTGAATGTGGTTTGTTAATATTTTGTTGAGGATTTTTGTATTTTTTTATTTATGTTAATATTATGTTAATATTTATGATATTGACCTTTAATTTCTGTTTTTGTGGTGTCCGATTTTGAGATCACAGTAATGCTGGTCTCATAAAACAAGTTTGGACGTGTTCCTTCATCTTCTATTTTTGGAATAATTTGAGAAAGATAGATATTAATTCTTCTTTAAATATTTGATAGATTTCACCTGTGAAGTCACCTGGACCTGGACTTTTGGGTTGTTTTTTTGTTTGTTTGTTTGACTCAGTTTTATTACTAGTAATTGGTATTCAGATTTTCTATTTCTTCATGATTCAGTCTTAGAAGATTGCATGTTTCTAGGAATTTATCTATTTATTCTATATTTTCTAATTTGTCAGCATACAATTATTCACAGTATCCTCTTAAAATCTTTTGTATTCCTGTGGTGTTGGTTGTAATTTCACCTCTTTCATTTCTGAATTTTACTAATTTGGGCTTTCTCTCTTTTTTTTCTTGATGAGTCTGGTTAAGGTTTGTCCACTTGTTTATCTTTTCAAAGAAGTAGCTATTAACTTCATTGATCCATCTCTTTTTTAGTCTCTATTTCCACTCTGATCTTTATTATTTCCCTCCTTGTACTAATTTTGAGCTTTGCTTGTTCTTCCTTTTCTATTTCCTTTCAATGTACATTTAGATTATTTTAGATTGTTCTTATTTCTTGATGTAGACCTGTATCACTATGAACTGCTTTTGCTGCATCCCATAGATTTTGCTACATTGTATTTCCGTTTTCATTTGCCTCAGAGTATTTTTTATTTCCTCTTTGATTTCTTTGATTATCCATTGTTTAAACATTTAGTAACATGTTGTTTAGTCTCCACATGTTTGTGCTTTTTCCAATTTTCTTCTTCCAAGTTTCATACCATTTCAGTTGGAAAAGATGCTTAATATAATTTCAGTCTTCTTAAATTTCTTGGGACTTGTTTTGTAGTCTTATATGTAATCTATTTTAGAAAATGTTCTATGTGCACTTGTAAAGAATGTATATCCTGCTACTTTGGGATGAAACGTTCTATATATAACATTAGTTCATCTGGTCTAATATGTCATTCAAAGCCAATATTTCCTTATTAATTTTGTCTCTAGATAATCTATCCATTGATGTAAGTGAAGTATTAAAGTCCCCTGATACTATTGCATTGCTGTTTATTTCTCCCTTTTGTCTATTAATATTTGCTTTACATATTTAGGTGGTCTTATATTGGGTGTATGTTTATAAATATTATATCCTCTTATTGAACTGACTCCTTTATTATTATGTAATGCCCTTTTATGCCTTTTGTTACAGTCTTCATTTTAAAATCCATTCTGTCTGTTATGTGTATTGCTACCCCAACTCTTTTCTTTTGCATGGAGTACCTCTTTCTATCCCTTCACTTTTAGTCTGTGTGTCTTCAGATCTGTGGAGAATCTCTTGTAGGCAGCAGATAGATGAATCTTGTTTATTTATCCATTCCCCACTCTATGTATTTTGATTGGAGCATTTAATCCATTTTCATTTAAAGTAATTATTGACAGGTGTATCAGCATCAGTTCAGTCACTCAGTCGTGTCCAGCTCTTTGTGACCCCATGGACTGCAGCATGCCAGGTTTCCCTGTCCATCACTAACTCCCGGAGTTTACTCAAAATCATGTCCATTGAGTTGATGATGCCATCCAACCATCTCATCCTCTGACGTCCTCTTCTCCTCCTGCCTTCAAATCTTTCCCAGCATCAGGGTCTTTTCCAATGAGTCAATTCTTCACATCAGGTGGCCAAAGTATTGGAGTTTCATCTTCAACATCAGTCCTTCCAATAAATATTCAGGGTTGATTTCCTTTAGGATTGACTGGTTTGATCTCCTTGCAGTCCAAGGGACTCTCAAGAGTCTTCTCCAACACTACAGGTCAAAAGCATCAATTCTTCAGTGCTCAGCTTTCTTTATAGCCCAACTCTCACATCCATACATGGCTACGGGAAAAGCCACAGCCTTGAGTAGATGGACCTTTGTTGGCAAGGTAATGCCTCTGCTTTTTATATGCTGTATGGGTTGGTCATAGCTTTTCTTCCAAGGAGTAAGCATCTTTCAATTTCATGTCTCCAGTCACCATCTGCAGTGATTTTGGAGCCCCCAAAAATAAAGTCTGACACTGTTTTCCACTGTTTCCCCATCTATTTGCCATAAAGTGATGGGACCAGATGCCATGATCTTCGTTTTCTGAATGTTGAGTTTTAAGCCAACATTTTCACTCTCCTCTTTCACTTTCATCAAGAGGCTCTTTAGTTCCTCTTCACTCTCTGCCATAAAGGTGGTGTCATCTGCATATCTGAGGTTATTGATATTTCCCCTGGCAATCTTGATTCCAGCTTGTGCTTCATCCAGCCCAGTATTTCTCATGATGTACTCTGCGTATAAGTTAAATAAGCAGGGTGACAATATACAGCTTTGAAGTACTCCTTTTCCTATTTGGAACCAATCTGTTGTTCCATGTCCAGGTCTCACTGTTGCTTCCCAACCTGCATACAGATTTCTCAAGAGGCAGGTCAGGTGGTCTGGTATTCCCATCTCTTGAAGAATTTCCCACAGTTTGTGGTGATCCACACAGTCAAAAGCCTTTGCCATATTCAATAAAGCAGAAATAGATGCTTTTCTAGAACTCTCTTGCTTTTTTGATGATCCAGCGGATGTTGGCAATTTGACCTCTGGTTCTTCTGCCTTTTCTAAAACCAGCTTGATGTATACTCATTGACATTTTGTTAATTGTTTTCTGGTTTTTTTTTTTTTTAACTTTACAATATTGTATTAGTTTTGCCAAATATCGAAATGAATCCGCCACAGGTATACCTGTGTTCCCCATCCTGAACCCTCCTCCCTCCTCCCTCCCCATACCCTCCCTCTGGGTCGTCCCAGTGCACCAGCCCCAAGCATCCAGCATCGTGCATCGAACCTGGACTGGCGACTCGTTTCATACATGATATTATACATGTTTCAATGCCATTCTCCCAAATCTCCCCCCCCCTCTCCCACAGAGTCCATAAGACTGATCTACACATCAGTGTCTCTTTTGCTGTCTCGTACACAGGGTTATTGTTACCATCTTTCTAAATTCCATATATATGCATTAGTATACTGTATTGGTGTTTTTCTTTCTGGCTTACTTCACTCTGTATAATAGGTTCCAGTTTCATCCATCTCATTAGAACTGATTCAAATGTATTCTTTTTAATGGCTGAGTAATACTCCATTGTGTATATGTACCACTGCTTTCTTATCCATTCATCTGCTGATGGGCATCTAGGTTGCTTCCATGTCCTGGCTATTATAAACAGTGCTGTGATGAACATTGGGATACACGTGTCTCTTTCCCTTCTGGTTTCCTCAGTGTGAATGCCCAGCAGTGGGATTGCTGGATCATAAGGCAGTTCTATTTCCAGTTTTTTAAGGAATCTCCACACTGTTCTCCATAGTGGCTGTACTAGTTTGCATTCCCACCAACAGTGTAAGAGGGTTCCCTTTTCTCCACACCCTCTCCAGCATTTATTGCTTGTAGACTTTTGGATCGCAGCCATTCTGACTGGTGTGAAATGGTGCCTCATAGTGGTTTTGATTTGCATTTCTCTTGTTTTTGTAGTTAGTCTCCGTTCCTGTTTTCATCTTTTGACTTTTTCCCTTGTGGTTTGATGGATTCCTTTAGTGTTATGTTTGGATTCTTTTCTTTTTATTTTTTGTATATCCATTAGAGATTTTTGGTTTGTTAGTTACCATAAGGTTCATATATATGGATCTCTCTTTATATATATCTCATAAATTTAAGCTGAAAGTAACTTAAGTTTGAAAGTGAAAGTGAAAGTCGCTTAGTCCTGTCCGACTCTTTGTGACCCTGTGGACTATACAGTCCATGGAATTCTCCAGGACAGAATACTGGAGTGGGTAGCTTTTCCCTTCTCCAGGGGATCTTCCCAACCCAGGGATCAAACCCAGGTCTCCCACATTGCGTAAGTTTGAAGGCATTCTAAATTCACAAATAAGTTTCTTGTCCCTTTCTCTTTCTTTTCTCCTTCTGGGACCCTTATAATGCAAGTGTTACTATGATTGGTAATTAGTATGCTTACTCTCCCCATCCACTTTTTTTTTTTTAATTTTATTTTATTTTTAAACTTTACATAATTGTATTAGTTTTGCCAAATATCAAAATGAATCCGCCACCGGTATACATGTGTTCCCCATCCTGAACCCTCCTCCCTCCTCCCTCCCCATACCATCCCTCTGGGTCGTCCCAGTGCTCTAGCACTTTTTCTGACATCATATTTTACATCTTTTTATTTTTTGTATCTCTTAACCACTTACTGTGGCTATGGTTGATTATGCTACTTTAGCAGTAGCTTTGTACTAGCTCTTAAGTGGATGATCCACTTTACTATACATTTGCCTTTACCAGTGGGATTTTTCTTTCATATATTTTCTTATTTCTAGTTGTGGCCTTTTCTTTTCCATTTAACTACCCTTTGACGTTTCTTGCAAGGCCAGTTTAATGGTGATAAACTCCTTTAGTTTTTTCTTACCTGGAAAAATGTTTACCTCTCTTTCAATACTGAATTATAACCTAGATGGGAAACGTATTATAGGTTATAAATTTTTCCCTTTCAATCCTCTGTATATATCTTGCCACTCCCTTCTGGCTTGCCACTTAATCAACTGATTGTATATGGAGTTTTCCTTGTGTGTGACCAGTTCTTTTTCTTTTGTTGCATTTAAGATTCTCTTAAACTTTGCTACTTTAATTATAATATGTCTTGATGTGAATCTTCTTGGGTTCTTCTTCCTTGAGAGTCTGCTTCCTGGACTTGAATGTCTGTTTCCTTCCCCAGGTTAGGAAGGTTTTTCATCCATTATTTCTTAAAATAAGTTTTTCCCCTTTCTCTCTCTTTTCTCCTTCTGGGACCCCCGTAATGCAACTGTTAGTATACTTGATATTGTCCCAGAGGCTGCTTAAACTCTCTTGAATTTTAAAAACTTTCTTTCTTCTTTTTGCTCTTCTAATTGAGTGATTTTCCACTATTCAGATCATTTATCCATTCTCCTGTATCATCTAATCCGCTGTTGACACCCTCTAGTGTATTTTTTACTTCAATTACTATATTCTTCAGCTCTGATTTGGTCTTTCTTAAATTTTCTAAGCCTTTGTTGAAGTTCTCACTGTGTTTTTTCATTCTTCACCCTGGTTCAGTGTGGAACTTCGTGACCATTTCTTTGCATTCTATCAGGTAAATTACTTGGATATAAATGAATATAAGTATCCATTTCATTAGGAGTTTTTCTCTGGGGTTTTATTTTGTTCTTTCATTTGGTGCATAGTCCTCTGCCTCCTCATTTTATTTTACTTTGAGTTTTTGTTTCTATGAATTAGGTGTAATTGCTACCTTTCCTGGTTCTTTGGAGGAGTGGCATCCTGTGAACTATTTCCTGTATAGACTGTTTAGGCTTGGTGTCTTTGGCAAGCTGGCTGAAGCTGAAGTGGATTCATGCCGGGGAAGTCCATGGGGAGCACTGCACCTTAAGCCACTTTGGTGGAATGGCTGGAACTGGAAGAAGCAGGGGCCAGGGGGAGGGGGCAGAGTGCCTCCAACCTTGGTGAGAACTCCAACAGTTCCCTGTCCTTTTAGCAGAAGCTCTAGCATCACTTCATGGCAAATAGATGGGAAAACAATGGAAACAGTGACAGACTTTGTTTTATTGGGCTCCAAAATCACTGCAGATGGTGACTGCAGCCGTGAAATTAAAAGATGCTTGCTCCTTGGAAGAAAAGCTTTGACAAACCTAGACAGCATATTAAAAAGCAGAGACATTACTTTGCCGGCAAAGGTCCATCTAGTCAAGGCTATTGTTCTTCCATTAGTCATGTATGGATATGAGAGTTGAACCATAAAGAAGGCTGAGAACAGAAGAATTGATGCTTTTGAACTGTGGTATTAGAGAAGACTCTTGAGAGTCCCTTTGATAGCAAGGAGATCAAACCAGTCAGTCCTAAAGGAGATCAACCCTGAATATTCACTGGAAGGACTAGTGGTGAAGTTGAAGCTCCAATACTTTGGCCACCTGATGTGAAGAGCTGATTCATTAGAAAATACCCTGATGCTAGGAAAGATTGAAGGCAGAAAGAGAAGAGGAAGACAGAAGATGAGATGGTTGGATGGCATTACTGACTCATTGGACCTGAGTTTGAGTGAGCTCCAGGAGACGGTTGAAGGACAGGGAAGCCTGACATGCTGCAGTCCATGGGGTCAGACATGATTGAGTGACTGAACAACAACCAGCATTAGTAAATGGGCTTCTTTCCCATGTAGTATCGGTACCCTTTAAACTTCTGGGGGTTTTATTGCTGTGTCCCAGGACAGGCAAGTCTGCACTCAGGCCCCTCAGCAATATCTATTCTTATTGCAGGTCACTGAGTCAGGGGTAAGCTGGCCATGTATATCATGTCTCCATCTTTCTTAATCATTTCTATATGGTCCTTCTATGTATAGTAGCTGTTCAATCAGCCCTCATGTCTTCTTCAGGAGGAATTGTTCTATATGTAGGTTAGATTCAATGTGTCCATGTGAAAAGGTGAGCTTAGGGTCTTCCTATGATGCCATCTTGGATCCCTCTCTGCATTTGTATTCTTAAAAGATGCTCTGTCACAAAGAGAAAAGAAATAAGAAACACTAACTTTTTGAAAGAATTATAGGTTAACCTTTCCCATCCAAGAATCACAGATATTTCTAAGCCAATGAGTAGTATACAGAAGATATAAAAGGGAGCTTCAGCTATTAATGCAACAAAACATCTTAATGGCAACTGTGTGTGTACAGATAAGTAATGCATCTTAACTGTCCAGAATATTCCTTAAAGATTTCCTCAATCTTAACCTCTTATTATCTATACTTTGTTGGGCTTTGCAATTTGAAAAACCACAAATACTAGACAATCATAATAAAGTTCCAATCGGAATGCTAAACAACAACAAAAGGCACTGAGCAAAGTACTAGTTTACCTGTTCAGAGGCTTTTAATGGTCAAGGTAAGATAAAGATTGGTGACTTGGGTTAGGGTGGACACAGCAGAGATGGAGAGGAAGAGTAGGAAGAGGAGGAGCTTCAGAGTGATTTTGGAAATATATTTGTTGTACACTTAGATATATTTCCTTTCCTGCAGAGCAGCCAAGAAGTTTGATAGCATCTGAGGTTACAAGGAGAGAGAGGTTGGGTTGACTGGGGCAGGGATCTCTTTAAAAGCCCTCTTTCTTTCCTTCAACCTATAGAATTTCTAGTATACATTTTCTCTGGTTTGAAAGAGATAAATAATAATTTTGGCTAGATTGCAGGCCTAATGAGGGACTAAAAAGAGGGAGAAACTAGTAAACAGGACTCATGAAGTGCTTTGTTGTCTACTAATGTGTCTAATTATTTTCTGTAATTTGGAAACTTCACCTGAGGATAACAGAGTTGACTATACCTGCAATGAATACATTAACTCAATAATGTGGTGAAGAGTTCTGTGTAGCCCTGCAATCCTTAGCCATGTAGTCTATAAAATGCATAGGAGAAATAGTCTTCCCTTTGCCGTCCTCTTATATCTCACAGGGTGGCTAGGCTTGTGTCAGACTGACATGAAATTACCCCTTCATTCCCACAATTAGGGTCCTAGTGAAACTGAGCCCATGCAAATGGATCTCTGAGAACTGGCCTGAATGCCCAGTTGCTCTGGCACCATTTGTTGAAGAGATTATCCTTCTTGCATTGAATTGCTTTTGAACATTTGTGAACAGTATATTGAGCATAATTGTGTAGGTTGCCTTTTATGTTCCTTTTATCCATATTCCACCTATCTATGTATCAACACTACACTGTTTTGATTACTATAGCCAAATAGAAGGCCTTAATATTGGTTAGAGTAATTCCTCCCATTTTTTTGTCTTTTTCAAAATTGTTTTAACTATTCCAGGGCCTTTGCCTTTCCATAAAAATTTTAAGATAAATTTGTCTGTGTCTACAAAAAAACTCTTGCTGGAATTTTGATAAGAATTGTGTTAATCTATGCACACATTTGAGGAGAGTTGGCATATTTACTTTGTTGTCTTCTAACCCATGAACACCGGAGAAGGCAATGGCACCCCGCTCCAGTTCTCTTGCCTGGAAAACCCCATGGATGGAGGAGCCTGGTAGGCTGCAGTCCATGGGCTTGCTAAGAGTTGGACATTACTGAGCGAATTCACTTTGATTTTTCACTTTCCTGCATTGGAGAAGGAAATGGCAACCCACTCCAGTGTTCTTGCCTGGAGAATCCCAGGGACGAGGGAGCCTGGTGGGCTGCCGTCTCTGGGGTCGCACAGAGTCGGACACGACTGAAGCGACTTAGCAGCAGCAGCAGCAGCAGCAGCAACCCATGAACACAGAGTGTCTCTCCATCTATTTAGGTCTTCTTTTTTCTTTCATCAGTGTCTTATAATTTCAGCATACAGATCCTGTGCGTGTTTTAGTAAATCTATGCCTTAGCATTTCATTTTCTTTAGAATGATTATAAATAGCTTGTACTTTTAAATTTCATTTTCTCTGTGTTCATTTGTTAGTATTAATATATAGAAATGCAACTGATTTGTGGGTGTTTATTTTGTTTCCTGTAATCTCACCAAATTCACTTATTAGTTCTAAGGAGTTCTTTGTAAATTACTTCTGTCATCTGTAAATCAAAGCAATTTTATTTCTTTCCAATGTGTATGCTAATTTGCTTCAGTGTGTCCAACTCTGTATGACCTTATGGACTGTAGCCTGCCAGGCTCCTCTGTACATGAGATTCTCCAAGCAAGAATACTGGAGTGGGATGCCATGATCTTCTCCAGGGGATCTTCCCGACCCAGGGATCAAACCCATGTCTCCTGCATATCAGGTGGATCCTTTACTCCTGAGCCACCTGGGAAACCCCAACATATACCATGCGTGCTATGTGCATACTTGGTTGCTTCAGTCATGTCTGATTCTTTGTGACCCTATGGACTGTAGCCACCAGGCTCCTCTGTCCATGGGATTCTCCAGGCAAGAATACTGGAGTGGTTGCTATGCCCTCCTCCAAAAGATCTTCCTGACCCAGGGATCAAACCTGCATCTGTCATATCTCTTGCACTGGCAGGCAGGTTCTTTACAACTAGCACCACCTGGGAAGCCCCTTCTTTCCAATATGTATGCCTTTTATTTCTTTTTCTTTTTTTGTTACAGAAGCTAGTACTTCTATTATAACAATGAATAAGAGTGATGGGTATAGAAATCTTTGTTCCCAATCTTAGGGGAAAATAATTCAATTTTTCACTATTAAGTATAATGTTAGCTGGGGTTTGGGAGATATGGTTTTATATATATATATGCTCCTTTTCAGTTTGAGGCAACTTTCTTTTATTCCTACCTTACTGAGAGCTTTTACTAAGAATTAATGTTGGATTTTGTCAAATGCTTTTTTTGCATTGATATGATCATATGATTTTCTTCTGTTGGCATGACAGATTATATAGATTGATTTTTGAATTTATTTATTTTATAATTATTATATCTAATGGCTACTGGACACTTACATTCGTCTCTCGTTTAATTCTTTCAAAATCCACGTTAAATGTATATTGTTATTATCAGCCTGATTGTACAAAGAAAAAGAACAAGCTCAGAGAGATTAAGTGACTTGCCTAAAGTCACAGTCTGTATGGGGCAAATTTGAGAATTGAAGCTTGGACTGCTTCACACCATTTCTCATGTCTTTTCAGTCTCCTACCCTCCCTTCAAGTGCTAACCAGAAATTCCTTAGCATAGGAACTTCTATCATTGTATAAATAAATAGGGGAACTTGACTATAACAAGTAGACTTTTAACAAAGATTAGGATTCTCTCTCCTGTCCTTGTACTTGAACAACAGTCCTTTCCTGGAATTTGATTGTTGAATCAGGGCCAAAGCTCTTGAAAATGCCTTGGAAACCATTTGGTGGGTGGAGGTAGCAGAAGGTGTAATAATCAATCCCTATTATTCTAAGTTCTAAAATCAACATTCTAAGGGTGGCTGTCAGAGCCTATTGTCCCAGAAATGATACTGCCCATCAAGCTGTCCTGAAAAGGACTCATGTGTGTGAAATCCACCTAACATTCTCCTTTAGTAACACACTGGAATCATGGACTCTCTGGTGACTCAGAAGGGTCTTTCACAGCAGAGTAGGAAAAGCCACTTCATCCAAATGTTTTCCACAAATGATTCAATATCTTTTCCTGTTGTTGAGTTCCTTTTTCACTTTTTAAAATAAACAGTCCCAGGACTTTTTTATTCTCTGGTCTCCTTATTACTATACCACAGACAAGGGAGACCTTTGACACAAACACTCTGGGAGTAGAATTTAGTGTTGATTAGATTTCCCTTTGTTTTATAGGTTAATCCAAATAAACATTTCCCTCCTATTTTAAAGGAAAAAAGTATCTGGGGCCAACTTTTTCAGATTTCCTCTTTCTCTCCTCCCAAACCCTTGATCCTTACCTCCTGCATCTACCTCATGATATCTCTTCCTCCACAAGCTCCCCTAACTCAGTGCTGTTTTTGTTTTGCTTTGTTTTTACTTTCAAATAGAAATTTCAAGCATAGACATACATTACACTATCATGTTTAAAATAAATAGCTAATGGGAAGCTGCTGTATAACAGAGGGAGCTCTGCTCGGTGCTCTGTGATGACCTAGAGGGGTTAGGATGGGGGTGGTGGTGGGAGGGAGGCTCAAGAGGGAGGGGATATATGTATACTTACAGATGATTCATGTTGTTGTACAGGAGAAACTAACACAACATTTTAAAGCAATTATCCTCTAATTAAAATAAATAAATAAAAATAGAAACTTCAGGGAGAGACACGTGTTCCATATTCTCTAGCTCTTATTTCTCCAAAAATGGCTCCACTGACTATACCTTGTGCTATCTTGCTCAGTAGAGTCAAGTTTTGTACTTATCTCTGTTCCCCTCAAAACCTATGACCACCACCTCCAACCAATCTGTAGCAGTATGAGGCTATTTGCTCCACAAGGTAAAAGATAAGGGGGTCATTTCTTGGCTTTTTCCTCCAATGCCTTTCCTCCAAAGCCTGAGATATTTCCTTTATTTGATTTCTTGGGCTCCCTTGAGCTATCTCCTCAATTTGCATTCACCTGTGTATCTGAGAGCCTGGGTCAGCTAAACAAAATCTTACACATTCCTCTAAAGCAGAAGTAAGAAAAATAAATAAATCAGGGTCCTATGTCCAGTTGTCTGTGATACAAATTTTGTGGAGGTGAAGGGACTCCTTTCTAGAAAATAATTGGGTCAGGCCAGAGCTGCCATACAACGAAGAGCTGCCTTCCAAGCACTAATAACCACTTCCTCTTCTACTCAGTCAGACTTTTATATCCCTTTCTTTCCCAATCACAAGATCATGACAAGGAGACTATGGAGAAAGAGGGGGGGTATGTATAGTTTTACACATGATAGTGTATACATGTCCACTGTACCTTTCCTAGGGACGGAAATAACCTGAATAGGTGTAGCCAAGAGTAGCAGGGGAGAGCACCTAGGGGCACAGGGCTTTGGGTCCCTGTAAGGGGTGGGTGAGAATTGAGGCTGCTACACACTACTGTGACTATATTACAAAATTGTTCCAGACTCACTCTAGGAAGACTCTAATCCCAAATCTCATGCCTGCCTTGACCAAATACTTATCTCTGTCATATCCAGGTGTTTCTACATACCTGTTGAGAAGTATTGAGAAGTATTAAGAAGTACAGCAAAGAGGTCCCTAAGGAACAGCACATGTGGCTGAGTAAACCTTTAGCTGATAGGACATTCTATAAGACAAGAACACATTTCCCAGTCACCATTAGTCAATGTCTTCTTTATGGCTCCAGAAACATATCTTCAAGTCACTAAATATGCTTATTGGTTAAACCACAATAGCCAGTCTGGCCTGAGATGGACTAGACAAAGGCTAGAGCAGAGACAAGCATTATGAAGTATTCATGACACTAGGGTTGGTTAAGATATCAGCATCTCCTCCATCCTACTCACCTCCATCCCTCCAATTATGGAAATACTGGGGGCAGGAAGTAGCTAAACACACTTGTAGCTGGCAAAGAAAAAATGAAGATTGCAGAAATGGAGTGCATGCTTGTTGGAAACAGGGGGAAAGAGAAGGAATAAGACAGGCCATCACATAGAAAGGGGCTCAGGGCTTCAGAAACTCTCTAGCTAGACAGGGATTGACATCTAGGTTCCAAGAAGTCTGAGGAGCAGATAAATCTGGTGATTGGAAAAATCTGGGTTGAAGACCAATGGTAGAAGAGTAATCCTGATCGGGAGCTATCTCCTAGAGAATAAATTTTCCTTAGGAAGTAAGTTACACCAAATGTTCATCTTGAAGTCCCTAGATACAATTCCAATAATGACCACCCCACGTTTAATAGGCTTCTATTATGTGTCCACACTTGATTGGAGTACTAAGATACTAGATCATGAGGTGACAATCCAGTGGTGGACTTTTAATCACAGTCCAGTATAGTAACCACCTCCCAGTCACTGTGCTCAGTCCTAGGGACTCAGCAGTGAATAAAGCAATATGACCTCTAGAGACAGCTATGTGATTACCAAAATTGTTTCTCTCTTCTTCCCATTTCCATAACTATAATATATTTCTCAACCTTCCTTACAGTTAGATGTGGTTATGTTCCTGAGTTTCAGCAAATAGAAAGTGAACAGAAGTGATGTGTGGCATGTAACAGACCTGGCCCATAAAAACCACTTTGGGTGTATAATCTTTATCCTTTCCCATTAATGGAATAGATATGGATTTCCAAGAGGACATTAGAAGTGACACGTTAAAGATACTAGCACCTCCATCAGCCTACATCTTGACTGACTTCATGGGACAAAATACATAACACTAGCAACCAACTTGCCATCACTAAATGGACTTTATAGGAGTGAGAAATAACTTCTACTTTGTTGTGCCATTGAGATTAAGATCTTGGGGTTTATCTCTTATTGAAGTTTGCATTAAATCAGTACCAAAATCAGAGGTCCACTGAGCTTGCAACCTAGTGGAGGAATGTATCAAACATAGAGGAGGGAATGACCAACTTGGTTAAGGGCAATAGCAGAAGACTTCCTAGACTGTAACATTTGAGATGAGTCTTAAAGGAGATTCTGCCAGAAAACAAAGAATCAAGTTGAGGGCAACATATGCTAAGGCCCCCACAATGAGAGGGCTTCCCTGGTGGCTCAGACAGTAAAGAGTCTGCCTGCAAGGCAGGAGACCTGAGTAGATCCCTGGGTCAGGAAGATCCCCTGCAGAAAGAAATGCAACCCACTCCAGTATTCTTCCTGGAGACTTCTGTAGACAGAGGATCCTGGCAGGCTACAGCCCATGAGGTAGCGAAGAGTCAGACATGACTGAGTGACTAACACCACAATGAGAGAACTCAATTTGAGTATGGCTGAAGAGTAGAGGGCAATGGGATAGAGGGAGGTCCATGGGGATTCAAGCACTGATGAGAAATGAAAAAACTGCCAAGCCAGTCTGTGTCTATGTGTTCTCAGGCATCAGTATATTTGGAAACATATGGAGGTTTGGGGTGGATTAGCATGAGACAGTCTCCTTCACGATGTCAATCCAAGCCAGTTCCCAGACAAGACCGGGGGCCAGAAACTGAGGATTGTGACCTCAGTGCTTGCTGCTTGTAAGTCTGGATTCTCTGACTCCTATCCTGTACCCCAGCCCTCAACATCCTCACCACTACCCACTAGGGCAAAAAATAGCCCAATGATTGGTCTTCTCCTCACCACCCCCACCCCCACTCGCAGAAGTTCAGTTGAGTTCAGTTCAGTCGCTGAGTCGTGTCCGACTCTTTGCGACCCCATGAACTGCAGCACGCCAGAAGTTACTCTTTTACAAATAATCCACAGGCTGTGTTCTGCAGCTGCAGCCTGTGAACACCTTCCAGGAGGCAAGATCCCAAGAGCTAGGAGTTGAAGGGAAAGAGCAACCACCTGCATGTTTTGTTGTATCTGATTAATTTCAAACAAATATTACAATGCTTCATATGTTTTTGGACAGCTCTCCAACATCCTGAAATTAGCCATAAATGGATACTTTCCACACATGAAGAGGGAATGAGGGTGACTCTGATCTGAGGGTGTAGAAAAACAAGTAAAGCTATAGACCGAATAGGAAGGGAACTTTTAGATCACCCAGTTCAAATGCTTTGTGCCACAGATGAGAAAACAGTTTCAAGGAGGGGTCATCATTTGCCTTACGTCACAGAGTGAGTCAGTAGCACAGACAGGACTTCTAGGTCTCAACTCCCAGTGCAGTGTTCATTTAATTGCACTCATCAAGCATCTAGACCAGTTGGAAGAAGCATGCTGAAAGTTACCGATGAAGGAAATGGTGGGTGGTTCCAAGACAGTGAAGCCTAACATCTGACCAAAATGTTACAGTCAAGGGTCAGTCACACACTTTCCTTTGTATAGTCTTTCCATTGGGTTGCATGTATCTGGAAATAATAGAGGAAAAATTAAGTTGAGCCTCTGTCTGGTCCACTTTGAGGAGGAAGGAGACAGTCATCACTGTGATCTGGTTTGAGGAGTGCTGGAGAGGCTCTCCTGCCCCGGGTGATCTTCCCCATCAACCTGCTATTCCAGGTAAGAATTACCTTTCTTGAAGGTTGCCTTTAAAAGACACTTGGAGAGAAAATACTAAAAACTGTTTCCAGTTACTAAAATCTTAGTATGAATTAGGCTTATATTTGATTTCTGGAGATTTTATCAATTCACATTGCAGAAAACAGCAAATAATGTAAACCAGGGACCATCTGGACTTCTTTAGAATTCTCCTGTCGATAGAAAGTACCCATTTTGGAGATTAACTGCAGTAAGAAAATGGCCTAGAGACCTGGGTGGGGCATAAAAACCCTGCATCGTACTACAAGCTCCAGGGAGCTCTGGTGTGTGCATGCTTTAATCCTAATCACTGCCATCCAGAGGTCTCATTGGTCATTCCCTTGAAACTGTCACTCAAAGAGTACTCTCTTTACCTCTTTCTGCACCTGGATTCACAGCAATTAATCCTGCTCCTTGTCCCCGAAGTTAGAATAGTGGGATACAGCTTACAAAGCTCTCTCCCTGTACCTTGTAAGACATGTAGAAGAGTTTTATGCTTCTCATTTTATAAGTAGAAAACCTGTGGCCCAAAAAGATAAAGTGACTTGCCCAAAGTTACAAAAACAATAGAAGTAATTGTCAAATCAAACTGAAATCCAAGGACTCTGTCTCCAAACCCTGTCTTCCTTCTCTATCTTGGTATTTCCCAAAGTGTCCTTCACAAAGCACAAGTTCATTGAGCATCACGGTAGAAAGAGGAGTTCCATGGTCTGACATACACTTTCTTCTTTTACTACTCTCCTTGTGGTGATACACTAAGCACATAAACATACTAGAGGCTCTGAGATGTAACCTGTATAATTCAGAGTTTCCAAAAAGTATTTATGAATGAGAAGAGTTCGCATTAATTGAATACTGTTCCAGGCCTGTGCTAAGGATTTTACATGGCTTATTATGTAAAATAGTAGCTTATTCTACCCACCGAACATTTTTATGATCTTTGTGCTGTGCTTATTTTCATTTTGCCAATGATGAAACCAAGGCCCAAAGAGATAAGGTGACTTGCCCAAGTTCACAGAGTAGGAGCATGACCAGGAAGGTTCTTAAACTGAGCCAGCCAATTCCATCCAATATTTGGCCACAAAAAATTTTCTGCCCACAAAACCCTCTTTATATCCCACAGAATCAGCCTCTCATAGAATCAATTTTGGGAAAGTATTGTGTTGGCCAAAAAGCTCATGTGGGTTTTTCTGAAAGCTGTTATGGAAAAACCAGAAGCAATGTTTTGGCCAACCAAATAGTTCCCCCATTCACCAACTTCTTTATTTATTTATTTTTTTGGCTGCCCTTGCAGTTCAGGCTCTTCCTTCTAGTTCACGAGCTCTCTAGTTGCAGCGCACAGGGTTCTCTTGCTGTGGAGCTTGGGCTCTAGAGCATACAAGCTCAGTAGCTGCAGACTTAGTTGCCCCTCCCCTGGCATATAGGATCTAATTTCCCAACAAAGGATCAAATCTGCATCCCCTGCATTGGAAGGTGGATTCCTAACCACTGGACCACCAACCTCTTAAGAATAAACTTGCCTTGTTCTCACTGATTCATCTTTCAACACCCTGAATCATCCAGAAAAAGGGTTACTTTCAACCACTGAGCAAGGAACTTACATGTTGAAAGATAAGACAGATACTTGGCCACAGGAGGAGAGAGAAAGATGTAGAGAATATCAGCACTGTGCCAGGAAGGTGACCAGAAAGATGAGACATCACCAACCACACAGGCCTGTTTCACACTTTGGTCTACACACTCAGAGGCAGAATCAGAACAGAACTGTCACTTGAATCAAACAAACTTGTCTTCTTTCTAGCCAACAGGGCAACTGGAGTGATATATATCCACTGTGGGGCTGCTGCTGATTGCAATGCCAGATAAATGGACCCAATTGGGTCAGTTTAACTGAAAGAAGTATTTGAAACCACTGGGTAGTGGTTCTGCCACTGGGTGTGCATGCACACACATGTGTACACACACAGATGTACCGTGCCAAAAGATTGACTAATGAGGTCAATTCAGTCAAACAACCAGTCACTTTAATGGAGAGGGGGAAAAAAGTAAGTCAAAGGAAATGCTTGACTTAACTGGTCAGTCAATTCAATCTAGTCACTCAGTCCATAGAAAAGCTCCAATAGACACAGCTCGATAGTCTTAAGGGTTGTAGTAGAAAGCAATATTAAGGCCCAGGACCCAGGAAAAGAGAGGTGAATTGCAACACAAAGAATTTAGGTTAAAGGTCAGAGAAAGTTTTCTGACAGTAAAGGAATGTCTAAACAGCTCCTTTGAAAGCAATTTCACTAGCAAAAAAACAATGGAAAACTTTCAATGGATAAACAAAGCAGTAGGAAATATTTACTACAGTAAGACAGATTAAGAGTTGATATCCCTCATATTTTAAAAGGCTCTTACAATCTAATATGAAAAAGACAACCCATGCAATAGAAAAACAACAAAGATGATGAACAAGTGAACCGTTGCTGAAAATCTACCTGCTAACTCAGAATCACAGCAGTGTCTCAGAATGCAAATGGTAAAGCCATTTGATAATATAAAATACTCAAGCTTACTAATAGTCAGGGTAATGCACATTAATATAACAAGGAAATACCTTTTACCCTTCAGATTGCAAAAATGAAGAATTAAAAGATCGTTAGTATTTGATATTGGTGAGTACTTTCCTACAAAAGCTTTTTAATGGTGAGAATGGTGAGAATGTGAATTATTTCAGCTATTTTGTGTTCTGGCAGTAGTTATAAAAGTCTTAAAGACACAAACACTTTGATCCAGCATTCTCACTTTGGGAAATATATTCTGTAGAATTAAAAGCATAAGTACACATGGAATGTAAAGCAGCATTATATATACATATATCCAATAGCACAAAAAAATTGAAACAACACAATATCCATCAATAATGGGATGGTAAACTAAATTAAGGTAAATCCATTTAACAGAATATTCTTTGGGTATTTTTTAACCAATTAGATCTATAATACTGACCTGGAGGAATCCCCATGACATGTTCATAAATAAAAGTAGTTTATAGAATAATGTATATTACATACTATTATATATAAAATAGATAAACAACGACCTATTGTATAGCACAGAGAACTATACTCAATATTTTATATACATATATATATCATATGTATTAATATATATGATAATGTGTATATATTATATATATAACTGAATCACTGTTGTACACCTGAAACTAGCACAACATTGCAAATCAACTATATGTCTATTTAAATTTTTCTTATTAAATTTACAAAAGAATAACTAGGAAGAAATAGAAATTATTAACAACCCAATTACAAACACTGAAATTGAAACAGTGATCAAAAATCTCCCCAAGACTGTTCTATACATCAGTGTCTCTTTGCTGTCTCGTACACCGGGTTATTGTTACCATCTTTCTAAATTCCATATATATGCGTTAGAATACTGTATTTATGTTTTTCCTTCTGGCTTACTTCACTCTGTATAATAGGCTCCAGTTTCATCCACCTCATTAGAACTGATTCAAATGTATTCTTTTTAATGGCTGAGTAATACTCCATTGTGTATATGTACCACAGCTTTCTTATCCATTCATCTGCTGATGGACATCTAGGTTGCTTCCATGTCTTGGCTATTATAAACAGTGCTGCGATGAACATTGGGGTACACGTGTCTCTTTCCCTTCTGGTTTCCTCAGTGTGTATGCCCAGCAGTGGGGTTGCTGGATCATAAGGCAGTTCTATTTCCAGTTTTTTAAGGAATCTCCACACTGTTCTCCATAGTGGGTGGGAGAGGGAGAGGGTGGGAAGATTTGGGAGAATGGCAATGAAACATGTAAAATATCATGTAGGAAACGAGTTGCCAGTCCAGGTTCGATGCATGATGCTGGATGCTTGGGGCTGGTGCACTGGGACGGCCCAGAGGGATGGTATGGGGAGGGAGGAGGGAGGAGGGTTCGGGATGGGGAACACATGTATACCTGTGGCGGATTCATTTTGATATTTGGCAAAACTAATACAATTATGTAAAGTTTAAAAATAAAATAAAATTGGAAGAATAAAAAAAAAAAAGGAAAAAAAATAAATAAAATCAAACACCAAATTCTTCTTTCCTAAAAAAAAAAAATCTCCCCAAAAACAAAAGTCCAGGGCCAGATGGCTTCACAGGGGAATTCTATCAAACATGTAGAGAAGAGCTAATGCTTATTTTTCTGAAGCTCTTCCAAAAAATTGCAGAGGAAAGAACACTTCCAAACTCATTCTACGAGGCCACAATCACCCTGATACCAAAACCAGGGAAAGACAATATGAAAAAAGAAAATTACAAGTCAATATCACTGATGAACATAGATGCAAAAATCCTCAACAAAATTCTGGCAAAGAGAATCCAACAAAGCATTAAAAAGCTCATGTATCATGATCAAGTTGGGTTTATTCCAGGGATGCAAGGATTCTTCAATATATGCAAATCAATCAATGTGATACACCATATCAACAAATTTAAAGATAAAAACCATATGATCATCTCAATAGATGCAGGAAAAGCCTTTGACAAAATCCAACATCCATTTATGATAAAAAAAAAAAACTTCAAAAAATGGGCATAGAAGGGAACTACCTCAACATAGTAAAGGACATATATGAAAAGCCCACAGCAAACATTGTTCTCAATGGTGAAAAGCTAAAAGCTTTCCCTCTAAGGTCAGGAACAAGACGAGGGTGTCCACTCTCACCACTATTATTCAACATAGTTTTGGAAGCCCTAGCTACAGCAGTTAGGGAAGAAAAAGAAATAAAAGAAATCCAGATCAGAAAAGAAGAAGCAAAACTCTCACTGCAGATGACATGATACTATAAATAGAAAACCCAAAAGAAACTATCAGAAAATTACTAGAGCTAATCAGCAAATTCAGCTAAGTCTGAGGATACAAAGTCAATACACAGAAATCACTTGCATTCCTATATACTAACAATGAAAAATCAGAAAGAAAAATTAAGGAATCAATGCCATTCACCATTGCAACAAAAATAGTTAAATATCTAGGAATAATCCTACCTAAGGAAACAAAAGACCTGTATACAGAAAACTATAAGACACTGATGAAAGACATCAAAGACAACATAAACAGATGGAGAGAGATATTCCATGTTCCTGGGTGGGAAGAATCAATATTGTGAAAATGACTATACTACCAAATGCAATCTACAGATTCAATGTGATCCTTATCAAATTACCAATGGCTTTTTTTTTCACAGAACTAGAACAAAAAAATTCACAATTCATATGGAAATACAAAAGACCCTGAATAGCCAAAGCAGTCTTGAGAAAGAAGAATGGAGCTGAAGGAATCAACCTTCCTGACTTCAGACTATACTACAAAGCTCCAGTCATCAAGATAGTATGGTACTGACACAAAAACGGAAATATAGACCAATGGAACAAGATAGAGAACCCAAAGATAAACCCACATACCTATGGGTACCTTATTTTTAACAAAGGAGGCAAGAATATACAATGGGGCAAAGATAGCCTCTTCAATAAATGGTGCGGGAAAACTGGACAGCTACATGCAAAAGAATGAAATTAGATCACTACTTAAAACCATACACAAAGATAAACTCAAAATGGATTAAATACCTAAATGTAAGACCAGAAACTATTAAACTCTTAGAGGAGAACATTGGCAGAACACTCGATGGTGCAAATCAAGGCAAGATTTTCTATGACCCACCTCCTAGAGTAATGGAAATAAAAACAAAAATAAACAAGTGGAACCTAATTAAACTTAAAAGCTTTTGCACAGCAAAGGAAACTACAAACAAAGTGAAAAGACAACCCTCAGAATGGGAGAAAATAATAGCAAGGGAAACAACTGATAAAGAATTAATTTCCAAAATATACAAGCAGCTTATACAACTCAATAACAGAAAAGCAAACAACCCAATCAAAAAGTGGGAAAGGGACCTGAAGAGACATTTCTTCAGGTCATACAGATGGCTAACAAGCACATGAAAAGATGTTCAACATCACTCATTATCAGAGAAATGCAAATCAAAACTGCAGTGAGATACCACCTCACACCAGTCAGAATGGCCATCATCAAAAAGTCTACAAACAATAAATGCTGGAGAGGGTGTGGAGAAAAGGGAATACTCTTGCATTGCTGGTGGGAATGTAAACTGATACAGCCACTATGGAAGACGATATGGAGACTCCTTAAAAAGCTAGGAATAAAACCACCATATGACCCAGCAATCCCACTCCTAGGCATATACCCTGAGGAAATGAAAACTGAAAAAGACACATGTACCCCAATGTTCACTGCAGCACTATTTACAATCGCTAGAACATGGAAGCAACCTAAATGTCCATCGACAGATGGATGGATAAAGAAGCTGTTGTACCTGCTGGGCATACTCACCAAGGAAACCAGAATTGAAAGAGACACGTGTACCCCAATATTCATCACAGCACTGTTTACAACAGCCAGGACATGGAAGCAACCTAGATGTCCATCAGCAGATGACTGGATAAGAAAGCTGTGGTACATATACACAATAGACTATTACTCAGCTATTAAAAAATGTGTTTGAATCAGTTATAATGAGGTGGATTAAACTGGAGCCTATTATACAGAGTGAAGTAAGTCAGAAAGAAAAACACCAATGCAGTATACTAACGCATATATATGGAATTTAGAAAGATGGTAATGATGACCCTATATGCAAGACAGCAAAAGAGACACAGATGTAAAGAACAGATTTTTGGACTCTGTGGGAGAAGGCGAGGGTGGGATGATTTGAGAGAATAGCATTGAAACATGTATATTACCATATGTGAAATAGATCACCAGTCCAGGTTCAATGCAGGATGTTCAGGGCCAGTGCACTGGGATGACCCAGAGGGATGGGATGGGGAGGGAGGTAGAAGGGGGGACACATGTATGCCTGTGGCTGATTCATGTCAATGTATGGCAAAAACCACTACAATATTATAAATTAGTCTCTAATTTAAATTAATTCATTAATTAAAAAAAAAGAAGAAGCAGTGGTACATATATACAATGAAATACTGCTGCTGCTGCTGCTACTGCTAAGTCGCTTCAGTCGTGTCCGACTCTGTGCGACCCCATAGACGGCAGCCCACCAGGCTCCGCTGTCCCTGGGATTCTCCAGGCAAGAACAATGGAGTGGGTTGCCATTTCCTTCTCCAATGCATGAAAGTGGAAAGGGAAAGTGAAGTCGCTCAGTCGTTCCCGACTCTTAGCGACCCCATGGACTGCAGCCTACCAGGCTCCTCTGTCCATGTGATTTTCCAGGCAAGAGTACTGGAGTGGGGTGCCATTGCCTTCTCCACAATGGAATACTACTCAGCCATAAAAAGGAATGCATTTGAATCTGTTCTAATGAGGTGGATGAAACTAGAGCCCATTATACAGAGTGAAGGAAGTCAGACAGAGAAATATAAATATTGTATACTGACACACATGTGGAATCTGAAGAGATGGCACTGATAAATTTATTTTCAGGGCATTAATGGAGAAACATACATAGAGAAAAGACCTATGGACATTGGGGAAGGAGAAGAGGGAGAAGGGGAGATTTATGGAGGGAGTAACATAGAAATTTACAACACCATGTGTAAAACAGATAGCCAATGGGAATTTGCTGTATGACTCAGGGAACTCAAACAGGGGTTCTGTGACAGGCTGAAGGTTGAGATGGGGATGGAAATGGGATGGTGGTCTGGGAGGGAGGGGACATGAGTGTACCTATGGCTGATTCTTGTTGATGTATGACAGAAAACCACAAAATTCTGTAAAGCAATTATCCTTCAATTAAAATTTTTTTAAAAAGAATAATGATTAATATATAGTGTGGTTTTATTTTTGCAAACCAAAAAAGGGGAGAAGCCTATGTATTTATGTGTGCCTTACATACAGAAAAGTATGGAAATACACACATTAAACCGATAATACATATTTCACTAGGAAGATAGAACTGGAGAAAGAAGAGAGGAAACATATTTTTCCCCCTCATACACTGCTTCACTTTTTGTTACAGTGGAATATATTACATTTTTTTAAGAAGAAAATATTAGCATTTGTATTTAATACGGAGGAAATATCACCTTTTTTAGTTAGCAAAATTTAAAGTGAAAATACTTAGGGCATTTGTGATTTTTCAATTACTTTATCCCAATACTCCAAGGTCTAGTAGGAAACAACAGATGACTTTCCCACTCCTATGAATGGAGTGAAATCCATTCTGTGAAAATCCAAGAGAAAGAATCCTTTCTCCCCACTGATTAGAAGGTCTGTCACAGTGGAAGCTGGGCTCTTGGGAAACTATGTTGTGGGATAAGAGCCAGAGGCCAGTGCTGACGCCCGATGTCAGACGACAGAGTGTATGGTCATTGCACAGGGTGTGTGATTACAACTAAAATATGAAAAACCCTCATAGAGCAGTTCTAAAGGCATTACCCCAAAAAGAAGTCCAAAATATTTGGAAGGACAGCACTCAACCACTTCAAAGTGATCCTCACTTGTTAGCATAAAATGTTCTGGTTTGTTGATTAAAAACATAATAATAATAATAACACAAAAGGGCAGTCTTGTTTGGTGGCTCCACCAATTCTGCTAAGTGCAATACCTACCTAACCCTGGATATATGCACCACTTAATTCAACCTTTGTGGGAATTGCTTCACTAGTTTCACATGACATATCAGAGCTATTCTGTTGTCACCGCACCCTCAGGATCCTGGGCCCTGCACAGTGAAAGCCTACCTCAAGTGGAAAACCCAAAGGTTGTGATGGTTACTACTTCTACAACTACCACTTTTGAGAGAGGTTTCCATTTTTTTAAGAGAGAGAGTTATTCTTCAATTACATAGCATAAATCTCTTACTAGATGACCCTAAAAAAAAGCTAAAAGAATATTCTTTAATTTTTATTTTGGAGGAAGAGTATAACATTGGAGAAGCTACCATTTTTGAGTGCCTATTTACCATGCGCCAGGCATTCTGTCAAGTGACAAAGAAACTGAGTCACCAGGGGTGTTAAGTAACTTACCTAAGCCCACACAGCTAGTATAACTTGGAGCTAGAGAATGAAACCAGTCTGATTCAAAAGCCCTTTGCCCTCATGCTCTTCATTATATGCCTTAAAGGATCACAGGGGTTCTCCAGCTTCAGCTTTTAGTCCTATTCAGTCATTCATTCACTGAATAATTCTACCAAATTTACTAAGCATCTACTATATGTAAGCCACTGTGCTGGGAATATACAGAAAACTAAGATATCATTTCCACTCTTGCAAAACTTGCATTCTGGTGGAGGATGTAAGTAAATGGCCATAGTATAATGTAGTGTGACAATGTAATATACATCAGGAGCCAAAAGTGCCAAGGAGCATTTATGAGGAGCCCCCAGTCCTGCCTGGGGAAGATAACTGTTTTAGGTCCAGAAAAGGCTTGATTGGAAAGAGATCACTTCAACATGTATAAAGGTCAAGTCATGGATCCTGACTTTAGTCTAAATTATAAGGTATAAGAAAGCATCTAAAAAAGAAAAGGTAGAAAGACCTATGTGAAAAGAACCCAATCTTACCTTTAAAAAAAGTTGAGAAACATTGAAGCACCTGAAACTAGTATGATGTGGTTACTCATTACTTTCCCTAACACAGTTAAAAACAAAGGCAATCCATTCTGATTGAATTTGAATCCATTCTAATGAGGTGGCTGAATCCAAAGCCTATTATACAGAGTGAAGTAAGTCAGAAAGAGAAATATAGATATCGTACGCTACTGCTAAGTCACTTTAGTCGTGTCCGACTCCGTGCGACCCCACAGATGGCAGCCCACCAGGCTCCCCTGTCCCTGGGATTCTCCAGTCAAAAACACTGGAGTGGGTTGCCATTTCCTTCTCCAATGCATGAAAGTGAAAAGTCAAAGTGAAGTCGCTCAGTCATGTCGTGGACTCTTAGCGACCCCATGGACTGCAGCCTACCACGCTCCTCCATCCATGGGATTTTCCAGGCAAGAGTACTGGAGTGGGGTGCCATTGCCTTCTCCGAAATATCATATACTGACACATATATATGGAATCTAAAGAGATGGCACTGATAAACTTATTTTCAGGGCAGCAGTGGAGAAACAGACATAGAGAACAGACCTATGGACATGAGGGGAAGGGAGAAGGGAGAAGGGGAGATGTATGGAGAGAGTAACAAAGAAATTTTAAATGCCATATGTAAACTAGATAGCCAATGGGAATTTGCCGTATGACTCAGGGAACTCAAACAAGGGCTCTATGACAATCTAGAAGGGTGGGGTGGGGAGGGAGATGGGAGGGTGGGGACATGGGTGTACCTATGGCTGATTCTTGTTTATGTATGACAGAAAACCATAAAATTCTGTTAAGTAGTTATCCTTCAGTTTAAAAAAAAGGCAAAGCTCTTGATGAATTGCAAACAGAGCAAAGTTATTAGAGCATGAAAGTTGCTTGAACTGCTTGAAATACACAAACAGGTAACTGTGGGTCAACTTTCTGACATCTAATGTGTGTGAGGAAGATTCTCCATGAGAGTAAGTACTATCTGGGATAGATTATTTGAACTTTATTTTGAGAAAGGGAACTAGGCATATGTCAGAATTTATGTTTTTAAAAATTATTTTATATTTTTTCTTAAAAAGAATATTTAGAGTTAATAATTGATGCTGTTATTTTAATAAGAGGGTTTTTTTCATAGGATAAAGAAGTATTGGGTTATGTTAATCTAGCTTCTCCTATTTTCACATAAGAAAATAACCATGGGAGTTGGCAGACAAGACCCAAATGTTCATCTAGGCCAAAAAATCTTGTCATTACCATGTATCTAAGCAGACAAAGGGGTCAAGTTTGTTCAGGAGGTTGAGTGCTATGGAGGAGACCAAGGATGTGAGCATGGGCTCATTAGATTGAGCCATGTGTAGAAGAAAAAGAAAAAGGAAACAGCTACATTCTGCCAGCAATGTCAGTGAACACCAGCTTTGTGAAGAATAGTGTGCTATCAACCTCTAGAATAGGGACTTCCCTGGTAACTCAGCTGGTAAAGAATCCACCTGCAAACGCAGGAGACCCCAGTTCGATTCCTGAGTGGGGAAGATCTCCTGGAGAAGGAAATGGCAACCCACTACAGTATTCGTGCCTGGAGAATCCCATGGACAGAGGAGCCTAGTGGGCTACAGTCCGTGGGGTCACAAAGAGTTGGACATGACTGAGCACAGTGAAGGTAAAGGAAAAAAAATCATACTAAGCATTCATGCTTTGGAATGATTGTTTCTGAAACACTGTAAATAAGCCATGAAATAAAAGACCTTTGGAATAAGGCATCGGAGAAGGCAATGGCATCCCACTTCAGTACGCTTGCCTGGAATATCTCATGGATGGAGGAGCCTGGTGGGCTGCAGTCCGTGGGGTCGCTGAGAGTCGGACACGACTGAGCGACTTCACTTTCACTTTTCACTTTCATGCATTGGAGAAGGAAATGGCAACCCACTCCAGTGTTCTTGCCTGGAGGATCCCAGGGATGACGGAGCCTGGTGGACTGCCGTCTATGGGGTCACACAGAGTTGGACATGACTAAAGCGACTTAGAAGCACTTAGCAGCAGAATAAGGTATATTGACCAAGAACAAGTGATGACTTGAAATCCATAGCTCATGTGGAAAGCTTTCTGTTCATCCACTGGATCAGGAGATCTTCTTTCAAGGAACTCAGTAACTTGATTGGACTTGCAGATCAATCCTTCAGGGTGGTTTCTGCCCAGAAAGAGAGAGAAATAACGTTGGAAATAGCCAACATAAAGCAATTATCTATTGTTGTGTAACAAATCACCCCAAAAATGATTTAAAACAGAAATTACTTCTTTGGTTGATAGTATTCTGGGCCCCCTGGGTGGTTCACTGGGCTGGGACTAGAGGGAAGCAAGGGAAATGCCTCGGGCACAACATTTAAGGAGGTACCCACTCGTAGGGGCGTGCAATTGTCAACTCTGTACTTGCATCATCCTGAGAGTGAGTGCCTACTTAAAATTTGTGCTCTAGGCACTTTACTTGCCTCACCCCAGTGCCTGACCCTGATGATTCCTCTGATTTAAGCCAGCTAGGGTGATCTCTGCTAGGTTCTTTTATGCTGTGGAATAGTGGTCAGGTTGTGAGTCAGCTAAGAGCTAGGTGATCTAAAACAGCTTCACTCACATGTCTGGCACTTGGTAGACTATTGACAGGGGCAATAAGGGTGACTGGGCCCCATATCTCTCCCCATTCAACAGGCTAGCTAGCGTACACTTCTGCTGTCCTTTACAGATTCCTGTAAGCCGTGAAGGAGGGCAAGTCTCAATATGTGAGCAACTTTCAAGTCTCTGCCTGCATTGCATGTGCTACTTGTTCCAATGGCCAAAACAAGTCACACAACCAACCCCAGAGTGAGAGCCGAAGGAGACTATACAAGGGCATGGAACAGGGAGATATGAACAAATTGGGGCCTTTACTATACCACAATGTCCAACAGTAAATTGGAGAAATGGAAGAGAATGGCTGTGATGAATGCATCAATTGAATAGATAACCAATTCGTAATGAGGATTACGTAACCAAAGAAGGATTCTCTCCAGATTGTGTCAACCAGTCAAGAAGGAACTTCTTCAGTTTCAGACATGGGCTCTCCAAGGACCTGTCCCATGTGTGACTTGTTCCTTAAATCTCTACATGGTGAGAACCCTGATCAGGACATCTCCAATACTCCCACAGGGCACACACCAAGAAAGAAATCAGGGATTCTAGCCATGACAATTCCTCCTCTGGGAGAGGTGGAGAATCCTTATTTTAGAAGAAAAGTAACCTTAATTTCTATCCCTAAATACATGAACACCATTTTGCCATTGGATGTAAGCACTACTTCTGTTTAAAACTCAACTACTCTCCAAATCTGCCTCTATTAACATAACAAAAGAAAAGTTGCCATTTTCCTCATTGGTAATGGATAGAATTTTGCAAATAAGCCAATAAAATATCTGGACATTTACTATTCTTTTTAACCTCATCTCTTATTTAGCTAACCCACTGCAGTTGTATCTGGAATTGGGAGATTGACAGAACCAACCACATTGCCCCAAATCTATCTTGTACCAACTCTGTGGCCATTTTGACAGTGAGAAAAGATTCTTTGTTCTTATCTTGGGAACTCTTGAAGAGAAGTCTGAAGAGCAAGTTTCTTGCCTGCTAGGAATTTCCAAACACCAACAACACTGATGTGTGTAATCAGGAGGATGAGGGAACAATAGTTGGATGACTGTGGAATCAGGCACTTTAGATGGTATATAAGCCTGTCCTAAAACAAGCCTTTTGGAGCAACTGTCAAAGATACCAAGGCTTGTTCTACAAAGTGTCAGCAGTCTCAGTCACTCATGCTTCCCTGGAAATCATTCCAGACAAAAAGGATCTGAAAGGTTCATTTTCATTTGGTGGAACCAGAGAGCACATTATTCACTGATGAGATGAGCTGACTGTATTTTATCCATTTACAGTTATTCCCCAGGCAGATCCTCAAAATGCAGCTGTTGGGGTAATTATGGGAAATGTATTCAAAACATGTGAGATGGGTCTTCTTCAGATGAAAGGCCAGGCAACTGAGTTGGGGCTGCTTTGTGAATACATTGTTTGAAGAAAACTCCCAAACTGTTGGCTTAACGAGGAATCTGAAGCAGTAAGGGGCGCACCGGGGGAAAGAATGTCTCAGACCTCACACCACACACAGCTTGCCCAAGATGTAGATCAATTCCATCAAGAGCCAGCTCAATTCTCTAAAAATTAGGTCTTTTCCTGCTGTTATTTAAGAGCAACTTTTCTCTTTCACCAAATCTTAACTGTAAATGAGAAGGATAAATAGGCTTTTTTGAAACTGAAGGCAATTAATTCCAGCATCCAACATTTCCAAAACTGTTTCCATGACCTTCCCTATGATCCCTAACAACAGTGCTCATTTTAGGACAAAACATTCATTTAAGCAGCAGTGTTCTACATTTGCTTTTTGGATGCTCACACTGATTTAATAGGCTTTGGTGGAATTACCTCTTAATTTTTGAAATGCAATTGGTTTTGGTCCCAGTTGGGTGTGGAGGAAGGTGACACCACCAAGACATTAGATTTTATCAGGATAATGATCCTCTAGCCTGTCCTTTGGAAAGAAGAAAAGTCATTGGATTGTAACTTGATTACACAAGGACAGATAGTGTTGGGTTTGAATACTAAGCAGGGGAGTTTGGGCTGAGCTTTCCCATGGGCTTCCCTTGTGGCTCAGCTGGTAAAAAGAATCTGCCTGCAATGTGGAAGACCTGGGTTTGATCCCTGGGTTGGGAAGATCCCCTGGAGAAGGGAAAGGCTACCCACTCCAGTATTCTGGCCTGGAGAATTCCATGGACTGTATAGTCCACAGAGTTGCAAAGAGTCAGACATGACTGAGCAACTTTCACTTTATCCCTCCCAGAGTGCTCTCTATTCCATTTATACTGATTATCTCATTGTCATCCTAACCTCTATGTTTCTTGCTCCTATACTTCTTATGCTGTTTCTCTACCTGGAAATACTTTTCTCTGGTTCCTTTGCCTATTAAAACCTTAATAGGTTTTTGAAGCCTAGATCAAATCCCATATCTTCTGAAAAGTCTTCCTTGAATGTTCCCAGACTAAGGACCTCTCTCCCTTTTCATAATCAGTAACACCCACGCTAGCACTTGGCTGTGTACCTCTTGTATTTTATTATGTACCTGTTTCATAAGTATTAGCCCTTTCTCCCTAAATGAAGTCTAAGATCCTAAAAGCAGGAACTATATATGCTATGTTGCTCACTAAATGCTATCTTTCTACATATGCACAGTGTCTATAAGAGCATCTTGGATGAAACAAACAATAAATATTAGTTAATTATCTGTGTGTCAGTGGGAGGTCAATAAAGAGTCTTGAGTAAGTCTTTTAGTGAAAGCAAAGTCCTCAGAATTGTTCTGAAGCAAATTTAAAGAAGCAAAACATGTCAGATTGTTTCCCTGGCTTATATATCATATTCCAACCCAATTAGCTAAGTTGATTTGCCCTACATGGAAAATTTATGAAGCAGTGGCTACTTGGAGGAAGAGTGACAACTTCTGTTTTTCTACATGTACATGTAGTCATTTTGGTTGAATAATAAGTTAAGTGACTGGGGTTCGTGAACTATTATTTTCTACTTTTCAGTGAATGGCTAAAATATCAGATAGATATAATCTCAATGGTGAGAGTCATAGAGCCCATCTAGCCCAGTGAGAATGAGCAATGTCACCACCACCAGGATGGCAGCATTGGGACATCAAAAGAAACCTGAACCAGGGAATCAGAAAAGCCAAGTTAGAGTTTAGTTCTGCATTTAGCTGGGTGCTTTATGGAGTGGTCTTTTACCTCTTTGAGTTTCCTCATCTATAAAAAAAATGACAGCTCCAAAGGACAGTTAGAAGATAAAAGAGTTACTGCATCTTAAAGCTGGCTGAAACAAGGTCTGGACAGACAATAGGACACTTTCTTTACCGTTTCTGGGCTGCAGCCCACTAGGTATAGCTGATAGGCATGAGGGACAGTCTGCTGCTGTATAGCTCATCCACCAGACAAGGCCAGGCCTGCTCTGCCTTATGAACTCAGGCTGTGTTGAAACCCAAGACAGTGCTGAGCTTATCACAATCTCAGTTCACCCGCCTGTCATCCAAGTCTCTCATGGAAGGGGATGTTCTTTTCAAGCAAGAAAATTTACTGAATGCCATAAATAATAAGCTGTCACCCCACCTCAAAGTTCTCAGGTTTGGTGTTGCTTAAAACACTTCTTTTTTAGGGAGAAGTCCAACTGCTCTTCAATTATGCAGGCTGTGCTTTATCACTGTTTATTGGAGGAACAGAGGGATAAAGATCAATTACTTGGTTGGACAAGAGTATTGAGGCAAAAAAAGACACTACTAACAACTTACAGATAATGTTAAAAGAATGAGTGGGTTAAGCCAGCATTTAAAATAATTCACACAGCTGTTCATTTAACAAACATTTTCATGAGTAAATATTCTGTCAAGAATTGTGCTACGTGCTGCTTCAGGAAAAGACAAAGTGGGGTTCTCTTTCTCCATCCAGAATTCTGTCTCCCATTCTGACTGCCTCTCCTTGATGTCGTGGTTAAGATGCTGGGGAGATTAGGGCTGTAGTTTGACTTCCTTGGACCACTAAGTCAAAACCCCACATCTCACACTAGGGGAAGTCATCCTAGAGGGTAAGCCATTCTAGAGGGTAAACCTTCACACTGCAGTCTTCCTCAGCTTTCTCAGCCATCAGAGGCAAGGTGCAGAAATATTAAAATGAGACACATTAAAAAGGAAGTAAGAAAAGCAAGCAAAAATGATACTGGGAATGTAAATGGGGAACAAAAACTAGCATGAAAATCAGATTAGTCAGCTTTAAGGTCAGATGAGTGAAATTTTCCATGAACTTTCATAGACTATATGATATGTCTTTCCTCAGCCAAAGCTGGCGTTCTTGGACCGCTAAGGCTTTAATCCATTTTGGGAAGGCCCAGAAGTAACCATTAGGGACCTGGAAACCCCTAAATTGAATCAATGTTAGTCTCTAAAAACAGGAGAAAGAATCTTCTGCAGGGACTAGGTAATCACTTGTTTAAGGGCCCAGTTACAGGCACTTGGGGATCTAAAATGAGATCATGGGTGCCCCACAGCTGGAAAGAATATTAAAAACTGGTTATCCAGAGGTGGGGCTTCCAAGGTGGTGCTAGTGGTAAAGAACCTGCCCACCAATGCAGGAGATATGAGATGTGGCTTCAATCCCTGGATGGGGAAGATACCCTGGAGGAGGGCATGGCAACCCACTCCAGTATGCCTGGAGAATCCCATGGATAGAGGAGCCTAGTGGGTTATGGTCCATGGGATTGCAAAAAGTCAAACACAACTGAAGTGACTCAGCATGCATGCACACGCCAGAGGTGAGGGGCACTTGGAAATCCAGGTTGAAAATCAATATCCAGAAAATATGTTGGGCTCCAACCACTGGGTTAGGGGTTTATGACAGGATTCCTGTTCCAAGAACACACAGACAGAGTAGAACTGGAAGTACTAGATAGTTAAACAAGACAAAATGAGTAATCAGTAAATAAGGCTACAGGGCAGTTAGAGCTGGGACATGGAGTCAGGTCTCACCTAAAACAAGGTTAATCTAATGCCCTTTCCCATAGTACCAGAGCAGGAGGCTATTAATCTTTCCTGACCAAGGCTGGGCTTGGTCGTTGAGCATAGATGGAGCCTAAGTCTACAAAAGGAAATCAAGTAGCCCCAGCTCTGGGAAAAGGAGACTACAGAGTCTCCAAAGCAGGGAACTTTTGATACTCAGAGTCCTGCCATCTGATAGGAAGCAATAAAAAGAATCCAACCAAGGTTTATTGGCTAACTGTGTCATCCTCTTCCAGAGCACATTTATATTTTAATCCAAGATAAGAAGTAACTTAGAGTGCCCTTGTAAATATAGTTCTGGACAGAGTTGGTGGTAGAGAGTGTAGTGTGCAGGAAGAAACCTAGTGTACCTAAATATCACATGGTCTAGGTGTCCCAGAGATACAAATTGCCTATTTTCTATAAGGAGGCATCTGAATTTTTTGCCTCGATTGCATCTTGAGACTGTATGCCAGGAACATGGACCTTTATAGAGTTGAGTCCACTTGCCCATTCCTACATCCAAGAAAAAAAGAAGGCATGGAGCCAAGGGTAAGGTCCACCCACAGAATTGAAAGCAACCACCTGCCATCCATCTGGACTTGGGTTTTCCATTTTAGGAGTCAGAAACAGTTGACCGGAAACTATTACATAAGAACTTGCAAATTTTACAACTTGGCTCCATGTTTGCTATTTGTGCTTGTTCTCCTGTAGTGATTAGCCTTCAAACCTGTCAAGCAGCAAACTTTTTCTGTAAATTATCAGATAGTAAATAGCTCAGGCCTTGTAGTCCACATGTAGTCTCTTGTTACTCTCTTCTCACAACTTTTCACAGAGCTCATTGTAGTGCAGAAGCAGTCATAGCCAATACAGAAACTAATGGACATGGTTGTGTTCCAATAAAACTTTATCTACAGAATGCTCAGATTTGGACAGAGGACTATACTTGCCAACCACAGCTCTAGACCCTCAAATGGCCTATAAGCTTATCATTAGAAGCATCAGCAGAGGTGAGAGGCCAGGGTGATTGACATCAACTCTGCAACAAGGTTTATGGGCAAACAAGTTGGGCAGCTATGGAAGAAAGGGAAATAAACAGAGACTTCAGGTCCTGCTGCTACAAGGAAAGAAAGGATTTCAGGTCTGACAAAAATCTTAAAAGAGACACTGAGTTTAAGCAGTGGAGATTCTTGTGTGGTGCTCTCTGGTGATGTCTCTGAAGTCACAGTACACAACTGCCTCCTCTGTTTGTCCACGTGGCCAGTTCTGGAATGGACAAAATATAGGTGAAAGAAAAGTGAAGGAGGAAAATAAACTCAAGGGAGCTTGGGAAAAAAGAAGCCTGACTTCTTCTTATTGAAACAACTTGGGCAAGAAAAAGTCTGAGAGTGTCTAGGACCCTGGCATAGAGCCATGAGATCTGTGTGGAGATTTGAAAACTCAGGTCATAGCTATAGCAGGTAAAGGAGGAGCTAGCAGTCAATCTACTTGAGGTCTGAATTGGACTGTTGGGTTTCTTGCACACTCATTGCCTTTAGTGTACAAATGCTACACTTTGTCCTCCAGGGCTCTCCAGAACTAATAAGTGTGCAAACCAACTCCAAACTACACTTAAAATGCAAAATAGATTTACTCGGGTGAAGCAACATGTACATATGCTTCAAGATAGTCTATTGGGACATTTTTCTCAACCGTGCCCTGCAAATAACAACTGGATCCTATACACATAGCCAAATTTTGTAGAATCCAACAATAGCCCCCATGGGGACAAAAACTTCTGTTTCACACTATGTCTTCTGACATTTCAACAGACACTCAAAGGTGAGGACACTTAAGAGACAAAAGTTTTGCTATCCCAAGGACAGAGGGTTACAATGGAATAACAACCCCAACTTTAGTCTGCTCCAAGTCAAAACTATCTGATCCTGCTTCTTCTGAACTCTCTCCAGAATGAGAAAGGCACACCCAGGAGGACTGTTCCAACTTAGTCACAACTATGGGGTAAGCCAACTAAGTAACTTAGGAGGATGGGGAAGGAAGGTTTACAAAAACACACCCTCAAGCATGTGTGTTCACTCTGGAGCCAAAATGAATCTGAAGAAGAAACAACTCTTCATTTTCCACTTAGTTCTCATTAAGTTTTCTCTCTTTTGTTGTGTGAGCAGAAGACAGTCTCCCTGGTGAATAAGAAAGGCTTTAAACAGAATCTAGACAGAGCTCATGAATCAGACATGATGGAAAATCAGTGACTCCAATTCATTAACCCAGGACCGTGACCTCACAATGGCAGAGAAATAGAAATTCTACTCTCTTGGTTTATAGGCCATCGGAATAAGCTAAGACAACTTAGAAACACTGAGCCTCTTTCAAATACACTCAGTTCAATCATGTGTCTGTAGATGTGGCCTGAGTTGAAAGAGACTCCATCTATTGTAAACTTGTTTGCACAGTTAGAGTCATGCTTGTATATGTTATGAACCAGGTTTCATTCAAATATGGCTCTCCTTATACCAAGACCATGTCCACAGAAATAGTCGACTATTTTGGTTGAATTAACCAGAAACAATTTCAATCTGTTCTACCTGCTAGGTGAGATTGAACTAGTAGTACTGTTTCCACATTTAATTGACCTAAATGAAAATGTATTCAATGATAATAGCAACAATTTACTATAGGGTCTGCATCTAAACCAAAACACACGTCCTTTCCTTCTTCTTCTTCCTCTTTTCCCTGCCCAAAAAAAAAAAAAAACTAACAAACTTGAATGGCTAAGCAGTTTTTTAAACACTAATGTTGATAAATTAACAATTTTGATACCAATTACCAAACTGTGTTTTTATCAAAGAGTAGTCTAGTTCATTAGTGGAAATTATGTTAAGAGTTGTGATTTCACTTTGTCAGATTAGCTTAGGGTCAGAATTGGCTGTGACCTGTAACATATAGGTAGAAAAAGCAGGCAAATGTCGATCTCTTGGTTGATATATGTCTCTATATACTCCTATGTATATCACATGTCTTGATATACTCCTCAAATCACAGCTAGTGTCCTGGTTGCCCCAAGGAGATTCAACCCTTTAGTGACCCATGTCTATCTTTTAGATTGACTGGTCAAGAACAATTTTCTCATCATTATCTGTTCAATAACCATCTTCAGGGCTGTTCTGGTGGCAGATTCTATGGCAGTCTCCACTTGGCTTTGTCCCTTTTACTGACTTTGGAGTCTCATCCTAAATTTTAAATCATGGCTTAATAACTCTGACTCCTGACTGGGTGGGGCCCTGGACTGATTTCTCCTGGAACTTCATTGGGTGTCCTAATTTCTAACCTTAAACTAAGGTTCTGAAATTGACTTACACATGTCTGTCTTGTTCCTGATACCTTCATTTGGGGAAAAGATTGATCTTCTGATGTTTAGCATGAGAAAAGTGTTTGAGTCTATCCAGAAATGTGATCAATATGTTAATTTCATGTTTTCTTGAGCACAAAAGAAAGAATGCTTTCAATTGCTATAAGAAAGTATAAAGTGTTATTCTAGAAGAGGAAGCAAGCACAATTTGTGGCAAGAGCAAGTTGATTTTGACAACAAGAATTTTTTCTGCTATAGCCTGGAGTTCTCACCTATAAAGTGGGGATAGTAATGTCTATTTTGCTTGGTTGTGATGAGGATTAACAAGGTCATTGCATAGATTGAGGCTGAATACATGTTTCATTTGAAGCAATGTTTACTGAAAGCCTACCATGTGCCAGCCACTGAGAGTTACAAAGATATAGAGAAGAGCTCTTGGGTTAGTGGGTGAAGTGTCTACACATACAATGTGATTAACAGAGTGCTGGAAGAGCCCAGAGCAGAAAGAACAACTGACTACTGCCTGGGAAAGTTTGAGGTGGACTTGGATGGACACAGGGCTTCCCAGGTGGTTCAGAGGTAAAAAAAACCCACATGCCAATGCAGGAGACATAAGAGATGTAGGTTCAATCCTTGGGTCAGGAAGATCCCCTGGAGGAGGGCATGGCAACCCACTCCAGTATTCTTGCCTGGAGAATTCCCATGGACAGAGGAGCCTGGTGGGCTACCCCATGGGATTGCAAAGAGTCAGACACGACTGAAGTGACTTAGCATGCAATCATGCATGATGAATATAATTTGCCAGGTAGAGAGGAAGGAAGTGGAGTGCAGTTACCTAGGGAGTATATTCCAAACAAAGGAAACAATTCAAAGCAAAACAAGGCTGGATTAAAGACACTAAGCACTTGAAAGGTATTAGTGCCTCTTTCCATATGTCATTCAAAAGCTAGATTATATATAAGGAAATATAACTAAGTTCTGAATTTTCCTAAGAAATAATACATAATAAACACTTCAATAGTTCTTAGTGTGTCCCAGGCACTCTTGTAAACATCTTATGTTTGTTAATGCATTTAATCATTATAACAATCCTATGAGACAGATATCATTTTTTCCATTTTATGGGTGAAAAACTGGGACTCATAGAGGTTAAGTAACTTGCCCAAGGTCATACTGCTGATAAGTAACAGTCAGGATTTTTACTTCAATTTATGTTCTTAATTACTATGCTATAAAGCCTCTTCAAGATGATGCTTCTCTGTCTCTTGCTTTCTCCCTCCTTCCTTTCTTCTTTTTTTTTTTTCTTCTGAGAAGTCAAATATCAGGAAATTAGCCCTTTGCTTTTCCTAAACATACCTTTAGACTTTATGTAATTGTATGAATGTTTCTCATGTTGAAATATGTGTTATTATATACACAGGGTATATGAAGTTAGAGGATAAGCAAGGTTTATCTTTTTGGAGCATCAGTCTTATTCAAGCATATCTGGTTATATGAGGCTAAAATTTACTGAACACTTAACATGAGTCAAGGATTTAGTCCTCAAAATAACCACATGAAGTGGATGGATAATATTATTATTCTCACTTTAGTTTTGAGGAAACAGACTTACAGAGACTGAGTAACTTGTCCAAGGTAATAGCTAATCAAATAGCTAATAATCAGTGGACACAACTTGAAGGCTAACTTGAAGCCTAGCCTCACAGATGCCAAGTACTCATAACTACTATGCTCCTTTTCTTTAAAAACACAGGGATTTAGTGGAAAGCAAAATTCAAGGCATAACACTTTGAAGAAACATCAAACCTGTAGCCAGCTACTTTAGGCTATGAGCTCAGATCCCATTGATAGGGTAAAAATTCACTGTCTATAGCCACTATGGCTACATTTGTAGGGGAAAATGAGAAGCACTTCTAAAAGTGTACATACCCAGAATTGGAAAAGACTGGTGGATTCAATGGGCCCCATTCATATTGACTAACGAAGATTGTCTTGTGAGCATCTAATTCTGCTTCCCTGTACCATTTCGAGGGGAGATCTCAACAAGAAACAGATGACACATTCAAAATAGGAGAATTCAAGAAATGCTGAAAAGGGGCCTATTTTTTTCCTCCAGCTTCACTGAGACATAACTGACACGTAAAAGGGGCTATTTATATAAAAGTGGAGGGGATATACAGGACATGTCATGGGTAGTACAGTCACTCAGAGCTAGTAGCAGCGAAGCTATTACCAGCCCTAAGCCCAAAGATTCAAGGTGAAGGATGGTTGCTGGAAGGCAGAGGGGAGAGTGGCATAGAGAAGGCTGTCTTGAGAGGAGCAGTGGTCTATGGTTGAGAGACACAGCCACGCCAACCTCACAGTGAGAGAGCTAAGGGAATCAGTACTCTGACCCCCCTCTCCTTCTTCCCTCTGACCTCCTGTGGGAGCTTCCTATTAGCCAAACTCAGCCAGATGCCAGAGGGCAAGAGAGCTGGCTGATGTAATCCCACACAGTTCAGATTACAGAGGGCAGAGATCAGGGAAAAAAAGGGAGGAGAGGGGATTTGGAAAGAGCAAATAGAAGACATCCCACACAGCTCCCTCGTGACAGCACTGTGGCAATGGCAACCTACAAGAATGTCCTATTACCCTTTTCTGCTGATACCAGGCAGTATCAATAGTAGTGACCTCCAAGAGCTCATTCTAGCACTTGGATACTAAAGTTCACAGTATATGAATTAAGATATTGCTAGCTGCTCTAATACATAAACCCTAAATTCTCGGTGACACAACACAGTAAAAGCAGTTCCCAGTCCAATGTAAGTGTTCCTAATTGTGAAGGGTTCACATGGACAACAAAGATCCAGATCCTTCCATCTCATCTTTCTGTCCTTCCCTGGGCTCTTAGAGCTCTCTCCATTCAGCAGATAGATAGGAAGATGGACGAAAGTCACTGGTCCTTAACTACTTTGGCTTAAAAACTGACACAAAGCAATTCCTCTAAAATTCAATTAAACATGAGATGTCCTCATCTAGCTGTGAGATGGGGCTGAGAAATGCAGTTCCCAGTCATGTGGTCCATCTAGATATGATTGAGGCTGGAAATGCAGTCCCTGGCTGGATAGCCCACTACCCAACAGCACCCCTACAGTATGGAATGGAAGCAGGAAGCTTTGGGAATCACTTAGACATCTTTGCCACAGATAGCTCTGCCGAATGGTATAAACTTAAGTTCTTCATACAGACTGACAGATACCCTATCAATCATTTAATCAAGCAGTTATTTTTGGCTGTTCTACGGTAGGCACCATGTGGGAGAAAAGGGAAGCATCAGGAATGGTAACTACCTTAAACAACTTATAGATTTTGCAGAAGTGTCTAACTAGAAAAGCTAAAATTCAATAATTATTCAACTGTTCTCCCATTTCTTGTGTTTGGTAGTGTGGAAGCCTAAACATATGAATGATTGATTGATGTTATTCCTGTTTTTTGCAATCTCTCCACACAGACTCAAATAATTCTATCACTCCGATTAAAATTGGCTCATCAGTTTTGTTAAACTACCAGTAAGTAAACTATTTGGTTATTCAGAAAACACAGTCACATTTTTTGTCTGGAACTGGAGCAAGAGCCTTGGATTCCCTAATCACTACAGACTAGCCCCCCTCATCGCCACCCCCCCTCAGTATCCTCAGGCCATTCATTTAATCCTAAGGAATAGTTATTAAGGTGCCTAATTTTATTATCTCATGAAAAGAAAAGAATTCCAATTAATTATATGTAATTTTACCCCAAGGTTCCAACCTCTTATTCAATTTCTATTGATTTAGGCTTTTCCTTTTTCTTCCTTTCTTCCATACATCCTTTCAGAGTACCTTCTTTACTTTATTCTTTGAGATTGAATTTTGTCAAGAAGGGCAGTGACACACAGGTCAGGTTTGTTTTGTAAAAGTCAAAAACCGCCTGGCAGAACAATTAGCAAGGGGACTGTGAGAAAGGCTGGAATCCACAGATACAGACAAACAGCTGCATTCCTGACATGCCAATCTCATGTTTTGCTGGGGGAAAAAAGTTACACTTCTAATGATGTGAATATGTGAAGTTTTTCTTTTTCCTTTAAATCAAGAAAAAGCTGAAATAGGATTTAAAATAAATAAAGCACCAGCTACTGCAAGGCCTGCCAATGAAGACATGGAGAAATCTACATAAAGAGCCTGGATAATTGAAATTCACAGTTATTTTAAAAACCTTAAAAAATTACCCTGCCAATTTTTCAACCTCCTCCTTCAGCCAAGAGCTGCATATCGGAAGCAAGACCAAATCTTTAAATTGCACCTCCTTTTCCTGGCCTTTCAGGTTATGGATTTATGACAGAAAGGAGAGCTTGGAGCTGACTAGGAGCCCTAGATTATGAAGACACTACCATTGTTACAGCTGTATAGTGCTGATCAGATAGAATCAAAACAAACTTCTTACAGAATTCACTGGACATGGTTCTGTGACATGGCTCTTCCTCTAGTTCAACCTTAAACTACAATGTGATAGGGAAGAAGGGATTCACACCAGCAGCCAATCTTGTGCTGATGTAGAACAGGTGGCCATTTATAGAATACTCTTTCAGTGTTCCAGCAAGGTCCTTTTGTCCAAACTAACTAATCTTCCCTATTTCTGTGCCTAAATTTCTCTTAACAAAGCCAAGATCTTCCTTTCACAAATAGAAGTAAAATGAGAATACTAACACCATGAGAGAGCAGGAACACCAGGTATCTGAATGACCAGATTAAGAGAAAAAGAAAACCTGGAAGCTCAGAGACCATACTCTTCAGATTTCCCGTGCAAGCTCATCAGTTTGTCTAGGAGGGAAGTGAAAAAGAAGATTCAGGTAGTCAGAAAGCAACCAAGACAAGAACCAGCAAGAACTTAAAATCTTGCTGCTGCTGCTGCTGCCGCCACTAAGTCGCTTCAGTCGTGTCCGACTCTGTGTGACCCCATAGACAGCAGCCCACCAGGCTCCCCCGTCCCTGGGATTCTCCAGGCAAGAACACTGGAGTGGGTTGCCATTTCTTTCTCCAATGCATGAAAGTGAAAAGTGAAAGTGAAGTCGCTCAGTCGTGTCTGACTCTAGCGACCCCATGGACTGCAGCCTACCAGGCTCCTCGGTCCATGGGATTTTCCAGGCAAAAGTACTGGAGTGGGGTGCCATTGTCTTCTCCACTTAAAATCCTAAAGGGTCCAAAAGACTATTCTATACATTTGTGTCTCTTTTGCTGTCTCGCATACAGGGTTATCATTACCATCTTTCTAAATTCCATATATATGCGTTAGTATACTATATTGGTGTTTTTCTTTCTGGCTTACTTCACTCTGTATAATAGGCTCCAGTTTCATCCACCTCATAGAACTGATTCAAATGTATTCTTTTAATGGCTGAGTAATACTCCATTGTGTATATGTACCACTGCTTTCTTATCCATTCATCTGCTGATGGACATCTAGGTTGCTTCCATGTCCTGGCTATTATAAACAGTGCTGTGATGAACATTGGGGTACACATGTCTCTTTCAATTCTGGTTTCCTTGGTGTGTATGCCCAGCAGTGGGATTGCTGGGTCATAAGGCAGTTCTTTTTCCAGTTTTTTAAGGAATCTCCACACTGTTCTCCATAGTGGCTGTACTAGTTTGCATTCCCACCAGCAGTGTAAGTGGGGTCCCTGTTCTCCACACCCTCTCCAGCATTTATTGCTTGTAGACTTTTGGATCGCAGCCATTCTGACTGGTGTGAAATGGTACCTCACTGTGGTTTTGATTAGCATTTCTCTGATAATGAGTGATGTTGAGCATCTTTTCATGTGTTTGTTAGCCATCTGTATGTCTTCTTTGGAGAAATGCCAGTCCAGGTTTGATGCAGGATACAGGAAGCTTGGGGCTGGTGCACTGGGATGACCCAGAGGGATGATATGGGGAGGGAGGTGGGAGGGGGGTTCAGGATTGGGAACACGTGTACACCCATGGTGGATTCATGTTGATGTATGGCAAAACCAATACAATATTGTAAAGTAAAAAGATAATAATAATAAAACACTTGTTCAAATATAAATAAATAAATAAAAAGCCTAAAGGGTTGCTATAGCCAACTCTGATGTTTTCAAGTTCCCTATATGGCTGAGAATGGATTAATTTATATTTTTCCTGCTTTAGTTTCAGTGGGCATTTTCACTTGTGTCTCTGTTCAATTCTGGAAAATTCTCAACCATTAAAACCAGGTCTCTTCATTTAGGATTAACAGATACACATTACTGTATAGTATATAAAATAGACAACAAGGACCTACTGTACAGCCCAGGGAACTATATTCAACATCTTGTAATATAACCTATAATGGGAAAAAATCTGAAAAGAACATATGTGGATCACTTTGCTGTACACCTGAGACTAACACATTATAAAGCAACTATATTTCAGTTAAAAAATAATAAAATAAAATAAAATCAGCCCCCCTCATTATCCCTATTTTTTTATTCCTGGAACTCTTATTAAATAAATATTGTAACTTCTCTTTCCATCCTTCATATTTTCTCTCTGTTTAACTCTCTGTAGTGCATTCTCGGTTATCTACTCATTGAGAGATCTCATTGAATGTATCCCTCATTAAATTCAGTAATTCTCCCTTCATAGATGTCCAGTCTTTTACTACATGTATTTACTAAAGTCTTGTGTTCAGTAACATATTTTATAAGTTGAAATTATTGAGGTATAAAGTACATGCAATAAAATATACCCATTTAAATGTGTGGTTTGATGACAAATGTATATGTTCATGTAACAGTCACTCCAATCAAGACATAGAACATTTCCATCACACCAGGAAGTTCCCTCATGCTCCTTTGCAGTTCACCTCTCTCAAGTCTAAAGCAACCACTGCTAAGTCACTTCAGTTGTGTCCGACTCTGTGTGACCCCACAGATGGCAGCCCACCAGGCTCCATCATCTCTGGGATTCTCTAGGCAAGAACACTGGAGTGGGTTTCCATTTCCTTCTCCAATAAAGCAACCACTAACATTAATCATATATCATAGATTACTTTTGGCTGATCTAGAATATGACAAGTATGCATGCTCAGTCGTGTCCGACTCTTTTGCAACCCATGGACTGTAGCTCACCAGGCTCCTCTGTCCATGGGATTTCTCAGCAAAGAATACTGGAGTGGACTGCCATGTCCTTTTTCCAGGGGATCTTCCTGACACAGGGATATGGAATCATACAATATGTAATCTTTTGTGTCTGATTTCTTTTGTTCAGTTTACTGTTTTTTTTAATTCACACATGTTATTGACAGTATAAAAAATTTATTCCATTTATTGCCAAATAGTATTCCATATATGGCTATGCCACAGTTTATCTGTTCACTAGTTTATGAACATTTAGATTGCTTCACACTTTTAGCTCTTACAAATAAAGTTGCTATGAATATTTGTATGCAAGTCTTTGTGTGGACATATGTTTTCATTTCTATTGTGTGAATACCTCCAAATGGAATTGCTGAATCTTGACTAAGTATATGTGTAACATCAAAGGAAACTGACAAACTATTTTAAAAAGTGAAAAGAAGAGAAGTGAAAAGCAACGGAGAGAAGGAAAGATATACCCATTTGAATGCAGAGTTCCAAAGAATAGCAAGGAGAGATAAGAAAGCTTTCCTCAGTGATCAATGCAAAGAAACAGAGGAAAATAATAGAATGGGAAAGACTAGAGATCTCTTCAAGAAAGTTAGAGATACCAAGAGAACATTTCATGCAAAGACGGGCTCAATAAAGGACAGAAATGGTATGGACCTAACAGAAGCAGAAGATATTAAGAGAAAGAGGCAAGAATACACAGAACTGTACAAAAAAAAATCTTCATGACCCAGATAATCACAATGGTGTGATCACTCACCTAAAGTCAGATATCCTGGAATGTGAAGTCAAGTGGGCCTTAGGAAGCATCACTACAAACAAAGCTAGTGGAAGTGATGGAATTCCAGTTGAACTATTTCAAATCCTGAAAGATGATGCTGTGAAAGTGCTGCAGTCAATATGCCAGCAAATTTGGAAAACTCAGCAGTGGCCACAGGACTGGAAAAGGTCAGTTTTCATTCCAATCCCAAAGAAAGGCAATGCCAAAGAATGCTCAAACTACCGTACAATTGCACTCATCTCACACGCTAGTAGAGTAATGCTCAAAATTCCCCAAGCCAGGCTTTGGCAATATGTGAACCGTGAACTTCCAGATGTTCAAGCTGGTTTTAGAAAAGGCACAGGAACCAGAGATCAAATTGCCAACATCTGATGGATCATCGAAAAAGCAAGAGAGTTCCAGAAAAACATCTACTTCTGCTTTATTGACTATGCCAAAGCCTTTGACTGTGTGGATTACAATAAACTGTGGAAAATTCTGAAAGAGATGGGAATACCAGACCACCTGACCTGCCTCTTGAGAAACCTGTATGCAGGTCAGGAAGCAACAGTTAGAACTGGACATGGAACAACAGACTGGCTCCAAATAGGAAAAGGAGTACGTCAAGGCTGCATATTGTCACCCTGCTTATTTAACTTATATGCAGAGTACATCAGGAGAAATGCTGGGCTGGAAGAAGCACAAGCTGGAGTCAAGATTGCTGGGAGAAATATCAATAACCTCAGATATGCAGATGACACCACCCTTATGGCAAAAGTGAAGAGGAACTAAATGGCCTCTTGATGAAAGTGAAGGAGGAGAGTGGAAAAGTTTGCTTAAAGCTCAACATTCAGAAAACTAAGATCATGGCATCTGGTTCCATCACTTCATGGGAAATAGATGGGGAAACAGTGGAAACAGTGTCAGACTTTGTATTTTTGGTCTCCAAAATCACTACAGATGGTGATTGCAGTCATGAAATTAAAAGATGCTTACTCCTTGGAAGGAAAGTTATGACCAACCTAGATAGCATATTAAAAAACAGAGATATTACTTTGCAACAAAGGTCCATCTAGTCAAGGCTATGATTTTTACAGTAGTCATGTATGGATGTGAGAGTTGGACTGTGAAGAAAGCTGATTGATGCTTTTGAACTGTGGTGTTGGAGAAGACTCTTGAGAGTCCCTTGGCCTGCAAGGAGATCCAACCAGTCCATCCTAAAGGAGACTAGTCCTGGGTGTTCATTGGAAGGACTGATGCTGAGGCTGAAACTCCAATACTTTGGCCACCTCTTGCGAAGAGTTGACTCATTGGAAAAGACTCTGATGCTGGGAGGGATTGAGGGCAGGAGGAGAAGGGGACAACAGAGGATGAGATGGCTGGATGGCATCACCGATTCAATGGACATGAGTTTGGGTGAACTCTGGGAGTTGGTGATGGACAGGGAGGCCTGGCGTACTGCGATTCGTGGGGTCATAAAGAGTCGGACACGACTGAGCGACTGAACTGAGCTGAACTGAACTAGAGTTCACTTTGTGAAAGGGCTTCTCCAACTGAAAGATCATAAAAAAGAACTGGCAGTCCTCTAGTCTATTTGATCAGTGTAGGCAATCAACCCAGATAGACTGATGCATCCAAACAGATTTTAAGAGGCCAGTTATTGGCTTTGCTTGTCTTCACATTAGACATTCACAAACTCAGCATGCTAATTGCAAATCATCCCCTAGTGTTAAGTAGGCCCAAGTCTAATGACCTTTCTTATAACTCGGACTCTCAGCTTCTAAAACTCCAAAAAGAGTATTTGAGTTTGGGGAATAGGACAAAATTGGCACAAGAACAGTTCAAAAACTACTCAACTAAATTGGCTAGACATATACTTGAAAGGGGTCTTGTGAGAATTAGATGAGCTGCATTACTCTCAAAATGTACAGTAAATTGTCCCCAGTAGCCAGATTGTATGCTTTTATTTTCTGGTATGTCAAACTTTCTACGAAACAGGCACTCAAGAAAATCAAAGCTTAGCATTTCCTGAGCCTTCTCAAGCTAAGAAGTCTTACATAAGGATGCTGTATGAGTATGATCTTAAACACTAGCTGCTTCTGAAAAGTCCCAAAGATACTTGCAATTTTGCTTGTCATTCCTCCTGACTAAAAGCTTGAATTACAAGCAAGATCATAAAATTGTCTTGATACCCAACTTCTAAGTATTTTATTTGACTCTCTGGGTTTCTGCTAATTCACTTTTGTTTCTCTGAGTTTCAGTGGCCTCAAAAATACAGCATAATTGAACTCACTCAGGTCTCTCTCTTTGGTTGCATTTGGTTGCCTGGAAAACCAGGTCTTTTTCAAAACTAAGGTCTAAAATTGTTTTTATATTCTACTATCATAAAACCAAAACATGGTGGGATTTTTGAAAAGTCATGCAAATGATTGAACTTATGTTAAATCATATCCAAAGAAGAAAAGTAGGCTTCCTTTTTAATTTTCATTTTCAAATTGATTCCACCTATTCAAATTTTTACTAAATTGATGTTTAATATTAAATTGAAGCTGTTGCCCAGGTTACAACATAAGGACAGTCTTGCCCATTTCCTTCCCACTGTACAGATCCTTCAAATCTGCTCCTGTCCTCTCCCCAGCTTGATCAAGGTGACACGATAACTATTTCTTTGGTGGTCCTGTCTCAGTGTCTTTTCTGGGTCCTAAATAGACATTCTTGTTATCTAGACTACATAACCAAAACATTTGAAAGAGAAGAGTGGAGAAAAACTAAACACAAGATGTTATCAATGTTAAGATTATATGTAATGGTGGGTCATGGGTATGATTGGAGGAGCAGAAATTGGGAACACAGGTGGGAAGCAGGACTAGGAACTAGTGTGAAAGATGAGCTGGTGTCAGGAGGCAGGTGTGCAAATACATATCACACAGGTCAGTGTATAGAATCTGTCTTAGTCTTCTTGAGTGTCTATAACAAAGTGTCAGAGACCGAGTAGCTTACAAAAAACATAAATTTGTTTCTCATAATTCTAGTGTCCAAGACCAGGGTGCCAGCATCACTGAGGACCCTCTTCCAGGTAACAGATTTTTCGGTGTACCTTCACATGGTGAAGAGGGATATGGAGCTTTTGTGGGGTATTTTTATAAGGGCTCTAATCTCAATCATAAGGGCTCCACTCTCATGACCTAAGAACTTCCCAAAGATCCCACTTCCTAATAATATCACACTGGGCCTTAAAGAATTTCAACACATGAATTTTGAGGGCACACATGCATTCAGACATACGCATTTCAGACATCATTCACAAACTGTTTATTGAGCACCTACTATGTGCCAAGGACTATTCTAAGTGCCTAGGATATAGCAATAAACAAGACAGACAAAAAGCTCCTGCTGGTTTGGAGTTTGTATTCTAGTGCCAATCAGATACAATTTTATCATTTAACTGCTTTTGCTTTGTCCTTTCATGGCTGCTTCCACTGCCCTGGTTTAGTCCCAAATACTAACCACCTGCCGAGGTAAGTAGCAACTATCTTTTAACTAGTCTCCCTGTCTCCAGGTTAATGTCCTTGAAACCCACCCTCCTTATTATAAACAAATTAATCTTTCTAAGGCATATCTCTAAGCATGTTCTTCTCTGCTCTAAAACTTTCAGTAGTGTCTCACTGTTTTGAATTAATTCTGCAACTCTTTAGCTTAGTGTTTAAGACCATTCACAACATGTCCCCAGTTTGCCTTTCTAGCCTTGTCCCATACCACTCACCTCTACTACCTTAACATTTCAGCCACTCTTTGCTTTCTTAACTCCATTTCTTTGCCTGCCTTAGTCCCTTTGACTTGAATGCCTTTCTTCCCACCAACAATCCCACATGTCCAAATCATAGCTTCAAGGTCTAACTGGCACTAACTTGGATACTCACAGATAACCTGTATATGCTTCTCCTCCAGCCACTCTTGTTTTTGTTCAGCTTTCTCTCCAGAATCCGATCTCAGACCAGGGGCTGGGGCCTCCCTCCTGCTGCACATGCACTGCACTCCATGATGACCTAGTTGACTTTCAAGCACCACTTTCCCTGGTTACCTTAGTTACCTGGTTACCTTAGTCTTAGTGAACAGACTTTGTCCTGGGTTCCTACTCCCTCTCCTTTTCTGCCATATGTGGTCACCAACAAACTTCATATCTTGTATCTGAGACTCAAACTGACAATGATAGCCTTGGCTTCATGTACCAACTCCACCATTTTCCTTGCCTCTGTCTCGTTTGATTGGTCAATTGCTAAAACAGTTAAGTATGGGGGATTATACTCAAGCATTTGGCATTTGTCTATATAAAAAAGTAGAAGCAGTGTATGTATAGAACTGACCCTCAGTGCCAAAACTTTAAAACATCAGATAGCCCACCTTCCTCTACCCAAATCTGGCCATTGTCCCAGGCTGTCCAGAATCTAGGAAGCTCTCCAGAATCTACCACATTCTGTAGTTACTGGTGTCAGCATTTAGATGGTGGTTCATGCTTGCTGCCCTGTGGATAGATATTTTCAACCATAGCTCTTGGTTTGGTGGATCCCTAAAAGCCACAGCAGTTTTGATTTGTAAAATACTCATAATAAAAAACCATGTGAGAAGACTCTTAAAATGATGATGATGATAATAGGTAACGTTCATTGAATGTTTATTATATGCCAGGAATTGTGCCAAGCACCTTCTCTGTGTTATCTCAATTCTTACAACAACACTGCAAAGCAGGAACGGCACTATTTTTGTCCTCATTTTACAGATGAGAAAACTGAAGCACATAGAAATATAGTATTGGGTTGGCCAATAAGTTCATTCGAGTTTTTCCATTTAACGTAATGGAAAAATCCAAACAAACATTTTGGCCAACCCAATGGTTTCAGGGGAAAAAATCACATAGCCAATAAACAGCAGAAAACCTGACATCTGTGGATTGTGTTCCTACAGTTATCACCCCCTAAGGTATTAACTCCAAATGCCTTTATCTAGCTAGATTTCAGGGCTCTTGGCTTACATTTCCTCTCACTCTAATTTCTGATTACTATTGGACAAGAACTTTTCCCTTTAACCGATCTAATCATTCCCATCTGGAGAATAGTATGTCTTCAATTTGGGAGGTCCTTCTTTTATTCTCCACTATTCTTTGTCCTCCACTCTTTTAAAAACACACTTCCAAATTCACCTTTCTGGGAATCCTTACCTGAGCTACTCCAGCTCCATTATTTAGCCCAGAAAATCTATAAAGAAACTCAGAAGTATCCAAATATCACTAACCAGTGTACAATATTGTTCAAAGAGCTGTCCTTCTAGAAGCCAAAGAGCATTAAAAAAAATTTTTTTCACCCAACGAATATTTATTAGGAGCCTACTATGTATGAGACACAATTTTAGACTTTGAGAATACCATGGTGAGCAATTCTTGCCTCTGGCAAGCTAATATTATGGGTGAGGGAACAATGAACAAAATAAACAGGTGGATGTTATACTATGCTAGATGGCAGTGTGTATTAAGGAGAAGAATAAAGCAAGGAAAAGGAATAGGCAGTATTCAAGGTCAGAGAACATTGCAGTTATTAATAGAGTGGGCAAGGGAGATTTCACTGAGAAAAGGGTTTGATGCAATTCTGATAAAGACCTGAATTGACTCACCTGACATTCACCTCTAGATACTTGCTAGTTGAATAGCAATGGGGATCAAATAAAAGCTTTCTAACCAGTTTGACTCTTTTTATCTCAATCATAAACAGAGGAAAATATTTAATATGTCTTCATCACAGCCTCCACCATATTTTCAAAACTATTTGGACCATCTACAGCACAGCCTCACTTGAAGAGGTAATACAGCAGCATGGACCTTCTGGTTAGACCAATTTGTGTTCCTGTCTCTTACTTGCTGTGTGACTTTGAGACAAATCACTTAGATCAGCATATCCTGCAAAATGGGGATATAATAGTCATCTCAGAGGATTGTTGGCATGATTCAAGAGGATGAAGCAAGGCATGTGACACATTTAACATGGTGTTCACAGAAGTTGGGTGGCTGGGAAAACTGTTGGGCTTTGAAACAGACATTAGATCCTGGTTTCTCAGCCTCCACCAGGAAAAGTAACTCAGTCATGGTTCCATGTTGAAAGCAGATTTTATAATGGTTGTTAGGTTCAACTGTTTATACAAAAGTGAAAAGTGAAAGTCACTCAGTCGTTTGTGACTGTTTGTGACTCTATGCACTATATAGTCTGTGGAATTCTCCAGGCCAGAATACTGGAGTGGGTAGCCTTTTCCCTTCTCCAGGGGATCTTTCCAATCCAGGGATCAAATCCAGGTCTCCCACATTGCAGGCGGATTTGTTATCAGCTGAGCCACCAGGGAAGCCCAAGAATACTGGAGTGGGTAGCCTATCTCTTCTCCAGTGGATCTTCCCGACCCAGGAATTGAACCAGAGTCTCCTGCATTGCAGGCGGATTTTTTACCAATGGAGCTGAGGGGAAAGCAATTGTAGGGCAACAAACCAACCAAAGAGCTGAGGGGAAAACAATAACACTAGTGAAAAATAGTTACTTCAATGGCTATCTGGAGATGTGGACAGAAATTATCTTTAGAAGGAAGGCCTTCAACAAAGCTGGAAAGTGAGTTATTTTGGTATGTGACTCAATGCCAGAAATATTTAAATTAATAAGGATGCATTTCTTGCTTAATTTGAGTGGGTATTTTTCTATTTTAATGACAATTATTTGTGGGTGGAAAATACATAAAAAATATGCATCTGATCTAGGAAAAATGGACCTTACTTTTGAACATCTAAACAAACTTGTTTTGAATCTCAGTGAAAACAAATTTGTTATGGAGTTGACACCTAATATGCTATATTACAGCCTCAAGTCTAGTTTTTTAGGCAAATAATAAGCCCATTAAACAAAAGTACAGAAGAGAAACATTGACATACTCTTCACTTCACATTGAATGATCCAAAATTAGTGCTATTTGAGTCCTGAGTTTCCATAAATCTTTTACATGTTTTCAAAGCTGATGAAAAGTTTTTCAAGAAGATTTAAAAAATAAAGTGACTCAGAGAGAAAAAGAAAGAGATCTAGGAATTAGATCTCTGTTCCAGCCAACTTGGCTGCTCTTCACCAAAGACCTGTATATATAAATACACCAGATTACATCCTAATTGCTGCATTCTACTAGCAAACAAGTAGAAAAAACAGCCAGTAAAATGACTTGTCCTTTAGAATTTCCTTCATGGGGCATAATCATTTCATTTTTTTTTTCCTCATACCATTTGGATCTTCTCTCTTCTGAGATACTTGTGGTACTGTATCTTCCAGAGCAATCTCAGTTTCTCTTGCCATGCTTCAGACCCAGGTGCCCACAAAAGAATAGTTGGAGGGCACTGATACTTTGAAGGAAAAGAATATACTCTTTGTGGTTTTGGGGTTTTCTTTCTTTGATAGGCTCTTGTCTACACTATCACTATAGATGCTTCTCTACCCATATTCTTTTTCCCAGTCTGCCTACTCTTAGACTCTACATGCTCTTCTCTTCTTCTCCCAACTTTCTATCACCTTATCATGGTCCTCCTCAGCCCTAGGCTTTTCTTCTCTCCATAGTCACCCACACACATGGCTCTCAACTCTGGCTTTAGCAAAAATCTCAACAACAGTCTTCTGAGTCAAAAGTCTTTCTCCAACCACCAACTCTACATCACCCATGTCAGTGGTCCTCAATCAGCTCAAAATCAAGCTTATTCCAATTTTTATCTATTATCATTTCCTCTAATCTATGCCCTTTTTCTACTGTCTCCCCAGTGGTCCAAGCTTGATCTTGGAATAAGTCGATTTTTACTCTTACCTTCAGCTTCTTATGCCATAATCAATCATTTTTCAAGTCCTCTAATCTGAATGCCTATGTTTGATCATTTAGCTTAAAAGAACAGCCTTCTCCCCTTCCCAATGTCTCATTTTAAGAAATCTATCCCTATGATCTCATTTAGCTTCACCCAGACCACCTGACCTGTCTCTTGAGAAACCTGTATGCAGGTCATGAAGCAACAGTTAGAACTGGACATGGAACAACAGACTGGCTCCAAATAGGAAAAGGAGTACGTCAAGGCTGTATTTTGTCACCCTGCTTATTTAACTTATATGCAGAGTACATCATGAGAAATGCTGGGCTGGAAGAAGCACAAGCTGGAATCAAGATTGCTGGGAGAAATATCAATAACCTCAGATATGCAGATGACACCACCCTTATGGCCAAAAGTGAAGAGGAACTAAAAGGCCTCTTGATGAAAGTGAAAGAGGAGAGTGAAAAAGTTGGCTTAAAGCTCAACATTCAGAAAACTAAGATCATGGCATCTGGCCCCATCACTTCATGGCAAATAGATGGGGAAACAGTGGAAACAGTGGCAGACTTTATTTTTGGGGGCTCCAAAATCACTGCAGATGGTGATTGCAGCCATGAAATTAAAAGACACTTACTCTTTAGAAGAAAAGTTATGATCAAACTAGATAGCATATTCAAAAGCAGAGACATTACTTTGCCAACAAAGGTCTGTCTAGTCAAGGCTATGGTTTTTCCAGTGGTCATGTATGGATGTGAGAGTTGGACTGTGAAGAAAGCTGAGCACTGAAGAATTGATGCTTTTGAACTGTGGTGTTGGAGAAGACTCTTGAGAGTCCCTTGGACTGCAAGGAGATCCAACCAGTCCATCCTAAAGGAGATCAGTCCTGGGTGTTCATTGGAAGGACTGATGCTGAAGCTGAAACTCCAGTACTTTGACCACCTCATGCAAAGAGTTGACACACTGGAAAAGACTCTGATGCTGGGAGGGATTGGGGGCAGGAGGAGAAGGGGATGACAGAGGATGAGATGGCTGGATGGCATTAGTGTTATACAAAATTTAATCAAAAAAAAAAAAAAAGGTGGTGGGCGCTTCCCTGGTAGCTCAGCTGGTAAAGAATCCACCTGCAATGCAGGTGACTCCAGTTCATTCCTGGGTCAGGAAAATCCCCTGGAGAATGGATAGGTTACCCTCTCCAGTATTCTGGGGCTTCTCTGGTGGCTCAGCTGGTAACAAATCTGCCTGTAATATGGGAGACCCATGTGGGAGACCTGGGTTCGATCCCTGGGTTGGGAAGATCCCCTAGAGAAGGGAATAGCTGCCCACTCCAGTATTCTAACCTGGAGAATTCCATGGACTATACAGTCCATGGGGTCACAAAAGAGTCAGACATGACTGAGTGACTGTCACTTTTACTTTCACAATGGCTAAGAACTTCCTAAATTCGAGCAAAGACTGCTGCTACTGCTGTTAAGTCACTTCAGTCGTGTCTGACTCTGTGCGACCCCATAGACAGCAGCCCACCAGGCTCCCCCGTCCCTGGGATTCTCCAGGCAAGAACACTGGCATGGGTTGCCATTTCCTTCTCCAATGCATGAAAGTGAAAAGTGAAAGTGAAGTCACTCAGTCGTGTCCAACCCTCAGCGACCCCATGGACTGCAAAGACATGGATATCCAAACACAAGATCAATGAACTTCAAGAAGATTAAACTGAAAGAGACCCAAAATGTATTACAATCAATTTTCAAAAGACAAAGAGAGAATCTTAAAAGCAGCAAAAGAAAAAGTGACTTATTATGTACAAGAGATCCTCAATAAGAGTATAGGTAGATTTTCCAGCAGAGACCATGGAGGCAGAAGGTAGCAACATGACATATTTAAAATATTGAAAGGAAAAAAATTGTCAGCTGAGCCTTCTATTCAGTGCTTCACAGGTGGCGCCATTGGTAAAGAACCTGTCTGCCAATGTAGGAGACGTAAGAGACACAGGTTCAATCCATGGGCCGGGAAGATCCTGGAGGAGGGCCTGGCAATCCACTCCAGTATTCTTGCCTGGAGAATCCCATGGACAGAGGAGTCTGGTGGGCTACAGTCCATGGGATTGCAAACAGTCAGACACGACTGAAGAGACTTAGCACGCAAGCAGAGCATTCATACCCAACAAAACTCTTCTTCTAAAAAGAAGGCATGGGATTTCCCTGGCAGTCCAGTGGTTAAGACTTCAAGTTTCCACTGCAGGGGGTATGGGTTTGATCCCTGGTTGGGGAACTAAGATACTGCATGCCCTGCAGATGACGAAAAAAAAGAAGGCAGAGAAATTAAGACACTCCCAGATTTAAAAAAAAAAAAACAAAAAACGAGGGAGTTCATTACCATTAGATTTGTCCTGCAAGAAATGTTAAAGGAAATCCTTCAAATTGAAATGAAAGAACACTTAAGAATAATTTGAAATCATATGAAAATATAAAGATCTTTGGTAAAGGCAAGCATGTGGACAAATATAAAAACCAATATTTTTGTAATTTTAGTTTGTAACTCCACTCTTCTTATTTTCTGTAAGATTTAAAGATTTAAATGCATTAAAAATGATAAATCTATGTTAATTGGCATGTATAAAATGTAATTTTGACGCCAATAATATAAAGTGGAGAAGGACAGAGCTGTAATGGAGTAGTTTTTATATGTGATTAAAATTAAGTTGGTCACAATTTAAAATAGATATCTGTAACTTTAGGTTACAGATATGTAATCCCTATGATAACCACAAAGAGTATATCTATTGAATATAAACAAAAGAAAATGAAAAGAGAATCAAAATGTGCCAGTACAAAGAAATAACAAAGCACAAAAGAAGGCAGTAAGGAAAGAGAGGAGGACCAAAACGAGGCATAAGTAAGTTCTTACTATCAGTAACTACTTTAAATGGTTAGTATGGTTAAAAGTATATGTATATATATATGCTATGTATATTTTACCACAATTTTAAAAATTTGGAGACAAAACAATCACATCCAAGAGAGAGTGATAAACTGAACTGAAATCAATCAATACAAGAGTGACAGAAATCAAAGTTTATGAAATAGAACAAGAGATGAATATAACACAAAATCAGATTGGTGGAGGTAGTTGGACACTAGGGGGTAGAATTTGGATTTTTACTGCAGGTAGATAGGAATCAAATAGAAGTTTTTATGCAAAGGAATAACCTGATGGAATAAGTGTTTTAGGAACATGGAGATACCGTACTATAGCAGGGGCCTGGTAAGGGATGCTGTAGTGATGGCAGTTGAAATCATGAAAGTAAGTGAAAGTAAAAGTGTTAGACACTCAGTCGTGTCTGACTCTTTGCAACCCCATGGACTCTGTTCATGGAATTCTCCAGGCAAGAATATTGAAGTGGATTGCCATTTCCTTCTCCAGGGGATCTTCCCAACCCAGGGATCAAACCCAGGTCTCCCACAATGCAGGCAGATTCTTTACCATTTGAGTCCCCAGTGCTGTGCTGTGCTGTGCTTAATCAGCTGTGTCCGCCTCTTTGTGACCCCATGGACTGTAGCCGGCCAGGAGATTCTTTGTCCATGGAGGTTCTCCAGGCAAAAATACTGGAGTGGGTTGCCATGCCAACAGGGAAGCCCCAGTAAGTAAAGACAGAGGGGAGAAAAATTGTAATCAAGATATCTTCTACTCCTGAAAGAAACCGAGCATGCTCCTACTTCAGGGTCTTTGTACTTGCTATTACCCCAGCATAGACCTGGGTTCAGTCCCTGGGTTGTGAAGATCTCCTGGAGAAGAAAATGGCAACTCACTCCAATATTCTTGCTGGAAAATCCTATGGACAGAGGAGCCTTGATGGGCTACAATCCATGAGGTCTCAAGAGTAGGACACAACATGGTGACTAAACCACCAACACCATTATTTCACTTGGGTGGCTGTACAAATATCACCTAATAAATGAAGACATACACAAACACCCCACCAAACATATCATTTGTCCCGCCTCCAGAACTCTCTTTCACCAATGATTCTTTTTTAATGCCTGAGGGAAAAGACTGTTCACATTGAGTGAGGCCTGAGTCAGGTCAAATGAAGTCAAGCTCTGCATATGGGAATTTCCAGAAAGCTGCCAGGCAGCTCAAATAATAATTACAATTCTCTAAAAATAGGGCTTTATGGGGAACTTTTAAGCCTATTTTGCCTCCTCCAGTGGCTGCCAGATTGCCAGTTTTGAGAGAGTCAGCTCCTAGGCAGGTTGATAGGGAGTCTAGGGGTCCCCAAGGAGAGAGGGGTCTGGAATTCTCAAGGAGGAAGAAAGGACAAACCTTTTTTTCTTTCTCCACATTCCTTAGGATTATATAACAATAATGTATCCTGCCTAAGGACAGTCTTTGGATTCAACCTTCTGTTATCTTAAAATGTTAATTATGGGAGTAGACCTGGTCTTTACAAGGATGTATCTTGTCTGAGGACAGTGTTATCTTAAAATGTAAATTATGGGAGTAGGTCTGATGAGGTCTTTACAACCTCCAGACATTCTTTGGATTATATAACCTCATCGTTAACACTAGCAAGCGGGTACTCTTTCTGCCCCCTTCTGATGCCTATGTCAGAAGCTTTCTCTATCTCCTTTATACTTTAATAAAACTTTATTACACAAAAGCTCTGAGCGATCAAGCCTCGTCTCTGGCCCCGGATTGAATTCTTCTCCTCCGGGGGCCAAGAATCCCGGTGTCTTCGCGTGATTCAACAACAACCTTTCAGTTTTTACAACTACCATAATTGTGAAGCTATTAGTTTTTAAAGCTACCACTGAGCTGGGAAGAGAGCAAGTTAAAATACCATAAAGCTCATGGTTCTTACTGAGATTCAGCCATTTTTCTTGAATACATAGTTCTTGGATTGTTGAAAGACTGGTTAATTTCCAGAGTTCTGAAAAAGTTGATTTTGAATATGTTTCTTGTGTTCTTGTCACATTAAGAACTGCTGCTGCTGCTGCTAAGTCGCTTCAGTCGCGTCCGGCTCTGTGCAACCCCATAGACGGCAGCCCATCAGGCTCCACCATCCCTGGGATTCTCCAGGCAAGAACACTGGAGTGGGTTGCCATTTCCTTCTCCAATGAATGAAAGTGAAAAGTGAAAGTGAAGTCGCTCAGTCGTGTCCGACTCTTAGCGACCCCATGGACTTCAGCCTACCAGGCTCCTCCGTCCATGGGATTTTCCAGGCAAGAGTACTGGAGTGGGGTGCCATTGCCTTCTCCCATCTAATCCCATTAAGAACTAGGGATTAGATTTGCAGACATTCTTACTCTAACAGTCCAAAAGTGCTTTCTTATAGCTGCTTTAATCCTAAACTATTTGTCATTCCAAACAAGGACCATGTATCACCAAACCCATTACACTTATATACCACTCACAGCCATGTATATCACATTATTAGTTATACACACACATAGAGTTTTCACTTCATTCTATCAACAGTCGAGTGGATTGGGGTAAAAAAGAGAGGGACTTGAAAATTTAGCTGACTTCCTCCCTGGGAATATCTTGAACATCCCAAGCAGGTTGATAACTATCCAAACCATGAAAACCAGTGCTGGTGCACGTGCCTCAGGGCTTAAAGGTCATGCTTGGCTTAATGAAAATAGACTACAGACTAAAGAGAGTCATGAGGAGCTGCTTAAAAAAAATGACATTTTATATACTAAAATTCCTATTTTTTTATGCTTACTTTTTCATAACTTGATTCAACATGGTTTTATAGAATATAGTTTCAAACAATGTAAACATGTAACTACTCTTCTCACTGTAGTAGGGTTGTTTCCAATGCCTGCTTGATTTAATGTGAAGATGCTTTCTCCTGGCTTGAGTAAAATGCTCCTTTTAATTCACTCTAGGGACACATTTTTTGGGAATGCATTTGAACCTTCAGAGGAACTTGACAAAAAATAATCTATATCTGTATCTATATTTATATATCTTTCAGACTTTCTTCTAAGATACAATTAGGCAACTGATCAGAGGAATGACTCTCTTTAACAATGTCCATCTATAGTAGAGAAAAGGGGTCTTGAAGACCCTCATGCTCTGTTCCCATAAGCTACTGCCTTGAGGAAGAATAAATTCAGCCAATTAGAAGGGAAATAGTATGAGCAGAATGAAAAGTGTTCTTTGAGCTCTTACAAATGATTTGCCTTCATACTGGTTTTGAACTCCTAGCAATGCAAGACCTCTTTAAGTTCTTCAAAATTTATAAATTACTTTTCCAAAAAATCAAAAATATCTGGAGTTGGAAGAAACATTAGTGATCATATAGTCTTATCCAGTTTACTGTCCAATACTTGAAATTCCTCTATGTCTGCCTACTGATTTTTAAATCTCTGCTCATTTCTAGTGATGGGGAAGTTCACTATCTCCTGAGACAAATTTTTCTCGCTTTGAATGGTACTGAACATTGACAAATTGTCTTTTTTATATTGAGTTGAATCCAGTTTCCATGGAACCTACACACATACACATACAGATGTGCACAGTGATTCTGATTTACTCTTTAGAGAAATAAAGAAGATATCTGAGCTCTCTTCCCATAGTTATAATTCACCAAAGTATTATCTTCTGCAAACAAAACATTACTCATTCTTTTTTTAAAAAAATTAATTAATTTTGACTGGAGGATAAATACTTTACAATATTGTGGTTGTTTTTTGCCATACTTGGACATGAATCAGCAATGGGTGTACATGTGTCTCCCAATCCTCAATCCCCTTCCCACCTCCCCCCCAACTCCATCCCTCTGGGTTGTCCTAGAGCACCAGCTTTGAATGCCCTGCTTCATGCATCAAACTTGCACTGGTCATCTATTTCATATATGGTAATATACACAAAGCATTCTTTAACCATATCTCTCAGGCCCAGCCTTTTCACTGTATTGTAAGTCCAAGTGTGTTGGTAGATGTTTAACCAGCTCTCCAGGGGAGGGAGTTTGTCGTGGGAGACAGATTTGTACATTTATCAATTTCTGTGGTAAAAAAATACTACCATCATGACCTATCATCATCATGATGATACTGGATGGCAGAGATATACATAATCACCGCTAATGAACTGACACAAGTCACCTTCAGCACACCACTGGTCTTGGCCCCCTTCTTCCCTGCTCAGGCCCTTGGAGTTAGCTCTGGATCAGGGAATATGGTATCATGGCAGTCATATGTACATATCTCACCTTCTTGTACAAAAGTAGGCTTTCTGCATTCTCCATCTTTCCCTCTCTGTAAATGTGTATAAATCCTTCAGTCTTTTGCTAGATCAGAAAACAGTTGGAAAGTTACAATGTCTTCATCAGAAGATTGGCAATTAAGTAGTGTGGTCTCTAGTGATCAGAAAGGTTTAATGTGGCTCTCTGAACTCACATTACCTATATGTCATGGACAATCTGCCACAAGAAATTTTGCCTGAGTCTATAGGAGGAAGTAGATGTGGGGTATATATAATTCACTTTTGCTAAAGACATAGTTAATTTCATATGCATGCTGTTCTTTAGTTCTCATTCTTCAGAAAGCAACTCTCAGCTTTTCATCATCTAGGCTCAGAACTCCAAACTCCAGCTTGCAGGTGCCAGTAACACATATCTGGCTCACATTACTGTCTGGGAAGTAACAATTCTATTTGGTCAGGTATGCAACTGACTCTACTCTCTTACATGAACATCTTGATAGATCACCTTTTAAGACTCTCTTGATAACACGTTTCTGTCTTCCAATGACTTGAGGTGCCTTACTAAAGGTGGCTCAATCAGTAAAGAATTCGCCTGCAATGCAGGAGACCAGGGTTTGATCCCTGTGGGGAAGATCCCTTGGAGAACAAAATGGTAACCCACTGCAGTAGTCTTACCTGGGAAATCCCATAGACAGAGAAGCCTAGTGACCTACAGTTTATGGGGTCACAAGAGTTGGACACGACTTAGTGACTAAGCCACCACCACCACTGAAAATACAAATAGGATTTTATAAATAAATACACATCCAGTTGTTCAGAGGAGAATTGTTGCTGTTGTTCAGTCGTTAAGTCATGTCCGACTCTTTGTGACCCCATGCACTACAGCATGCCAGGCTTCCCTGTCATTCACTATCTCCCAGATTTTGCCCAAACTCTCATGTCCATTGAGTCGGTGATGCCATCCAACCATCTCATCCTCTGTCACCCCCTTCTACCCCTGCCCTCAGTCTTTCCCAGCACCAGGGTCTTTTCCAATAAGTTGGCTTTTCGCATCAAGTAGCCAAAGTATCAGAGCTTCAGCTTCAGCATCAGTCCTTCCAAATCAGGGTTGATTTCCTTTAGGGTTGACTGGTTTGATCCATCCATTCAGAGGACAATGGATCTGCCAAAACAGAACCTAGAGGCAAGGTGCTGCCCATGGTTTAACCTTTTATTCCAGCTGCTTGGGAAATTGTGTTACACTCTTCTCATCTAGCCTCATGGCCCAGGGATCCTTGGGATTCATTTCTTTTGACTTTTCCTTGTCCTGCTGAGAAACAAACTGGTAGAATTAGGTAAAGTGAGATTGTTCTCAGTCAAGTAAGATTTTCAGAGTTAAAATAGTGATACACAAATTTATTTACATCAGTGGTTCTCAGTCTTGCTCTATGTTGAAATCAGCTGCAGAGCTTTAAAAAATATCAATGCCTGAACCTCACCCCCAGGATTTCTGATTGGTCTGGGGCATGACCTGAGTATTAGGATTTTTAAATCTCTGTAAGTGATTGTATTATGTAATCAAGGTTGAGAACTACTAATTTAGATAATTCCTGAGTGTATTAGTTTTCCTATTGCTGCTGTAAGAAATTATCACCAACTTAGTGATTTAAAATAACACAAAGTTATCTTGCAGTGTTGGAGATCAAAAGTCCATCATGGGTCTCACTGGGCTAAAATCAAGGGATTGGCAGAACTACATTCCTTCTGGAGGCTCCAGGGCTCATCTGCTTCCTTGCCAATCCAGTTTCTGAGGTTCCCTGTATTCTCTGGCTTGTGGCCCCTGTTCTCCATCTTCAGGGCCAGCAACATTGGACCATGTCCTTCTCACACTACATCACTCTGGTTCTCTCTCTTCTGACTCCTTCTTATATAAATATCCTTGTGGTTATTTTTGAAAATATACATTTTCATACCCAGACGATCCATATAAATCTTATTTCAAGGCAGCTAAGTAGCAAACAATTCCATTTGTGATCTTAATACTCCTTTGTCATGTAACTTAACATATTCACAGTTTCCAGAGGGTAGGATACAGACAGCTTTGAGGAGCCATTCATGTGCCTACCAGAACTGAGTCTCTCCTGAATCATCTATAATAATTCTGCATGGAAGGTGGAGGGGTTAGGTGGAGGAAGAGAAATATATACCAAAAGGAAAATACCCAAATCCTTTTTTGTCTGTCTTTGGAGTATCTGAAGAATGACCTGTCACACATTTATGTTCAGGTACTCACTTGGCTACATATGTTGTCAATGAGCACTTTGGACAGAGCCTCATACACACTGGTCACTCACAATAAATGCTCAATGAATGAATGGATGGATGGATAACTGATAATGTTTTTGAATGTGCATATTCTCAAGTTTTCTACACTTCTCTGTCTTGAGTTATCTGTGCCCCAATTTAAAAAAAAAAAAAAGATCACTCTCCTATCAAGCTCAAACTTTTGCTGTGACACAGTTTGAGTAAAGAGAGAAATGTAGAAGTTGGGTATCAGAGTTAAGCAGAAGTAGAATCCTCAGAGTTAAGGCCAAGTGAGAGACATAGCTGCAGCAAAAAAAAAAAAAAAAAGGCTCATGCCTACTGGGCCTCATCAGAGAATTGCATTCAGGGATGCACCTGACACCTTCTTCTACTGGTGTCCAAAGTGAAGATACTATTGGATGTTCTATAGTGTCCTGAGGTTTACTATATCAAGAAGTTGAATGCTATACCACAAAATTCCTGAAATCTAATAACATGAAGCAGTTTTTTGTTGGTTTCTGTTTGTTTCTTTGTGGATTAAGCCATCCCCACTGGACTCCACTTGAGGACTGCAGTTCCAAGTCCTTGCAAAGCCATTTCTACCTGGGTCAATTTTCATCTCACATTTATCTTTCTAGCTTAAAGAATGTGGTTTTCCCACATGGTTCATATGGCCACACTCTTTCGATCATGAGAATATAGCCATTTTAATGGGGTTAGACCCTAATGATAATTCAAATGACAGTGAATGACCTCTGCTTCTGTCAGGGTTGTTAATTGTGTGCTCATTTCAAGACTTGGGGTTGGGGCAGTGTCTGCAAAAGCTTACTGCAATGCTAAGGGGAAAAAAATTGCAGACACCAAATGGTTTCTGACTGTAATTTTGTGCATGCCTGTGAGCTATTCTCCAGAGCTCTCAGGGAAAACCTCTACAGGGATTAGGGACCACAGTCAGCAAAATAGGGGATTCCTTTTGACATTGACAGTTCACTTTGCCAGTCTGAGATTTGACTCCATTGCTTCCATAACAGGCTTTTACTGGGTACTTCTGCAACTGCTGTCACTGTTGACTCTGCCAGGCACTGTTCTGTTTGCACCAGGATTGCCACTTGGAGTCCTCAGATCATCAAAGCTGAATGAAATTCTGTGGTGAAGAGAAGGGAATGATTTTCTCATTTTATTTACACTCTGTTAAAGGGATGCTGAGTTAGGGACACAGCCAAATAACAGATATCACAGTGCTCTTCATATCAGCTCTCCTATAACACACTAAGGATAGACAACTGGACCTTCTCCAGTTGGGATGAATCCTTTCCCAGGAAATTTCCCAGTCCCTCATACACGTAGACTTACATACAATGGTATGTCTGAATTCTAGTCATGGTCATAGTTTAAACTCAGAATGGGACCTTTTGCTATACAAGGTTGATCTTTAGGCCCTTCCCAGTATCACTCATCAGTGAACAATCTCTCCAGAGGAAAGATAAACACCTAAATGAAGGCCATGAGGGGAATTGAGATCTTGATTTTGCTCACACTTGGGCCCCATCCCTTGTTAAAGCCTATATATTTTCTTCAACTGTTACTAGTAGATTCAAGGGTTCTTAACAAAGATCACATATCTCAATTATTTCAAGGTATCCAGGGATTTTTTTAAGTCCAAGATTCTGGAAAAGGAGTCTTGAATAAGTAGAGGAAGGACATGGATACATAGAAATGCAAATACTTCTTTTTGCTCCATCTACAGTTGGATCTAGAGTCCCAAAGTACTACTGAGGAGAGAGGAAGTTGTGACAGGTCAAATAATTGGTTTTAGAGTTTAAAACAGTCAGTTAATTATTTTGCAATTAGCCAGTTAGCATTGAATTGCTTGCTTTTAAAACATCTATCTGAGTAAATTAAACTGTCATTTGTGCTTCCCCCCACAAACTTGTTGGAATACATGTGAAAACAAAGAGTAAATAATTTTCCTAAAAAGTAAGAAAAAATAGTGGATTCAGAGTAGTTGGGCTTCCCTTGTGGCTCAGCTGGTAAAGAATCCATTTGCAATGAGGGAGACCTGGGTTCGATCCCTAGGTTGGGAAGATCCCCTGGAGAAGGGAAAGGCTACCCTGGTGGCTCAGAGATTAAAGCATCTGCCTGTAATGCGGGAGACCTGGGTTTGATCCCTGGGTTGGGAAGATCCCCTAGAGAAGGAAATGGCAACCCACTCCAGTATTCTTGCCTGGAGAATCCCATGGACAGAGGAGCCTGGTGGGCTACAGTCCACAGGATAGCAAAGAGTCCGACACGACTGAGAGACTTTACTTTCTTTCAGGGTAGTTGACTATAATATGGAAATATTGGGAAAGGATCATTCAGAAGGAGAGGATGGGGATCAAAAGCCATCATTTTAGAATTTGTGAATATGAACCACGTATACAAAACTAAAGTTTGAAGCATGGCATTACCATCAGATTTCCTGGTACTTCTATTTTGCAGCGCCTGATTGAGTGCCTCATAAGATTGATGAGCTGAGTTTTAATTTTTGAAAGAAGAAAATAACTTTTTCATAAAAGGCAAAAATATAGTAATTTAGAGGCCTGATTGGATTCAGATAGATCTGGTTTCAAATCCCTTTTCCACCATTTACAATGTTGACTTTGCAACATTTCTGGGCATATGTTATATGGAAAGCTGGTGGTGGTTTAGTTGCAAAGTCGTGTCTGACTCTTGTGACTGTAGCCCGCCAAGCTCCTCTGTCCATGGGATTCTCCAGGTGAGCATACTGTAGTGGGTTACTATTTCCTTCTCCAGGGAATCTTCCCAACCTAGAAATTGAGCGCCAGTCTCCTGCACTGCAGGCAGATTCTTTACTGACTGAGCTATGAGGGAAGCAGGGAAGGCTAAGTAAGTAAGTGTTAGTCGCTCAGTCATGCCCAACTCTTTGCGACACCATGGACTGCAGGACACCAGGCTCCTCTGTCCATGAGATTTTCCAGGCAAGAATACTGGAGTGGGTTGCCATTTCCTTCTCCAGGGGATCTTCCCAACACAGGAATCAAACCCGGGTCTCCTGTACTGCAGGCAGATCCTTTACCGACTGAGCTACAAGGGAAGCCCAGGGAGGGCTTGTGGCCCACTAAAATTTGTATTCACCTTTGCTTAGAGTACAATGGTTCCAGGGAACCACCAGTAAGGAACCATATTTTCCTGCCCCTCTTGCATCTGGATGAGGCCACATTACTAATTTTCACCAAAGGAATGGAATCTGAGACTCTAGAGATAGCCAAGGCGCAATATGGAAAGAGCCAGGGTTCCTGAAACATCTCATGGAAGAAAGCTACTGACTAACCAAGAATACCCGCCCTGGGCTGTCACATGAGTCAGAAATAAAATTCTACTGTGTTAAGCTACTGAAATTTTCAGGTTCATTTGCTGCAGTGGCTTTAGCTCCCCTATGCAGGGTCTGATGCCCCATCTCTAAAATGACACTACGTATATGTGCATGCCACTGGATTTGTTACCTAAAGTCATGCAAGTGAGTGGTGTCAGTAGAATGGTGGGAGCAAGAGGTGTATATAGAGGATTTTGGTATGTTGACAAGGGTTACTAGACAGGCAGGGGTTAGGAAGATTTGACTGTGAAAGAAGTGGGAAGAGCTGCTTAGGGAAAAGACTAAATCAGTAAGCAGACTGAAACAGTGGTTCAAAGTGAGAGTGAAAGTCTCTCAGTTGTGTCCAACAGTTTGCAACCCCATGGACTGTAGCTCGCCAGTCTCCTCTCTCCATGGGAATTCTCCAGGTAAGAAGACTAGAATGGGTTGCCATTCCCTTCTCCAGGGGATCTTCCTGATCCAGGGATCAAACCTGGGTCTCCTGCATTGCAGGCATATTCTTTACCATCTGAGCCACAAGAGAATTTACTGCATCCAAATCTAAGCTTTAACACTACCACCTGTGACTTTGGACAAATCACTTCACTTCTGTGTGCCTCAGTTTTATCATTATAATTATTACCATTATCACAATGTACATGTATAGAAATGGAGATGTCAAGAAGACAGAAAAGAAGATGAGGCTAAGAGCCAAATGGTCTAATCACAGCCGGACTCTGCCCCTGGGCAGTTCTGTCATCAAAACTAGGTCATTTGGCATCTCTGGGTCTCAGTTTCCACACCTCTAAGTTGGGAATCATATCTACCCCATCTATAAGGTTTTTAGCTACATTCAAAAGAAGCAACTTTTATAAGAAAAGGTTTTTTAAAATATAAAGTGTTATTTTAGAGTTTGGACCACCCAGTAGTCAGACTGTTTTTTAATGTACATCCCAAAGCAACACTTGAATGCCTCCACATGCCAATGAACATGGTACATGGGATCAGTCAGTGCTGGAGACTACCCACTTAGCCTAACAATGGATACTACTGCAATAAACACTTCTAAATCCTCTCTTGGGGATACAATAAAACTACTGTCACTGCTTTACATCCATGCATCTTTTTAAAACAGACTTAGTATTACCCAGCTTAAACATACATCTTACTCACTACACTTGACCTTCAGTGATTTCTGGCCATTTCCAAAATAAAATCTACCTTCAAAGAAAGAAGAGTTCTTGTTGGATGTGTCCTTGAAACTAAGGCAGTTCTAAAGGAGGTCCTGCTCCACTGTTTTTTTGCAGTTTAGTCCAATCCCTAAAATCATACTTTGCATGTTAAAGGAGTCTCACAATGTGTGTGTGTGTGTGTGTTTTTTTTCCTGAGTATGACCAAAGTATATCACTACTTCTGAGGAGAGAAGAAATTGGTGACAAATCAAATAATTGGTTTTAGAGTTTAAAACAGTCAGTTAATTATATTGCAATTAGCCAGTTAGCATTGAATTGCTTGCTTTTAAAATATCTGTCTGATTGAATAAACTAAACTGTCATTTGTGCCTCCCCCCACAAACATTGGAGTACATGTGAAAACAAAGAATAAATCATTTTCCTAAAAAGTAAGAAAAAAGAGTGGATTCGGAGTGGTTGACTGTAATATGGAAATATTGGGAAAGGATCATTCAGAAGGAGAGGATGGTTCAAAAGCCATAATTTTAGAACTTCTGAATATGAACCACATATACAGATTGGAAGATACCTGCTCCTTCCTTAATCCAGTAGCCCCCTCTGTGCTTCTGAGAATTGTCTCTCAGGATACCCCAAATTTGTGTCCCATCTGGAGCTGCTGTATTCTCATGTGACTCCCCCGCAGTCCACACAGGAATGCTCTAGGGGAGGACCTCTGGTCCACACCAGTAAGTACCCTTTATCTCATTTTTTGTGCTTTGTTCAAAGAATTCAATCACTCCCCGAGTAGCTATATAAGTTGTAATGCTGTAAAGCAGAGCTGTCCAACAAAAAGATGGTGTGAGCCAAGTATGTAATTTTCAATGTTCTAATTGCCACATTAAGAGAGGAAACAGGTGGAATTAATTTTAATAACATATTTTATTGAACAAAATAAATCCAATATGTTATCATTTAAACATGAAATCTATGTTTTTTTAATTAATAGGATATTTTACATTCTTTTTTCCCCTAGTACTCTGTGTTCAAAATCGAGTTGTGTGTTTTACACTTACAAACCATCACATCCCAATTTAGACTAGCCACACTAGAAAGAAAGCTGAGCCCCGAAGAATTGATGCTTTTGAACTGTGGTGTTGGAGAAGACTCTTGAGAGTCCCTTGGACTGCAAGGAGATCCAACCAGTCCATCCTAGAGGAGATCAGTCCTGGGTGTTCATTGGAAGAACTGATGTTGAAGCTGAAACTCCAATACTTTGGCCACCTGATGCAAAGAGCTGACTCATTTGAAAGGACCCTAATGCTGGGAAAGATTGAGGGCAGGAGGAGAAGGGGACAACAGAGGATGGGATGGTTGGATGGCATCACCAACTCAGTAGACATGGGTTTGGGTAGATTCCAGCAGTTGGTGATGGACAGGGAGCCCTGACATGCTGCGGTTCATGTGGTCACAAGGAGTCGGACATGACTGAGTGACTGAACTGAGCTGAACTGAACACTTTGAGTGCTCAATAGCCACACGTGATGGGTAGCTGCCAAACTGGACAGAATAACTCTAGAGGCCTAGATCATCCACTATGTGGAAAAAGATAGCCTATAGCGAAGAAAGAAGTAAGTCAATACGCAGAGAGATCCAGACATGAAAAGCAAAGAGAAAAACCAAGAATACTGGTGGCATTCAAGTCCCTGATTTTAAGGGTTCTTGAGGGTCAGTTATACCCTCTCAACCAGGACAAGCCATAGCCTGGATGTTTTTTGAGATATCCCAGTTACCTTTCAATAATATGCTCTGTCCATGGGATTTTCCAGTCAAGAATACTGCAGTGAGTAGCCATTCCCTTCTTCAGGGGATCCACAACCCAGGGATCAAACCTGGATCTCCTGCATTGCAGGCAGATTCTGTACCATCTGAGCCACCAGAAAAGCCCAATAATATAATACTTTGCTATTAAAAATATTATTTTTCTCATTATTAAGAATAAAGCAGAGTCATTTGCTTGAATTACCTTAAGGATGGTGATTTTCTCAATTTATATGCCCTCACCCCTTCTCTTAGCAGACATTACTAATGAATTGCTCATTTTCCCTCTTTCTTATGGATTCCAAATGTAGGTGGGAAGGAGGGTCAAGAGGGAGAGGACATATGTATACCTATGGCTGATTCATGTTGATATATGGCAGAAACCAACACAATATTGTAAAGCTCCAATTAAAAAGAAATAACTTAAAAAAAGAAACTAATGAACTAAAGCAGCACCTCAAGCATAGAACCAACTGATAAAATGATGTATAAGCCAAATGATTCTGACAATTATGAATCATGTCAATAAAAAGGTGGTATCTAAAAGAAAAGTAATCTTTCTCAACAATGCTCTAAGCAGTTACTATCAAATAATTGGAGTAACCATGTACATGGAAATGTATCTACCACCACTGCTATAGAGTTGCAATGTGTCCATTTTCTTCTTTCCCTTAATGAATAATGAGAGCTATCTTTATGGGCATGTCACACATGAGACAATCCCTGATGCTCCTAGACAAATGTGTGTGCATATTGAGGTTAGGGGAGGAACATGATCTCATGGGGGCTTCCCTTGTGGCTCAGGTGGCAAAGAATCCATTTGCAGTGTGGGATCCCTGGGTTGGGAAGATCCCCTGGGAAGGGAAAGGCTACTCACTCCAGTATTCTGGCCTGGAGAATTCCATGGACTGTATAGTTCATGGGGTCACAAAGAGTCAGACACAACTGAGTGACTTTCACTTCACATAACTCAAAGGAGAACTGAGGAAGCTACACTAACTGAAGGATACACAGCTAGAAAAAACATGGTTTGAACAGTTATTGCAGCCATATAGTTTTTTTGCCTCAGGTGATTTGGGAATGTCACCTAGACATTCAGAAACTTAGCCATTGTAAAATGTAGCAAGTCATCAAAAGATTTAGTGGAGAAATTGTGGATGGTTCTTTATAACAAATCCATTTCCTAAGTATTCCTTTTGGGGGTTGTCATAAATATCAGCCAAAGAAGGAAGAGATGCCATAGTAAGATGTCCTACTAAGAAATTCTGTCACTGAATCCATGAATCAAACCATTGGAAGAAGTTTAAAATAAATCTGAATACTTTCCTTGTAGTGCTGGTGGAGTCTTCAAAGAGGAAAAGATATTTGTGCAATTGTATTCAAATAAGACCAAAAGTAAACAGGTTTAATTTAAAGTTAAAATGCACAATCTTCCTTTTCAATCTTATTTTGTTTTAACAATAAAACTTGCAGAAAGCAAGACTTTCTTCTCTAATATTCTTCTCTCTCTGCGGATTTCCAGAAATTTGCTTCCTTTTGTAAGAATGCCATTTTTGGGAAAGTAAAAGACTACATTTTTGGATTAAAGAATTCTGAGGCGACCACACCTCAGCCAGTGTCATTAGAATAATTGCTGATACAATGCTGCCCTCTAGCAATGGCTCAGATTGGGCTTCTGCCCCAGTAGTCCTCTCCCCAGACCACTGAGACATCTTCCTACTTCCAGAGCACATCCAAACAGAAGGGGAGTTATCATCTTGTCTGATTCCCTAATGAGAATTGAACAATCACAAAGATGAGGTTACTGAGGCCCAGAATGATCAAGTGACTTGCCCACGGTCACACAACTTGACGGACTTGCATAGCTGGACTTGCAATTCAGATTTTCATTTTGTTTTATTCTCTGTCTCTTTCTCTCTCTCTCCCTCTCTCCTTTTCTTTTTATCAGGGTAAAGGATAGTAACTTGGTTATGGAGAAACTCTGAGTTGTATCAGAATAAGAGAGTCTTAGCCCAATGAATGACCACAATGATGAATTATCTGTTTGGATTATTTTAGTTTGGGGTTGAAGGAGAAAGAATTCACAGGAAAGAGGCCATATTTCTCTAGGAATTTTCTTTGAGTCATGGCTTCTGGGCCTCCAGAAAACCCCAAAATACAAGCCCATATTCATCTTTGTTCTGAAATAATCTTTGTTATGGAAGGCAGCAGTTGAAAGAAAGCTATTATGGATCTTGGAAGGACCATGAGAATTTGCCTTTCTAATCCCACTCCAGCCCCCAAATCCTGAAAAGGTATAGGGCAGTAGCATAGTTAGGGTGGACTGGAGAGCAAGGGGAGCAGTAGCTTCTCCCAGAATACTCTTGAAAAGTGAAGTCTCTAACAATACTTACAGTAATATGTTGTAAGATAGTTGAGTTTGTAATAAAAATATGTTAGAGGGAAACTCAATATCTTTAGCCATCAGGGAAATACAATTCAAAACCACAATGAGATACCTACTAGAATGGCCATAATCAAAACAGACAATAACAAATGTTGGTGAGGATGTGGAGAACTTGGATTCCTCATATACTGCTAACGGGGATGTAAAATGGTGCAGCCACTTTGGAAAATAGTTTGGCTTTCCTCACATGTTTAAACATAGAATTATATGCTCCAGTAATTTTAATCCTATGTATGTACCCAACAGAAATGAAAATGTATATTCACACAAAACTTGTACAAGACTGTTCATAGCAGCAGTATTCATAATAGCCAAAAGGTGGAAACTGTACACCAACTGAAGAACGTATAAGCAAAATGTTGTGTATCCATACAATGGCATATTATTCAGCTAGAAAAAGAAATAAGTACTAACACATGTGACAACATGGATGAATCTTGAAAACATTATTCTAAGTGAAAGAAGCCAGACGCAAAAGGGCACATGCAATAGGTAAAGCTGTAGACAGAAAGCAGATTAGTGGTTTCCAGGAGCTGGGGGACAGGGAAAATGAGGAGTAACTGTTTAATGGGTACAGAGATTTTTTTTTTTTGAGGTGATGAGAATGTTCTTAAACTAGATTGTGGTAAAAAATAAAATTAGATTGTGGTTATGGTTGCACAACTGTGTGTGTGTATATACTGAAAAAAAATTGAATCGTACACTTTAAATGGGTGAATTATATGGTATGTGAATTATAACTCAATAAAGCTCAGACCAAAAAATACATAAATTTTTAAAAGATATTAGAGGATATTGTAAGAAAGCCATGGTTAGTCTTTCTAGCACCCATTTATACATCAATGCTTAGACCAGTAAAATTCTCAGCAAAGGTTGTCAAAGGGTAGGATTTGTTTTCTTTTTAAATCTTGCCAGCTTTCCCAAGACCAGCCCAGCTTTAAGGGTCTTGGTGAATGGTAAATTGACTCAGTCTTTTCATATGAATGGTGAATTGACTCAGTCTTTGTTGGAAAATGTCTACATTTCATACTGACTCTTGAGTGATAGTTGAGCAGTGTATAGAATTAGAAGTTCAAGCGCTGTATAAATATTCTATTGTCAGCTAGTCTATATCTCTTCTAGGTCCATCACCTCCCCCTGGAGGGCTCAAAAGTTAAGGGGTCTGCCATTAAGATCCCTCCTTGCTATTTGCTCCTGGAGATTTCCCTTTCTTTATTTCAGGCCCAGCTGTGAGTTCCCGCCCCCAACACTTTATTCAGCATTTCTTTGAGTTTACAATGGGAGAAGCCACTCAAATTATCTCTATTAAGATGCTTAAACCAGAAGTATCTGGTGCCTTTTTTTAATGTGAATACTTTTTTATCAACAATGCCTCTAGATTACTTTAAATATACTCTGATTCATATATACCCTTTTTAAAATTGAGATAAAAATGATATATAACATTATATAAGTTTCAGGTGTACAACATTACAGGTTTCAGTTATATAACATTATAAATCAACATCTGTATGCACTACAAGGAGATTACCACCAAAGGTCTAGTTACCATCCATTACCATACAATTGACCTTCTTCACTCATTAAGGAAGGGGGTTGAAAGGTGGACTAAATGATGCCTTTTAATGTGTACACTCATCCCAATGTTAGAACCATTAATAGGATCACTTTCCAAGGTGTGGTGGGAGAGAGCAGAAGAGGATGACATTGGAAGACAAGGACATAGACTATCCAAATGGTTGATCATCTTCCTTCCTTATCCATTTCCCCCCACCCCACCCCCTTTCTTGAGAGAGGAGTGGCAAAGAGGTGGAAATAAGTGCTGAGAAAAAAGAAACAGCTCCTGCTGTAACCACAAAAATTCCTTCACTTTCAGAGTCCTATACCCTTCCATATATGCTGGGGTCCAAAATACATTTTTTTTCCTCTATGGGGTGATGCCCAGGGGAGAATCTTACCTTCCTTCTGTGACCAGAGCCCAGAACAGAGGCTGTTCTACTTTGGGGCTATAACTAGCCCCTGGGCAGAACCTCCTGAGTTCAGTACCATCCCTCAATGATTGATTCTTTTCCTTGAATATGAAAGACTTTTCTCAAATACCCCAGGAGAATTCACATCTGGGTCTAAGATGGGGAAGGGCCACTGTTGCTCAGGCCTCAGACTTTATGACCTTCAAATGTTGGCTACTGTTGGGTGGCAAAATTGTCCCGGGTGACAGGGTAAGCCTTCACAGTGGCCATTTGGCTCTAAATAATGAAGCTGTGCCCATATAGTGGAGTGGTTGCATGTGGGGTTCTGTGGTCAGACTCCATGTGTTCAAATCCCAGCTCTGCTCCTTTTTAGCCTGGGGCCACTTACTCAACCTCTTTGTGCCAGAGCTTCTTGGTAAAAGAATAAAATAAAATAGGACTAATGAGAGCACCCACTTCACATGGTTGTTTTGAAGATGACATAGGATAATACAGATAAAGCAGGTAGTCCAGAATTTGGACCCCTGATAAATGCTCCACAGATGTCACTATTAATGTGTGTCTTATGCCAGTCTTCAGCCAAGGATTTACTTTTAGATCTTTCCCCACAGTTTAGACAGCATCTCCAAAGAGACTAGATGCTGATTATGTCCCAACTAGCCCTATCCTACCTCAACCTACCCCAACCTCCTCAGGGCTGAACCTAGGTGTAAGGGTAATAAAAAAGATCTTATATTTTTACATCTTGCATTTGATTTTTCCAAACACTTTCACAACATTTGTCACATGATGCTGTGAGGTTAGCAGGATGGTGATGATTAACCCCATTTTGGAGAAGAGGAAACAGAAGCTCTGAGAGGTAATGAGGCCTGTCTAGAACTACCTAGTTTGTTAGAGGGAGAGAAAGAGGTACTCAAAGTCGTCTCCTCCTCCAATGGCCATTTCAACCTCCTACAATACAATGTCTATTTTCCTATAAATCCCCCATTAAATCACAAAGGATTGAACTGATTGCTTACCCCTCCCATCTGTTTGAAATTTGCAGAGCTTTCAGACCAGGTGTAAAGGAAGGAAACATATGTCCAGAAGAAAAAAATTTCTCTATAGCTCTGAGGTAGGCCCAGTTATTTTACCTGTAATATTCTGGTTGGAGAATAAGGTTGAGAATGCCTCAAGCTTATTAGAAAGAGTGAGGGGAAGGCAACCTATATCTGATGTGAGGAACTAGTCCAGTGTCGTGGGATCTCAGGTGATCTCAAAGTGGGATACAGAAATGTTTAGAAACTGTCTGAGGCATAGCCATTCAGTGTCAGGCCAACCCTATACTTTCATGGAAGAAATGATCTTCAGGAGAAGGTTCTATATACTGTTGGTCCCTGAGGGGCAGAGACAGGGACCAGGTGGTGGGGGAGAGGATGGCAGAAAGGTAGAGGACCAGGCCAAGGTGACATTTGCTCTCCATTTGGGCCCCAGAACTGGAAGTTTGGAGACAGTCCCTAAGATTTATTCACCTGGAAGATAATGGTTTTGAAGAGATCTGTGGATGTGGCTTATGATGAGCCACACCCCAACCCTGCAGGAGCCTCCATATTCTCATTAGCCAGAGGCTCCCTCCAGCAGGTAGGGTTGGGCTCTGGCACGACCATGTGGGCAGCGGACGTCCACGATGTAGAGTAGGAATGGAAGAACAGGAGAGGACTATCAGAATATGGGAAAACTGTCAGGCTCTTCCACAAATTAGAGGAGGAAACCTTCAAAGGATTGAAGTTTTGTAACACACAGGTAGGCACAGGCATCAGTGACAGTGAGTTTTTACTGCTTGTGCTCAGTGGCTCAGTCATGTCTGGCTCTTTGCAACCCCATGGACTGCAGTCCACCAGACTCCTCTGTCCATGGGATTCTCCAGGCAAGAATACTAGAGTGGGTTGCCACGCCCTCCTCCAGGGGATCTTCCAACTCAGGGATCAAACCCGAGTTTCCTGCGTTGGCAGGCAGATTCTTTACCACTGAGCTACGTGGGAAGCCCTTTTACTGCTTTTGGGACCTTATGTTTACCCATTGGCCAGCGGGGCCCGGAGAAACTTGAACTGCCATCTTACAGCAGACAAAGTCATCTTAAGTACTTGGGCATATGATACCCAGCTCCATGTAGATGGTGAGTGACTCTTTAAACATTTCTGCTTATAACTTTGAGGTGGGGAGAGGAACAGGGACTGGGCTCTGGGAGGTTATGATCACTTCAGTTCAGCTCAGTTCAGTTGCTCAGTCGTGTCTGACCCTTTCTGACCCCACAGACTTCAGCCCTCCAGGCCTCCCTGTCCATCACCAACTCCCGGAGTTTACTCAAACTCAAGTCCACTGAGTCAGTGATGCCATCCAACCATCTCATCCTCTATCGTCCCCTTCTCCTCCCGCCTTCATTTGTTCCCAGCATCAGGATCTTTTCTAATGAGTCAGTTCTTTGCATCAGGTGGCCAAAGTATTGGAGTTTCAGATTCAGAATCAGTCCTTCCAATGAATATTCAGGACTGATTTCCTTTAGGATGGATTGGTTGGATCTCCTTGCAGTCCAAGGGACTCTCAAGAGTCTTCTCCAACACCACAGTTCAAAAGTATCAATTCTTCAGTGCTCAGCTTTCTTTATAGTCCAACTCTCACATCCATACATGACTACTTGAAAAACCATACCCTTGACTAGATGGACCTTTGTTGGTAAAATAATGTCTTTGCTTTTTAATATGCTGGCTAGGTTGTTCATAACTTTTCTTCCAAGGAGAAAACATCTTTTAATTTCATGGCTGCAGTCACCATCTGCAGTGATTTTGGAGCCCCCAAAATAAAGTCTGTCACTGTTCCCCCATCTATTTGCCATGAAGTGATGGGACCAGATGCCATGATCTTCGTTTTCTGAATGTTGAGTTTAGGCCAACTTTTTCACCCTCCTCTTTCACTTTCATCAAGAGGCTCTTTAGTTCTTCGCTTTCTGCCATAAGGGTGATGTCATCTGCATATCTGAGGTTATTGATATTTCTCCCGGCAATCTTGATTTCAGCTTGTGCTTCATCCAGCCCAGCATATCTCATGATGTACTCTGCATAGAAGTTAAATAAGCAGGGTGACAATATACAGCCTTGACATACGACTTTCGAGATTTGGAACCAGTCTGTTGTTCCATGTCCAGTTCTAACTGTTGCCTCCTGACCTGTATACAGATTTCTCAACAAGCAGGTCAGTTGGTCTGGTATTCCAATCTCCTGAAGAATTTTCCACAGTTTTATGTGGTCCACACAGTCAAATGCTTTGGCATAGTCAATAAAGCAGAAGTAGATGTTTTTCTGAAATTCCTGCATTTTCGATGATCCAGCAGATGTTGGCAATTTGACCTCTGCCTTTTCTAAAACCAGCTTGAATATCTGGAAGTTCACCGTTCAAGTACTGTTAAAGCCTGACTTGGAGAATTTTGAGAGTTACTTTACTAGAGTGTGAGATGAGTGCAATTGTGCGGTAGTTTGAGCATTCTTTGGCATTGCCTTTCTTTGGGATTGGAATGAAAACTGATCTTTTCCAGTCCCGTAGTCACTGGTGAGTTTTCCAAATTTGCTGGCATATTGAGTGCAGTACTTTTACGGCATCATCTTTTAGGATTTGAAATAGCTCAACTGGAATTCCATCACCTCCACTAGCTTTGTTCATAGTGATGCTTCCTAAGGCCCACTTGACTTCACATTCCAGGATGTCTAGCTCTAGGTGAGTGATCACACCATCATGATTATCTGGGTCATGTAGATCTTTTTTATATAGTTCTCAGGATTCTTGCCACCTCTACTTAATATCTTCTGCTTCTGTTAGGTCCATACCATTTCTGTCCTTTATTGTGTGCATCTTTGCAGGAAATGTTCCCTTGGTATCTCTAATTTTCTTGAAGAGTCTTTCCCATTCTGCTGTTTTCCTCTATTTCTTTGCATTGATCGCTGAGGAAGGCTTTCTTATCTCTCCTTGCTATTCTTTGGAACTCTGCATTCAAATGGGTATATCTTTCTTTTTCTCCTTTACCTTTCACTTCTCTTCTTTTCACAGTTATTTGTAAAGCCTCCTCAGATGGCCATTTTACTTTTTTGCATTCGTGGTTAGAATCAAACCCCATTCCCACCAGAGACGCTCAGAGGGCTCAAACAAACCTTGTGTGCACCAGGACCCAGAGACCCCACAGAGACTGAGACAGAACTGTGTTTGAGCATCTCCTGTGGAGGTAGGGGTCAGCAGTGAACTGCCATAGGGACGGGGGCTCTGGGTGCAGCAGACTTGGGTATGGCTGGGTGCAGCAGACTTGGGTATGGCATAAACCATCTTGGAGGAGGTCACCATTAATCCCACCATAGAGCTGCCAGAACTTACACAGGACTAGGAAATAGACTCTTGGAGGACACAAACAGAATATCATGTGCACCATGACCCAGGAAAAAGGAGCAGTGACCCCACAAGAGACCGACCCAGACTTGTCTGGGGGTATCCAGTAGTCTTCAGCAGAGGTGTGGGTTGGTGGTAGCCTGCTGCAGGGTTGAGGGCACTGGGTGTAGCAGTTCATGCATGGGATCTTTTGAAGGAGGTCACCATTATCTTCATTACCTCTACCATAGTTTCAGTTCAGTTCAGTTCAGTCACTCAGTCGTGTCCGACTCTTTGCGACCCCATGAATCGCAGCACGTCAGGCCTCCCTGTCCATCACCAACTCCCGGAGTTCACTCAAACTCACATCCATTGAGTTGGTGATGCCATCCAGCCATCTCATCCTCTGTCGTCCCCTTCTCCTCCTGCCCCCAATCCCTCCAAGCATCAGGGTCTTTTCCAGTGAGTCAACTCTTCGCATGAGGTGGCCAAAGTACTGGAGTTTCAGCTTCAGCATCAGTCCTTCCAGTGAACACCCAAGACTGGTCTCCTTTAGGATGGACTGGTTAGATCTCCTTGCAGTCCAAGTAATCAAGTTAAAATATGTTCATTAGAGTAGGTCTTAATCCAAATGAGTTATAGCCATATAAAAAGGGAAAGGGCCTCTTGATGAAAGTGAAAGAGGAGAGTGAAAAAGTTGGCTTAAAGCTCATCATTCAGAAAACTAAGATCACGGCATCCAGTCCCATCACTTCATGGCAAATAGATGGGGAAACAGTGGAAACAGTGGCTGACTTTACTTTTCTGGGCTCCAAAATCACTGCAGATGGTGACTGCAGCAATGAAATTAAAGGACGCTTGCTCCTTGGAAGGAAAGTTATGACCAACCTAGATAGCATATTAAAAAGCAGAGACATTACTTTGTCAACAAAGGTCCGTCTAGTCAAGGCCATGGTTTTTCCAGTGGTCATGTATGGATGTGAGAGTTGGACTATGAAGAAAGCTGAGCACGAAAGAATTGATGCTTTTGAACTGTGGTGTTGAAGAATACTCTTGAGAGTCCCTTGGACTGCAAGGAGATCCAACCAGTCCATCCTAAAGATCAGACCTGGGTGTTCATTGGAGGGACTGATGTTGAAGCTGAAACTCTAATACTTTGGCCACCTGATGCAGAGAGCTGACTCATTGGAAAAGACCCTGATGTTGGAAAAGATTAAGGGCGGGAGGAGAAGGGGCTGACAGAGGATGAGATGGTTGGATGGCATCACTGACACAATGGACATGGGTTTGGGTGGACTCCGGTAGTTGGTGATGGACAGGGAGGCCTGGCGTGCTGTGGTTCATGGGGTCGCAAAGAGTCAGACATGACTGAGCAACTGAAATGAACTGAACTGAACTGGAAAAGGGAAAATCAGACATAGATATATACATATAGGAAAGAAAATGTGGGGAGGTATAGGGAGATATCAGCTATTTACAAGCCAAGGAAAGAGGCCAGGAATGGAGGCCCCTTATGCATTCACACCTTGTGTAAGATCCAACTCAGATGAAACCTTGATTTGGACTTAGAGCCTCCAAAAGTATGAGACAATAAATGAATGTGTTTAACTGACCCAATCACTAGCATTTTGTACAGGAGCTCTAGAATACTTGAAAGTGTTGAAAGTATTAGTCACTCAGTCGTGTCTGACTCTTTGTGACTCCATGGACTGTAGCCTGCCTCGCTCTTCTGCCCATGGAATTTTCCAAGCAAGAACACTGAAGTGGGATTCCATGGCCTACTTCAGGGGATCTTCCGACCCAGGGATTGAACCTGAGTCTCCTGCATTGCAAGTGGATTCTTTACTATTTGGCCATTTTCTAATACTTATATAATATTTAAATGATCTTAATTAGTTTTATAAAATGAACAATAATATAGATAAATAATCATACTTCTTACACTACTGTAACCAGACCCGAACACCCCAGGAAGACCATTTTTGGTTTAGTCAGGATAACCTCGCTGTAGGGCGGCTCAGTGACTGTGGCTACCAGTTTGAGTCCCTCCTTGGCTGACATGGAGTCAACATGAACTTTTTAGCTTCTTTGATGAATGCCCTCGCCATCCCTAGGATGTTAAGCTGAAAACCATGATGGTTTTCCACTTCAAAAACAAGAGAATAAGGGCTGGAAAAGAATTACATTAGATCATCTGAATGAGTTAGGGTAGAAACTTCTGATTCTAGGCAGTGTGAAATGAGTTTTTTTCCTGAATTTTTTGTTGCACTTAACTTCTATGTTGTGTTGGGGTCCTCTTTATAAGTGAATCCATAAACAATGGTAATGTTGAAAAGATTTCTGAATGGGGTATGCCTATCCTATCAACACCATCATCCGTGAGTTGAGACTTGCAGTTGTTAACTCAGCCGTGAAGCCATTTCCCTTATTTTGCCTTTACAATGAACCACAACATTGCAAGGTGATTACTCATAGGCTCTCTTATTTCCTTAATCATCAACTGAAGTGAATAATTACTAGTGTTACTCCCCCTTCCAGTCTTCAACATCAAACTGCTTTTCCCTTCTCCATTCTCGATTTCCTGTATATCAGAGACCTTTGAGGTCCCAGTTATCTCTTTAAAACCCATTGTTTTGTATTTTTAATGTTTTTTTATACCTGATGTGTTCACTTAATTTCTGAATTTACAAATGTGAAAGAAACACAGCTCATTAAAATATCTAATGGATTCTGTTTCTTAAAATGACTTCCTACATAATATATGTATTATATTTAGGTCTTTAGACCATTTTGAGTTTATTTTTGTATATGCTGTTAGAGAATGTTCTCATTTTACTTTATTGCATGTAGCTATCCAGTTATGCCAGCATCACTTATTGAAGAGATTGTCTTCTCTCCACTGTATATTCTTGTCTTTTTTATTATAGATTAATTGACCATAAGCACATAGGTTTGTTTCTGGGCTCTCTCTTCTGTTCCACATGTCTGTTTTTGTGCCAATACTATACTGATTGGATTAATGTAGTTTTCTGATATAGTTCAAAGTCAGGGAACCTTATTCCTCCAGTTCTGATCTTCTTCCTTAAGATGGTTTTGGTGATTCAGGGTCTTTCATTTTCCATACAAAATTTAAAATTGTCTGTTCTAGTTTTGTGAAAAATGCCCTGGTATTTTCATAGCAATTACATTGAGTATGTGGATTGCCTTGGATAGCATGTTTATTTTAACAATATGAATTCTTCCAATCCATAAACAAGGTAAACCTTTCCCTCTGTTTGTATTATCTTCACATTCTTTGATCAGGGTCTTATTTTTTCTAAGTACAGGTCTTTCACCACCTTAGGTACATTTATTTCTAGGTGTTTTATTTCTCTCTTTTTTTATTCATTTTCTCTCATCCTAGTGACTTTTCAGCAATAAGAGTGATCATTTTTTGAGAAATAACCACTATAAATCATTAATCAATTCCAGTATGTGTGGTATTTGGGGGACCTAAATAATGTTTAAGAAAACAACTTATAATTTGCAAAATGTTAAATATTTTTAGTGTGCATGTGTAAGTATTCCTATGTCTGTGTTCTGTATTTGGAGACTGGGATTTTGTCATTCTCTTCATACTGATCATTGGTTTTGATAAATTTTGTAGATAATAGCTGTTTATTTAATTCCTATGATTTTCAGGAGCACTCTGCTGAGGAAGCCAGGACATTCTGCTCATGCCACTGAAGGTCAATCAGGAGAAGATACTGTGTTGGAGTAAAATGTCCACCAAGTGACCTGAGTCACTCTGATGCCTGAAAGAGCTGGAGTTATGGAGGTCTGTCATACTCTCTCAGGAAGTTCTAACTGATTATTTCATTTTTCAACTTAGGTGACTTTCACTGAGTTTAGCTGAAAGTGAAAGTGAAGTCGCTCAGTCGTGTCCGACTCTTTGCGACCCCATGGACACCAGGCTCCTCCGTCCATGGGATTTTCTAGGCAAGAGTGCTGGAGTGGGTTGCCATTTCCTTCGCCATGGAATCTTCCCGACCCAGGGATCGAACCAGGTCTCCTGCATTGTAGACAGACAGTTTACCGTCAGAGCCACCAGGTGAGTTCGGCTGACTGGGATTAAACGTGGGGGAGGGGGGCGGCAGGAGTTGGGAGGTGGGCCGTCCAGTGTCACGTGACATGGGCTGCCATAGTAACAGGCCTACCTGCCTTGCATCCAATCAGATATGGACAGTGTCTGTGACATCAGGGAAAGCAGGGCCTATAAATTCGGCCAACGGCCTTCAACGCCCTCACTGTTCTTCTGGGCTGAGCTATGGGGAACGGTGGCTCTACCATGTCCAAACCATCCTCTGACAGCTATGAGGAAGACGTGATCACCAAAGAAAATGGCACCTCCGAAATTGAGCCCTCTGAAACGGATATGGCAAAAGCGGAGACCTTCAAACCAGAGCCGTATGATGCGGAACCAAAAAAGGCAAAGCAGAAGACAGCTAAGGGCCGCCGTCGCCGTCACCGGCACTGCCATCACGACAATTTCTCAAGTTTTGCTACCTATTTCCCTAGGGTGCTGAGGCAAGTACATACAGGCCTGAGTCTTTCCCACGACTCCGTGAACATCCTGGATTTGTTTGTGAAAGGTATGTTTGAGCAGATTGCCGAAGAGGCCGGGCGCCTGGCCCGCAACAACAAGCGCCGAACCATCACGCACGAAGACATCGAGGCAGCTGTGCATCTTCTGTTGCCTGGGGTGCTCAGCAAGTATTCCATAACCCAGGCCACCAAGTCGCTCATCAGATACCACACCTGCAGATGAACTGTCTCAGGACTGTCTGACCATCACAAACCAGACTTAAGGGTTCTCCCTTTAGGCCCTACATTTAATCTTTAAAACATTTCTACCCCAAAGAAAACATTAAAAACCTCATTAACTTTGCTTCAATATGTGTCGGTTGTGTCACTTGTTCGATGGAAAATCGTGTACTTTTTCTTAACGTATTGCAACTCGTCACTTTACTAAATGGTTATTTCTATTCGTGGTTTCTCAATGATTTTAGGGATCTTTATGGTCAAAATTCTTTCCCTAAAAGTTTCATTGGCCTTTTCCATTTTCATTCTCCCATCTATATTTAGGTATAATCCAGAGATTTTTATATGGGGTATAGCAACCGATAAAAAACAGTGTGGTCTTCCCGGGTGGCTCAGCAGAAAAGAATCCGCCTGCAATGCAGGAGTCACAGGAGAGGCAGGTTCCATCCCTGGGTCATAAAGATCCCCGGGAGGAGGGCATGGCAACCCTCTCCAGTATTCTTTCCTGGAGAATCCCATGGAGAGAGGAGCCTAGTGGGCTACAGTCCATAGGGTCTGCAAAGAGTTGAGCCCGCCAGGCTCCTATCTCCTTGAAATTTTCCAAGCAAGAATAGTGAACTGGGTTGTCATTTCCTACTCCAGGGCATCTTTCTGACCAAGGGATAGAAGCTGTGTCTCTTTCATCTCCTGCATTGGCAGTCAGATTCTTTACCACTGCACCAGCAGTAGCAGATATAAAAATCACATTTACACATTCTATTCCTTCAATCCCAATTCACTTCCATGTGTAAAATAGGACTCAAACACAGTGTAAAATAAGAAAATTTTAAATTTCTGGAATCCAGCACCATATCTTCTGGAAATTACCTTATCCAGATTTCTCTGATCCTATTTTTTGTTTGCAACCTAGAACATTTTGCTTTAAAAAAAAAAAAAAAAGAAAGAAACCAAAAATCCTGACTGAATTGCAAACTTGCAGGGATGATGGGATAATCCAGTGACAGCGAACATAGCCACAGTCTCCACAGTAGCAGCCAATGAGGGACTGGTAGCCCATGAGATAAAGCAATTGGCCAAACGTATGGTAGAGTGAGGAGGGCTGAACAAATAACAACCTTCCTGTGACACTCAGCCTAGAGATGGAGCGGGAACGTGGGGTGATAGTTTCCCTGATGTTTTTCCATTCAAGCACCTGCTGTTAACCATGGCGATTTAAGTACAGGCATCCATTTCTTGGGGCTTCCCAGGTGGTGCTAGTGGTAAAGAACCTGCCTTCTTACGTGGGAAACATAAGAGCCATGGATTCAACCCCTGGATTGGGAAGATGCCCTGGAGAAAGGCATGGCACCCCACTCCAGTATTCTTGCTGTAAAGTCCCATGGACAGAGGAGCCTAGCGGGTTACAATCCATGGGGTCTCAAAGAGTCAGACACGACTGAAGCGGCTTAGCATGCACACATCCATTTCTTGGGTCTTCCCAGGTGGTACCGGTAGTAAAGAACCTGCCAGCAATGCAGGAGACACAGGAGACCCAGGTTCTGTCCCTAGATGGAGAAGGTTCCCTGGAGGAGGGCATGGAAACCCACTCCAGTATTCTTTCCTGGATAATTCCCAGGGACAGAGGAGCCTGGTGGGCAGCAGTTCATAGGGTCACAAAGAGCGGGACACAACTGAAGAGACTTAGCGCACATGCATGCATCCATTTCTTGTTGTGGGACATGTCTCTAGCTCCTTGCATCAAAATAAGGTGGAGAAGGATGTTCAGCAATAAAAGAAATAAGATGACTCCTTCTTCTACCTCACGTATTTGACTGCTATTGCTTATGATAGTATTTACTGAATGTAATGTCCCTTATGTTTTCTTCTTGGTGCATTAACATTTTTATTTCTATAAGTGTATTGCTGAATTTCAAACTAGTTGGTGATTTTCCTATTCATTTTATTTTTGTTTATTTTGAGATATTTTTTATTTTTTTATTAATTTTTTATTGAAGGATTATTGCTTTACAGAATTTTGCTGTTTTCTGTCAAACCTCAACATGAATCAGCCTAGGGTATACATATATCCCCTTTCTTTTGTAACTCCCTCCCCATCCCACCCCTCTAGGTTGATACAGAGCCCCTGTTTGAGTTTCCTGAGCCATACAGCAAATTCCCATTGGCTATCTATTTTACATATGATAATGTAAATTTCCATGTTACTCTTTCCATGCATCTCTCCCTCTCCTCCCCTTTCCCCCTGTCCATAATTCTATTCTCCTATTTCTTTTTTAAAAGATTGATTTCAAGCTTACTACATCCTTGGAGAAAGAGAAAGCACTCTGCGATTTCAGTCCTTTTTAATTTACAATGGTTTTCATTAGAACTTACTATTTCATTATATTTTAAACTATTCATTTTGAACTTTAAGCAACAGGGATATGCTGTACAGCACAGAGAAATATACCAATTATCTATTAATAAATGTAAACAGAGTATAATATATAAAACAACTGAATCACTATGTTGTAAACCTGAACAAATATAATATTGCAACTCATGAATATATCCATAAAAAATTTTAAAGTTAAAAAGAATTTATCAGTACCACTGTTATTGGATGTAGAAATCTGTGAAGGATGTGACTCTCAGCAAAACAATGAGAGAAAAGCTAAGAGGATCTACAAAATTCCAACCTCTTGACCCCAGCTGTAGTGTTTTCTCTAGGTCAGTCATGACAGAGTTCGTGAGTTCTGAATTATTTTCCTAGCAATTTCATTTCCCAGTTTATTCTCATTCTCCCAATATGTACTATGGAGTTCTTCAGAAGCAGTTTATGTGTGATATGCAACAGATAGAGTGAAGAAACTGATATACCCATCCACTACCTCTCTTACACTTTCCCCATGTATCCCAGTTTATTTACATATTTTCCACATATCCTAGTTAATCAAACATTTAAATATATAAATGGGGACTGAAATATAGTACAGAACTGGCAAAACAAAAATTTCACACACATTTCAATTTTCTAATTTCCTGGTTTTTGAAACTGTTTTAAAAATTCATACAGGAGAACAAGATGGCAGAGGAATAGGTGGACATGGAGTACATCTCTCTCCACGGATACATCAGGAATACACCTTCAGACACAGAAGTGCATGCAGAACACCAGCTGAGAGAGGACAGGAGTACCTGACCAGCAGAAAAGAATATATAGACCCACACAAAACTCAGTAGGATAAAGGAACTAGGTGGGAAAACAGGAGTGTTAGTAGGACTGGACCTGCCCTCGGTAGGTGGGGGAACTGAAGCAAGGGTCGGATCCCCACATCAGGGCAATTGTCTGAGTCAGAGGAGAAACATTCAAGGTTGAGAGTGAAACAGCTGACCTGTGGCAGCCTAAATGGAATGAGAATCAGACAGTCCTTACAACCATACTTACCCAAGACAGGGATGCAGATCCCCTGGAAGGTGCAGCAGCTGGTAGCTGGAGTTTAGGGATTGTGGAGCAATCCCAAAGCGAGGGCTGCTGTTGACTGTGGAGAGACTAATCAAGGGGATGTGAGGGAGGAGACTGTGGTGGGAAACGCCTGTGGAGGAAAGCCAGGCAGCCATGGAAGCTAGGCAATACTGCTGAGTCACGTTTGGGGGTGGAGACATCACCATAGCCTCTCTCTCCCCGCAGTGCCAGCATTGGCAGCTGAACAATAGAGAGGCTGGCCCAGCAAGCACCTGACGCACTGAACTACAGAGTAGGACCCCAGCCAGGGGGGCCCCTATATGTGCCTGATGTGCCAAACAACAGAGAAGGTCCCCAGGCTAGGAAGCCCTCTAAGTGCCTGAACGGGTGGAGCTATGGAGAAAGACTGGCCAAATAGGCTTTCTGATCGCCAGCTACAAGAGGCTTGAAAAAAGACTCTGATGGGGCCATAACTCCTGTGGTGGAGGCAGTCTGTGTCCCTGCACACTTGGTGCTGCCAGGGTCCCCGCAGGCCAAGCAGCTGTTGCAGCTTCACCCTCAACTCTCACTGGGGCAAAGCTGCCACAGGCAAAAAAAGTCTTGCGCCTCTGCATGTGGGGTCACTTCGGTAGTGTCCTACTCTTTGTGACCCTGGAGACTGGCCTGCCAGGCTTCTCTGTCAGGGAGCAGGGTTCTCCAGGCAAGAATACAGGAGCGTGTTGGCCAATACTGGTTTCCATGGCTGTGCGGCGCTGGAGCAGCCCTGAGGAGATACCCCACGTCCAAGGTCAGAGAAGCCCAGCAAGATGGTGATGCTAAAGCGACCTTGAGGAGATACCCCACGTCTAAGGGCAGAGAAGCCCCAGCAAGATGTTAGGAGGGGCGAATTCACATTTAGAGTCACACCCCATCTCCACAAGAGACACTCAGAGGGCTCAAACAAACCTTGTGTGCACCAGGACCCAGAGACCTCACAGAGACTGAGACAGAACTGGGTTTGAGTGTCTCCTGTGTAGGTACGGGTCAGCAATGGACTGCCGCAAGGGCAGGGGCCCTGGGTGCAGCAGACTTAGGTATGGCATAAACCATCTTGGAGGAGGTCACCATTAATCCTACCATAGAGCTGCCAGAACTTACACAGGACTAGGAAATAGACTCTTGGAGGACACAAACAGAACGTTGTGTGCACCATGACCCAGGAAAAAGGAGCAGTGACCCCACAAGAGACCGACCCAGACTTGTCTAGGAGTGTCCAGGAGTCTCCAGCAGAGGTGTGGGTTGGTGGTAGCCTGCTTCAGGGTGGGGGCACTGAGTGTAGCCGTGCATGCATGGGGCCTTTTGAAGGAGGTCACCATTATCTTCATTACCTCCACCATAGTTTCAGTTCAGTTCAGTTCAGCCCCTCAGTCATGTCCAACTCTTTGCGACCCCATGAATCGCAGCACATCAGGCCTCCCTGTCCATCACCAACTCCCGGAGTTCACTCAAACTCATATCCATTGAGTCGGTGATGCCATCCAGCCATCTCATCCTCTGTTGTCCCCTTCTCCTCTTGCCCCCAATCCCTCCCAGCATCAGGGTCTTTTCCAATGAGTCAACTCTTCCCATGAGATGGCCAAAGTATTGGAGTTTCAGCTTCAGCATCAGTCCTTCCAGTGAACACCCAAGACTGGTCTCCTTTAGGATGGACTGATTGAATCTCCTTGCAGTCCAAGGGACTCTCAAGAGTCTTCTCCAACACCATAATTCAAAAGCATCAATTCTTCTGTACTCAGCTTTCTTCACAGTCCAACTCTCACATCCATACATGACCACTGGAAAAACCATAGCCTTCACTAGACGGACCTTTGTTCGCAAAGTAATATCTCTGCTTTTTAATATGCTGTCTAGGTTGGTCATAACTTTCCTTCCGAGGAGTAAGCGTCTTTTAATTTCATGACTGCAATCACCATCTGTAGTGATTTTGGAGCCCCAAAAAATAAAGTCTGCCGCTCTTTCCACTGTTTCCCCATCTATTTCCCATGAAGTGATAGGTCCAGATGCCATAAATAACAGGGAGGGAACACAGCTCCACCCATCAACAGAAAATTGGATTAAAGATTTACTGAGCATGGCTCTGCCCATCAGAACAAGACCCAGTTTCCCCCTCAGTCAGTCTCTCCCATTAGGAAGCTTCCATAAGTCTCTTATCCTTCTCCATCAGAGGGCAGACAGACTGAAAACCACAATCACAGGAAACTAACCAATCTGATCAAATGGACCGCAGCCTTGTCTAACTCAATGAAACTATGAGCCATGCCGTGTGGGGCCACCCAAGATGGACAGGTCATGGTGGAGATGTCTGACAGAATGTGGTCCACTGGAGAAGGGAATGGCAAACCACTTCAGTATTTTTCCTTGAGAACCCCATGAACAGTATGAAAAGGCAAAAAGATAGGACACTGAAAGATGAACTTCCCAGGTCGGTAGGTGCCCAATATGCTACTGGAGATCAGTGGAGAAATAACTCCAGAAAGAATGAAGAGATGGAGCCAAAGCAAAAACAACACCCAGTTATGGGTGTGACTGGTGATAGAAGCAAAGTCTGATGCTGTAAAGAGCAATATTCCATAGGAACCTGGAATGTCAGGTCCATGAATCAAAGCAAATTGGAAGAGGTCAAACAGGAGATGGCAAGAGTGAACATAGACATTTTAGGAATCAGCAAACTAAAATGGACTGGAATCGGTGAATTTAACTCAGATGACCATTATATCTACTACTGTGGGTAGGAATCCCTTAGAAGAAATGGAGTAGCCCTCATAGTCAATAAAAGAGTCCAAAATGCAGTACTTGGATGCAATCTCAAAAACAACAGAGTGATCTCTGTTTGTTTCCAAGGCAAACCATTCGATATCATGGTAATCCAAGTCTATGCCCTGACCAGTAATGCTGAAGAAGCTGAAGTTGAACAGTTCTATGAAGACCTACAAGACCTTCTAGAACTAACACCCAAAAAAGATGTCCTTTTCATTATAAGGGACTGGAATGCAAAAGTAGAAAGTCAAGAAACACCTGGAGTAACAGGCAAATTTGGCATTGGAGTACAGAATGAAGCAGGGCAAAGGCTAATAGAGTTTTGCCAAGAGAATGCACTGGTCAGAGCAAACACCCTCTTCCAACAACACAGGAGAAGACTCTACACATGGACATCACCAGATGATCTATACTGAAGTCAGATTGATTATATTCTTTGCAGCTAAAGATGGAGAAGCTTTATACAGTCAACAAAAACAAAACCAGGAGCTGACTGTGGCTCAGATCATGAACTTCTTATTGCCAAATTCAGACTTGAAGAAAGTAGGGAAAACCACTAGACCATTCAGGTATGACCTATATCAAATCCCTTATGATTATACAGGGTATGATCAGGCTTCATTTATTCCATTTATCTCTAGTGACATTAGCTTAAAGGACACAGGAGGGGCAAAAGCCAAGGGAAAAAGAATGACTGGGGCGAAAAATGAAGCAGAGACTTGTGATCATTCTGCATTATCATGGTGATCGGAAAATTAGTTTTCATCTTTAAGACATTTGCCTTCCCCTATATAGGTTCCAGACACAAATTTTGATTCTGCATCATCAATTTCTTTTTCAGGAAAGTCAACAGCCCTTTCCCTGAACTAAGAGCAACTCTGGCTGAACATGGAGGTCCAAAAATCCACTCTGGCTTGGACTGGACTAGGTGTGAGCCAACAGGGTCAGATAAGAGAGGAAAACTGGGTCCCCAGAGCACCACTAACTAGAATTTTGGTTTCCCAACCAGTTGAACCCTCTTCCTCTCCTACCCCCGCCAGGCCTGAGGAAACAGCACTGGTGATTGATGCATCCACAGGCAGCCCACACCACGGGGCTGCCAATTTGTCTGCTAATCTTTGCTTTTTTCCGAGAATCATTTTCCTCTTCCTGGAATCAGATCCAATGTTTAAGGTAATGGAGCAGCAGACTTAAACCCTCAGAGAAGATTTGGTCTCTGTGCCTCTTTTCATCCCCACTGCCCTGACCCTAGATTGAGTCATCTGAAGAGTCAGTCACCTGTACTATTGCAGTGCTTGCTGCCGTGCTCAGGCACTCGGTCATGTCCGACTCTTTGCAACCCCATGGACTATAGCCTGCCAGGCTCCTCTGTCCAAGTTAGTTTTCTAAAATGTGTTTCTAATCATGTCACTCCTACTGTTTTTAAAAGATCTTTGAGTAACCCAATTACATGGACTATTATTGAATAAATAAATTTGCTCTGTTAGTATCAAATTCCCCATTATCCTTATTTCCTGTCTTTATAGCCTTCACCACGATTTCAACCTATCTTACTTATGTGTTTTCTTACTTATTGTCTGTCTCCCTCTTCTGTTGGAATGAAGTTTCCGTTTGATCAATGTTCTTATCTGTCTGTCCCCAAAACAGTGGCTGACAATGTTAGATAATAAATATTGACTGAATGAAGGACTCAATAAATCAAATTCTGTTAGCCACAGTTAATTCTTTTTTTCATAAATGAACTTTATTTACTTTAACGATTACAAATGTAATACATGCTTACTGTAGAGAAACTGGAAAGTACAGAGAAGTAAAAAGAACATTAAAACACCCATAATCCCACCACATTAAGGCAAACACTGTTCACATTATGTTCTATCTATGCCTGTTTAAAGACCAAGATCTTTATCAAGAGTGCTGGCCACGAAGCACAATAGCCAAGGGGAGTGAGGGCAATTAACAACTGAGGAGGTCACCCAAAGGTCAGAGCTAGAAATTTCACACTAAGGGACAAGACAATGGCCACTGACAATAGATCAAGACTTCAGAAGTTGACAACAGAAGAACAAGTTGGGTTATGGTAAGAATGTAGTGAGATGATGCTTGTCAAGAGTTTAGCCCACTATCTGTCACATAGTACATAAACAATAAACATTAGCTATTACTAAGATTATTACTATGGGTCAAAACGAATGGTTCAGGATGGAGACTATAAACAGGACAAGGGCCTTGGAGACCAAATTTAAGTGCTATGAGTTGGGGCATATAGGGACAAGTATACTGGATGAAAAGGATGGTATTGGAGTGGGCATCACTCTCCTTATGGGCTCCCTTGCCAGGTGAAATGGGACCAGGGCTTCCTCAAGTTTGCCTGATGACATGTGGCAAGACACTCTAAGGTGTTTTTGAGGTAGGACATAGTTTCTCCTGCCTAGACTTCTCCCTGGACCAAGAATTAGCACTGTCCTTGTTGGTAATGGGAGTTCAGAACCTCATACATTGAACATTCTTGAAGTCCACGTTCTGATTGTTGGGGCAGGTTAAAGGCATGTGGGGTGAAAGAGAAGGTCAAGTCAACCAAGTGAGGGATAGGGTGGGATGCACCTGGAGGGGGTGCTGAAGGGGGAAAGGCCACAAGTTCTAATGATGTAATTGCATGGAATGAGTCTAGGAACCAGTCCTCAAGTTAGCAGCCAAGTTGGATATCACAGGAGAAGAGTCCAGGTAGCATTACTTGTTAGTGGGGGCCTTCTGATGGCCTGTGCTCTTTCGAAGGTGGTCGTGCAGACCCTCTTGAGGGTCTTCATGCTCTTTCAGGTAGTAACAGCGTTTGGGAACATGCTGGTGCTGGGAGTGAGAAAAAAAAAACAAAAACAGCAAATGTAAGAGCCATGCTTACTACGACAAGTGGGGTTCCACCTGGATAATCTCAATCACTTAACATGTCAAGGAACTTGGCCAACGTACCTTATTTGTATAAAAAGTGTGACCAAGGACTAGACTGGTCAAATTCCCTAGTGACCTGGGTCTACAACACATGTGGCTGTAGGTGGGACCCAGCCTCCAAAACATGACCCCTCTTTTAGAACTGGACCTGGAATCAGTAGTAGCAAATTGGGACTGAGCCCAACCAGTCCCCTCAGAAGATTTAGACCTTTACCACCCCCAAACCCTGAGTATCTTAGGTAGGGCAAGGCTCCACAAAGTTAATGGAGTTTGGGTTAATATGCCCAAAACAAGGGCCTAACCAGGCCCGCTGATGAAATTCCAGGTTGAGGCTTATGGTCTAGGAGCTCAATGCCTCCCCCAGCCTCTTCCTTAGTCTACATAAAGGAGCAGGATGCCTTCAATTTTCTATTCAGAAACCTTGAGTGTGTTTCCCCATCATTACCTCCTCGGTCTGCTGCTGGGGGTTCAGTTCATTCTCCATTGCTTCCTCACTATTCCGCTTACAGGGTGATGTCAGAACCTGGCTGGAGCTGCCTCGGGAATTCTTCTCTCCGGCCAGCTGGCACTCGGTATAGAGAGACCTATCTATCAGCTCCTTTAGGCTGCCAGCCACCTTCAGGAAGATCCGGCCCATTTTGGTGGCAACAGCTTCAGAGAGTCCTTCCAGGAACCTGGTCCGCAGAATGGCATCAGACCAAGACAAATGTCGGGCCAGCAGAAGGAAGTCAGTGGCATACTGCCTGACCGACTTCTGGCCCTGCTTGGGATGGCAGAGAACTGCACTGAGGATGTCAATTTCAGACAGGGAGTCATATAAGCCCTGGGATCTTCTCAGGAAAGATTTATCTTCACTGGTGAGGGGGTTTCCTACCTCCATCTGCAAGATGGACCACCTCTCTGCTGCCCCCAGATGAAGAGACACGAGAAAAGCCATTTTCTCTGAATCATTCAAAAATCCCTTCATTTGCTTCTCCTCATCAATCTCCACCTCCTCTTCCACAGGGCATGAACCCCGGGCTGCTTCTTGTTCTTCTAAGAGGTAACAGAGTGCTGGGGTCAGCATGCCAAAAGATGGGACTTCCTCTGATGGTGGCTTTACTGTTTTGGGGGGGGTGGTCGTCGCATGTGGTGTGGACTTTGATCCCGAGGCTGTGACATTGATGCGAGGGGCAGATGTTTCCCCAGAGTCTGTGGCTTTGATTCCCAAGGTGGACATCATTCCAGGGGCTGCCATTTGGGATGCGAACATGGCTCCTGGGACTGTGGCCCTCATTAGTGGCATGGACATCCCCCCAGAGGATATGGGTCTTAGAAGTGGCATGGACATCATTCCAGAAGCTGAGGCTCTCATAAGTGGTGTGGATGTGGCTCTGGAAGCCGAGGCTCTCATCAGTGGTGTGGACATCTTTCCTGAGGTTGTGTATGTTGTTTGTGGCAAGGACGTTGATCCAGAACTCACAACTCTTGTTTGCAGTGTGGACATTGCTCCAGATGACAGGCTTTTCATTAGTGGTATGGATGTCTCTCCAGAAGCCATGGCAGACATCAGTGGCATGGGTGTTACTCCAGAGGCCACAGCTCTCACGGATGGCTTGGACATCCCTCCCGAGGCCATGGCTGTGGTTTGTGCGGTGGCCATCTTTCCAGAGGCTGGACCTCTCATGAACTCTGTGGACACATCTTCAGAGACTGAGGGTCTCCTTGGGGGTGTGCACATAATTCCAGAGACTGGAGCCCTTAATAATGGCGGGGACATCACTCCCAAGCTGGGGGCTCGCATGGATAGCGTGCACACCTCTGCAGATGCTGCTGTGGGCATCTGTGGTGCAGATGTTGCTCCAGGGGCTGGGGCCCTCAACAATGGCATGGGCACCCCTCCAGAGGCCACAGCTGTCATTTGAGGCGTGGACATCACTCCAGAGGCTGTGGATCTCATGAGTGGTGTGGACATCGGCCCAGAGATTGGAGCCCTCATTTGTGGCATGGACATCATGCCAGAGGCTGTGGCTGTTCTTTGCGGAGTAGACATTGCTCCATAAGCTGGGGCTCTCAGAGGGGTGGTGGCTATCTCCCCAGAAGTTGGGGATCTCGTTAGTGCTGAGGACATCTCTCCAGAGGATGAAGCTCCTGTGAGAAGTGTGGACACCTCTCCAGGGTTCGAGGCTCTCATCAGGGGTGTGGATACTGCCCCAAAGCTTGGGGCTCTAATTTTTGGTGTGGACATCACTTCAGAGGCTGGGGCTCGCATCTGCAGTGTGGACATCCCTCCAGAGGTCATGAATCTTTTGAACGACATGGACATCCCCCCAAAGTCTTGAGTGCCTATTGGCTGACTGGGCATCTTTCCAGAGACTGTGGATCTCATTAGCACTGTGGGCATGGTTCCAGGGCCCGGGGCTCTCATTAGGGGCACGGACATGCTTCCAGAGGCTGCGGCTGTCATTTGTGGTGTGGACACGTCTCCAGAGGCTGGGGCTCTCATTAGTGGTGTGGACATCCCGGCAGAGGCAGTGTCTGTCATCTGTGGCATGGACATGGCTCCAGAAGCTATGTCTCTCATTAGCATTGTGGAGATCTCTCCAGAAGCTGCAGTTGTCATTTGCTGCATGAACATTGCTTCTGAGGCTTTGGTTGTTGTTAGTGGCTTGGACAATGCTCCTGAGGCTGTAGCTTTCATCAGCGGCACGGACATCACTCCCGGGGCTGTGTCTCTCGTTAATAGTGAGGACATGGATCCAGAGGCTTTGGCTGTCATCTGTGGGGTGGACATGGCTCCAGAGGCTCTCATTTGTGGTCCGGCTGTCACTCTCAAGGCTGTGGCTCTCCTTTGTGACCTAGATGTTGCTCCAGAGACAGGCGCTTTTATTTGCAGTGTGGGCACTGACCCAGAGGCTGGGGTGGTCATTTGTAGCATAGATACTGTTTCAGAGATGGGGGCTGTGCTGGGTGGGATGGACATTGCCCCCAAAGCTGGAGCTCTCATTCGTGGTGTGGACTTTGCCCCACTGGCTGGGACTTTCATAAAGCCCGTGGATGTGGCTCCAGAAATTTGAGCCGTTGTTAAGTGTGTGGACATTCCTCTAGAGGCTGCAGTTGGCACTGGCTCTGCGGACATGGTTCCAGAGGTTGTGGCTGTCATCAGTGGGGTGGACAGTGCTGCAGAGTCTGGGACTGTCTTTAGCAGCATGGACATATTGCCAGAGGCTGGGGTTCTCATTCGCAGTGTCGACCTTGCTCCAGAATCTGAGGCTCTCGCTGACGAAGCAGACATCTCCCCGGAGGCTGTTGCTCTCGTTGGTGGAGTAGACACAATCTGAGAATCTAGATTTTGTGTTAACTGTGAGGACATAGCTCCAGAGCTTTGGGCTGGCATCAGCTGGGTGGGCATCCCTCCAGAGCTCAGAGCCATCATTAGCAGTGGGGACACTGCCTCAGCATCTGGGGCTGGCTTTGACAAGATGGGCATTTCTCTAGCCTCGGGGACTGACAGGAGTGGTGAGGATATGGCTCCGGAGCCTGGAGCTGTTGTTAGTGGTAAAGACTGTACTGCAGAGTCTGGGCCTGACATTAGCTGGGTGGACATTTCCCCAGAATCTTGGGTGCTCGTTAGCTGGGTGGACATTGCTTCAGAAGTTAGGGCTGACATTATCAGTGAGGAGATCGCTTCAGAGTCTGTGTCTGACATGAGCAGTGAAGAGATCTCTCCAGAGACCAGGGCAGTCATTAGCACTTTGGACATTGCTTCAGTGTCTTCATCTGTAATTTGCAATGGTGACATTCCTTCAAAGCCTGGAGCTGGCGTTGGCTGTGTGGACATCTCTCTGGGGTTAATATCTGGCATTAGCAGTGGGGAGAGCTCTCCAGAATCTGGGGCTAGCATCAATGGTGTGGCCATTGCTTCAGAGGATGAGGCTGACATTGCCAGTGGTGATATGTCTTCAGAATCTGGTGTTGCCGTTAGTGCTGTGGACATTGTTCCAAAGTCAGGAATCATCAGCCCTGGGGACATTAATCCATACTCTGAAGTGGACAGCAATGGAGACAATGTTCCAGAATCTGAGGCTGGCATTAGCAATGGGGAAAGCATCCCAGAGTCTGAGGTTGGCATTAACAATGGGGACAGAGCCTCTGAATCTGAAGTTGGCATTAACAATGGGGACAGTGCCCCAGAGTCTGACAGGAGCGGTGAAGACACAGCTCCAGAGTTTGCTGTTCCCATTAGAGGTGTGGCCATGGTGTCAAAGGCTGGGGATGTCATCAGCTGTGTGGACATCCCTCCAGGGTCTGATGCTGAAGTTGAGACCATAGGCTGGACACTAGAAGGCAGAATTTGGCCTTCTGCTGTGTTCTCCTGCGTTGGTCCAGAGAAGGTCATCTCCCTATTTTGGGTGTCGCCATTTTCCTCCCTCAGCACATTGCTGAACTGCAGTGAATTTAAGGGTATTGATGTATCTGCCATGGCCAAAGGACAGTGTGTAGAGAACCTCTAAAGCAATTATATCAGGGGTCCTGCTGAAGCCCAAGTGGCAAGAAAATCTGTAAACAGGAAACAAGTTTAGCAGTCAAAAGGCAAATCAAAAAAATGGGGAAATAGACAAATGACTCCGTGATGGAGACCTCTTATGTGTTTGCTGGCTCTGTGGCATCAGAGATGGGCCTCTCAGGTTAAAGAAGCTGTATGGCATTAAACAAATTCGAAGCTGGAGCAACTATCCTTTCCACCTCTATCCTTTTCAAACTAACCTGCTCAGTCACACGGCACACACACTCAGTTTATAAAAGCTATCAACACTGGCAACTTCAGCAGCCCAGAGCCTGGGAGGTCCTGGTTGAAATGAAACAGCAGCACCACCTTCTGGAAAATTGTGAGAAGTGCAGGTTCCTGAGCTATGCTCTCTTCCCACCATAGCACTAGCAAGCCAGCCAAGGGCCTGGATGAGAACACCTTTCGCCCCAGGATAACTATTAGTTCCTAGTGCTCACTGAGTCCTGCTAATGCTTTAATCCCCATTTTACTACTCTAATGGACCTAAATGTCTTCCTCAGGAAAAGGAAGGCATTTAACTGACCAATGAGAGTAGCATTCCACAAACTGAAATTCCTGTTTATTAACATTTTGATTTTTAATAACAAAAATCACCACTACTACTACCACCTACTGCTCACCTAGTGTGTTCAAGGCAGTACACCTTAGCATCTGCAGTGTACCAGGATGTAGAAGCATTACACACTGGAATCTTACAATAGTCGTATTATTCCCATTTTACCAGTGCACTCAGATTAGTTGGGATTGGGGTTAGAATAAGACCACTGAAACACTAGAAACTGTTTGTCTTTGACTATCACTTACTCCTTGGGGTTGCCTAGCCTTTGGCATCCCTAAGGCTACATTCAGTTATCTCTCTGATGTCCTAGATCATGGTTCACTTGAAGCTCAGTCTATAGGAAGTACAAACTTCAAGCTTCTCTGACAACTGGGTAAGAGTGAGTGGGTAAGCCCAGAGCCTCACCCCTCCAGCCCACTCTCATAAGCAGCCTCCAATGGGGCTTCTTGGCACAGAACTTGGAAACTAACACACACATGACACAATGTTGACATGTCCCCTCAGCCTGCTCATGCCCCCAGTGGAACACTTGCTCATTTGGGACAATGTCATAAAACTCATCAATCTGGTGCAGCGTGCCTCCATAATAATATTGAGAATGCTAGCAACAGAAGTGCCAAATGCTCAACATCTCTTGAGCATATGATGACTGGCAAGTACCCTACTGGGCACTTTACATGCACTCTCTTACTTGGTCCCCACAGCAACACTGAGAGATTTTGGTCATCCTCAGTGACGGTCATCCTCAAAATCCTCATCTTACAAAGGAGAAAACTAAGATCCAGAGAGGCTTCATAATTTGCCTGCAGTCACTTGGATTCCCAGGCCCACCCAACTCCAGAGACCCCTACTCTTCTCTGCTGTGCTATAATGATCCACCTTATCTGAAACACTGGCCTCATGTTAGGACCGTGGTTACTCTAATAATTGGTGCAATGGGAAAGATGGGTCAAAAGGGAAGCCGTAGCTGACCACCCCCACCTACCACATCTTCAGAAAAATCCCTGAACATGCCATAGTTTCCCACCAGGCAAAACCCGGAAAGATCTTACCTTGCCAGTCAGGGAGAAGAGAGGGAGTATGTCCTTTGCGCCCCTAGTTGTTTTGGTCTGGCCAATTTACTTATGCCCCATGCCCAGCCAGTTCATTAAAGTAAGACCCAGTACCAGCAGCTGTTCTCTGCAATCTCCCTTAGCTATCCCCTGCCACGCCCCCCTCCTGCCCGCCAGCCAGCCAGCCTGCCCACCCGCCCACCCGCCCCACTGCTCCTGACTTGCTAGTGCTTGCTCTGTCTCTCTGGTCCCAGATTCCTGCCTCTATATAGGCTCTGACATTTGCCTCTGGCCGCGTTTCACTTGACAGCCCTCCAGAAGCTCCACTTTAGCACTTGGCCTATGCAACTCCACCCTTCTTCCCCTCGCCCCCAGTAGCTGCCACCAGGCCACTCTGCCCACCTCTGGCCATCCCAAAGGAAAGAGGAGAGTCACACAAGTAAAGAGATGAGACCGAAAGGGTCTTGGCTCAGGAAATGAGACATTCTCTCTGTGGCTGAGTGGACACCAGGGTCGTGGGAGCCAGGCGCTACCACCAGTGGGCCGTGGAAGAGCAGGTAGGGGATAGAGGGAACAGGGCTGGAGGCTGAGTGGAGCAGTGGAGAAGAGTGGGTTCAGGTGCGGGTAAACCAGGGTTTGGAAGGATGGGCCACGGGGCTTAAGAGAGCCCAGCAATGGTGACAACTAAAAAGCCAACTGGCCCTAGTGTCAGAGACTCAGTGGGAAATCTTGCAACCAGCTACCCTGCCATAGGGTTAGAATTCAACAATGAGGCTCCAGGGCATCCAGACAACTGGCAAGAAAAGCATGCCAATCTTAAGCATACCAGGTGAGAGCTTGCTCATAGAAGCAGGACTTTAGCCTGCTTTCTAGAACTGGGGCACAAGATCAGAGTAAAATTAACAAAAAGGTTTGCCAGAGCCTTCTGAATAAGGAGCCCTCCAACCCTTATACTAAGGGCAGAAATGGTCCCTGAGCCCCGAATAGGGCAAAGCCTTTAGATGAAGTTGAAGTACCCCAGGGACTCAGAATCTAGGGGCTGGGGGGAGGCATTCAGCTTGTTATAAACCTCCCCATGCTCCAACAACCAAAGATAATTATCACCCCACAATACCTGGGCACTCAGGCTAAGCACCGCACTTGTTTTATATCCTTCACACCTCATGGCCACACCTGCAAGGCAGGCACTAATACCATTCCCATTTATTTTATGCTTTAGAAATTTTTTCCTTCATTTTCTTTTTTCAATTTTCTTTTTTATTGAAATACAATTGATTTATAATGTTATGTTAATTTCAGGTGTTCATCAGTGATTCAGTTTTATTGTATATATGTGTGTGTGTATATAATATATTCTTTTACAAATGGTGAGAGGTGCTTGGAGAAATTGTAACCAATATCATAGAACCAGCACATGGCAAAGCCCTGATATGAGCCCAAGTTAGTCTGATTCCAGAATCAGACTAATTTCCTCTCTTGGTAAACAGACAAGTGATTAGAAACACTCCCCAAGTACCACCGTGCTCTTCCTACCCCCACTAATGGCTGAATCATCATTGTGATAATAATAATAGTAATAATAATAATACCAACTGACTTGGAACTCTTGCTACATGCCAAGAACTACGCTGAGGGTTTTACATGCATTCTCTCATTTGATCCCAACATCTATCCTGTAAGCTAGGTGTTTTTAATTCTCAGTTTACAGATAAGAAAACTGAGTCTCGGTGAAGTGAACTGACATGACCAAAACCATACAGCTCCATTTGACTCCAGAACTCACTGTAGTATACTACTCAAAGGGAAAACTTCCAGTCACTCTCCCCCTACCCTAAACCAAAAAGTACTCACAGGGAACCCAACAACAACAATTATTATTATTATTATACTTAATAATAACAGCTAAGACTTACTGTGCCAGGCACTGTGCTAAGCACTATACATGCAAAATCTCATTTGCTGCTCACAGCTGCCCTATGAGATAGGTATTATCACTCTCATTTTCAGATGAGGCACAGAGAGCTTAGTTAGCTTTGCCAAGGTCACATAGCTAGAAAGCACTGTTGTTTATGATCATAAAAACTTGGAAATTACCTAAATGCCAGCATTAGAACCCAATCCACTGAATGATTAAACAAATCATTGTACATCTCCAGTGTCCAGTGAAAATGAGTATCTTATTTTTATAAAATAAATATGTATATTTTTGCAGAGAAAAAAAATACAGTTTGGAAAGATGTATACCAAAATGTTAACAGTGACCATACCTGAGTGACTGGATTAAAGAGAATTTTTACTTTTGTTTTTCTTAGCTGTATTCTCTCATCTGTCCATATAAATATTATTGTATTAGAAGAAAAAAATATTTTTCTTTCTTTTAAAAGGTATGTTCCTCTACAGTTCTATCTCTAGCCCTCTCCTCTCCTCTCTCTAAGGGCCCCCAACATCTCCCCACCCAAGTAACCTTTCTCCTCCAATAGGCTTAATTCTTGTATCACTGAGATCCTTGGTCAGTAGTGACCTCTGAAAACTGTCTCTAATGGCTTATTTTATTTTTTATCATTACTTTTTAAAAATCCAATTTCTTATTTTTCTACTTTTATTTATGCCTAAGAATTACACAAGTAATCTAGGAATATATTCTCAGGATAAAAACTTGAAATCCTACCTACAGATAAAGCCAGTCCTGCACCTACCCCACCCCACCCCATCCCCTCAAGTTCCATTCCTCTGTCTGTTCACAGTTGGGTGTGTCTCCTTCCAAACTTTTTCTAGCTGCAATGGCATTTGGAGTTCATATCATGCAATTGCTTGCAAAACCTAGGGTGTGCAAAGAGCTCCTGTTAGAAAACCACTCTGACTCTGGACATCCAGGAGTTCAAGTTCTGGTTCATTGTGACCATTAATCATCAGCCGTCTTCTAAGGTGGCTATCTAGCAAGAGTGCTTGCAGGCTCAGGCCATTTGGGTCCCAGATTTTCATTTTGTTCGTGCCAGTGTCTCTATAGACACAGAGAGGGGAGGCCTACTAAGGAAGGAAAAGCCCAGAAACTGCTGCTTAGCATCTCAGATCTCTCACGTCTGGCCCAGTCTACATTGATCAATACAGCTAGTAGGAAGTGTCACATGCCTGCTGCCTCACAAAAGGTAATTGAGTTTGGGCTAGCTGCTCAGGGAAATAAGAATAAACAAGAGACAGTTCAATATGTCAACAAATAGCTCTCCAGCTCTTGAAAATAAACTTTTCCTGAGATTCTGCATGATAGCCTCTCCCTGCCGGCACTAGCAAGCAAGAATTAAGATAACAGAAAAGAGACAACCTCAGGGTAGAGAAAGACTTGATCTACTTGAGGGTCTGCCACCTCCCTCACCCCATTGCTCACCCCACTTCTCCAATAGCCTTGATGCTTAAAATGCCCACCTGGCTCTTTATAAATCGAAGGGGGAAAGAGCTTGCATTCACGGAATCCTCACTCTGCCAGGCACTGGGTTAAGCTCTTTACATATATCACATCATTTATCACACAACAAACCAATGAAGTGGGTTTTTTAACCCTAATTTTATAAATCAGCTTTAAAAAAAAAAACAAGTGGAGAGAAAATAAAATCAAGTAACTCACCTGGGCTCCCACAGCCGAGAGGGGGTGAAGCTGGGCTTGTCACTCGCGACTGTCTGACTCAGCTGGTGCTCTTAACTCAAAGGAGAGTCACACACTGTCTTCGAGTCTCTGAAGGGCTGTCATATGGAAGAGAGGGTAGGTGTGTTCTGGGTAGCTCCAAAGAGAAGGATTTGACTGTTAGTTGGGAATTACACTTTCATTGGATGTGCTGCAAATTCCCCAAACAACATGTATATGCATGTCCAACTCTATAGGGAAAAAAAACATTATAAGAAGAGCAAACGGAACTGCCTTGCATAAGCTGCTGTCCTGTGCAATCGGAGAGAACAGGAGGGATATCAAAGGATTGCACATGGGCAGCATCCCAATTTTCTTAAAGAAGGAAACTACAGACCAGTATACCGTAAACTCCAGAGCTGTAAGCTTGATCTCAATCCTTGGAGAGATTCTGCCGCAGATTATGAAGCAGGTAATTTATAGCACTTAGAATGGAAGTGGTGATAGAAGGTACCTAGAGGTTCTAGCAGAACTGAAACCAATTAAGCCAGGTTCCCAAGACTGGCAGCTATCACAAACCAAAAATCTGGGGAGACTGACAGTAGGTTGCCAGGTTTTTATTTCTCCAAATAAAGGAACAAGCAAGACAAAACAACCTCAAATTATCATTTCCTAGAAAGGGTTTTCTTTAAACACAAAAAGAGAAGCAAACAATCTCAGAATAAAGGACAGTTCTTTCAGTGAAATAGGTTTTGCTTTACAGAACACTGGCTACATCGTCCTCAGGCTTTCTCATTGCACCCGAGGACTGCAATAATTTTCCTGGAGGATGGGCATTTATCCAAAGACCTTCTTTAGGGAATCCCTCACAGTGAAAATATCAACAAAGATAAGATCAGATACCTGTAAGACAGGAAATCTTTCTGGCCAGAACTGGGAAGAACAGAGTTTGACCTTAGCCTAAGTGAGGATATTAACATACATAAAGTGTCCACATAAAGGAGCATGAGAGAAATAGAACTTGCCAAGTGCAAATTCAAGCCCTGCTGGGCAGGACTTGGCCAGCACATTTGACTTTTGCCATCCCTTGGACCACCCAACTGTCCTGTAGGAATATTTGCCTGATGCCATTAAGCATTTGGCTCACAAACCAGTTTCTGACTTGAGACACTCCAAGCAGCCTTCAGACTATTACTGGTCTCTCCAGGGAGAGTTCCTAAAGGCAAATGAATTCTCAATTGGCTCAATACTATAGCCAGACTGGGGTTCTACCACAATCTAGAAGCAGCTTCTAGCCTTGGTCCCATCCTGTTCAATCCTCTCATCAATGGTGTGAAGAAGAGCATAGATGGATCTTTTACACAACTATTCTAGCGCTGAGGAGAATCTCTATGTTTGGCCTAGGAAGTAGATTTACATTTTTAAATCCCATGGTTTATAATCTATGTCTCTGCCTTTGGGCATTTTCTCTCCTGTTCTTCGCTGCCAATACCGGAAGTCTCTGCAATGTGTGCTCTTTGTGGAAAATGCTTAGTGACGGTATGGCTGCTATGAGCTCTGCCTGCTGAAGAACAGGTAGGTTTTTCTCTACAAAGTGCTGAGCCTTCATCTCAGGCCTGCCATCTTTCCTCAGGTAACTGGTGTCAGTGGATACTTCTTGAATTAGAAAAGAGGACAGACTAATGTCCTCATATTTGTAGAATCGGCCCTATTTCCAAAAGAGCGTCAATTGGACTTTGACCTCATCTATTGACCTTGACCTTATTTCTGAAGGTGAAGGCAGAGCAGTTTACAGTACCTGCCATACTCCCTCAAACTGCATTTCTCTAAGTGTGGTTGGGAAGCCCTTTGCATTAGTCATTCTTCTGTGAGGACTGTTAAAATGCAGATGCAGAGTTGGGAGGTGGGGCTCCACATTCAGAGAGTCAAACTCAGTAGGTCCAGAGTGAGGCCAAGGAATCTGCATTTTGACCCAAGTGATTCTGAAACCCTCTAGAGTTTAAGAACAGCTGGCTTAGGGATCTGGACACCCTGGATATTATTTTTAATTAACTAATTTATTTTAATTGGAGGATAATTGCTTCACAATATTGTGATGGTTTCTGCCATACATCAATATGAATCAGCCACAGGTATACATGTATCCCTTCCATCCTGAATTTAATATCAAATAAACCAGGATTCCAACTCCCAGCACTGGCCTGTTATCTTTTCTGTAAAACAGGGATAATAACGGTACCTACCTCACAGGATCTTTGAATGTTTTAAACACAAAACATGCGTCAAGGGTCTGGCACCTAGTTGAAGCTCAGTCACCTCTCCTGGGCCTGCTTATTTGTGAGCCCTGCTGCCTGTATTCTGCCCCTGTTGCCAACTGCTCACTCTTTCTAGGTCTGGTATTCAAGCTCCCCAAGCGAGAGACTCTCATTGGTCCAAATTTAGTCACCACTGTGCTTGTTGGGCAAAGTTCTCATCCCACGTTCCCTCCTAGGCAACTTGCCAGCCTATAGAGTGACTGCTCTTGGATCAGATGCCCTCTCCTGGCTCAGTCGGCTATTGGCAGGGAGAAGCAGGGTCACGTGGGTACCAAACATAGCCACCTATTCATAAGAAACTGCTCCTTCCCTCGGCTAGGGTCTGCGGATGGAAACTCTTTAGAAGGGGCCTGTGGGTGTGGCAGGAATTCTGAGGCTTAGCCCATCCAGTACACCTAGGCTTCTCATTTATCCAGCCTGCCAAAGGAATGAAGCATTCAAGTTCACTGAAGTCTCTATTTAATTCCTACTTTTCATCTCCATCAGGCCAGGAATACCAGTTTTCAAAAAACTAGACACGGTGAAGGAAAAAAAAAGAATACCTTAACCCTAAGAATGAGACTGTCTGTGTCTAGAACACGTTCTTCAGTTTTCAAAGCTCTTTCACATCTATTTCCTCATCACAGAGTCTGTAAACTAGCAGCCACAGGCTGGATTCAGACTGTAGAAAAGGATTTTATTTGACCCCTACAATGTTTTTGCCATTTTTTAAAGTATTGCTAACATTTGAAAGTCAGGAGATTTCACCTACATAATGCGGGAAAAACAGAAAACTCAGATCCTGGTTCTGAGATGGGAACAGTCAGGTGGAGCTGGGTAAGCTGCTCCTTGTAGATGGACCACTGGCTCACCATTTTGCCTCAGTACCCACCAGCCACTGACTTTTTCACAGTGACTTGCTTGGCCCCTGTGGGCCTTTGAAGCCTCATTTTAACCCCATCGAGCTTGTACAGAAGATGGTTAAGAGCACAGATTCTTAGGCTGAACTGTCTGGGTTAGAATCCCAGTTTTGCCCCTCACTGGCTTTGGGACTCTGCTCAGGTTATTTAACCTCTCTGAGCCTCAGTTTCTTCATCTGTAAAATGGGCATGATGGTGATAATAATAATGCCCAGCTTATAGGGTTATTGGCCCAACTAAATCAGTCAATGTGTACAAACTGCTTAGAACCATACCTCGCACATGGCACACACTAAAGAAACGTAGTTTAGTAGCTAAGTCATGCCAACCCTTTGTAACCCCATGGACTGTAGCCGCCAGGCTCCTCTGTCCATGGGATTTCCCAGGCAAGAACACTGGAGTCGGTTGCCATTTCCTTCTCAAGGAGATGTTCCTGACCCAGGGATTGAAGCCAGGTCTCCTGCACTGACAGGTGGATTAGTTACGGCTGAGCCACCAGGGAAGCCCAAAGAAACATTAGCTTCTTTCATTGTCCACAATTTCTTACCTGGCTTTTTGACATCCAAAGGATTCTGAAAACTGAAATTTTGTGGCAAGCTCATATGGTAGCCAAACTGGGCCTGAATTGTTTTGTGTGTTATTCGCTCAGTCAGTCATGTCCTAACGTTTGCAACCCCATAGACTGTAGTCCACCAGGCTCCTCTGTCCATGGAGTTCTCCAGGCAAGAATCCTGGAGTGGGTTGCCATTCCCTTCTCCAGGGGATCTTCCCAACCCAGGTATTGAACCTGGGTCTCCTGCATTGCAGGCAGATTCTTTGCTGTCTGAGCCACCAGGGAAGCCCAGGCTATTCATTTATCCCATTGAGAAATATTAGTGTGATTGATGACAGAATACTTGCCCCAGATTCCACAAGGGGTATTATATATGTTATAGGTACCATATTGCTTTACTAAAATCTAAAAAAAAAAAAAAAAAAAAACTCATGAAATCCAGAACATATGTAGTCTCAATGGTTTCAGATAAAGGATTGTAGACCTGTATTATTATTAATTTGTATACCCACTTGACAGATGGGAAAACTGAACTCCTGGGCACTAAGCAACTGATCGACAGTCCTACAGCTTGGAACTGGACATAATGTTGACCCCTATGCATAAAGCCCCTAGTGCCTAGTGCTGCGGTATGCACTGGGCTCACTGTAGGCGTGTTGATACAGGCTACCAGTCAGGGTCCCCTAAGGAACTGAAGCCTGCCGTCAAATACTGAGAGAGACAAACCCTCCCCCTAGTAGCATTCTTGTGACCCTTGGCATTAATCTTCACTATTGATATCACTGGGGCTTCCCCAGTGGTGCTAGTGGTAAAGCACCCACCTGCCATTGCAGGAGACACAAGAGACATGGATTTGATCCCTGGGTCGGGAAGATCCCATGGATGAGGTCATGGCAACCCACTCCAGTATTCTTGCCTGGAAAATTCCATCAACAGAGGAGCCTGGTGAGCTACAGTCCAGAGAGTTGCAGAGTCAGACACCATTGGGTTAGGATTAGAATGGGGATTACTGTCTTCATTTTACCCTGAGATCCAGCGAAGAGAAGTGACTTGTCCCAGATCGCTCAGCAAAAGACAGGCAGATCTAGAGCCAGAAACCAAATGCTCTGCTTTTTTCTTCTTAAACTCCAAGGCTGATCCAAGGGAGATGTGTGCTATACTTTTCACATACTGACCCACACTCTCTGCGGACAATCCTAAAATTTCAACACACCTGATTAAAGGAGAATGACCCAAGATCTTGCAAATATCAAAATGAGACCATGTGACTGAGTGGACCTCAGCCTTCCCAGTACCATAGGCAGCATTGTATAAACACCATCCAGTCAGAAGCCAGGGAGGAGAGATTTCTCAAATCCCAAGAAAATCACAGAGACCCTACTGTTTGCCCCTCTCTGTTGATTTTTTAGGTGCTGACATTTATTTTGTCAAAGGTCAAAAGAAATGAAAAATCTACTGGAAGGGGAATTACATCAGTTATGGAGCAGCATCTTAAAGAAACCTTTGCACAGTATCAGTTCCCATGTTGGAAATGCAGAAAATAGAGCACTGCTATTTCATACTGTCGGTGCATCAGAGACCTGGGAATGAGAACAGCATCCCCAGGAACTCCTGCCAGCCCCCAACTCTGCACAGGGGAGCTTTCTGACACCACCAGCCACTTAACCAAGTTGGAAGAAAGAAGGCAGGCCATGCCCCAGGTGACCTCACGTCTCTCCTAAGCTCATGGCTCGAGTTCCTCCTACCAACAAATCCGCACTTTGATCACACACCCACAGCGACCCAGATCTTTGAATTCAGCAATTCTTTCTCAGGTTTCAGCGAGGCATTGGCAGCCTGAGCTATTTTGGGACACTTTCTCTGCTGTGGATGCCACTTTCGGAATACGCCAGAAACACGCTCAGCACTAGGAGCTCTCCATCCTGGACCTGTTTTCGGGTTTGCTTGCGCTCTCTCTTCCTCTGGGCTGATCGTTTGGAGGACAGTCATTCTTGCCAGCCTAATCCCAGGAGCCTGACTACCTTGCTGGGCCACAGGCTCCAAGAGGCAGTGTGGCTGCCAGCACCCTCACGAGAAGGGGTATGGAGGCGCCAGGCAGCCAGGAAAGACAGATGTCCTGGGGAGGTAGAGGGGGTGATCTGAGTTTGGATATGGACTGAAAAAAACAAGAGGAGAGGGCGACAAGACTTTCCAAACATCTTATTTTTACAATCATCACCTCCTAAGCTGATGCAACTGACTCAGCAGGCATTCAGGAACCTGCCTTCTCCATTTTTCTGTCCGAAAATCCTCTGCACCTGTAAGTACCGGGGCTCGTTGTCACTCATACTGTCTTTTATTTGGGGCAGGGAGGGAAGAGCCTGGGGTAGGTCATCAGTCAGGTGTGGGCAGGCCCATGACTTTGGAAGAATTCCTGACACCCTCCCCCACCCCCGGAAGTGCTTCTGAGTTCGGAAAATGAAAATGCCTTTTCGTTCTTTCCCAAACCCCCAGCATACTAGAAATGCCACACAGCCTTCGGGGGTCTTCTGTTGAGCAGTGCTGTGCACATCCAATGGCTCGAGTTGGACTTAATGGGAGAAGCGCACCCTGAGCATTTGAATTTCTTAAATGTGACCTCAGCTACTGTTGTGGGTACAGTCACTGCTGGCTTCTCCATCTTTTACAAAGCAAATTGCTGAAACGGGGCAAGATGTAAACAGGACAGTTGAAATAGAATTTAGCAACTCCTCTGTGTTGAAAAGGGCAGTGGGGCTTGGGCTGATAGTCAGCCCAATTAGAAACGCAGCCACCACACTGCAAGCTCCCTGCTCTGCCGCGAGATGGCCCTTTTCAACATCTTCCCAGTCTGATGGAAAGAGAGGCCAAAATAGACATGGGCTCCCCAGGAAAGGAGGAGCTTTTATTTACTGCTTTCCTGAGACACTGGACATAGTCTCTGGCCAGTTTGTCAGTCCCTGAAGCAGCTCAAACGAGGGCTCCAAAGAGTCCTAGATGACAGAGCCCACCCCTGTTACCTGCCCCAACACCAAAGCATTCTTAGGGCACAGGACATGTTTGGAGGTGAGTGTGAGGGATGCCTTTGATAGGAAATTATCTGGATAAACTTACCAGGATCCATACTAAAAACAGTGTCCCTCTAGGCTTTCCTAATGACTTGATGGGTCATGAATAAGAACATAACAAGGTCAGAAGGTCTTGCCCTTTTTTCCGTATATAGCAGCACAGAAGGAACACTGTCTTTGGCAGAGAAAAAGCAAAACTGGCTACTTTCAATTTCTCAGCCTGGCAAAATCAGCAGCTTCTCATTTGTATTCTGCTAAGAGTCTGAGGAAGATTAGAGGAGAAGAGGGCTCATATCAGTGCCAGAGAAATGAAAAGAGGAAAATCACCCTGTCTAGGGTGGAGATTGGATTTGTTCTCAGGTTATAGAAAGAAACTAGTCTCAGGAGGAATTTGGCTTTGCTTTGACTACTATTGTTTGTGTGGTCTTTGGTAACTCATGGAGCTTAGCAGTCCTTCCAACAGAGCTCTGAGAAAATGATGCTTGCATCATAGAAGTTCATTATCTGGAAGACTTTTTAGTCAAAACCTTGAGTGGTGAGTGAGAGGAGGGAGTTCATTCGATGTGATGGATTCTAAAAAAAATAAGCCAGCTTCTGGCCTGGTGGTAGCCTGAATTTGATGTCTACTTCATGGTATTCCAGGAGTATTAAGAACATTCCCTTGCCCTTCCAAATCTCTCCCTATCCCCACCCAAGGGCTTGAAAATTCTTAAGTCCATAATTTCTTTGATATGGGGCTTTGACACCAGTTAAAATGCCAACTTCTTGGGAGGGTCAATCTGTTAAGACTCACCTGGATGTATCCCATCCTGACGGCAACTCTGATAGCAGAGAGAAGAGAGTGCAGGAACATGAGATTACTGTAGGTACAGAGATAAACCTCAGAGCAGGAGCTGGAAGCAGGACCTAGGTCAAGGCCAAAAGGACCAAGAGAGTCCATTGGCAAAAAGGGAAAGTTCTCATGAAAGTGAAGTACAAGACAACTTACTAAAGGTGAGACTCAGAATTTGGGTAACAAGACAAAGACGCATTTAATGAACCTGGGGACAGGGAAGAGGAAGGAGCTCATCTGCTACAGTGGGATAGGAGATAGAAGGGTTCCCTGCAAAGGCACCCCCGGGCTCAGTTGCCTGAGCCACTGAACTAGGGACTGTCAAAAATGTGAAGAGGCCTTGGTACAAAGAATCAAACAGATCAAATACTCTGGGACCCCTCAGCCCCGGCATTTCTCCAGCCCAAGAGGGTGGATCAAAGGAGCGGATCACATAGGGACTTAGCCTTGGAGCCTCTGCCCGACCTGTTCCTTGGATTGGGAACTCATACCCAAGGGAATTCATGATAGATACAGTCACTCACCTTGTTCACCAGAAGCTATCAGATGCAAAGAGAGGTTGCCCATGCAGAACCACAGGCCCAGGGGAAGGCATCCCCATATTCCTACACCCTTCCTAGGGCCTAATAAACAGAGTTTGGGAGTAAGACTACCTGGGCTGAAATCCTGGCTCTGCCACTCCATAGCTGCATGGCCTTGGGCAAGTCATATAACCTCTCTCAGCCTCATCTGTAAAATGGGCACAATATTAGTAGGATCTATCAAAGAGTGTCATGAAATGAGGTGATGCATGTAAGGCCCAGCATAGTGCCAGGTACGAAATAAATTTCACAAAAATCAGCCACGATTAAGATTTCCAGCTCTCTGCTGTATGAACCATCATCTGAGAATGGGTTACAGCAGCAGGAAGTCCTGCCCAGGGCAGATCTACCACCATCAGGGTTACCATTTCCTTAAAGTAGCTCTCTTCCTCCTTTGCTTCCCGGTCCCACCAGATGAGAGCTTTCCCAAGCCTTTCCTCTCACTGATTTTATATCCACCCCACCCCCCAGCTAGCTAACTAGACAGATTCAGCATTAGGGATCCATGCAATCATTTTCTTGGCTTTCCTCAACCACAGACTGAGCTTTGCTATTCCTTTCCTAGTGATGAGCTGGAGTTATTTCTGGGAGGGTGGGGTCCAGAAGGGTGAAGCTCCCTAGAGAGTACAGAGGCTCAGTCATGTCCAACTCTTAGCAACCCCATGGACTGCAGCCCACCAGGCTCTTCGGTCTATGGGGACTCTCCAGGCAAGAATACTGGAGTGGGTTGCCATTCCCTTCTCCAGGGGATCTTGCCGACTCAGGGATCAAACCCAGGTTTCCGAGCCACTCCAAGCACTCAACAAAAGGAAAGGAGTGCCACCTAAAATTTCAAATCTCTGGTTCCTGTAAAGCTGACTGCAACTGCAGCATCAATACCTAGCCATGGCCACTCCCACTGTGGCTCTCTGATCCTGTGGCTGCTGACCCACCAGCACACACCCCCGACCTCTGTCTCCCATCCTCCCTCCCCCTTCAGGACATCCCGTTGTCTGGGCCCCAAGGTGCTTCAGCTTCAAGAGGATTTCCTTCACTTCCTCTCTTCCCCCTCCCCGCCCACTCCTGAGGATTCACTCTCTTTCAAGGGGTGTGGTGGCAAAAAAGAGCTCTGCTTTCTGTGCAGGCATGCCCTCAGCGTGCTCTCTGCATTCAAGCCCTCCCTGATTCTGCTTGGCAAGGGGGCTGTGGAGGAAGGCCCCCTAGCCACACTTTGGGTACCTGTAGAATTAGCAGACAGGCTTCCAGTCTCAGAGACTTAAGTGAGACCAGTTGTGGAACTACTTCAGTCCAGGAGTTGGCTCAAATGCATATTCCAGCTATAATCTCCATAGAGATACAGAGTGTCTGGGCTTGGGGTTCATCCCTGGAATCTGCATGTTTAAAAAGCGTTCCTTGAGCCACACCTTAAGAAACGTGGTGCTCCATCTTGTGGAATGAGGGCAGGGGATGGGGAGGAAGATCGCTGGACTCCGATTCCTATAACCAGCCCCAGCCTCCATCCTGACTCTCTTACCCAGGAAAGCATGTGTAAATGTCTTCTGAATCCTGACTTCTCATTCAGGCAGCAGCTCCTAGGTTTTGTTTTTGTTTTTGTTTTTGTTTTTTCACAAAGACCCGGAGCAGTTTTAAATATCTGAACTGCAGATCAAAATCATTGATGCTACCAATCTGAAGTGCTAAATGGACAGAGAACTCTTATCTAGAGGTGTTCTGAGCTACTAGAGGCTCTAGAAGGCCTGGTGCTTCCCAGGTGGTAAAGAATCTGCCTGCAATGCAGGAGATGTAGGTTCAGTCCCTGGGTGGGGAAGATCCCCTGGAGGAGGGCATGAAAACCCACTCCAGTATTCTTGCCTGGAGAATCCCATGGACAGAGGAGCCTGGCGGGCTACAGTCCATGGGGTCGCAAAGAGTTGGACACGACTGAAGCAACTGCACACAGAAGGCCTGGGTGGTTAATAGCATGCTGAAGCCACACTGGTAGACTTAGACTCACAACCCAGGCCTCCTATAAGCTGTATGACCTTGAGCAACTTAATCTTTCTGTGATTTGTTTCTTTACCTGTAAAATGGAGATAGTAATAACACCCCCCTCACAGTGTTGTGCATGTGGAATTAGGAATTATTTCGTCTAATGTGTTTAGAACCATGCTGGGCCTACATTAAGTTCTCAGGAAACATGATATGCTATGATTGTTACTATTAATATTATATATATTGTTACTATTATATATATACTTCCCTGGTGGTTCAGACGGTAAAGAATCCACCTGCAATGCAAGAGATGTGGGTTTGATCCCTGGCTTGGGAAGATCCCCTGGAGGAAATGGCACCCCATTCCTGCCTGGAGAATTCCATGGACAGAAGAGGCTGGTGGGCTACAGTTCATGGGGTCACAAAGAGTCAGACACGACTGAGCTACTAACACACACACACACACACACACACACACACACACACAGGGTCTATAATATTCATAAGGAATAAGTGAGTTCATGTGAGTAAAGTGTTCAGAACCACTACTGATGCGGTCCCAGGAATTTAACAACAAATCAAATATCTGTCAAGATGGCAGTTTGGGGTCTCTTACATTCAGAGTGTAACTGAAACTTTCATGACTAACTTGGGGCTTTAGATGTATGGTATTATGGGATTTGGTTAGGGGACCCACTAGGTCTAATTGAAGCTTTAGGGCTCCTAGGAGACCCATGGTAGTTTGCACAGAGTAGATCTTTAGAAATGCCCTTGTGAATGTGCTTCCAGTTCTGCAGCACTGAATACTCGGTTGTTTGCACTGAATGCTCCAGCTGTCATCATATAGCCCTTGCATTTGTCCTTTCTGTCCCAAATCCCTGGTGGTTCATTTATTGGATTTCATCAGAAGACACGCCCCACCAAAGAACCCAAAAGCTGAAGTGATTGTCCTTTCCATGGCTCACCCCCGTGTGACATGAGTTCTGCACACAGAGCACCTCCCTTCACTGGTGGGAGCATAGCCATGGAAAAGGGACACTGGTCTTGAGGAGAAGGGACGGGGTTTCTGGAAGGGGCTGTGTCTTCTCACCCTGGGCCAGTGTCCCCGCCATCACACCCCTTTCATGCTGGGGCTCCCCTGGCTCTGTCCCCAGCCCTGGTCCTGTAGGAGTAAACGGGACAAGAGGTACTCCATCCGGTCCCACAGGGTCAGCTAATGCCACTTAGACCCTGGTGGGTTCTCAGCCCTCAGCTCTCACCCCACTTCCTGCTGGATATGTCCACTAAGTCCCACTGGCAACCCACACCCTACGAGTCCCACTGAACTTGTTGCCTGTCCCCACTCATGCCCCTACCAACCCTGTCTCTGTAAACAGCAACACCAGGGGCCCGAGCTGGAAGCTCAGGGTCATTGTCACCTTTTCTCTCTCCTTAATACTCCACAACATTAGCCCTGTGGTTTCTGTGACATGTCCCTGGAATGGTTTCCTGCTCCCACTGCACACTCCTGAGCCAGAGCTCCTGCCACTTCATGCCTTGAGATGGCTTCCCAATCGGTCTAACCCACTTTGAGCCCCTTTGCTCACAGAACAAGGTGCAAAACTCAGCTGGCCAACAAAGCCTAGTATAAGCTGCTCCCAACCACCTTTCCACCCCCTCTGCTGCTGCCAATCGCGCACCACCCCAACCCCAATCACCCCCACCACCACCCCCACGCCACCCCAACCATCCTCCCGCCCTCTGGAACAGGCTCTTTCATGCAAATACTGCTCCCTCTGCCCAAATGTCCTTCCCCTCCCTCCACTGCTCCTCCTGGCCAAATCCTCCATCCCTCAAAATTCAGCTCAAATGTCCTTCATCTGAAAAGCCCACCTAACTTCTGGATACCAGATCACTTACCATCAGTGCCCGGGTGATGCTGCTCCCTTCGACCACAGCACAGCTGTACCATGAGTATTTATGTGCGCCCCATTAGTCCTGCGAGATGGAGAGGTCCCCAAAGGCTACCAATACAAAGGTATTGGGTTCTCATTTGCATTCTCAGTTGAATACAATAAACTCTTGGCTTCCCTATTTTTAGGTCCATCATGAAAAGAATAGTTGCTACCTCCCAGAGTTAGAAGGATTAACTGAGATAATGTAGATAATGATCAAGAAGATGGCGATGATATGAAGGAAGAATAGTTAGCATCCTCTTGGTGCTTTCTATTAATACCTACCAGACACTGTCTTAAACTCTTTATATGGATGAGAGTCAGGTTAGGTATGCATGTGTTTATGTATAAAGATATAGATGTCATTTAGATGACATATTTATAACATGTATCAAGCACACTGCCTGACACCTAGAAGGAACTCTAGTTTTTCCTTTCTTCCCCCATCTTCCCTATCCTTCACCCTTAGCCCTTGCTACCCATCACTCTACAGGGCTGGGTCAGGAGGGAGGTAAATGCAGGGGTCTCTGAGTTATGGTCCCTGGTAACAGACTGGTTAGCAGAAAAGAGGGAAGCCCTTGGGGTTCCTTTGGACTTAGTATCTAAGCTCAGTCTCTCCATTCAGGTTGTCATTTCTTTAAGAGCAGGGGCTATGCTGGACCCCTGTTTCAGGCCACCATAAGCACTGGCTCAGTGGTGGGCACGCGGCAGGCTCTAAATAAGCTCTTAGTCTGGACTCAGCCTCAGAGGTCCTAGATTTCATCAGTTGCTGAGCCAGGTCTTGGAGTCGTGATTTCCAGATTCTCGGGAGCACAGAGAGCAAAGCCAGCGCCACCCGGTATCAGCCCTCTTGGCAGCGCCCTGCTGGGGACTGGCCACCTGCATCCCAGACACAGCTCTGCCACCAACTGGCCAGGTGACCCTGCGCCAATCTCCCTGCTTGCCTGGGTCTCGGGGTCCTCACCTGTAAAATGCTGCCCCTCTGGCTGTCTGAGGAGGCACAGCCTGCCAGCTGTGAAAGCTCTTTGCCAGAAGTTAAGGTGTTGTTAATTTCAAGTGCTGGGCTTCAGTCAGTAGGAAACATTCAGGAAGCGTGGGTGGAGGGAGAGAGCACGGGCTCGTGTATCCAGGACATATGGGGGCCTAGATTTGTTGTCCTTCTGCTTAGCAGCGTTAGTGATTCAAGCTGGTGCTGCCTGTGGAACACTCTGTCCTTTGGGACCTTCGGGGACAGGAGAGGTTGCAGAGCTGCGAGGCTGAAGCCAGCGCACAAGACGGTGAAAAATAGTGATAGCAATGAGGAGCCACGCACGCAGGTTCATCCGCATGCATTCACACTCCTGACGCCCCCAGCGCTGCCTCGCAACAGCAGCTGGAGCTAATTACAGACAGACAGACAGCTCCTTTTCCATCCGGCTCTTTTTTTCCAAACTGTCATCCCTCCCCGCACCGCCCCCACCAGCCCGCCCCTGGAGATTGCCGGAGCTCTCAGTAGGGGTGCTGCTGGCGCCACAGTTAAGTGCCCAGAAAGAACGTGGAAGGGGTACAGGGCAATAGAAAGCCACCATGTGGCTTGTGTGGATGAGAAGACAGGAGGAGGTGCGGGGGTGGGGGAGCAGGCTGGGAGGCAGATGCAGCTTTGTGTTAACAGACCTGCTCTCCTAGCAGGAGAGAACCCAGCAACTCTGCCCCTCCCTTCTCCTTCATCTGAATCCACCCAGGGGTCCCCTCTTAACCCTTCTCCCTCTTGAATCCCCAACTTCTTCTTCAAACTTGGTATCTGGCACAAAGCTCAGTAAACGTTGAATGGATGGATGGATGGATGAATACACGAAGGCTCTTCAAACCTATGACTCGCATGTCCTGTTCCCACTTCACAGACCATAATACCTCCGCAAGCCCTTTCCTCTGCTTTTCTTTCTATGTACTCCCTTTGGGCAGTTTCAACTCTCACCTACATGCTCCTAACTTCCATATCTCTTTCCAGCCAAGACCCTGCCAGCTGCCTGAATGTTGCTCATGCTCCTCAGATCCAACAGGCTCCATATTACATTCTTTGGCAATGACGTCCCCAAGGGTTTTCTAGCACTGAGTCCTGGTCTGCCCAGGGAGTAGGAGAGGGAAGGGCTTGCTGTGTGTCCACTAGCAGGATAGAGGCAATGAATATATCAGCACAGTCATGGGGCAAACTCCTATTCCCAGAGCCTCTCTTCACCCTCTTAATCATCACCCCCTCCACACACACCCATAAGGAAAGTCAAGCTGGGAACCTGGGTGGCTAACTGCCTCAATCTGAGCTTCTAACATGGGGATCAGGCAAGTTGTTTCAGCAAGGGGAAGTCCTGGGAAGGGAACCAGTATGTACTAAGGAGTTATTTCTTCTCCAACACTCTCTGTCCAGACCTCACTCTCATTGCCTTGCAACCTGGTACCACCCACCCCACGCCTGCCATTCCTCACACAGTACACACATACACACACACACACCCCTCCCCTCACTCCCCAACTCCATTCCTCTTCATTCTGGAACCCTGTCCCCAGGCTCACTGCAAACCCCCAGGTAAATATTGAGCCAAGATTGGTAGAGACTGGGGATTTCATTCCATCAGACCAGTGCTGGAGGGAAGACCCAGAATGTTTACTGAGAGTCCACACTCAAATTCTTTCCTAGCCTTGGCAAGGACAAGAGAAAATAAAGCCCCTCTTTCCTTCAGGCCCTCCTAGATCTGGATAGCAGCCAAAGGGATGGGTTACAAATACAGTGGCCTTTGGTTCCTGACAGCCTCAGGGCCTATGAAGGTGGAATCCAAGTTTCTTCCTTCTTTCCCGAAGGGTCCTAAGTGGCATGCGCTGAGACAAATGTAAGGTGTGACTGTACCAGACTGTGTTATGGTCACATCTAGGCATTTTCAAATTTTAAAGTAAAGTGAAATCTTTATCGCCAGTTTGTCTGACATGTAACATGTGATATACTTTATTTAAAGGATTCATGTGTTTACTTAAATGAATTTTAAATTCATTTGTTCATTCAGCAAATATCTTTGAAACATTTCAATGAGTTGTAAACCATTGTTCCTGCCTTCAAACTGCTCCTATTCTAGCTGGGGCGGGGAAGCCTACATACAAGGGTTAACTGACAATACAAGATTATGCCATGTTTCCCTCCATGCCTGGTGTGGCCTGGGTGACTCCTGAGTTCCCTCCAACAGTATGGAAATTTTCTACTCTTACTGCTACTGTCATGACTATTCCTCTCTCCTTCAATATAAGATGGTGGTTAAATGTATCTTCAGGGTGGGATGTATCTCTGGGTTCATATCTGAGTTCCACCATTCACTAGCTGTGTGACCTTGGCCAAGTTACTCAGCCTGTCTGAGCCTCCTCTGTAAAATGAAGACAACAATAGTACCTACCTCACAGTGTTATAGTGAGAATCAAGTGAATTAATACACACGGTGCACTAAGAATGATACCTGGCACATAAGTACTCAATAAATGTTAGTAATTATTTTCCTAATGCACCTACTGTCCTTTGTTACCACCAGAGGTTATAGTTCTTATTGGGCTTCGGAAAAAACTCATAGAGGTCTTATTCATTCATCCATTCAATCAACAAATCCACATTGAGCATCTATAAGCTAAGCTTGGATCATATAGACAAATAAGGCACAGCTCTTGTGTTTGGGAATAAACAGTTCACTCAAAGTATTGCTGGGTTAACAATGCCCTGAAGCACCTGGAAGAAGCAAACACAAATTCTTACTGGAGGAACACACCTTCTATCTGCTTCCGGATTCCCATCAATAGAGTCTGGCTGAACATGAACTCATAATCCAAAATTACAAAGCACACCATGAAGCCAGAAAAAACAGAAACAGAATCAGATCCTCAAGATTCAGATATTGCAATTATGTCATATAAAATATGTATTTTTAAAAATTTTAGGTGCATTAAAAAACAGAAGAGGATTTTGAAAACATTAGCAGAGGACAAGATACTAGCAGAAAATAATTAAAGTATCATCTTTTGTAGAGGGCAAAGCTAGGGCTTTGAAGGAAGTGACTCTTTCAATATTACACAGCTAATCACGAGGGACTCAAGTCAGGTTCTCAGTGTCTAATGTTTTTTGGCACACTTGGTTACTGGAGCTGGGCCATATTTTCCCTGAGTCAGTCAATTGACTGAGATGAGTACGAAGCACTTGTTAGATCTGTAGAAACTGCCAAGATGAACACAAGAGTATCTCTGCCCTCAAGTAGCTTAAAAGTCAGTACAGAGACATGACTACATACAGAAAAATAATCATGGCTCTCAGGTTGTGTGGTAGAAACTACTGTGGTCTGAAATGGTAGGAGGTACCCAAAGGACAGGGAAGAGGCAGATCTGTGGGGAAGAGGAGCTTTGGAGTGGTGACAGCAGTAGAAGAGATGGGAACAGCCTGACCAACATTATGGAGAAAATGAGCCCACACAGCAGTTCAGGGAACAGTGAATTCATCCGGCCAGCACACTGGCTATATGCAGGGGCAGGCCTGTGCCCAAGCACAGGACCTAGCACTCACAAGGGCCCCCACCATGCTTGGTTGAATGTGCTGCTGTTGCTGTCTTGAACATCTGAATACATTTTTTACAAGGGGACTCTACATTTTCATTTTGCCCCAGACCCCACCCACAAATGATATAACCAGTCCTATATATAAGGCAATGAGGAGAGGTATGGCAGGAAAGACAGGCACTGTTGGGAAGGACCTTGAATGCCTCTCTGATATCTGCTCTGCAGACAATGAGGAATCACTGTAAGTGTTTGAGTCCAAGAGGGATGTGGTGACTGAGGTTTTAGAAAGCCACGTGGGAAACTGGGTGGGTGGTGGGGGGGGAGGCAGGTAACAGACGGACTGGAGAAAGCAGAGATGAGGATTAGTCAGGGCACTATTGCAATAAAGCAACCATGGTCCAGACAGGAATAGTGACAGCAGACATGGAGAAGGAAAAGGTCTTCACATTACTCAGTTACCCATTCTCCAGATGTTTACTGAGCACATAAGATGTGCTAGGCACAGTGCTAGGGGCTGAGATTTGGGGTTGCACACGGCCCCACCCCTGACCTCAAGCTGCTCCCAGCAAGGAGACAAATAAGTAAACAGACCATGACCACCCCATGTGCTAAGGGCCAGGACCAGATTAAGGTGAGAGTGTTGTGGGAACCCAGAGAAAAAGTCCCTAACCCAGACAGGGGATTCAGAGATTTCTACCAAGATGCAATATCTGAGCTGCATGTTGAAGGTGGTATAGGAATTCACCCCATGGACAAGGTACAGGCAAGCAACCCAGGAAGAGGGCATAGAATGTGTAAGATCATGCCACGTCTACTATGTGCCAGGCACTGTCCTTGAGAGTCCCTGTTCTCAGGCTGCTAGAGGAAGCAGACAACTAAGCAGAGAATAACGAGATGATGGGGAAAGTGCTGTAATGTGGATGCTGTGGGTGTTCAGGGGAGAGGCATCTCATCCAGACAGGGAGGGGGCATCAGGGAAGGCTCTTCTGTAGAGGTGTCTTCTGATCTCTGTGTTGTAGACAAGAAGGCATCAGGGGGGAGAGGGAGGGGCGGGAAGGGGGGAGATGTGTGCAGATGCTCAGAGATAAGAGACTGTGGCCTCAGAGAAGTGTAAATGATTCCCTATGATTCTAGAAGGAGGATAGAAGGAGCGTGGGGAGACAGGACCGAAGAGTTGGGACTTCATCTTGAAGAACAGTAGTCGTCAGCCTTGACTGCCAACTGAAATCACCTGGGGAACTCTTAAAAAACACGGATGAATAGCTCCCACTCCCAGGGACTCAGATTTAATAAGCCCATTGGGGAGGCGTTGGAATGTTTAAAAGCTCCCCAGGTTTATACTAATGTGCAAGCAGAATTGTGAACCAGGGCTTTAGGGTGGGAGGTCTAAATCTGAGCACTCATAAGAATCACCCAGAGGGCTTGTCGGACCCAAATGGGGGGTGGTGTACCCTGAGTTTCTCATTCAGTAGGTCTCTAAGAAGTACCTACTTTAACAGGTTTTCAGAGATGCTGTGGCTGCTGGCCCCATGACTACACTTTGAGAGCTTCTGGTCTCAGGTATTGTAAAGTGAGTTACACTTCAGTGGAAGAAAGAAAAGAAAATGTTAGTCACCCAGTCATATCTGACTCTCTGCGACCCCATGGACCTTGCCAGGCTCCTCTGTCCATGGAATTCTCCAGGCAAGAATACTGGAGTGGGTTGCCATTCCCTTCTCCAGAGGATCTTCCCTACCCAGGGACTGAACCCTGGTCTCCCACATTGCAGGCAGATTCTTTACCACCTAAATGGAGGAGGTGGTGGGAAATGGTCTGATCTGCCTCTTGGAAAGATAGTTCAGACCACTTTGAGGAGAATCATCACCAAGGGGAAAATGAGAGGTGAGGAAACAAGAAGCTACTGAGGGAATCAAGGCAAGAGAAGACTGAGGAAGTCATGAACTAAAGCACTGGCAGGAGAAATGGAGAAATGGGTCAGATTTGAGGAACACTTAGGAAGTAAGCTTGGCAGGGCTTATTGACTGGCTGAACATAAAGGTGAGAAATAAGGATGCAGGAAAAACAACTCTAGGCTTTTTGCCTTGGGCAACTGGTGAGTCTGATTGCACTGGGCATGTTGGTTACTGCAATCAAAAGTTAGAGGTATTACCGGACTTGGGTTGAGCAGTTGGGGAGCGGGGCATTTCTATCCTCAAATATCATAGTAATCATTTCAGAGAATTTAACAGGCATTTCTCACTGTCCACCTAACCCCTGCTTTCAGCATCATGAGTCATTACCTCGACCCTAATCAACTTGGGATTCTCTTCAAAATGCCCGGAAAAGAAAAGAAAGACAGTGATCACACTGACATGACTGACTAGCTGCCCAAGCCCAAGGTACCGGGCATACACCTCTGCTATAACCTCAGGTGTGTTTCACTCATTCGTTATTTTAATATTTATAGGGTTGCTGCCTAGAGGGGTTTTGGAATGTTCACAGTGGCCACATTTCACATACAGGTAAAGAATTCATAACCTGCTCTTATATAACCAGGGAAACAAATGTAGCTTAAAGGGCAGCCTGCAAAAACATTCATTCTGCATGGATTTGAAATGTGTAAAAATGAGCAATTTTCCAGTGCATCATCGGTCGTGACTACTTATAACTCCCTTCCGTGGGCAAGTAGAGAGCCAGCAATCAGCAGGACCAGGAGATGATGGATGGGATAATTGTCCATTAGAGTACAGATAATTTTTGTACCGTGGGAGGGTTCGACAGCATATAGACATGATAGATGGAAGAAGAGTTAGTTAATGTGATCAGAGTTGTAGCTCCATTTCTGATAGTAACCATTCTCTGGCTGAATTGATGACTAATCAAAGACACTTTCTCATTTGAAACTTTTCGCTAACCGGTGCACAACCCCTGCTTTGGGTTAAATTTAATAGCATCATTAAAAACTGCTGTTCAAGAAACTCGAATTACTTTTCCCCAGAAGAAATCATGCCACATTAGAGAGCTCTTTTGTGAGCTCGTGCACAGGGGCCATGGAGTGGGTGTGCCTGTGTTTAAATGTTTAACATTAGAATCCTCAATGCCCAGCCTAGGGGCTGACACAGAGCACTCAATAAATGTTTGTTAAAGTAAAGTGAAATGAATTAATACATTTGTCCATTCATTCATCTGTTTATTCCTTTAGCAGACATTTATTAAATACAGGAATTAAGAGCTCTAGCCCCCAAACCAGATGCTGCAGGCTTCAAATTCTAGCTCCCATTTGCTATGAACTTGAGCAAGTTACTTAGCCTCTATGAGCCTGACGCCTCCTATAGAAAATGAGAGAAACCATAACAGTTGTTTTCATAGGGCTACTTAAGGGTTAAATGAGTTAGTGTCTGGAAGTGTTCAGCAAGGGCCTGGCCCATAGTAAATGCTCACTAAAGGGCAACTGTTATATCATTACCCTTGTTGTATATACTATGGCAGGGCCTTTCTCAAGTAACTAGGTCCATAGATGAGGCCCAGAATCTCTTAAGAAATGACAGGGCTCTTGGCCAAAGCTGCCTTTCATTAAAGTTGTTATTTATGGTTTCCAGCCCAGAGCCCAACTGCCCTAGGCCTGCCAATCCTGGCCTGGTGCCCTCCTGTGGTGGCTCTGGCTACCCCTAGGTGGGGTGTGCTCTCTAGAGAAACCTGAGAAATTACGGAGCAGGAAGGTGAAAGAGGAAGGCAAGGGCTGGCAGGGATCCAATTAAACATCAACGTGCAACCGCCGCCCCGCCCCCGACATTGTTAACTCCCTTGGGTGTCTTTCTGTGCTTTTGTATAGCTCTTCCTGGCAACATTTCTACCTACTAATTGCTATTTCGAATGTTTATCCTCTTGGCTCGGCTGAACAAGACTCTCCTTGATTTTAATTTTCATTTAAAGGCAACAGAGTAGAGCACACTTGCCTTGGAGTTCAGTCAGGAGGTAAGGGAGGCGATGCAAGTAAGTGGCCTGAGATGATTCTAGAGATAGACACGATCAGCCACTGAAGAGCTATGTGACCTAAGACATATTGCCTACAGTCTCTGAGCCTGAGCTCCAGAGAAGGGAACTTGAGAATAACGGTCTTCAAGACTACATGGAGACCACTTAGGAGGGTGCCTGGTGCACAATAAAGTACCTAATAAATGGTAGCTATGACTATTATTTTGGGGCCCTGGCTGGGGAAACAGAAGCCCAGAGAGGTTAAGGGCACAGGTAGCTAGTTAGTTTCGGAGTCTTCCTGTTCCTTATTCTTACTATTAAACTAGTCCAGTCTCTTTCAAGCCCTTTCCAGTTCCCATTTACACATAGTCTAGCATACGAATTACAGATCATGCTTGTTTTCCACCACAGGTAAATGTAATACATTTAAATGAGTGCTTCCCGTATGTGTCTACCCAGAAGGTCTTACAAGCAACTCAAGGGCAAGAGCTATATATCATTCATCTGACATGCTCACTAACCATGGGTGAATGCTGGTAGTTGAGCCAGCAGTCAGTAACCTACCTGAGGAGTGTATGTCTTCCATCTTCTGGGTGTTATTCCAAGCAGTGCAAAAAGGTGGAATGGCGGGGACTTCCTTGGCGATCCAGTGGTTAAGAATCCACCTTCCAATGCAGGGAATGCGGGTTCAATCCCAGGTTGGGTAACTAAGATCCCACATGCAGCAGGGCACCTAAGCCTGCACGCTGCAACTACCAAGCCTATGTGCCACAACTAGAGAGCCCGAGCACTGCAATGCAGATCCTGTATGCCACAATTAAGACCCGATGTGGCCAAATAAATAAATTTTAAAAAAAATAAGTGGGATGGATGTACTGGACTCATATGAGCCTAGGCTTGAACTCTACAACTGGCAGCTAGGTATAAAGCACATGCCTGTGCTGGGAAAATGATAATAGCACCAGTAACCATAGCAGCAGTGGCAGTAGTAATAGCAGTAGTAATTTTAACGATTAGCGAAATGTAGAGTAGGGCATTTTTGTCAAGGATTCATTTTGTTCTCAAGGGCTGTGAGAGGCCTGAAATATGCTATGTGGAGGCAGTATAGTGCTGTTGCATCAGATAAGCCTGGGTTTGAATCCCACCTCCCCACATATAGATTGTGTGATCTTGCATTATGTTCCCTGAGCCTGTCTCTTTGTTTGTCAAATTAAGATAATGACAGTACTTCCCTTACTGCTTTGTGGTAAGGATGAAATAAGGTATGGGATATAAAGCATATCATAGTACAGTACCTCACACATAATGACTCAAAAAATCTGTTTGAATTAGTGAATATGAATTTTCAATAAAATGGCATGAAAGAAACTCCAGACACCTTTTAGCATCTACAAGAGATCTGAAGGAGGAAAAGAGAGTTCCCAGTAAAAGCTGGCTAAACACTTAACCACCTGTCTCTTCTGATGTAATACCTCATGTTGGAAACAGTGGGAATTTAACGTTATCAGAATAAACCATTCCCAGTGAATGCAGAGAAAGAAGCCAGTTTCAAAGCACAATCTTGCAGTTGCAGGAACAGAGAGGGTCTCTGAGAATGTGATAAAATGTTGAAAAGTACAAATTTGACACCTACACACAGAATAGTTGGTCATGTCAGCCCCTCCCAAATGTGTAGAAGCACATACACCAATAACCATTGAAGCCAAAGCAGAAAAAGAAAAAAATCTAAGCAGTTGAAACCCAATCATGGCAGAGAACTCACTGGATAGACCTTTTACTCTTGGCCCTGAGGTGACCTGCCAGACTGGAAAACCTCTTGGGCTGAGTGGCTGACTCTGGCAGGGGAGTCTGCTGTCATGATGTCACCATCATGTCCTCTTTATGAGTCCAGGAGAGACTGGACATGATGGGGGGACGAGGGGGCTACAGGCAGAGATCAGCTCCCAGCCTAGGATGCAAAAACCACCTATTCTCCACTTTCTGTGGTGCCCACACCCCCTGCCCTCTTCTTGTTTGGGCTTGCACCAAGAATGGCATTCAGGATTCCTGCATTCTCTCTCTCTCTCTTTTTTTTTTTTTTTTTTTTAGTGTTTGGATTGGCTGTTTGCCAAGGCAACTGAAGAGCATTTCCAAAAAGCAGGTGAGCCTGGGGAAGATCTCATTATCTTCTCCGATATTTTAACTCCCTGACAATGAAAGTAATCAGGGACCCCTTTGTAAAGAGCATAAGCACTCTCAGCGCTTCCAAGTTAAAATTCCTACAAGACGCCCAACAAGGTGGTCATTTTCAAGGGAAAAGTACCCAGATGTGGTAGCTGATTTAAGAAATTTGAGAAGTGACACACAGGTTACGTTTCTGATAGTGAAAACCACTCTGTGTTAGCAACCGTTTGGGTGGTATTGCAGTCATGGGTGTGAAACATCTGGTTGTAACCAGAATGTGGGTGACTGGCTCACAACTGGGGGAGGCAAGTAAATGTGACTTGGCCTCCTGGTCTTGTATCTGGCCCCAACGTGCAAATTCCTGTCTGGAAACTGATTCTTCCCTGCCAGAATTCAACAGGTTAATGACAGCAGCTGGCAGAGGTCTGCCCGTGTTTACACTGAGTGCCGCATGGCGACAGGTTAAGGACTACAGAAAGCCGCCAGAAAAGGGGGCTTGGATTGTCTGAGGAGTGGAGGACCTGGCTTGCCAGTCAGGGGAGGGTTCAGGCCATGGTCCAGGGCCAATATCAGAGGTACAGCAAACAGAACCAGAAGAAGCCAGGACAGGAAAAAGGAGATGGCAAGGACTTATTGCTTGAGCACTTCCTCTCTCCCCATCAGGCACTGTGCCAGCTCTGGGTAACTTCTCTTATTTGATCGCAGCAAGAGCCCCATTTTACAGAAAGGGAAACTGCAGTATAAGATCAAAAGCAGGAACCAGGAACAGTACAAATACCAAAGCTCCCAGAGGCACTTGGAATCAGCTGCCAAGAAAAATTTAGGAACCTGAGTTCTTTATAGTCATGGCAAAGGGGATTAGGAGATTTGTATGTAAGCCACTATATCTCTTCAGCTGACTACCTTATTGGGCTGCCTGTACCTCTCACACCTCAAGGTGGCTGGGAAGGGCCAGCTTGGCAAGGACAGGGACCAGAAGAGGGATGGACAGGTATCGATGACAGATTCCTTTGAAGAGTACGTTAATGGCCACACACCATAAAACTCCAGCTAGAACACTAGTGGGGAAAAAAGATCAGTGAGTTGCAATAGCAGAATTGGCACATGAATTTGGGCTCTGTGTATACTTCTATAATCAGTGCTAGTCATTTCCTTGTTTGCAACTGAGATGCTCTGCCATCATTAATACCTGTTCATAAGTGCAAATAGGCTTGAATGACACTCACAGAGACCCGCATTTAAGCACACTGACAACTGCAAGCAAAGCACGGGTCCTACTGAAAGGAACACACAATAGAAATCACCACAAAACTCCGAGTCATAAATTGTCTAAATAGTCCTCCCCCACCGACAACGTTAGCCATCATTTGTTCTCCGGCCAAAACTGTCCTTGGCTCCAATTAGCAGTCAGTGAACAAATGACATTGTATTACAGAATCCCGCCACTAGAGTATACACCTCCACACGCAGGAAAAGCAGGCATCTCTCACCTTCAGCCCTCTGTGCGTACAAGCCAAAAAGTCCAAGTGCCTGAAAAGAGTTAGATCCTGCTTAGTCTTTTGAAGGATGAGAAAACCCCTGGAAGGTGACAGACATCAGGGCAATCCATTGACACTTGTTGGGCTGTGACACGAAATCAGAGGGGTTGGATGAGAACCTCACACAATAGCAACAGAGTTGCATTCCCAGCTGTGTGAAATGACCAGCATATCATGATTGCCTTTTCACGCAAATGTCAATGACATAATCCTAACAGACTCGCAGCTCTCTCACTGGTGTAATAAAACAATGACCCAATTATTTTGCAGGGCTGAAGCAGCAGATGTGATGACTAGGTAGGCTGTGAAGAGCACTGTGTGTGACGGACGGGGCACAGTAGGGCAGCAAACTGTGTGCCGAGGGTTTGAAATTTGCCTCCCAAGCCAAAACTTCTACCATTCATCTGGTCAGGAAAAAAAAATAAAGCCATTCAGTATGAAAGTTCCCACTTGTTCTCATAATGGAGGCCAGTTGGGAAAATGTGGCGCAGCGCTGATTGAAGCAAATTCTGTTTAAAAAACCAGCCGTTTTGTGGGTATTTGTTTATTTATAGCTCTCCCCTGCTCCTCCCCCTCACTCTGCCTCCTTCTGCAAAGGATTTGAAATCGAATTGGAAAACTGAAAGTTTGTTTAAGTCCTAAACAGGTCCAGCTACTTTTCAGATGGACGACAAAATGAAACTCTTACAATCAAGCGCCTTGCTCTAGAAACGCTGCCGAGGTTGCTCAGTCAGCGCCAGTCCCCCCTGTATCCCACAGGGAGAGGGACCTCTCACATCAGAACACACCTTGTCATCAGTGCTACATTTTAATGCAAGCCAGGGAAATAAACATGAACCCATAAGCCTGCGCCTGAGAAAATAAAAGAACAGGGATTCACTACCTCCCTTATTCATTTACTCAACAAATATTGACTGGTACCTGTTTTGGAACAGGCTCTATTCTGGACACAGGGGAAGAAAAAATGAAGAAGACAGAGTCCTTGAACTTGAGAAGCTCCCAGTCTAGTGGGAATGATAGTTGATCAGAGCTGTGGCCGGGTAGCTTGGGGGCTGCACCGGGGCATGCATGATTCAGTTCCCAGCCTCAGATGGCCCTGGGTTCAACTTTTGGTTCTGTCTCTCGCTAGATACATGACCTTGGGCACTTTGCTTAACATCTCAGGGCCTCAACTCCCTCATCTGTAAAATGGGGTGGCTAATAATAGAATTGACATCATTGGGTTATTATGAGGATTAAATGAGATAATCTCCCTAGAACACTTAGAACAGCTCCTGACGCACAGTAAGCCCCCAGTAAAAAGTTAGCTTCCTGTGCTTTCTGTTCCTTTTGTTTAACTTTCGTAAGACTGTGTCTGGTGATAAGACTCCAAGGACCAGTTTCTAAAACAAAACTGCTTTCAACAAACTCCTCCCTTCAGCCTGATTTTTTTTTCATTTGGAATGACACAGTTCTGTCATGATTTTTTTCCTCAGCAACCATATGTCTGGCAAAAACCTCAGGGAGAAAATATTTCCCAGATGGTTTTGTTTATGTCAGCCTACTATGTGCCAAGCACCCATCTAGATGAGAAGCACATATTACCAAGTGATAAAGACAAGGTCCCTGTCCTCCTGGAGTTTACATTCCAACAGGAAAGACAGACTCTAAATAGATACATAGAAACAGAATTACACAGAGAGGTAAGTGGGATTAAGGAGCTATAGGCAATAAGAGGAATATTAGGAGGGAATTAACTGGAGGTGGTTGCAGAAGGCACATCTCAGGAGGTGACACTTGAGCCGAGACCGAAAGGTTAAGATGAAACCTCCCATGTCAAAAGCAAGAGCAAGGCAGTCCAGGCAGAAGGAATAGCATGCACAAAGGCCCTGAGGCAGCAAAAGACCTTGAGAATGTTCCAGAAATCAAAAGAACAGCATGGCTGAGACATGCAGCCCCAGTAGGGAGGTAAAGCAGACAGAATTAGTCAATGCATTCTGAATGAGGGCATGGAAAGCCCAGAGAGATTAACAGACTTACCCACAATGCCTTGCACACAGTAGGCGCTCCATATGTTGTACAATTGTCAGTCTGCAGGGCGGGGCTGAGGCCCACTGCCTTCCAAAATCGGACTGAGATTTCCCACCACAACTAGGAATCAGCTACCCAGCAAGACTGAAACATATAGTCTTTTTCGTTGGTGAGTCATAGGCAACACGCATTAGAGTGTAGGGTCGAGTGGCCCCAGCTGCCGCCTGAGTGTAAGGGGCGGGGGTGGGCTCAGGCCGTGGCTGAAGCTTTTTAGCATGTTTATGATGAGCTGAAAGCACTCACTGCTTAATTTAAAATACCGCTCACACATACACACACAATTCAGCAGCTGGGGGAGCTGCCAGGAATTGAGGCTAAGTGTAGAAAATTGGAGGATCAGAAATATCGGGTGCCGGGCCTTGTTTCCCAGCCCCCACGGGTTGTCTCTAACCCAGTACAGTCCCATCTTCCCTAATAAACTCCTGGAGGTCAAGACAGAGATGGGGGCAGCCGTGGTTTGAGGAAGGGAGGCCTACACAGAGCCCTCCATGCCAGCAACACTGGTAGCTCTACCTGGTCTTAAGTTTGCCAGCCTTCCTCTCCATCCAGCCTATTAAGATACCTCTCAAAGCCCAAACTCACTTTCCTTATGAAGCTTCCCTTTGCAGCCCCCCATTAACCCCCCCATCCTTAACTCCCCCCAACCTTCATGTTATTTGAAATTTGACAGTTGGGAAGACTCATTTGGCCCTGATCACAAATTGCCTGGGCTGGCTGCTGCTTTTTCTGGTGTGCATATCTTGACTCTCCAACCATACAGGGTCCCTCAGCACACATTGGAGCAACCACGTTGCTTTCTTCAGTCTTCTTCTCTGCTCTCAGCCCAGGAGTATATACACAGTGAGAGTCTCCTGTGCTTTTGCTCATTGGTTACATGATAGTATCATTTGAAAAGCCTTTTGGGTAGAGGAGCTGCTCTTAATTGAAAAACAAGAACTTCAACTTGACAAAATTTGAACACCCTCAAGGGTATTCAGTTTCCTTCCCACTGCTCCCCTATACCCAGGGTACGCTGCCCACGAACTGGATGAACCTGCAGCCTTCATGATCAAAATGCCCCACAGTTCATCTCTTTGTTCATAATATCCCTCTGACCATGAGGCGCTCTCTCCCAATCCTACCTTTCAAAACCCCAACTCACCCTTCAAGGTCAAATCTAAATGCCATCCCTGCCTCGTCCCTGAGCCCCCATGACAGCCTGTGTCTACCTCTTTCAGGCTATAGGTTGGCAGACTGGAAATAACCTAGGTTCAAAGCCCAACTCCCTCACTTCCCTAAGAACCTATTTTCTCTTATGGAAAAGGGGTTAACAACCCGCCTCAATGGGATATTGGAAGGTGCCAATAAAATAATAATATCTGCAGCCCAGTCAGTACACGATTTGGTCAAGGGAGCTCAGTGAGAGCTACGCGTCATCATCTTCATCATCTCTGGGAAGCAGAGTGAAATCATGGTTAAGAGTGTGTGAGCTTCAGAACCAGATTCATCTAAGTTCCAGGCCCCGTTCCATCACTTTCTAACTGTGTGACCTTTGGCCAGTCACTTCCTTTCTGAGGCCCAGTTTCCTTATGTGTACAACAAAGTAAGCACAGTTTCTCTGCCCATCACAGAACCTGTTGGGGAGGTTCAAAGATGTGCTGTATGCAGGTAAACCCCTCAGTACAGGACCCATCACATAAACATGGCTCATTCAGGTCTGTGCTCTGCTACAACCTAGAAAATTCCTTTAAGGGCACAGATAATATTTGACTTATCTTTGCATCTCTCCCTGCCTAGCCTAGCCCAGAACCTCTGCAGCTGGCAGGCCCACAATAAATCATTGTTGAATTGAATTGAAAACCCAAACCAGATGTGCCTCCTCCCCTGTCAAATGAAGCTTTCAAGCTGGTGGGTTGGGCTTGCTGCCTCTTCGACTCCCCCTCCCTTCAAGCCGAGCTGCCGCCATTGTCTCCAAGGGCTCTGGGGACTGAATCAGGGTGGCTGGGTGGGAAGTGGGACGAGCCTGGCAGAACAAGTCAGGTAGGGAAGAGCCCACTGTCTGCTCTCTGAGCAAACTGCCTTGGAAAGATGCTCTCCTGAAGTCTCTGCTGAATGAGAAGAGATGGCTTGGACTCCTGAGGGGACACCTCAAAAGTCCCTCACCCATCCAGGGTCTAACAGTTGAGGAAACCCCCTTCTTCCCCTGAGACACTGAAAAATTGACAGAAGTGAAGGTGTCAGGAAAAAGTTTCCTTCCCCTTTCGCAGAGATGGTGAAACTGAGGTTCAAAGAGGTTAGCTTCTGAAATCACAAGAGTGGGCTTCAAAGCAGAGTTTAACTGGTGTCACAGAAAAACTCTAACCATTTCGCAACCTTGCCACTAGGTGAGTCTTGCTCCAAAAGGACAGAGGTATGTATTTATCCCTCCCACCTCAAGATCCCTGGGAAGAAAACACAGCTTTACTGAGGAAAAATACTGCAAAAAAATGAATAAATACAAATCTTCTTTCAAACTACAAGAGGCCCATGTCTTCAGTGTTTCTGAGCCAAAGCTTTGTAGACAGGGCCCAGGGAATAGCATACTGCCCAGCACAGGGTCAAAGTGAAACCAGAACATGGCTGTCCACACTGTATCTCCGACCCTAGGCAAGTGATTTAACCTCCCAGTGTTTCTGTTTTCTCATCTATCTCAAGGTGCCAGTAATAGTACCTCCTCAGAGAGCTGTCAACAAAAGTCAAATGAGCTAATCTTTGTAAGTTGTGTTAGTTGCTCAGTCATGTCCAATTCTTTGTGACCCTATGGACTGTAGCCCACCAGGGTCCTCTGTCCATGAGATTCTCTAGGCAGGAATACCGGAGTGGGTTGCTATTTCCTTCTCCAGGGGATCTTTCTGACACAGGGGTCAAACCCTGCATTGCAGGCATTTCAGGCAGATTCTTTACCATCTGAGCCACCAAGGAAACCCAATCTTTGTAAAGCACTTGCCATGTGCCCTGTATATGGAAACACCATACAACTATTTGTTAAATAAAAATGAATGGGTATCTCTGTATCTCTGTAGCAAGATCAGCCCAGAGGGAGGGTGTTCAAGTGTTAGAGCCTACCTGTGGAACTAGCTGAACCCGGCTTCCAAGCCCAGTCTCATGCTGACTCTCTTTGAACCTCAGTTTCATCACCTCTAACGTGGGGATACTAATAGTCCCCACCCCAAAGGCTGCTTCTACTTTTAAATGAGATAGTACCAAAGTCCTGAACACCCGGCATGACCCAGAAGAGTGAGTTAGCACCTAACAAAGGTAGAGTGCTCATCATCTGAATCTTGGAGAGTGCTACTTCCTAATTATTTTTTTGCCTCTTCTGGGTTAACACACAATATGTAGTTTTGGAAATCCTGCCGCAGTAAAGGAACAATTTCATCGTTTTGCCAATGAAACCCCTAAACATTTTCTTTCAAGAGCCAGAAAAGGGAAACATTTTTGGTCATTTCCAAACCACAAACATGGGCGATTTGTTTCCCCATTCAGTAAACCTCACCCAAAGTTGCAGAAGTCACCTTGCAGGACAAAAAAAATAATTGAAGGAATGAGTATTTTACTGCAAACAAACACCATCTTTGTTTGCTGCCCAGCTTTGGGAGGAAAAATACCTTAACCCAGAAGCTTGGAAAATTCTTGAAAGTTCTCATTTTATTCCAACAAATCCAACCAATCTGGCAAGACCCCTGGCCATGTGAACCGGAATCAGAATGAATCAAAACTCACCAAAAGCACCACTAAAGAACATTTTGAAAACAGGAGGGAAAAAAAAAAAAAGCATCCATCAACTCACCACTCTAACACAACTCTTAATTTTGGAAAGTTCTCTTCCAGTCTTTATCCACGTGCAGACATATTTTTACAGCACTGTAGTCATAGGGAAAAACTGCAGTAGCTTCAGCCAAGAACCAGATACCACACAGCTCATGTCACTAAACTTTCCAAGTGAGGGCTTTTGCCTCCCTCATGCACTCCATTCATTCTGTCAGTCAGCCATTCGACAAACCTGGATTGAACCAGGCTCTGGTGCTACGCCCTGGGGATCGCGAGACCGAGATGACTAAATCACAGTCCCCGCCCTCAAGCAGCTCCCAGTTTAGCGGGAGAAACAGACCAGTCAGCAGGAAATTAGAGTGCACCGTGATCAATGCATAAATGCTGTGAACTGCACAGAAGAGAAGCATTAAAGGTGGGCAGGAAGGGGAGGGGGAGTGGGGATGGGAGAGATCAGACAGAGCATATGCAAAGACATGAAGTTAGGAGAAAACAAAGTGTCATCAGGTAGCCAAAAATAGTACAGAATGACTGGCTCCTAGGCAGATGGCAGTGGACACAGGAAAGGAAAGGGGTGGGGGGGCAACTCATTAAGAGTCAAGGTTTCTGTTTCATTGTGAAAACCATGGGGAAAGCTTGGGAAAGATTGAATTTAAACACAGTAGTAGCACAGTCGGATACACAACTGAGGAAGAATGTCCCAGCAACAGAATGGAGGCTAGATGGAAGGATATGAGCTAAGGAAGAACAGGGGGACAGGTTAGCAGGCTATCAGAGTCATCGATCAAGATAAGGAGGGTCTAAATGACTGAGATGGCTTCTCCACTTACACTCTGAGTCACCTTAGTAGGTGACTTAACCTCTCTGTGCCTTAGGCTCTATTGTAAAGCAAGGATAAAAAATAGTATCTCCCTTGTGGAGCTGCTGGGAGGACTAGATGAGATACTGCATGCAAAGCACCTGGCGCAGTGCCTGGCACCCAGAAGACACTCAAGACATGTTTCTTCCCCTTCCCCTCATTCCCTTGTCTTCCACCTCACCCTTCCTTAAAGGCTGGCACGGTATGGAGCATGAAAGTGGCTGAAACAGGATTCTAACCCAGATCAGTCTGACTCCAAAGGGCAGTGGAGAAAGTTTGAAAGTGCCGTTGTCAGGACAGTTACTTAGAAGGATTGTTTAGCCAAGTCGAGGGCCCAGCTGAGGTTGGAAACTATGAGTTTTGAGTGGGACTAATCAACAAAGTGATGGGATTTTCTCCAGCAGTGCTCCTCCATCTGGGTGTAAGCACAGAGGAGGAGGCTGTCAGTTAAATTTATCCAGGCTTGGGTTTTTGCCTAGTGGATGTGTCAGAAAGACACAGGGCAAGGGCAAGATCCTGAAGTCTACATTCCAGGAGTTAGGCAAACAGAGTTGGCTTCAAATCTCATCTCTGTCCTGAACTAGCTGGGGGACTTTGGGAAAGTCACTCAACCTCTCTGAGCCCCAGTCATCTCATTAAAAAAAATAATAATAACAACAGTCTCTGTCTCATAAAGTTACTGTGAGAATTACATGAGGTTATTGAAATGATGTAAGATGCCTAGTATGTGCCTGCCACATACATATTCAATTATTATTTTTAACATCATCATCATTTTCAAGGATGGAGAGAGGAGGAAGAAAAGCTAGAAGGGCTAATGGGGTGGGGGAGTGAAGTGACTCAAGAACCTGGAGATCCTCTTGAGGCAAAGGATGAGCTTTGAGGTCGGTGGGCAGGAGATGGATGGTGGGGGCTCTGAGATGGAGCAATTCTGACGGATGATGAAGGATGAAACATGGTATGGCTATAATGGAGGTGTGTCCTGCACATGGATCATGGATGTCAACTCACCCAGGATGATGTCAGGACTTGGGGTGGAGAAGAAGACAGTGAGCCAGATGTCGAACTCTTCCTTGAATGGGTGAGGGGGATGGGTGGCTAAAAAAGAAGAGTCGATGAGGAGAGGAGAAAAAAGAAGAGGGTGCTGTAGCCAGATGGCTTCAGAAGGAGGAGTTCTTGGCAGAAGCGGAGGAGTAACGATCTGGACGCAAACAGGGGAAGCCAGAGCACAGACCCCACCTCCCAGCCCTAGGGTGTCTGTGGTAGAGGAGTGTGAGAAGTGTCCACCAGAGGGCGCTGCAGGCAAAGCCGTGAGCCCCTCCGTGGAGACTCAGGTTTCAGCACTTGCAGGCGCAGAGGTAGAAAACAGTGTACTGCGGAGCTTATTTGGAGTGAAGAGGGAATTGTTTCCCGTGGGGGCGGGGTGGGGGGGGGGGCTTTCCAGAGGGTACAGAGAAGAGTAGGAAAGGGCAGTGGTAGTGAGATGGAGGAGTCAGGGGTTGCGGGGAACGGGAGTGCAGAGCAGTATGGGGACGGTGTGGGAGAGGACAAATGATGGGCAGGGAGACTCACGTTTGGGCTGTAGCCAAGGAAGGGGGGATGTGAGGCTTGGTGGGATTAACTGTCCTCAGACTTCCAAATGAAGCTCTTTTCCCTTTACATCTTTTGTTTATTATAAAAGTAACACATGCTTGTTTCAGGCAATTCTAATCATTACTGAAGTGAAAATCCACCTCCCCATTCCTTTCCCCAGAGGTAACCACTGTTAACAATCTGTCTATCCTTCCAGATTTTTTCCTATGAATAACAAATAATATCCTTACCGAAAATCAGATCCTATTATACTGATTTTCCTGCAACTTGCTTTTATCACAATATTATATTGGAGACATCAATCATATATAAATTATATCTGTATATAAAGATCTAGCTATGGATATCAATATATAAAGATCTCACTTGTCCTTATTTATGGCTACATTGTCACTGTCATCATTACAGTAGTAGTAGGGATAATGCTATGCTATGCTATGCTAAGTCGCTTCAGTCATGTCCGACTCTGTGTGACCCCATAGACGGTAGCCCACCAGGCTCCCCATCCCTGGGATTCTCCAGGCAAGAACACTGGAGTGGGTTGCCATTTCCTTCTCCAATGCATGAAAGTGAAAAGTGAAAGTGAAGTCGCTCAGTCGTGTCTGACTCTTAGGGACCCCATGGATTGCAGCCTAACAGGCTCCTCCGTCCATGGGATTTTCCAAGCAAGAGTAGGGATAATAATAGGTAGTAGTTATTGAATGCTCTGTGCCAGGTACTAAATATTTCATAAGCCATCATAGGGGTTGTCTCATTTACTCTTCACAATGTTATGAAGGAGGTAATGTTTTTATTATTATCATTTCCATGCTATAGATGAGACCATTGAGGCACAGAGAAGTTTAGGAACTTGGGCAAGGTCACACAGCTCACAAGGGCTAGAGGAGGAAGTCAGACCTAGGTCATCTGACCACAGAGCCCAAATTCTTAATCATTAGCATAATGAAGCTTGGTCTGCCACTATCTGGACATGCTATAAATTATTTACAAATTATAAATTATGACACCAGCCCTCCACAGACATCATTTGGGTTATTTCCAAATTTTCACTATTTACAAATAATGTTTAAATGAAGATCCTATTCATGGAGTATTTCAAACGGCTAAACTCCTAAAAGAACTCTTGCTGGGTCAAATAATATTTCAAGCTGCTCCCCAGGAATTGTGCTAATTTAGATGTACACCAAGAATGAATACATGTGCCCATTTCACCATAGCCCCACAAACGCTGGATTTTAGCAACCTTTTAAATTTCTGCCAATCTGAAAGGTGAGAAACATTTCAGCTCTCTCAACACTGTTGTAATTTGCATTATTATTACTTAATTATTACTGAGGTTGGGAACCTTTTCATAGGGCATAAACCATTTGTGTTTCCTCTGGGATTCCCTGTTCATTATTCTTTGACTATTTTTTTAGTGGACTGTTCATCATGTTCTCATGGATCTATAGAAGCTCCCTCCTTCAATCTGTCAATGAGTATTTATTGAGCACCTTCTGTGTGCCAGATACTAGAACTAGGAATACAGCGGTGAATAAGCAAAGCTTCCAGCTTTCATGAAGCAAACACATAGGTAGAGGAAACAGATAACAAGCAAATCATTAAATAATGTAATTGCAGGTCATGGTGAGTGATGTAAAGAAGAGCACACATCCTATAACGGAGCTCTTGAAACATTATGAATAATAAACCTCTGTCTGCCTTTGACTTTATCCTGGTTTGTCCTTTGTCTTTCAACTTTGCATGAGATATCTTTTGCCATAGCAAAGCTGTTCATTTTTTTTTTCCAGGCAAATCTGTCATTCTTTTTCTTTATAGCTCCTAGGGATTTTTTGTTACTTTCCAAAGACTTCCCACCTCCATTTTTTTTTTAATTTTCCTATGCTTTCTTCCAATCTTTCAATGGTGTCTCTTTTGAAAATCGACAGCTTTGACTAAGATGCGATCTATTTAGAAATAAAGAGGGAGGCAGAAATTCAGCTTGATTTTTTTTCCAGTGGCAGGCCACTTGTCACAGTAAATGGCCCCATGGGTTAAACTGTGTGTCCTCTTCCCCAGGAGGGTCCAGCGAGGTCCACAGAAAGGAATAGCCTTGCTCAGGGTCACATAGCAAATTAGCAGTGCCAGAATCGAGCAGGACTGTGAGGTCCGAAGGGTGGCTGACTCCCACGGCAGCAATGTGGGATAGAGCTCACCACAGCTCCATCTATCACTGCACTGGATCCACCCTCCCTGACCGGGACCGGGACTCACTGTCTGCTGCCAAGGGCGCTTTCCCTTTCTAGTAAGCCCCCTGCCCCCTGGCTCAGAGATAGGCATGCAGCAGCGGTCCGAAGTGGCTCTGCGACTTATCAACAGGCAAACACCTGCTGATCTGTACTAGCTACCTGACATAAGGCAGTTTGGGCTGCAGAGGACAGATAGATTTGCCACTTTAAGAATCAAAATAGAAAGTGTCTGTTCTAAATAAAGAAATCTGGCTTTGTTTCCATTCGGCGGCTGACAGAGCAGCTGCTGTCCTGGGAGCCTTCTGAGGGGGCTGCCTCAAATTGGGCCAAAGCTGGTGGTTTGGAGACTTCTGGGATTTGTTCTGAGGCCCTGGCTAGAACAGCTCTAGAATCTAAAAGGTCATCTTCCAGGGACAAGGAGCACATCTCCATGGCACTTGGCCTAAGATTCCATTTCACGGGTTGTCTCCTATACAGGGTTTGCCTTCTCCGTCCACATTTCCTGGGGCTGTGCACGTGGTCTCACCACGAGCAGGCAGGCATGCAGGAAGGGGTCTCCAGGGAAACAGACATGTGAAGTGGGAGTTATGTCATTCTGGCTACATGAGGCAACATTTTTCGTTTAAATCATATTTTCCCTCAGTTCCCAGGAGCTTTTCGGTCAAAGTGTTTGAACAAAATAGGTGGATAATTGTCACCATTATTTCGCTCGGCTTTCCGTGGATAGACACAGCCAAACACATTAGCACATTCTTATCATCCTACTAACCTTGATGGGTATTTTGTTGCTTCTCTCCAAAACTCAGCAGTGAATTTACTGCTTGCGATAATGCAAGGCAACCTGGTGGCCTCGGATCTGTCCCCCAGCTATAGGCAGGGTGGGCAGCTGGCCTCTGCAGTGAGATTTAAAGCGGTTCTTCCCATGCCAAGGATTACTCCAACCCGTCACACTGACTCCAGATATTCCCACCGCCAACACAGTGGAAAGAGACCCGATTTTTAGCTCCAACTCTGCCATGACTTGCTGTGTGACCTAGGGTAAATCACTGCCCCTCTCTGAGACTCGGGTACTTTCCAGCAAAATGAGATCAGTCTGAGTGGACTCCCTCACCAAGCTCCTCATCAGAATCACCAGTGATACTTACTGATGTGCAAATTTCAAGCCCTAACTCAGACATCCTGAGTCAGATTATCTCAGTTTTAGGGGTCACTATATCTGTATGTCAACAGAACTCCCGGTGATGCCACTGTACCGGCAGGTTTCTGATCCAGTGAATCAGATGACCCCAAGGCCACTTCAACCTCTGACGCTAGCTGGTTTGATACCTCCCTCAGCATTTCTGTATTTTTTTATCTCTAAGAGGGATGCTCCCTTCGCCTCCCCAACCCCATGCAGAGTCAGGGATACTTGCTCATCAAGAGCCCTGAAGCATTCCACCACCCACTGGTTAGACTTTGAGCACAGAAGCCAAGAGGAAAAGGTACACACCTTATTGTTGGAGAAGGGGACTAGGAAAGAGAAAAGCAACAGTAGCAACAACAGGAAAATGGGGAACTAGATCTGTGTGAAGTTCAAGGCAGCCTGACACCCCTACCGAGGACACAGATGTATTTTAGGGACCGCACTTGAGGCTCCCATACCCTGGAGTCCTCTCCACCTCAGCCCAGGTCACCCAGTGCAGAGAGGTACAGCCATGCTAGGGAATAGCCTTCTTTAATTGGTGAGGTCTTATGGCTTTTGAGGTTGGTACCAAAAGTAAGAGCGTAAACACTTCTCTCTCCACCACTGGTACCATCTGAGCCAAGTCCCTGGACCCAAGCATGATTCAGGCCCAGAGACCTGTAAGAAGCACTGGGCCTTGCATGCACCACAACTGCTGAGCCTGTGTTCTCGAGCCCAGGAGCCAAAACTACTGAAGCCCATACGCCTAGAGCCTGTGTTCAGCAACAAGAGAAGCCACTGCAGTGAGAAGCCAGCGCACCACGACTAGAGAGTAGCCCCCAGTCTCCACAACTAGAGAAAAGCTCATATAGCGATGAAGACGCAGCACAGCCAAAACCAAATAAATAGATAAAACGGAAAGACGCACTGCTCGTCGACATCAGGACACTAGCTTTGGGGAAAGCTCTGAATTAGAGTCCTCCTTTCATAGCGGACACCTGCCCTCTTTCAGTGATCAAGAGCCCCCATCTACTGCCACTCTTATCCCCCAACTCTGCTGCCCTAGATCCCTGACTCTCTGGCTCTAGGTTTGAGTCCACATTTATTACTCATTCTTCAGTTGCCCATTATTTACTAAGCACCTACTCTGACCTGGCGCTAGGTTAATTAGGCCAAATCGAAGCAAAACAGACATGGTCTTGGCCCCCGGGAAGCCAAGAGGCTAGCACAGTAAATATCAATCTTATCAGAATCGAAACTTCTCTTTTTATCATAAATGTATCTTGTTGTACCCCTTTGTGGTCTGTTCACTCACTTCAGTCGTGTTGACTCTTTACAACCCCATGGACCGTAGCCCATGAGGCTCCTCTGTCCATGGGATTTTCCTAGCAAGAATACTGGAGTGGGTTGCCATGCCCTCCTCCAGGGGATTTTCCCAACCCAGGGATCGAACCCGTGTCTCCTGTGTTGCAGGCAGGAACCTGCTGAGACACTGGGGAAGCCCGTCATACCCTTTTATTATCCTGAAATTAAAATCATAGCTATAATAACCTGCATACACACATAAGTTCCAAAAGATCAAGAAGTGTCCTTCCACACAAAGAAGAAATGAAAATAATCCATAATCAACGACAATGTATTTAAATATGTAAATACTTACATAGGATGACAGTGAAAGACTAAATGAAGTAGGCAGAGACTTGCGCCTTCATCGAGAAGCCCCACGAAATGCAACAGCTACAGGCACAAACTGATAAGGGATGTTGCACAGACGACTCTAATTCCAAAAGCAACATCACTACTGTTACCACGTGATTTTTGAAATGGTGAACGACTGTGGATAAACCTCTGGGAGGAGAAAACAAAGTTCCATCTTCCCTCTATTTACACAAGATTCATTAAAACTGTGTGTGGAGGCAGGAAGCCAAACTTTTTGTACATATATGTAAAATATTTACAGTACACGTTCTGATCATTATAAGAAGAATTTCCACCTCCACGGAAGTCCAACAGGACATTTGAAAATCATATAGGATGTTGGACTAGTCTTCATTTTGCAAGACTGTCCTGGGTAAAGAATCCGTCTGTCCAGACAGGAGATGCAAGAGACACAGGTTCAATCCCTGGGTCATTGGGAAGATATCTGGAGAAGGGCATAGCAACCCACTCCAGTATTCTTGCTGGAGAATCCAATGGACAGAGGAGCCTGGCGGGCCACTGTCCATGGGGTTGCAAAGAGTCAGACACGACTGAGCACACACACAGCACAGCATCTGGGCAGTCCAGGACGTGAGGCATCTCCATTTCTTGTCCACTAAATGACCTCACACATTTCCCCAAAGTCCCCCTAGGGGGCAGTATTGGCTCAGTTTCGCGTCATCAGGCTAAGTGTCTCCGTTTCCATAGAACTAGAGCTTTGTCTGATTCTCCCCAAATCCTCATCCCCTTCACCCTTGCACCCAAGGAATGGAGTCCAATCCTTGCTACCACTGTCTGACGGGACTCATAAGCTTCAAGCCCTCTTGATCAGTTCAGCTAGTTTGCTTCCACCGGAGGCGACTGCTTGTCTGGATTACAACCTGTTGCTCCCACTCCTTTCAGGTGCCCCCGCTGAACTCGGCACCCGCAGCAGAGCCTCCTTTGCCATGCCAAGAGTGCCACTACTTGCAGATGGCCGCCCTTCAGCTCTGCAGCTCAGCCCTGCCCCCCCTCCCTCAGCTCCCAGTTCCCCTCCATCCCCACTCTGGGCGACTTGAGAAGCTTCACTTAGACTCTCTGAGCGGCAGTTTGTTCATTTGGAAAAACGGCGATAATAATAGTACCTACCTCCACAGTGTCCTTGAGAGATGAAATGAAATGAATGCTTATAAGATGTTTAGTAGCCTGCCTGGCACACAGCAATCCACCCGAAAATGATAGTTTTTGTTCCTATTCTGGGAATCACATGGAGTGCACTGCACACTGGCTTCTGCTGACTCTACTTCTCCCATTCTGCATGTTTCCACTTTATCTTCCAGACCAAGTTAGAAGTTTATATGAGGCTGAGCAGGATGGGTCTGCATCTGGCTTGAAGTTCCATTTGCTGAGAAGTAATAAGCTGGGAAAATCTTCAGCGCTCTTTTCACCCAGGCCAAAAGAATGCTTTTTAAGTATTTTTTTTTTTCCTATCCTGTTTCATCTCACAAACACTATCTGAGAAGGAGTCATTGAGCAGACCAGAACTGGGGAGCGGGATTAATTAGGAACTATCGTTAAAATACGGCACCCACTTTCTTGTCTGAATCAGTGTCTGGCGAAGTTGGCTGCATGGTTAATCACCTAAGCTGTGTCTGCACGGTGCCAGAGGTTTTGGAGGAAAAGGGAAAAACACAATCAATCATCCATGTGTCAAATAGTACATTCAGCTCCTGTACATAGATGATACTAAAAAGTCATCTCAGTACAAGCAGTTAGATCAGGGCAACAGACATCTTGAAGGTTCTAACTGTTTGCTTAGCATTAACAAAGGATCTTGAAGAACCCAGAAACCACTGAAGGGAATGTCCAGACATTTGTTTATTGATCAATATTTATTGAGCACGTACTATGTGTGTGGCACTGTGCAGGCTATAGAAAGCAGAGGAATCAGTCTAGAACCTTCCCTTCGTGGTTGCTATCCAATAGGAGAGTTGTGGCGGGATGGGGAGAACCAGTTCCTGATAAAGCAATAGAAAGCCCGTCAGCTAGGTCTTTCAGAGTAGGTGAACATCCTTCAGTTGCTGTAATCATTGTTGTTTAGTTGCTAAGTTGTGTCTGACTCTTTTCCGACTCCAGAGACTGTAGCCCACCAGTCCATGGGATTTCCCAAAAAAGAATACTGGAATGGGTTGCCATTTCCTTCTCCAAGGGATCTTCCTGACCCAGGGATCGAACCCATGTCTCCTGCTTGGCAGGCAGATTCTTTACCACTGAGTCACCTGGGAAGCCAGTTGCTGTAAATTACATTCTCACAAAATCAAGCAACCCAAATATTCTGCTATTTGGTGGTGGGGGTGGGGGGTGGAGACAGTTGAGCTTATTGAGATGGCTATTTGGCTTTACAAGTGAAGTGAAAGTGAAGGTGAAATCGCTCAGTCATGTCTGACTCTTTGCAACCCCATGGACAGTAGCCTACCAGGCTCCACAGTCCATGGATTTTCCAGGCAAGAATACTGGAGTGGGCTGCCATTTCCTTCTCCAGGGGATCTTCCCAACCCAGGAATCGAACCCGGGTCTCCTGCATTGCAGACAGATGCTTTACCGTCTGAGCCAGACTTAGACTGAATGCTTCAGGACTAGATCTTGTGTCCAGCAGATCTGGGTTTAAGTTCTGGCTGTGCCACTTTACAAGCTGTGTGACCTTGCCCAAGTTGCCTAACCTCTCTGAGCCAGTTTCCCCCTGTGGAAATTGAAGGTAATGACAGTATCATCTTTGAAGGATTGATTATTGTGAGGATTAGAAGAGATATCTTACATAAAGCACTCGGCATCAAGCCTCCATCATAGTCAATGTTCCTGAAAAAGGCAGCTTACTATAATCATTAAAAGAGAGAGAATGGCTATCACATGCATTTGTCCAAGATATCTCGAAACTCTGGATAAAATTCTAGCCACTGGCATTAGCAGTGAAGGCAGGTTCTCCTCTCCTCCCTGGAGCTCTAGTATTCTCAGGGATGAGCCAGCCAGGTCTGGTAATATCATGAGGAGGTAGAAAAAGCATTCCCATGACAGCTCCTCCCCTCCCCTCCCCCCGCCACCTCTCCCCACACCCCAGGTTAATCTGGCTTTTAAGGTGCCACCTACTGGCCCAGAAGGATCTCCCTTCCCCCGCTGAGGCCCCTGTCGGAGAGCCCTTGGTCATCCAATTTCAATATTCCTCTCTACAATCTCCCTTTGCAACTTGGCATCCTACATCTCCTTCCCTGAGGTATAACAACATGAGAATGGATAGACACATTGTAATGTGACCTTTTAAAAAAGAATGACCTGTATGTAAAAATCCATCAGCGCCTCCTAAAAAATGCAAAACCCCACAAAAGGCTCTGACTCATGGTTGGGAGCAGCAACGGGCACACCTGAATAGATTTTTCTAATTTGACTGGCAAAAAATTTCTCTCTGAATCTCCCCTCATAGTATGTAGTTTCTACCACCATCCCCCCCAAAAAACCCACTTTGCATTATTAGGAGAGATCATAATGGCTGTTCCAACAGAATGTGGATGACAGAATCTGCTTCTGAAAATGCTACCATGTGTAGTATTTTGTTGTTTCCTGCTTATTAATACAATACATTTTGCCTCTGAGTCAAATGTTTTTCCTTCTGCCAAGAAAAATCGTGAGTTACAGGAAATCTAACAGGCTTAATTAGTGAGGAGTTTAACTTAAGCCAGTGGTTTTGCAATCACCCCAGCCCAAGTCAGGCTCACTCCCTGCATTTAGTGGGAAATAAGTGGTAGGAAATGGCCTTCAGCAACCTTGTTAGAGAAAAGGCACTGTACCAGCAAGGCTGGTTCTCCCAAGGTAAAAAATGGCAGGTTGAGGTCACTGTAATTATCAACAGTGCTTTTTGCATGCAGGTTCCTATTACATATGTCACCTGTTACTTTCAACTTTCTGTAATTACAGTTTCTTCTGGTGAGATTGCGCTGCTTTCCCTGCTTTTTACCAACCAGCACACTTGGGAGAAAATCATTCATGGCCCCTTGAGTTTGCCCTGTAAGTGTATTTTAAAAGGCAAAGCTTCTTAGACCAGCCAAATGAAACTGATTGGAAATGTTCACCATAGAAACGGGAGACCTATTACATATAATGGCCGAGCTCTTTGCAGCCAAGTCCTAAGTGCTAGGCCACAATTTCAGAATGAAAGAACCTGTAAAGGCTTTGGAAGATAGCCGTGAAGATGATTAAGGGATTGGAAAAGAGGATCTAGGGGAAAAGGTGAAAGGAATTAGGATTAGAAGGACGATTTAGTCCCAAGAGAAAAAAAAAAAAAAAAATGAAGGCGTTAACCAGGTGTTTCTTCCTTGCTATCAATGGCATGCAGTACATGAATGGCAGCATGAGATACTTTAGGTTAGATGTAAGAAAGAACTTCCCAACAATGCATCTCCTTCAACACTAAAGGCCATTTATTCTTAAGTCCTAAAAGCACATGTTGGACCATGTGCTGGGTCCTGGAGAAGTTCACAGGCCAATGTTGTTGTTGTTGTTTAGGGACATTAAATAGATCATTACAAGACAGTGGGGTGCGTTCTATAATAGAAGGAATTTGGAATGCTTTGAATTTTAAGAAAGCCAGAGGGGACCTATAGCAGAATATTATATGTCACTTCCAGTGGGGTCTGAGACAGCATCCAGCAATCAAGTACATTGATATTTCAGGAGCAAAAACACATGAATATTCACACAGGGTGTGATAGAAAAAGACTATAAATAGCCTCATGCCAGCGCAGGTTTGGCTGCCAACTGAATTTACCTTAAACTTACAAAAGGCCCTCAGTTTTCAGAGCTTTGGGGCTTGGGAAGGATGGATATGGGAATGTGTATCTGTGTGCACCGAGTCGGGTCTAGCAGCAGGACTTGGGAAAAACGGGACTTTTGACTGCAGGCAGAGAATGTGTCTCTAACGTGCTCTGTGGCCTCAGGACTGTGGACATGTTTTCGAGGAACTTGACTCTGTGTGTGTGTGTTTGTGTGGGCATGTGCATGCATGCATGTGTGCGTGCATGTGTGTGTGTGTGTGTGTGTGTGCGTGTGTGCATGAAGCAGTGGGAAAACCTCATTATCCCTCAGGTCAAGCCCACATTCAGGGCCTATATATAAAGTAGCCCCTGGTAAGGCATCCCAAATGGTCAGCCAATGGTGTTTGTTATGGTTATGATGATTTCAAATATTTGGTCCCTTGGTCCCTACGGGCAAGGCCACAAAATTTCAGAATCGGCATCCTTCAGTGGGGTCCACAGGGTGTGGTAGAACCACTGAAGGGGGTTGAGGGGACATCTTTGACCTTCCTTTTTAAGCTGTGTTCATACCTGCTGTGGTAGATGGCGGTGCACGTCAAGAGACAAAGTGAAAAGCCTACAGGGAGGAGCACTGGAGCGCCTTCTTCTGTGGGGTGAGGAACACCTAGTTACCCTCTACCAGCCAAGCACCCTCACTTAGGGGGTAACCTCCCTTGAGGGGGAACACCCAGTGAACCCTGCCACACCCTCAGAAGTTGTTTCCTTTCCAAAGGAAAGGGGGCAGTCCTTCAGCTAAGTCTCCTCTTAGCAGTCAGAAAAAGGAGACCCCCACCCTTCAGGGGGCATTTTCTACTACGACCCACCTATCCACAGGTGTCACTTACACGTAGAGATGAAAGACACCAAGACTCTCTTTCTGTCTTTAGATACCCCCAAAGTAGGACCTCCTCCCTGGTCCTCCTCTCTGCCCTCCAGGAATTCAAGCCCACATCATTTCAGGATGAGCTCAGCCTCCAACCACTCCCTCTGAGGCCTGGCTTCCCAACCTTGGTGATTCCAAAGTTCACATCTGTTGCAATACACAGGGCCCACCCTAGGCAAAACTGTGCCGGAGACACAGCCTTCTATCAGCTGATTTCCTACACCCCCACGCCCCACCCCTGCCTGCCTGGCTTTCCTCTTCCCTGGGGAGTCAGCTCCCTCTAACCTTTTCCTCCCCTCCCCCTGACAGGAAAGGCTCTGATCAAAAAATCTGCACTCACATACACAAAGCAACCCTGCCTGGCCCAGCCATCCCCCCAGACCACCCAGGGCAGTTGGACTCAAAGGGATCGTCCACTGATGGTAGAGATAGTGGCATTACTCACAGGCCAGAAGGAAGTCCCTGGGTCCGAGGGGGGAGGCCTTCTCAACACCCATCAGATAACGACGTGGGGCCATCAAGTCAGCCTTCACCATTTGAATGTAAGATGGACTGTGGTGACACTCCTCGCAGGAATGAACTCTGCTTTCTGAATTCAAATCAGCTCGTGCACTCAAGACAGCAGGAGAGAATATCCAGAAACGGGATCAGCCCCAGGAACTCTGACGGCTAGTTGTTCCAAAGGTTGAGGATGCCAGAGGGAGCCACTGGGAAAGGAAGGGAAGAGTTTCCAAAAGGATACCTGTTGGTGAGGCAAGGAAAGAAGCAACGGGGGAAGGGAAACCTAGATGGCAGGGGCGGGGGTGGGGGAGCCAGTAGAAACAGATTTCAGGAAAGATTTCACATTTTTCAAGTGATTATTTTGTACTACAGGCTTCCCTGGTGGCTCAGTGGTAAAGAACTGCCTACAGTACAGTAGGTGTGGGTTCGATCCCCGGGTCAGGAAGATCCCCTGGAGAAGGAAATGGCAACCCACTCCAGTATTCTTGCCTGTAGCATCCCATGGACAGAGGAGCCTGGCGGGCTACAGAGGTCGCCCATAGGGTCACAAAGAGTCAGACAAAACTGAGCGACTAAACAACAACAACAACATTTTGTACTACACACAGTTGCTGTGTTGTCTCATGTCATCCTCACAACCTCCCCAGGAGATGAGAAGTATTATGAGATCCATGTGACAAAAGGGGAATGGGAGGCTCAATGAGGTTATTTGTGACCAATGACACAATTCATCCTGGAATGGTGAAGCCAGATTGAAACACCTGTTGGTCTGACTCCAGAGCTCTCAGCCCTCCGAGGTAGGCACCAAGCACCTTGAGAATGTGGGAGGGGCCCCCACATGTCTGTTGAAAGAGATGCCCAGAGCAACCTGTACCCCCACTCCCCATAAGCAGAGCCCGCCCCCCCCCCCCCCCCCACAGCTTACACAAGGGCCGCTTGCTCCTGGGTTAAAGATTGCATTAACATGTAAACATGTGCTCTGGAAAAGTTTAGCACAGCCCAGAAGTCAAAGTCTCAGAGGAGTTGCAAAGGACAAAGCTCCCAATGGGATGGGCTACCTGGTAGGCCCCATAGTAGTGGCTGCAGGGGTGGGTAACACTGTGGCACAGAGTCCCTGAGACACCTTACAAGCCTGAAGACATCAAAGACAAGCTTGACTTATGTCACCATCACTGTATTACCCAGAAGAGGCCCCACCCTCCATACACAAAAAGGAGAGAAGGCACTGGAGACCAACAGCCTAGGTTCAAATCATGGCTTTGCAACTTCCCAGCAACATGACCCTGGGCAAGTCACTACTCTGAATTTACATTTCCTCATCATGAAGGACAGCGAAGTGTGGCATGCTGTAGTCCATGGGGTCGCAAAGAGTGGGACATGACTTAGTGACTGAACAACAACATTTGTGAAGTACAGATGGACATTAAAAACATCTCTTTCAGACATGAGATCCTGCATGTAAAATGTTCAGCACAATGCCTGGTACTTAATAGAAACTCTGCTGCTGCTGCTAAGTCACTTCTGCTGCTGCTGCTGCTAAGTTACTTCAGTCGTGTCCGACTCTGTGCAACCCCATAGACGGCACCCCACCAGGCTCCCCCGTCCCTGGGATTCTCCAGGCAAGAACACTGGAGTGGGTTGCCATTTCCTTCTCCAATGCATGAAAGTGAAAAGGGAAAGTGAAGTCGCTCAGTCGTGTCCGACTCTCAGCGACCCCATGGACTGCAGCCCACCAGGATCCTCCGTCCATGGGATTATCCAGGCAAGAGTACTGGAGTTGGGTGCCATTCGCTTCAGTCGTGTCCAACTCTGTGTGACCCCATAGACGGCAGCCCACCAGGCTCCCCCATCCCTGGGATTCTCCAGGCAAGAACACTGGAGTGGGGTGCCATTGCCTTCTCCAATGCATGAAAGTGAAAGTGAAGTCACTCAGTCATGTCTGACTCTTTGAGAACCCATGGACTGCAGCCTACCAGGCTCCTCCGCCCATGGGATTTTCCAGGCAAGAGTATTGGAGTGGGGTGCCATTGCCTTCTCCGAGTAGAAACTCATTAAGTATCAAATCCATCTGGCCAGTTCTTACCACCTCTTGGCAGAAAAGGGAGACCCAATTTGAAAGCCCTGGAAATAGCTTCTGAAGATAATTGGGACTTTCATTAATTCATTCAACATGCAAGCCCTGAACCTCTCCTTCTATCCTGGAGAGTCAGACATGAAAAAATAAATAAATAAATAACAGTCCTTGTTCTCAAGGGACTCATATTCTAGTGGGCAAAGCTGCAACATATTCCAGCCACTTGATGGAACACATTATAAAAGTGGTAGATCCAAGAGGGCGGGGAAGACTCCTGAGGGTACTGAGAAACCTTCCCAAAGAAGAAAGCTGAGGTAGAACTTGAAGGACAAGTAGCAGTTGTCAGGCAGACAGAAAAAGAAAGTATATTCCAAGGGAAGAGAATAGCATATGTTGAGTAACAGAACAGGGCAGGTTTAGATGGAGCTGGAACAGGGAGGATCAGTGAGAAATTACCCTGGAGGAGGAGTCAGATGGGGTAGAGGACTCTTGAGTGACACCTCTGAGCCAAGAGAGATGACATTCAAGATTTATAACAACCAGTGTGGCATGGGCATGAAACATTTTGAAAAGACCCCGGAGCCATAAAAAATAAGGTCACGATGGGGTCTTTAGGAAGGGACTCCTCATATTTAGAATAATTTTGGCCACTGAAGTGACTATAGGTGGATAATTGATGTATTTGCTATTACAGAGACTTCCATGCTATTTGAAAATTTAGCCTGACATTGACAGTAATATATGGCATACAAGATACATATACATTGGCACATAATACTGTTTCACAGAAGCGTTTTTCTAACGTGTATCCATATCTATAGAGAAGAAATTCTCCACTATCCTGCTAAAACTTGGGTGTATAGTATTGTCATATCTGCCCTAAGTGTGTAGGCCACAGCCACACGTCATCTATCCCTAATCACTGTTGAGTTGCTGTAACATGGTCAGTTGAATTGAATGTATTCCCTTTGAAATTTGATCCCTGTCAATTTCTTTAAAATGTCTTAGCGAATCACTTGAATGAATCCACCTTTTCCCCCTCTCCTATTCATTGCCTTTGCTATATAATCTCAGATAGTCAGGGTAGAGAAGGAACGTTTTTTAAATTCTCTTTGGACTCCATAGAGCTCCCTCTTTGTTAATTATCTTCTGAACCCCCTGACTCATCCATGGTCATCCCACACTATCATCTGATGCTAGCATGGATATTATTGTCTGACCTGTTGTTTTTCTAAGCCTCCCGAGAGAATCAGTAATACAGTCTCGCCACACAATGAGGTTATATTAATCATTTATTTGCAAGGGAACCAGGTCACCTTTCACGTCAGCTCTCCTAACATGTCAATTTTTAACACATCTAACATGAAACAGCCCAAACAAATCAGTTCCATCTAGCTAAGGGCCTGCAAGCAAATGTTCTTAGAAAATTAGTAAGAACAAAAATGATGGGTTTTTTTTAGTGTAGTTTAATGCTAACCAAGTCAATGTGACCAGGGTCATCTCCACCTGCTGTAGGTTGTGAGGGCAAATGCAACCTTGTGTCTGTAGGAAGTCGGAACCCAGGTTTTACACTTTTGGAGCCAGACTGGTCTCTGTTTAAATTTCAGCTTTAGTACTTGCTTGCTGTGGGCCTTAGGCAAGTTTTTTTAACTTCCCCAAGTCTAGGTACATTGGAGATAAATATACCGCCCTCACTGGAGAAGGAAACGGCTTCTCCAGTACTCTTCTCCAGTACTCTTGCCTAGAGAATTCCATGGACAGAGGAGCCTGGTGGGCTGCTGTCCATGGGGTCACACAGAGTCGGACACAACTGAAGCGACTTAGCATTCATGCATGCATTGGAGAAGGAAATGGCAACCCACTCCAGTATTCTTGCCTGGAGAATCCCAGAAACAGAGGAGCCTGGTGGGTTGCTGTCTATGGAGTCGCCCAGAGTCGGACACGACTGAAATGACTTAGCAGCAGCAGCAGCAGCAGCATACCGCCCTCACAGGGTTGTTGTGAGGATTGAAGGTAAGGAATGGAAATTGGAAGGTGCTTTGTGCCTGGCAATGAGCAGACACTCATCAAGTGGTAGTTATTATTATTGTTACTGCGGGTCCATTGTAAAGCAGAAAGAACCCAAGACTCTGAGTCGGGAGCCTAGGTTATATTCTGAGCTGCACTACTAATGAGGCAAAGACACTGTCTCATCTCTTGACCTCAGACACTCTATAAAATGAGGAGATTTGCTGAAGGGTGGCTAGTACATCACATGACTTCCTCCAGTCTTCTAATCAACATTCAAGACAGGCATCAATAATCAATCACAGCACTTGTTCCTGAGGAGCAAACAGAATCATTCTCAATGCCGGATCCCAAATAGCCTCTACTGCTCAATTAAAGTTGGCAACTGAAATGAAGTTTATTTGCCTTCCCTGTATTAAACAGCCTCAGACATACGTTTTAGTGCTACCATTCTGTGGCTCTGTGGAAGAAGTGCTTTCTGATAAAGTTTGCAAGTCAACTCCAAGGTGAAGTGAAGGGCTCCGGGATCAGAGAGTGACTTCCCACCTAATGAGATGGAAACAAATAATTCAACCCAAAGAGGTAAGGCAATAAGAGCGACCTGGATTTATGTCTGTTTCTTCTGCTGTGTCCTTGCTCTGTGACCTTGGACAAATCACTTAACCTCTCTGAGCCCCCGTTTTCTCATTTGTAAAAACAGACCTGAGATGGTTATGTAAGGTGTTAACATCGGGGGAAACTGAGTTATCCTTGCAACTGTTGTGTAAATCTAGAATTATTCCAAAGTTTAAATTTTTCTTATTAAAAAAAAATAGGCAGAAGGGCAATTACCTTGGGAGACTGTGAAGATAAAATGAGATAAAGAGGTGTGGAAAGCATGTAGTTCGGTGCTTTTCTTTTCCCCCCCAGGCATCTCCCTTCACCTACACCTTCAAACTCGCTGAACACCTGGAGAATCAGGAGGTATGTTTTCTGGACTGCGATGCCAGCAGGTTCACCAGCCTGACAGCACTGTAATTCAGAGCCTTGCTGCCAAGCCAAAACCCTCCCAGCAAGAAGGTTGGTTTTACATGGTCCTAGGATCTAATAAATGTGTCACACGTTGCCAGAAAGCAAAGTGACCTATCTTTGTTGGACTCTGAGTGTGTGGGGGGCGGAGGAGGGCAGAAGGGTGCGTGCAGGGGGAGGCGAAATAAGAGAACCAGCTAGAATCTGGATAAGACTTGCAGGTCAAGGAAGCTAGTCAAGGAAGCAGGTTCAAGCTCCACTCCCACCCTCCAACTTACAACCCACTTTCTTGTTGGCTTTGGGTAAAAGCACTTTTTCCAGATAGACCCTGTTAGATCCAAATACGTTGGAGGTGGGGGGCGGAAGGAGGAGTATATAACCAATCAGTAGTTTCTTGCTGCTCCCAGGCCTGTTTGCCCACAATCCATCCCTTCCTCTTCCCTTCTCTGCTGACATTGTAGCAGGAGAGGACAGAGAGGGGAGGGGGATGAGTGGACCCCTGAAGGCTGTTTCCCAGGTCCTGGTGGGTTTGGCCAATGGAAGGCACTGGTAGGACTTGGAAAACAGAAGGGAGAACAAAGCTGGGCTATTTCTCTCCTTCCCTCTCTGCCTCATGTGATGTCCCCCACAGTGACTGTGTCTCTCTTGTGGCTCCAGTTTCCACCGAGCAACCTAGCTCCCTCACTTCTGGTGTAGGAGCTTCTTGCTGTGGCTAATCTCTGGGTAGCCTCATTGTCCTTGGCTTGGCACTGAAGCTCTCTCATCAGCTGGGTAACCAATTCCCTGCACTGAATTCCTTCTCCCTTAAATACTCAGTGATTCATTCCTGTTGTCCCAGTTGGACCAGACTGATCAACCCTCCACCGGCCCAGAGCCAGGATTCTTGCTCTGCACTAGTCAATTTTCATTTTGGAATGCAATGCTCTGAGAGACTTATCTGGGAAATCTGGGTGGGAGATTAAGGGGAGTGGAAGAGGTTTGAGGAATTAGAAATGGAGGTCAAGCTCAGGAGAGCCTGGTGACCTAAGTAAAGTCTGAAAAAAGAAGGGAGCAAGAACAGAAAAGCAGCGGAGCTAGTTTTACTGCTTCTCGAATTTGCACTGTCTTGACCTGTGGTGCTCTGAGCCCTCTGCTTTGGCAGAAAGCAAGTCAAAGCCTAGAAAGAGAAGAAAGATGAGCACCCCGCCCTCCTCTGAATCAGCTCTAGAACAGGGAAAGAAGAGGAGAGAAGTTCCAGGTTGTGGCAGGCCTGGCTGTAGGCGGCAGACACATTCCAATCAGATGAAGGAGAACAGCCCTAGGAGCCCCACGGAGCCCCTCAATCAGGCAGTCCTGAACAGTCATGATCAAACTGTTCCAGACGAAGGACTTGCTTGATGCTGAGTGGCAGGATTTCAACAGAAACAATGCAGGACTGTCCCTAGGACTGAGGTCCCTTTGCTTCATCTCATTGCAAACTGTGTTTGGGGCTGTATAGACCCAGCTGCTGTGCTTGAGTCTCATTCATCAGCTACTAACTGACTGCATGACCTTGGAGAAAACAGACAGAGGGCAGTTAGGCCCCCTGCTTACCTAAGAGGACACATTGTGAGTACCCAATACACATCAAACTGTAATTCCAGCTTCAAGGAGGAACAGAGCAGATGCCTGAGAAATGCTTCCTGCTGGAGGCTGGGAAAGCAGAATGGAGAAGCTAGCCTGTAGTGCTCAAGAGCACGGTTTTAAAGTTGCTGTTAGTTTGGTTAGGGGCAATGGTAATACTGTCACTGGATATGAAAATATCCCTAATTTTTTTAGATGTGTCATGAAGTATGTAGAGGTAAATGATATAACACCTGGGATTTCCTTCCAAATATTAAGGCAAGGCCTTAAAGAAAAGAGAAAAAGAAAAAGATAAATAAAGCTAACGTGAAAATAATCTTGATAGCTATTGAATCTGGTAATGAGTACACAGGGATTTTACACTATTCTAATTTTTTTTTCTTTCTCCAATTTTTTTTAAATTAAAGTAGCTTCCCAGGTGACTCAGCCATAAAGAATCCACCTACAGTGCAGGAGACGAAGGTTCAATCCCTGGGTTGGGATGATCCCCTGAAGAAGGAAATGGCAATCCACTCCAGTAAATTCTTGCATGGGAAATCCCATGAACAGAGGAGCCTGGCAGGCTACAGTCCATGGTGTTGCAAAAGAGTCCGACACGACTGAGTGACTAAACAACAATAACAAAGAGTAATTTACAATGTTGTGTTAGTTTCAAGAGTACAGCAAAATGATTCAGTTACATGTACATACATACATCCTTTTACAGATTCTCTTCCATTATAGGGTAAGATACTGAATATAGTTCCCTATGCTATTGCAGCAGGCCCTTGTTGTTTACCTATTTTATATATAGTAGTATTATACTATTCTCCTTCTGTCTGTATGAAAATTTTCATAATAAATTTTTAAAGCATGTGTTTTAGAGTCAGACCTGAGTTTGACCCCAGTTATTTAAGCAATAAATGTGTAATGGAGTAATACTGGCTACCAGGCCCTGTGTTTTGACTCAACAGTGGTAGGTACAAGAGGCACAAAACAGACCAGGTCAGGGGTCCCAAACAGAGGAAAGGCTTTCAATATTAGGTGGCCAGAAAAAAGTGACAAATGTCCACCTCATCTATCTAGGTTCTTTCTAAATTGCCTCTGATGTCTCTGATGCCTCTGATGCCACTTTCTGCTTGAAAGGCCAGAGTGCTTTCCGATGAATTCTTCCATGATCCCTAAAAGGGCACTGAAGCTCTCTTTTGTGACCTGTGCTGCTGTAGCCAATGGCTAGGGAGGACCACTGCAAGCTGGGGTGGGCTGCCTTTCCAGTGCCCTGAGCAACTCACAAAGTCCCACCCAATCCTAACTCCAAGGAGATTCTGAGCTTCCATGGGACACTCTGAAGTCTCAAGCAAATTGCCCTTTCCCCCCCTTGCCTGTCCCTCTCCCTCACACTTGTCCAGCATTGTGTCATTGAAATCACATGAGCAATGAGGCATTTCAAAAGTTAGACAGACCTGTATTTGAATCCAGACTCCACAAACTGACTACCAATGTGACCTTTGAGCACATCACCTCAATGCTCTGAGCTTCCATTGCCTCTTCTGTAAAATCACGACAAAATGGCACTTCCCTCACAGGGTCACGTGAGGGTTAGTGAAGAAAGTGCTTACATGGTTCCAGGTTCAAGGTAAGCTCTCCCAAACCCAGGCACTGCTCTTGCTGAGGGACAGGAGAATAAAGAGTTTATTCTCTGCCTGGGTGGGAGGTGCGGAGAAGGAACAGGAGTTGAAGTACCTCTGAGTCATAGCCTCATCATCCAGAGCTCAGGGCTCCCCTTGAGCATGGGCCCTGAGGCAAAACACCCCGTGCACGTTTTCACCAGGGAGAATCCAGGGGCCCCCGGTGAGGTGGAAACCCTTTGGCCTGAGGGGCACTAGGATTTTACAGGACACTCAAGAAAGAAACCCAGTTCTGAGCTCACACCAGAGGTTTCAGGCTAATTCCAATAAAGCACCCCTGAAGCAACCCAACACATTCTCTGCCTGACCACATACTTTGCCCAGATCCCAGTAGTTATCTAGAAGTTGCACCTGACTGGAGCAGGCTCTTTGGTCCTGAACTGTTCCAGATCCAGAAACCCCAGCCAATAACTCAGCATCTGGGACTATGAGCCTGGGATAGTGGGCCCCCGCCAGCTGAATGAATCACAGGCAGGCCCCAGCTGCTCAGCATATGCTGACTGGACATACTGAGGGATGGCCCGCTCTCCCTGAAGGCCAAGCAAAATGTCCCAGAGGCAACCTTGACCTACAGTTTGCAGATTCCACTTTCCATGTGAAGGGATACAAGCTCGGAGAGCTTAAGTGTATCACCCACTGTGGTCCAACTCACATGCAAGAGCTAGCCTGCAGGTGTCCCCATCCTCCCACCAGCATTCTTGCCCTTGACTCCCACTGTCTCCAAGGGTAGCTTTGTGGTAAACCCCTCTCAGGCCAAGGTAGGCCATTGGCTGGATGAGCAGAGAACAGGGATGATTCCTAGAAGAGGAATCCCCCTTTTCAAGAGCCATGTGACTTGGCCCTGGTTTGTTTGTATTGATTATTATTATTATTTTAGCCACCACAGAGAAGGCAATGGCACTCCACTTCAGTACTCTTGCCTGGAAAATCCCATGGACGGAGGAGCCTGGTGCACTCCAGTCCATGGGGTCACTAAGAGTCGGACACGACTGAGCGACTTCACTTTCATGCATCGGAGAAGGAAATGGCAACCCACTCCAGTGTTCTTGCCTGGAGAATCCCAGGGACAGAGGAGCCTGGTGGGCTGCCGTCTGTGGGGTCGCACAGAGTCAGACATGACTGAAGCAACTTAGCAGTAGCAGCAGCCACCATGCATCTTGTGGGATCTTAGTTCCCCGACCAGAAATCAAATCCTGGCTCTCAGCAGTGAAAGCAGAGAGTCAGAACCACTGGACCACCTGAGAATTCCCTGTATGTTTGTTTTAAATAAACACATGTTTAAAGTTTGGTTTAAGTCATTCATGAGGAAATCAGAAAGACATCACAATTGGTGCAAAGGAGAACTCAACACACATTTATAGTCAGGGAAGGAGTGCTAAAATGAATTTACAAATGAAAGTAAAACAGGAAAAGCTGGTCAATATTCATGGCAATAATCAATTGTATTCCATGAGACACTGGACCTACACAATCCCCAAAGCCTCCAGAATTGCACTGAGAGGATATCCAGTCATTTCCTTTGCACATTTCAAAATCTTCTACCATTTTCTATATACGTGGAAACTGTAGAGATGCTGGAGTAGGGTGGGTCTTGACCTGGCTGGTGCTTTTAATGAGGCAGAGGAAATTTTTGAAGTGTGGGTGTAGGGATCATCATTGGAAGACCACGGGCTCTGGGAATCAGGGAGGGAGGGGCTTGAAGCCTGGTTTCTGTTCTGCCTTGGGGCAGGGGGCCTTTATCTCACTTAGCTTCAGCCTCCTCACCTGCAAGATGGAAATAAAGACTGGTAGTATCTGCCTCATCTAGTTGTAGTACTTGAGGATGTAAATAAAACACCTACTACAAAGTCATTGGTCATGAGAGCCAACAGTGAACGTGGGCCTGCTCTAGATCAGTTTAGTTCAGTTCAGTCACTCAGTCATGTCTGAATATTTGCGACCCCATGAACCACAGCACGCCAGGCCTCCCTGTCCATCACCAACTCCTGGAGTTTACCCAAACTCATGTCCATCGAGTCAGTGATACCATCCAACCATTTCATCCTCTGTTGTCCCCTTCTCCTGCCTTCAATCTTGCCCAGCATCAGGGTCTTTTCAGATGAGTCAGCTCTTCGCAGCAGGTGGCCAAAGTATTAGCGTTTCAGCTTCAGCATCAATCCTTTCAATGAACACTCAGGACTGATTTCCTTTAGGGATGGACTGATTGGATCTCCTTGAAGTCCAAGGGATTCTCAAGAGTCTTCTCCAACACCACAGTTCAAAAGCATCAATTCTTCGGTGCTCAGCTTTCTTTATAGTCCAACTCTCGCATCCATACATGACTACTGGAAAAACCACAGCCTTAACTAGATGGACCTTTGTTGGCAAAGTAATGTCCCTGCTTTCTAATATGCTGTCTAGGTTGGTCATAACTTTCCTTCCAAGGAGTAAGCGTCTTTTAATTTCATGGCTGCAGTCACTATCTGCAGTGATTTTGGAGCCCAAAAATAAAGTCAGCCACTGTTTCCACTGTTTCCCCATCTATTTGCCATGAAGTGATGGGACCAGATGCCATGATCTTAGTTTTCTGAATGTTGAGCTTTAAGCCAACTTTTTCATTCTCCTCTTTCACTTTCATCAAGAGACTCTTTAGTTCTTCACTTTCTGCCATAAGGGTGGTGTCATCTGCGTATCTGAGGTTATTGATATTTCTTCCAGAAATCTAGATCAGGCACTATATCAAGCACTAGGATAAGCAGTTTACATGCCTTTATTCATTTATTCCTCACCACAACTATGAAGTATGTACTGTTTTAGCCCTTTTTATTGGCAAGGAAGTAAGGTTCAAGGAAGTTAACTGGCCCAAGATGATCCAGCTAGTAAGTGATGGTACCACTGTTTGAACCCAGGCAGTGGACTTCAGGCCAAGCTTTTAGGCTCTCTACTGTCTCCCTGTTTCCATGGGAGATGTGGTCTCTTGTCAGAGGCAGGCCCAAAAAATAGAGGGGCAATGTGCAAATAGCACAAATGTGGTCTTAATCCAGGAAGCAAGTTTCGTGCGAACACAGGCCCCCGTAAAGAAGCTGCAGAAGGTAGACCAAGGCCTGGGCTCTCTAAGGCACGCATAACCCCCACCCCAGCTCACACACACACTCAGGTACACACATCACATCACATCTTTTTGACTGTTCCTCCTCATTGCTTCCCAGCCTTTTTAATTTCATGGAAAACAAAGGAGACTATATTTTTAAGGTGCCAGGGTTCTCAGGCCCCTCCTAGTCTCTCTGAGGGTCACAGAAATCAAGAGCTTGGTACATCAATCAGGTCGCTTTGCTGTAACTCACAGATACCTTCTGTCTACTCCAAGCAAAATGATCTGATTATATATTTCCAATCAAACGCAGATTAAAACATTTGTAGGAAGCTGAACACTTAAATCTTCCACTACAATTTCAGGTTTTAGACCCCATTTCCTTCCACTCACGTTCAGAGTTAGTAGATGAATAACTGCCTGATATTTAATGTGATGCTGTACATTTTTAGACATGTTATTTTAAATGAATAAACAATATGAATTCATTTGTCATTCTTTCCTACTAGTATGGATCATAATAAACTCATCTATGATTCACAAGAATGTAAAAACATACTCCCATGGGAACTTCATCTTAATTCAGCATTATTGGTCTTTCTAAGTGAAACATTATCTGTCGCTCTTCTGAACAGAGAGTTCATTGATAATTGTTCATCAGAGGAGAAGCATAATATTTTCCATATTTTTTTTCAGTCTCTGACAAAATCACGGGTAAAAATTGGCTGGGTATGCATGATGTCAACAGATATGGATGAATAAAAATGGAGGAGGTGATATTGTTCAATGACTAGTCTGTTTGGTCCATATACTACTTGCCAACATCTGGGTGTTTGGCCTGAAAGGGTTCAGAGTATTTTCTTTCCATTCACATGTTATGGCTTTGTGTATATAGATGGCTTCTCACTAAACAACTTGGATGCCTCTGTTACGAAAGAATATATGGAAACAATGAGAAGTTGAAAAAGGAAGGGGTAGGACAAAGGAGAAAATGTGGCAGAAGACATTCCTAAAATGGTTCTGCCACTGCCATGGAGTTGGAGCCCAAGCTGCCATAATGATGTAGGAAAATGTGGCTACTATAACACAAAACAGCAAAGGTGGAGGAGAAATCATCAGTATTACACCACTTAACAGAAAAATACTGAGTCTAAGTCAGCACTGATTAACCCATGTTTGCCATAGACTGGGAGGGTGCCCCTGAACATGGTGGTTAGGGGAAACAGTGACTTGCCCATGAATTCAGCAGACCAGGGCCCATGAGGCCGTCACATGGACACTTAATACACTATTCAATTGTAGCTCTGAATTGAGTTAGTGGACATTCACAGCCTCAGTGTGAATGTGTGGAAAACCAAACAACGTGATTTCATTCTACAAAAACAAACCCAGAAAAGCCCGGCAGAAACAGTGAAAAGTAGCCCAGAAGAGCAAAGCTTTCAGCACACATTTTAGAACTGCAGATCAATAGAAAGTAACTTAAGATTATAGAAGGCAAGAGGCGAAGGGAAAGAGCTTCATGGGGATTCTCTGCACTTCCCACTTGAGAGTGAACCAATCTTCTTTTGAAGTTGAGACTACTCAGAATAACTCAGTTCCAGTTGACAAATGTGGAGAGAAGAGAGTGGCGGCCATCTGCTGTTCATGACTGAGGCTGGCTCAAGAGTAAATAACTTTCAACAGCCATGGGAAAGAAAAGCCCATAAAAAGGATTTATAAGAGAGACTTACGAAGCTTCTATCTTGAATAAAGATCTAAATCTAAATGAAAAGCCAAGTTCACCTTCTTGTCTTGACTGATAAGGTAGTTTGACTGCTAGGTTAGAGGGACCAATTTAGTCCATACAGCTCAACCTCTCCAGCATCTAGACAATGATCCAAGAACTCAACAGAGACATTTCTATTGTGCTGTATGGTAGCCTCTACTACTTCTTTTCAGCCCTGTGCTTTGGGGGGTCTATAGCAGTAGGGAATCTCCTGAGACATTTTGGCCATATTCAGTTCACCCAATTGCAAGATAAACAGGAGATTTAATTTCAAGAGAAAATATATGTAAGCTACTTCTGAGTTGTTACTTCTCAAATATTTTATTTATTTATTTACTTGAGGTTGGGATTGCTTTTGGGGTGAGTGCGGCAGGCCCACCGTGGTAGAGTTAGTGTTCTGCCCTTGGAGGCAACCGAAGCTGGGCGCCTCCACCTGCCACCTACCTGGGTTAGTAGAACATGCTTAGTTGGAGGGTGAAGGTGAGGCGGAGCCACCAGGGCCCCGGGTGATGGAACAGGAACAGGTGACACTGGCTGGGTTGCCTCGGTCAGCACGGACCACCCAGGCAGTGAGGGGAACAGGGGTTGAGGCTCCTGGGAGAGGCAGGCAGGCAGCACCCCAGGGGAGACCCACAGGCCTGGGGAGGTGGGCACCGGGCCCACGGTGGGCAGAGGCCTGTAGGAGCTCAGCCGTACCTGGCTGGCATGCCCGAGAGCTGAGCAGTGACGAGCCTTTCACCAGGAGGGTCTGTCTCCCATCCAAGGGACTTTATAGTGAGCTGAGGCTGGAAGGCTGAAGCCAGAGGCCTGGAGTCTGAGGGGCCTGGCCTGGGCCGGCTGGGTCTGCTAGGGAATCTCATCATCTTCTCATGGGGAATGGGCTTTCTGAGCAGCCTAGGAGAGGCGGCTGCCGCCCCCGCACGGCCAGCAGAGCCAGTGGATCCATCCTGGAGACCGGAGAAGCTCTGGTCCTGATGGCCCTGCTGCTGGGGGCCACACCTGCTGCCCGCGCAGGTCGGACTGGGGTTGGGGGTTGGGTGGGGCTGGTCTACGGGGCTGGGGGAACTTCGTGCAGGCGGAATCCCCTGGGGAGATGGGAGGGCTGAGTTGGGGGCCCATCTCTGGATGAGTGGCAGGTAAAGAGGAGTAGGGAGACCTGGGGGATGAGGTGGTCAGTATTTCAAATACTTTAGTTAAAAGGAGTGCTGATGTTTTTTGTCATTCTTCTATGCAATCAAATAGGTCATCTTATATTAGAATATATATTGTATGCTATTAAATAGTATTTGCACTTTGAAATAAAAATGCAACAGAAAACTTATAAACATTCTATTTTTAACCTGAACTGACTCTTTTTTTTTTTTAATTTTCACAGAGATGTATAAGGGACCCCATTTTGGATATTTATGTACCTTGTAGAAATTCAGCAAATATTAATTGAATCTTGTGGGCTTTCCAGGTGGTGCTAGTGGTAAAGAATCTCCCTGCCAATGCAGGAGGTGCAAGAAAAGCCAGTTCCATCCCTGGGTCAGGAAGATCCCCTGGAGAAGGAAATGGCAACCCACTCCAGTATTCTTGCCTGGATAAGCCCGTGGACAGTGGAGCCTCTTGGGCTACAGTCCACGGGGTCTCAAAGAGTCGGACATGACTGAGCACACAGCACACATTGGTTGAATCTTAAATCCCATCATTTTCTTTTCAAATGATTGTTTAATGTGGGCACGTGATTTTTATATATATATATATCAATGTAAAAATGCAGTATCCTGCCACATCCAACTTGCAGTGTTTCTCCATTGGGTTAAGTTTGTGTTTTGTTCAAGTGGAAAAAAAACACAACAAAGAATGATTAATTGGGGGACAGACACACTTCCAATGCTCTATGGTAAACAAACAAGCTGACTCAGTGTCCTTGGTGAAACAAAACTTTCCCTAAGAGCCAGGAATCAAATAAACACAGGATGTGCCTACATTTCTCAGCCTGTTCATTCCAGTTGGAATCATGGCCTGCAATGGCCTGTCTTTTCCTTCCTTCCTATCAAACTCTCAGCATAAGGTTTCTTACCCTTCTGGCTTTGAAGATTGAATATTCTTCAGGGCATGTTGAATTCTAGATAAAAAGAAAAAAAATGTGTGTGCATGTGTGTGTGTGTGAATGTCTGTTCTGGCTGGGGCCACTGGCTTCCCCCATTTGCAAGGGAATGATAAATTTCAGTCACACCCATCATCGTGGGAACAAGTCAACTTGTGGCAGAGTGAAGTGGCAGAAACAGGACAAAATCCCAGACATTTTGACTCCCACTCCAATGCTGTGTTCATTGTTACAAGCAGCCTCATTCGTTGATAAGATGTTTTGGCATTTGGATGTAAACCAATGAATGTTTCTCAAGCCATATTCTCCAGGAAAAAAAAAAAAAAAAACAGGTATTAGTAAAGGATCCTTAGTTTGTAAAGTTTGAGAGATCCAGCATATTCTATCTTCCCTTGGAGATCTTGCTTAGCATTTGAAAGGCTCTGAGAGGACTTGGTGTAAAGAACCCTGTTCAATTTTATTTTACGCAAAAATTTCCAGCCTTATTTAACTATGGATCTTTTTTATCCCATTGAATGCCTATTAACATCTTGTAGGGCTCCATAGTGTGTAATTTGAAAAACACTTGTAAAATAAATCAGGAACGTGTAAATGAAATTGTACTTACTATGTTTGGACACTGCTTAAGAAAGTATTGCTGGTACTGGAAGCCAGCCATTCTGATTTCCTGGCCAGTTCACATTCTCCCCACTGCATCTATCACATGCTTTATCCATGGTCTTTTTTTTCCTTCTGGTTTCTTTTACTCGGATTTTTCTAGTTAGCTGCTCTCTTGAGACAACTACCTTGTTAATCTAAGGCAATGGTTCTTAAAATGTGGGCCCTGGGTCAGTGGCATCACCATCACCTGGGAACTTGTCAGAAATGCATATTTTGGGGCCTCACTTACTTCAGAACTATTGAGTCAGAAATTCTGGGGCAGGCTCAATGATCTGTGTTTTAACAAGCCCTCCAGGGGATTCTGAGACCCACTGATCTTCTAAGGCAAGGCTATAAACCATTTCCCTATGTCTGCTATCATTTCATTTCTTCTCTTGTCACTCAGAAAACAGCCAAGACAAAATAAGGTACATGCCAGGGACATGTGCCTACATAAAATCTCCTCCCTACCCCTCCCTCTGATAAAAAAAAAAGTAGTTCCTTTGACAAACAAATTACTCATTCCTTCCTTCAATATTGAATATATTCAGTTTAGGATGAAAAGTTTTAAGTGAAATATAAAAAGATTACCCTGAGCAGCCTATCCATGGCAAGCAGCTTGCCCCACCAAGTCATAGCAAAGCTGAAACTTCTTAAAGGTAACAGACATATTTGTCTCTAAACAATAAGCACATTTTAACACACCCAAGTTTTGAAGGGAGGTTACACAGTGAATTCTTCACAATCCTATTGATCAGTAAACTGACAAATATCTTGTTGTTGTTTCTCAAAGTTGCATCCGACTCTTTGCGATGCCATGGCTCCTCTGTCCATGGGATTTCCCAGGCAAGAATACTGGATTGGGTTGTCATTTCCTTCTCCAGGGGATCTTCCCGATCCAGGGATCAAACCCGTGTCTCTAGTGTCTCCTGCATTGGCAGGAGGATTCTTTACCACTGAACCACGGTGGCACTAGTGGTAAAGAACACACCTGCCAATGCTGGAGACACAAGAGACAAATATCTACTGAGCACCTATTAAATGGGCTTCCCTGGTGGCTCAGATGGCAAAGAATCCACCTGCAATGCAGGAGACCTGGGTTCAATCCCTAGGTTGGGAAGATCCCCCAGAGAAGGGCATGGCAACCCACTCCAGTATTCTTGCCTGGAGAATCCCTATGGACAGAGGAGCCTGGTGGGCTACAGTCCATGGAGTTGCAAAGAATTGGACACGACTGAGTGACTAAGAACAATGTGAAGCACCTGCTCCATGCTCTCATAGAACATAATGTGGGCCCCTTGCACTCTGCGATGTCACAGTGTAGTTTAAGAGAAACATTTATCATATTAAAAACTGTCCAACAGAACAAAGTAGTGATCAGAAAGTCCCAGAAGACTGCAACTAAGCAATAGGCATATAGACTGGAAAAAATATGTTGTTGAAAGAACATTGAAAACAGCTATGAGCTGAACATCCAAAGAGCAGAAAATGTGGGTTATAGTTCTCTCTCTTTCACTTAATATTTCTGTGATCTTGGGCAAGTCTCAACCTCTATGGGTTTTAATTGACACTCTGTAAATTAAGGGTAATGGTACCATACATGCCCAAAGGCAGGGAACAAAAAGCAGATGCACTCTTTAGGTAGCTTTCAGTCTAAGTCCTCTGAATCTAGGAGATCTCAAACTAAAAAGTCCACAGGTGCACATGGGAGTGAAATGAACCATGTTCCTAGAGCATACATGCTCCGACTGAGGGTTGCCAAGTCTTCCAATTTTCCCAAACAAAGAGAAATCCATATTTTATGTGAAACTTGCCCATTACAACTTTTTGCAGCTAATTGTACAGTTGTTTTTTTTTTTAAACTGGACCAAACAAAATGTATCTGTGAGCCAGATGCAGCTTGTTATATTGCTAATTGGTAACCTCAGGACTATACAGAGGCCATGTAAGTCTTCATAGGGAAGATGAAATTGCGGAGAATTTTGCTGAGGTTGAAATTAAGTGATGGTATCAGTTTAATCATTAAGATGCCTCCCTTCAAACAGAGTCAATATTTTTTTTCTCCCCAAGTCTTTGTTTAGTATTATACAGGCATGGCCGCAGTTAATTATAGCGCTTACATCCCTCCTCCTTAAAGCTTTCCCTGACCGCTGCAGCCCCAAGTGCTCTCACTCCCTCCCCTTTGAGTTCCCATAGCAATTATTTTCCATGCAATTCATTTGGCAATTAATCACACCGTGCCTTGTGGCATCTTTTCTATTGTGGTCTTGAACTGCTATTTAAACATGTTATAATTATTTAAGTTTCCACAAGTTTGCATCTCCTCTTCCCTCTAAGTTAGTAAGCTCTTTGAGGATAGAGTCCAGATTTTATTCCTTACAGTGCCTAGAACAGAGTAGAAGCTTAATATGCTTTGAATTTAATTTCAAAGGAGCACAGTAGGGAAGGGTAAGGTACTTCAGAGCATCTCTCAGCTGGCTTTTAGATCTCATCTTCCCCTCTGCAGTCTGTGCTCTTTATCATATGTGAACTTGTAAATGTCTATTTAATAACAATAGCTTCAAGAAAGTGAAAAGATATCATGCTTTTCATTTTCTTGAGAGGAAATATATGCAAACCTACATATAACAAAGGACTTGTATATAAAAAACTATTAAAGCTCAATAAGGGGGGAGGTGATATATGTATAATTATGGCTGAATTGTGTGGTTGTATAGCAGAAACCAACACAACATTGTAAAGCAATTTTCCTCCAATTAAAGAATAAATTTTTAAAAATAGATAAAAAATCAGAAGACAACTTAATCTTAAATGTGCAAAGGAGTTGAATAGACATTTCTCCAAAGAAGATGTAAGAATGACAAATGGAAACTAAAACTTTGATGGTGAGTACCCTGTAGTGTATACAGAAGTGAAAGTATAATATTGTACACGTAAAACTTAAATGACTTTGTAAGCCAACAAAAAGTATATTTTTAAAAAGAATGGCCAATTAGCAACTGAAGAGATAATATGATTAGCCATCAGGGAACTGAAAATCAAATCACAATGAGATACCACTTCATACCTTTTATGATGGCTTTAATAGATAGACAGCTAATAACAAGTGGTGATGAAGATGTGGAGAAATTGGAAGTCTCATTCCCACCTCTAGCTGGAATGTAGAATGGTATAGCTGCTATGGGATACAGTTTGGCAATTCCTCATACCATATGACCCAGCAATTCCACTCCTAGGGATACAGTGAAGAGAACTGAAAACATAGCATCACACAAAAACTTGTAAATGAAAGTTGATAGCAGCATTATTCATAATAACAAAAAGAGTGGAAAACAACCCAAATGTCAATTGAATGATGAATGGATAAATAAAATATGGTATATCCATACAATGAAATATTATTTGGCAAAAAAACAATGAAGTACTGATACATGCTATAACCTAGATGAACCTCAAAAATATGCTAAGTGAAATAATTTAGCCACAAAAAATCACCTATTATATGAGCCCATTTATATAAAATGTCCAGAAGAGGCAAAGCTACAGAAAGTAAACTAGCGATTGCTTGAGGCTGAGGAAGGGAATCAGGGATGAGAATGACTGCTAACGGGTACAGGGTTCCTTTTGGGGTGATGAAAAGGTTACAAAGTTAGATTGTGATAATGGTTACACAGCTTTGTAACTATATGAAAATCACAGAACTGTACACTTTCAGTGGGTGAATTAATGGTTTTATAGTGAATTTTTGTCTCAAAGTTGTTAAAATTATGATAATAGCTGATATTTATATAGCACCTATTGTGTGACACTCTTCTAAGTGTCCTAGATGTACTAACCCATTTAATCTTCACAAGACCCTAGGAAGAAGGTATTTTCATTGTCCCTATTTGACAGATGGGGAACTGGAGTTACACAAACATTAAGTGATTAGCCTGAGCTCTCACACTAAGTGGTAGAGGTGGGTCTCTGATTCAGGCCATCTCAGTCTAGATAGAGTGTCACATTCTTCAATGCAGTGCTATATTGGACCCAAATAGTCAATGCTTGTCATCTCTCCATTTATTCTGCTGGAGCCATGATGAAGAGAGTCTGCACAGGCATGGGCTACACTGGAAGAGAGTGGAGGGAAAGTTAATTAGCAAATAAAAGGGAAAAGCCTACGCAAGCCTAAGAAAGCACAAGAGGAGTGGATTTATAGACTGGCTCTGCTGTGGTTTTTAACTCTTTCTTCTGCCCATCATAGGAAGAGTATGTAACCTGTACGTAGCATGGGAGAGACTGTGTCCAATGAGGGACAGAAGGAGTGTTTTAGGGTAATCTTATAGAAAGGACTTTACTGTGAATCAGTTGGCCATGTCTGTTGCTGTCTGGGAGATGGTGCCCCAGTTCAGTGACCCAGGAAGCAGAATGGATGACTCACATTTTCCTCTTGATTCCTACGAGGATATGGAATAATCCTATCTGGAAGATAGCTAGGTCCGTTTATCAAGCACAAGTATTTATTAAGCCAAATGCAGGGGAACTCTGCTCAATGTTATATAGCAGCCTGCATGAGAGAGGCATTTGGGAGAGAATGGATATATGTATATGTATGGCTGAGTCCCTTTGCTATTCACCTGAAACTATCATAGTGTTAATTGCCTGTGCTCCAGTATAAAATAAAAAGTTAAAAAAAAAATAAATGCAAGGAAATACAAAGTTGATAATAACAACCATTTAGTGAATGTTTACCATGTACTATGCTGACTTATTGAATCCTTAAAGCATCCCTATGCAGTAGGTGAGCTTCCTTGGTGGCTCAGTAGTGAAGAATCCACCTGCCAATGCAGGAGATGTGGTTCGATCCCTGGGTGAGGAAGATCCCCTGCAGAAGGAAACGGCAACCCACTCTAGTATTTTTGCCTGGGAAATCCCATGGACAGAGCCTGGTGGGCTACTGTCCATAGGGTCACAAAGAATCAGACATAACTTGGTGACTAAACAACAGTAACAATGGGGTAGGTACATTTATTATCATCCTCATTTTACAGATGAGGAAACTGAGGCTCAGGGAGATTGAGATCATACAATAACTAAGAACAGAGTCAAGATTCTAATGCTTTTCCCACTACAACATACTGCCTTCAACAAATATTTAATGAGCTTATACTTACACGAGGTACTATGTGGGAGAAGGTAATACAAGTCTTCTCTCCTCAAAATACTTATAAACTGGTTGAGTGTCAAGATATAAACACATAAAAGGTCTTAAATGCTATGAGAATAATAGAATAATAATTAAAATATACTGTGTATACAAGTATGCTATATATATAGGAATAATACAACATTACAAGAGATGATGATGTCAACTGGGGCTTCCCAGGTGGTGCTAGTGGTAAAGAACCCTCCTGCCAATGCAGGAGACACAAGAGATGTGGGTTTGATCCCTTGGAGGAGAGGGCATGGCAACCCACTCCAGTGTTCTTGCCTGGAGAATCCCATGGACAGAGGAGCCTGGTGGGTTACAGTCCATAAGGCTGCAAAGAGTCAGATGAGACTGAAGCAACATAGCACACACACTCACACATGATGTCAACTACCAACATTTACAATTTGACAGGTTCTGTTCTCAGGGCTTTATAAGTATTATCTCCTTTATTCCAGTTTATAGGCGAGGAAACTGAGACAAAAGGAGGTGAAATAATTGGCCCAACATCACATAGCATCATATGTAGCACCATCAGGACTCAAAACGAGGCAGTATGCCTCCAGAGCCTAGCCTTCTACTCATTACATTGCATTTCCATGATAAGTATGGTGCTATAATAAGAGTTGGAAAAAATGCTATGGGAACCCAAAGGAGAAGGTCATGAATTCTATCTGGGGCAGCCGGGAGAGGTTTCCCACAGGATGAAATAGTTGTGCAGGGTCTTAAAGGAGGGAAGGAATTTACTGGTGAGATAAGAGGAGTAAGGGTGTTCTGGGCAGAGGGAACAACATGTGCATGAACTTCTGTTGAAGGCCTAGTTTATCTGAGGAATGTTGAAAAGTTCAGCATGACTAGTATCTAGAATATGTCAGGATTATGAAAGGGTGGGAGCAGCAGTGAAAGTGGAAGATGAGACTGGAGGAGTGAGCTAAGTAATCAGAGTGGGAGGGGCCTTGTGCACAGTAGAATTGATACCAAAAAATGAGCTCCAATATGATGTCTACTGGGAGATTCTCCCCCTTTTGAATTCACCCCTGATTTTTTGAAGAGTCCTTTCCTTTCTCTAAGCTTGGGAAATGAGTTTTTCTAAGCAAGGATAAGAATTCTTGGGGGCAGGAAGGTTGGAAGAGTATACTCTCTGGAAAGGACATGGGCCCTGGTGGGAAAGAGACTGTAACAAGGATATCTGCCTCAGATTCATTTGAGAGAGACAGACAGATACCCTTCTCCAACCTACCATTAAGTTGAGTGCAAGCAGAAGTTACTCAATGTACACTCACCCTATACACACATACTAGAAAGAAAGATGATCTGATATCTGGAGGGAAAAGCTACTAGATGGCTTGTTTTAAGGGTTTCTCACCCCAGACATAGTTCCTTAGTTGTCCCTTCATCTATTAGTCTGGGGGAATCCTTTGGTTCTTTACCAAGCCATTGTGCAAAACTGAGGGAATTCTGCTATGTCCCATAGGCAATGGTCCACCACAGAAAGTTGATAAGCAGGGAAGTATTAGAAAGCTCACTCTTGAGACAGATTGAAGCCTGAACTAGAGGGAGGAAGAGACTAATGGCCCAGATCAGAGAGGATATGGAATTTAATTAACACAGTGGCCCTGTGAGCGGGAGTCAGGAGAAGGGCTTTGAGTCAGGACAGCCTTCTGAGGTAGACATATAACATCTTGGTGACCAAATGAATATAGAGGAGCGAGGACTCTAGGAGATAGCTGACTAATTTGACAAACTAATTACCAGCAGGACATTTGTTTATGACACTTATCTACTTTCAATATGGCTGTCTAATGCCAGTGAGCTTGCTTTGGTTGTCTGAGTGGGCTGACATACCAAACTAGCTACAGGTTATATCCTTCCTTCTTATTTCTTTTCTATTTTTCTCATTTAGTCTAGCGCGCAACTCCATGGTTCTCCCTTGCCTTCTTTGTAGTTTCTTTTCTGCTCTTTTAAGAAAAGGAATCAGAAAGTCTAAAAGTGCCATTTCTGCCACCCTCATCCCTGTCTCCCAGACCCCGGTGGCCTTTGTTTCTTGTTGTCGATGGTGGTGTTTTGGTTGCTGTTTATTTCCTTTATGATTGGTACACTGCTTACTCACACTCTGTTCCATAAAGTTCGTCATGACCCACTGTGCTCTTTCTTCCCAGACTTGTGTGTAATTATCTTGTGTTTGCATGTGGTTCGTTTCTTCTGTCTCTGTTTTTTCCACATAGCCTTCTGAATTTTTGCTACAGTATTTAAAAACAAAGAGAGAATTCTAACCAAAGCACAGGTATGGAATACATAATTCTTAGCAAAGAATTTTTCTAAAAAAAATACTATCAACAGCATAGAGGAGGCGTGAATTCAGACCTGAATCAGATTAATCTTCCTAAAGGACCTCTCTGATTATACTATTGTCTGACTCCAAAATCTGTCATTGCTTCATAAGGTTGGTGGAAAGAAGTTCAAATTTCTAAAGCTTGTATGTTCTGTCCCCAACATAATTTGACGACCTCAACTCTTACTACTCTTGTACATGCAGCTACACTTTCCCATGTTTGTTTCAATACTTCTAGTCATATTATTCATTCTAGCTTTCTTACTTTGCCCCATTCTCGTCTTTTGAAACATCAACTGCTATCGACTGCTCCTTTGTGCCTGGAAGCTGATGATGGTAAGGAATCAACCTGGCTTTCCAACTCAGATTTACTACTTTCTGATTGCATGATCTTGGTGCCTTCTTTTCTTTTTTCCCCTTGGCCAGATGGCATGTGGGATCTTAGTTTCCTGACCAGCGATCGAACCCACACCCCTTCCATTGGAATCATGGCGTCTGAATCACTGGATCACCAGGGAAGTCCTGATTGCATGATCGTGGGCCAGTCATTTTCCATCACTGAGAAAAAAGTCTTCATCAGTAAGTGGATGATAATAATCTATTCTCAAACTTACAGTGAGGAATATACTATATATGTTTACCAACATCTACCACAATATCTATCATATAGTAGATGCTCAATAAATTATCAAATGGCTATGTTTCACGGGCTTCACAGACCACCCAAAGCCATCCATGCATTTTGCATTAGAAATTCTTGAATTTTAATTCATCAATATCAGACAGTCTATTTAAAAGAAGAATAGTACGTCAAGAGTGTGTCTGTATGTGCCCATGTTCAAACATGTGCACATGCATGTGTGTGACAGAGACAGTATATATGTGTTGTGGGGCAGCGGGGTGGGGTTATTTACTTCAGCAATTACATTTCAGAGGGAGTTGAGGAAACAAGACTTATTTTCAAAATAAGTCAATCGGATGTCAGGGAAGTTGGGTCACTCAAAGGGAGGCCCAGAGTGGACCCAAAGGAGCAAAAGAGGACTATGCAGAAAGCCGTGGTGGGCTACAGTGTTCTCTAGTTCTCAAGTCACAAGTTATCACTAAGAGAAAGTGAAGAATCTCTTGACAGAAAGGCGGTAACCTGACAGAAGACTTCCATGACTTATAATTTAAAAGAACAGCTGAAAGCAGATCCTCTTTTTGGCTTTGTCTTTCAACTGAGAATTAACATCAGATGAAAATCAGAATCTCACTAAACCATTTACTAAGAAAGTAGACCATGGAAAGTGTCTCCCTGAAAGCTATCAGAGAAATGGAAAGCAATCAAGAATCAACACTAGAGAACAATTCAAAGGTGCAGTGAAAAGTGGATGGGGGTGGTGTGATACAGAGTACTGTGAAAGAGCAGTCCTATTGTTAAGAGAAAACCAGTGAGGGGCTCAAAATGTCATCTGAGTGGTGAGCAAAGTGACAGGAACAGAAAGCCAGAGTGAGCAGGGGATGCGAAGAAGCTGTGCTTGCTCTTAAGAAAAGTGATGCTCTGGCAGATTGGCAGAGCCAGCCGTGGGAGGCACCCAGCCACCGAGCCAGTGTCTCTAAGGACCACTCCAATGTGTCTTCCTGGAGAACAATTCACAGAAGGGAACTGGACAGGCTCCAGGGCACACCCAACTGGCAGCTGACGGGCAGTTGTGGACATAATCATCTCCACCCTGGGGTCTTCACAAGCAGTTATTGATGGAAATGAAATTGCTCCAATCAGTACTACTATTCAATTCAATAAATTTAGCATAATATTGAGCCACCTGCTATGTATTCTGTGCTGTGCTGACTCAGACAGAACCATCCATTCATTTATTGAGCACCTACTGTGGACCAGGCACGGTTGTGAGCTCTGGCAATATAGCAAAACAGACAAAAATCCCTGCCTTCCTGGAGGTTACATACTAGTGAGATCCAAAGAAGAATAAAGCAAGCTAACTGCTACTTACCATCTATTATGTATCAGGTGCTTTACATCCATTATCACATTTAATCCATATAGCAACCTATGAGAAAGTTTATTATCACCATACAGAAGACAAAACTGAGGTTAAAATAGATTAAAAACCAGACTAAGATAACACAGCTAGGCAGTGAGAGAACTGATGCTGGAAACCATCCATGTCTGTCTTATTCCAAAGTGCATGGATTTCTCCTCTAACTTTCTGACCTTCCATAGATCCTCAGGGTGAGTTTCAACACCCTCAAGATTTAACTTTTAGAGACTGCTTTCCAACAGCCATTCAAAAACGCCAGGATTACTCAAGGTTCAGTGGATCAGAATCAGATCTTGCGGATATAGACATGAAAACACATCACCTTTGCCCTGAACCCTTTCACTCAGTAGGTGAAGAGGCAGTCTGGCAAAGTGCTTAAGAGCCCAGGTGCTGAGGAAAGACTTAGTGACCTCAAGTCTCAGTTCTGCCTCTGCCTGTGTAACCTTGGGGAAGTTGTTTAACTTCTCTATGCCTTGGTTTTCCCACCTGCAAAATGGGGATAATAAAACCCACCTCATGTTGGGGGAGGACTGCAAGGATCAGGAAGATAATAATAGCAAACACTTATATACTGCTTATTATGTGTCAGGCACTATTCTAACCACTTCATATATGTTAGCTCTTTAATGACAACAAACAGTTCTCAAAGGTCAGGAACTCCTGGAGATCTGTGAGGTCAAAACTATTTTTGTAAAAATACTCAGTCGCATGTTACTTTTGGCATTCTCATCTTCTCACAAGTGTACAGTGGAGTTTTCCAGAGACTATATGATGTGTAATACGATCTGTTGATTGAATACAAAAGCAGATATGAGAATCCAGCTAGCTTCTATTGTTCCAAGTGTTTAAAAGATTTGTAAAATGAAAAATAATGCTATTTTCTCACTGAATTTGTTTTGTTTTTGAAAATGTAGTCATTTCTCATTAAAAAGATTTGTATATTAACATAAGCAATGGGTTTACTACTTTTTTAATATACTGATAAACAATTTTTCAAAATTTCTCAGTTTCAATTTCTAATGAGGTAAATATTGACAAATATAAGCCAAATAAACACTCTTTGAGGTCCTCAATAATTGTTAACCATCTAGAGGTCCTGCAGCCAAAAAATTTAAGAACCTGTAATATATATAAGAAGGGCTCAATAAAGGACAGAAATGGCAGGGACCTAACAGAAGCAGAAGATATTAAGAAGAGGTGGCAAGAATACACAGAAGAACTGTACAAAAAAGATCTTCATGACCCAGATAATCACGATGGTGTGATCACTCCATCTAGAGCCAGACATCCTGGAATGTGAAGTCAAGTGGGCCTTAGAAAGCATCACTATGAACAAAGCTAGTGGAGGTGATGGAATTCCAGTTGAGCTATTCCAAATCCTGAAAGATGATGCTGTGAAAGTGCTGCACTCAATATGCCAGCAAATATGGAAAACTCAGCAGTGGCCACAGGACTGGAAAAGGTCAGTTTTCATTCCAATCCCAAAGAAAGGCAATGCCAAAGAATGCTCAAACTACCGCACAATTGCAATCATCTCACACGCTAGTAAAGTAATGCTCAAAATTCTCCAAGCCAGGCTTCAGCAGTACATGAACCATGAACTTCCAGATGTTCAAGCTGGTTTTAGAAAAGGCAGAGGAACCAGAGATCAAATTGCCAACATCCACTGGATCATGGAAAAAGCAAGAGAGTTCCAGAAAAACATCTATTTCTGCTTTATTGACTATGCCAAAGCCTTTGACTGTGTGGATCACAATAAACTGTGGAAAATTCTGAAAGAGATGGGAATACCAGACCACCTGACCTGCCTCTTGAGAAACCTATATGCAGGACAGGAAGCAACAGTTAGAACTGGACATGGAACAACAGACTGGTTCCAAATAGGAAAAGGAGTACGTCAAGGCTGTATATTGTCACCCTGCTTATTTAACTTATATGCAGAGTACATCATGAGAAACGCTGGGCTGGAAGAAGCACAAGCTGGAATCAAGATTGCCAGGAGAAATATCAATAACCTCAGATATGCAGATGACACCACCCTTACAGCAGAAAGTGAAGAAGAGTCTCTTGATGAAAGTGAAAGAGGAGAGTGAAAAAGTTGGCTTAAAGCTCAGCATTCAGAAAACGAAGATCATGGCATCCAGTCCCATCACTTCATGGCAAATAGATGGGGAAACAGTGGAAACAGTGGCTGACTTTATTTTTTGGAGCTCCAAAATCACTGCAGATAGTGACTGCAGCCATGAAATTAAAAGATGCTTACTCCTTGGAAGGAAAGTTATGACCAACCTAGACAGCATATTAGAAAGCAGAGACATTACTTTGCCAACAAAAGTCCATCTAGTCAAAGCTATGGTTTTTCCAGTGGTCGGGTACGGATGTGAGAGTTGGACTATAAAGAAAGCTGAGCACGAAAGAATTGATGCTTTTGAACTGTGGTGTTGGAGAAGACTCTTGAGAGTTCCTTGGTCTGTAAGGAGATCCAGCCAGTCCATCCTAAAGGAGATCAGTCCTGGGTGTTCATTGGAAGGACTGATGTTGAAGCTGAAACTCCAATATTTTGGCCACCTGATGCGAAGAGCTGACTCATTTGAAAAGACCGTGATGCTGGGAGGGATTGAGGGCAGGAGGAGAAGGGGACAACAGAGGATGAGATGGTTGGACGGCATCACCAACTCAATGGACATGGGTTTGGGTGGACTCTGGGAGTTGGTGATGGACAGGGAGGCCTGGCTGCTGTGGTTCATGGCATTGCAAAGAGTTGGACATGACTGAGCAACTGAACTGAACTGAATATATATACTGGACTTCCCAGGTGGCACAGTGGTAAAGAATCCACCTGCCGATACAGGAGACGTTGGTTCAATCCCTAGTTTGGGAAGATTCCCTGGAGGATGAAAAGGCAACCCATTCCAATATTCTTGCCTGGGAAATCCCATGGACAAAGGAGCCTAGTGGGCTATAGTCCATGGAGTTGCAAAGTGTTGGACACAACTTAGCAACTGAACAACAACAATATATATAATACCTAAAATATAATGCCTACAGTATCTGTCACATAGTAAGCACTCAAAACGCTAAGTAATTATTTTAATACCTATAACCATAATAGGCATCATATGATGAGTGTCTTAAAAGAAATTCTAAATGCTGTAGAAGTCCACAGAAAAGAAAGTTCACATCCAGCTGAAGGATCCTGGAAAGGCTTCATAAAGTAGGAGACATTTGACATGGACACTAAAGAATGAATAAGATTGTGAATAGAGAATTTGGTGGAGGGGAGTTAATTCCAGGTGGGAGAAACACTGAAGTGGGAGAGCAGAGGGTGTGCTCTGGAAACAAGAAGTGGTCAGGTTTGGCTGAAACCAAAGCTGTGTGCAAAAGAGGAAAGGCAGAGAAGGCTGGAAAGGAAGATCGGTGAGCACATATTCTGTGGAGAGCCTTGAGTGCCAGGATGAGGAGTTTGCACATTACCCAGCAGGTAAAGGGGTGGCCACTAAAGGTCATTAGCCAAAGGCTGAGGCTTATAGAGATGACTGGCAGCTATGCTTAGGATTATTTGAAAAGGATGAAGCTGGACCTGGAGGACCTGGTTAGAAGGCTACCACCACCGTCCAGGAGAAAGGGAAAAAGAACTGAGCTAAGGTAGTCCAGGGAATGGGAGGCAGGGAAGGGATGTGAAAGAGTAGGGCCATCAGTTAAATAAACATTCAGTGAACTTCCACAATCTACTCTGTTTCTCTCTCCAACATTAAGGACTTCCCCCATTACCCAAAGGTAAGTCATAATGGACATATTTCATATTTATGGCCACCGAACTGTGCCACACCATGGCAGAAGAAACTGAACAGGATAAGTATGTCAGATTTCAAAATGAATGTCCACAAGGAAACCAGGCTCCTAAACTAAAGGACAAAAATGGAGAGATACTAGAGGTGAGGGTAGATATTAAAATCCAGACTCCCTGTACAAATCAAAATTGATGATGATATATGACTTATGTAATCTAGTGGAAAGGGAAGTTATCCAATGAGCCCAAGGCCAAATGAAAAGAATTTTTTTCAAACAGAAGCAAAAGAAATGTTCCACCTGTCCTGAGTAAGAAAATACTCTGCAGCACATGGACATAGAGGAGTGGGGATTAGTATATAATAGTTCCAGCCTTTTGCCCAGTTGATTAATGGTTTGCTTTTGGGTGTTGTTTAAAAGAAAAACAAAAAAGAAGCCAAGCTATTCAGTGACTTACTGCAATGTTCCCTTAGTTTTCATTCCGTTCTTTCTGTACTGCGTAAGGCTCAATGAAGTTCCTAGAAAACTCTGGGCATCTGTGCTCTGCTATGCTGGCTATTTCACAGAATTATGAAGAAGTAGACAGAGGTCTTACAGGCAAATAGAGAGGTATTAAGGTTCTTCCTCTCCCAAGTGGTTAACACATATAGTTTGCCTGGCAGGAGTGAATTTTATTCTTACTGATCCTGTAAAAAGTCGGCGTAGGTGAAACATTCTCCTGGCAGGATTTCAAGATTGGATTTAAATAGCTGTCTTCTGTAATGGAATATCTTCAGAGTGAGGGAAAACCTTGAGAGTGTTATTTCCCTTGAAGGTTCATTAATACTGTCCACTAGCAGCTCTGTTCTACATTCACCCACAGCCCACTGCCAGTATCGGGTTGTGATTAGGAAGACCCAAGTGGGAAGGAGTTTCTGTGTCCTGAGGTGGGATCTGAAAGACTTATCTACTGAGCTCAACGAGAAGCTCAAGAAGTGCTCAAGGAGAAGCAAATGACCAAATGTCATACCTCCTTCAGTAACAGAAAGAAATAATGACTAATATTCATTGAGGACTTATCAAGTGCCAGATGCACTTGACTTGAATCATCTCAATGGAATCTCACCACAACCCAGCAAGGAAGGCACTATGGTCATATTGTAGGTGAGAGAACAGTGTCAGAGTTTTAAGTGACTGTCGAAAAGCATACACTAGCTAGGAAGAGGCAGAGCGAGAATTTGAACCCACATCTGATCCTTTCTATGATGCTTCACCACCACTAAAAGAGGTTTGTTTGTTTTCAATTGAAGTATTGTTGATGTATACTATTATCTTAGTTTCAGGTGTACTACACAGTGATTTGATATTTGCATTTATTATGAAATGATCACCACAATAAGTATAGTAGCCATCTGTCTCTGTACCAAGTTACTGCAATATTATTGCCCATTACCTTACGCTGTATGTTACATCCCCAGGGCTTATTTATTTTGTGACTCCAGGTTTGTGCCTCTTAATCCCCTTAAAGGGTTTCTTTTTTGGTTTCTCCTGAATGTTCGTGCTTCCTGACAGGGCAGACCATGTTTTTTGGTACTCCAGATGATTACAGCACCATGGATCTCTGCATTGCCCTGTAGAATTCTCCCTCATCTGAAGGCCTTTGAGGTATCATGTCAGCCAACCACCTCAGGAAGCTCCCCTAATCCATTTGGGAAAATAGAATCTCAGATTAAGGTCATCTTTTCCAGTGCCTCAGCTCCTGTCGACTCTTCTCTCTAACATCCCTGTCTAGAGGCTCTCACTCGTGCTTGAAGATTTCCAGTCAGAGCTTGCTTCATGGGCATATGGCTATTTCATTTTGTGCTGGGCCCAGCAAATTAGGTGCTAATTCTGCTTCCAATGAAGAGAAACTCATTAGCTCAGGAGGCAGTCCATTCCATCACTGGACTCCTCTGTCTCCTAGCGAGGACATCCTTATGGTGTGAAGAAATCTGTTTACTCTCAGCTTCTTCCCACTGGCTTCAGAGACAGACAGACTAACTCTTCAGCCTCCTCATTATGGCTCTAAGCAAGTCATTTCACCTCTCTAAACCTCAGTTTCCTCATCTCTAAAATGGGGAGGGGGTAAAGGGATGGATGAAATAGGTGAAACGGACTAAGGGGTACAAACTACCAGTTATAAAGAAATAAGTCACAGGGACACAATGTACAACACACAACATATTCTATTATAATGTAATAACTGTCAACAATATTATAATAGCTTTGTATGGTATGTAATCTATAAAAATATCAAATCACTATGTTGTACGCTTGAAACTAATACAATGTTGTAAGTCAACTGTACTTCAATAAAATGTATAGGATGGAAATATTATCATTAGAACTTTTGTACCAACCTAATACCTTCTTTGCAGGGTTTTTTTTTTTTAAGGACCGATAGGACATAGCACATTGTATGTAGTCAAAGAATGTTAACTGTAATTAACACCATTATTACCCCTACCATGAACACATTGAGTGCAAAGGACAGAACACGGTACAGAACACAGATCCTGATGTGTTCTTTACCTAAATTGAGAAAATCACTTGAAGTGTCTTGCATTTTTGCTATTCTTCTTACTTTCCATGCTAAGAAAACTTGATATCCTTAGCCCACCATTCATTTTACCTTTAATGTACTCTAACCAGTCTTCTAATTTAATTTTAAAAAATAAACTTCTCAGTAGTAGCTATAGTATTTTACCATAGGATTGTTTAGTGTTTTAATTTCATGTAGTAACTTCCCATCCCTGATCTCATCTGAATTTTACAATAACTCCATGAAGCAGGCAGGGCAGGCATTAGTTCATTCATTCATTCCTTTGTTCATTCATTCATCTATTCAACCACTATCTAGTGAGGCTCTACTATCTGCCAGGCCCTATACTAGGGGTTAGGGTGAATAAAGCAGAACTGGTTACAACTCTCTAGACTCCCGAGTCTAGACCTTATATTCCAGTAGATTTGCAGATGAGGAAACGAACCTCAATGTTTAAATAATCTGCATGTGATGAGCAGGAGGTAGAGCCAGCACTAGAATAAGAATTTCTAATAATGCTTATTCTTGTAGATATGCCACTCTTCACTTCTGTCTCTTGCTCTCCTGCATGCAGCTCTAAAGCATGTTGTTTGCTATTAAGACTGTTCTTTCTAAACACCAGTTTCAGCCTTGCTGATAGTTTGGTTAACATAGTTTCCACTAGTCTGTTGGTTCAACATCAAGTCACCCCAGTGTCTCTGACCTGTTTCATGAGCTTGACTACTTGTCTGGATAACCTGTTAGCAATGATTTCACCCAGTCTCCTTACTCCTTCCACGATGAGTTCATGTTTCTTTGGCTAGCCAGATAATATAATTTCCTTTCTAAAACGCTGAAGTGGCTCCCAATTGATATCAAGTCCAAACGTACCACCTGGCTTTCCAGGCCCTCCATAATCTATTCCTACCTTGCCTTTGAACTCTCTTTACTCCCCTCACTTTCACACATTCACCCCAAGCTCATTTCCTAGCCTATGGCTTATTCAGGCACCTCATCACTCCTGTTAGCTCCATCCCACAAACCTGGAAGCTCTCTTGTATCCCTTCTATCTAAAAGAAATCCTACTTATGGAACTTCTCTGCTGGTCCAGTGGCTAACACTCTGTGCTCCCAATGCAGGAGTCCTGGGTTTGCTCCGTGGTCAGACAGCTAGATCCCAAATGCTGCAACTAAAAAAGCCCACATGCTGCAACTAAGACCTGGCACAGCCAAATAAATAAATAATTAAAAATAAAATAAATCCTGCTTAGCTGAAGTCTTACTTCCTATAAGAAGCCTGCTTTAATGGCTCCAGCTCTCGATGATCTCACCAGCAACCAAATAGTTCTACATCCGAGTTTTAAAAATTAATTGCCTAAGTACATGCTAGAGAAGGACGCATTTGACAGCCCTTCATTTGAAAAAGTCCTGGGGGTTTTAATTGGCCTCCTGCTCAATATGAATCAATAGTAGTGATGCAGTTGCAAATGTATAAATAGATGGATAGCTGGGAGATACAATCTCAGGCTATTTTAAAGGAAATATCATGCCTAGATTGAGAGAAATAATGCCTCCACTGGCTCATTAATTCACTCACTCATTCATTTCAAACACATCCATCTCTTTTCAAAGTGCTTATCCTCTGTTCCAGAAATTCCACCTTTAAGAATTTATCCCACAGAAATACCATGCAGTAGTATTTGTCTCTAGTAAGTTTTGAGATTTTCCTTTTATCCTTGATGTCCTGAAGTTCCATCATGATGCATCTAGAAGTTATCCATTTGTCTTCATTTATTCTGTTTAGGATTAGGTACAGGATTTTAACCTGAGGACTCGTGTCTTATGAATTCTGAGAAATTCACAGCCATTTCTCTTCAAACATTACTTTTTCCTGTTTTTTTCTCTTCTGGAATTTCTGCTATATGTATGTGGAGCTTCTTATTCTACCTATCATCTGTATCTTCTAATTTCTCTTTCATGTTTAACATTTTTATAGTGTTGTTCTATATTTTATGAATATCTCAGCTTTATTTATTTCACTAATTCTTCCCTCATCCATGCCTTATTTGTAGCTTAACCTGTCAGTTGAATTTGTAATGTTTAAATGGGATGAGAACTAATGTCTTCCAACGATCATCCCATATTTTCTATAGTCTTCATTTCTAGAACTTTTCTTTCATAAGTGTTAGTCGCTCAGTCGTGTCTAACTCTTTGCCACCACATGGATGGTAACCTGCCAGGCTCCTCTATCCATGGAATTCTCCAGGCAAGGATACTGGAGTGGGTAGCCCTTTCCTTCTCCAGGGGATCTTCCCGCCCCAGGCATCGAATCCAGGTCTCCTACATCGTGGGCAGATTCCTTACTGTCTGAGCCACCAAGGAATCGCATATATATATATATATATATATATATATATATATATATATATATGAAGTACATATTCCATCCATTCTTTGATGGAATATATATATATACACACACACACACACACACACACACATATATACATATAGTCTTCCTAACTCAGGGATCTGACCCAGGTCTCCCACATTGCAAGCAGATTCTTTACCATCTGAGCCACCAGGAAGTCCATATATAACATATACCATATTATATATGATGTACATATATATATATATATATATATATGTATTCTGGAGTTTTTTCCTCTTTAAACCTTTAAATATACAATATTTTGAAGTATTTTTGGATTGCTGTATTGTCCATAATTCCTTGGACTGAATTCTCCCATTTCTTGTGTATACTGACTAAATTTTATTGTAACGGGCTTCTTCATGTGCTTTATAATTTTCTATGTGAGCTTATCTTCTACAGGAGTTACATTCTGTGAGGATTTTACTCTGAGTTGAAGAGGTGGCCCTGTGGGCAGTTTTTAATTTGCCCCTACCAGAGTTCTATGGCATTCCCAGTTCTGGAAAAGTTTTTATGTAAAGGTCTCAGCTCAGGATTTCTGAAATACATGAGCATTATGAATTTGGGTCTCATACCAGTGTGTAGCTCAGGTTTAAACATTTTAAACTTCTTAGAGATGAGTTTATTTTCACCCTTGTCCTACGGAAGATGGCCTACGTCTTATTTGTAGTGACGTAGTATAGTATAATCGGAGAAGGCAATGGCACCCCACTCCAGCGCTCTTGCCTGGAAAATCCCATGGATGGAAGAGCCTGGCGGACTGCAGTCCATGGGGTCGCTAAGAGTCGGACAAGGCTCAGCGACTTCACCTTCACTTTTCACTTTCATGCTTTGGAGAAGGAAATTGCAACCCACTCCAGTGTTCTTGCCTGGATAATCCCAGGGACGGGGGAGCCTCGTGGGCCACCGTCTATGGGGTCGCACAGAGTCGGACATGACTGAAGCGACGATACTGGAATCAGGATACCTGGGTCTGAATCTTATACCTACTACTTCCTAGCAGTGCAACCTTAAGCAATTTATTAATACTTAAACATTTTCTCCCTTATTTGTAAAATGGGGGTTATAACAGTACCTCCCTTAATGGGGTTTTGTGAAGATTAAAGAAATTAACACATGCAAAATATATAGAACAGTACCTGGCACATTGTGTGTACTGATCAAGATTTGTTATTATTGTGCATCTGCCTAATTGACGAAGGTGGTTTCAATTCATAAATGAGGCAGGTCTCCACTGCTCCTTGTTTTGTGCAGGAAGCACAGGTCTAAGTCAATTCCAAGCCCTTTGGAGGACCCCAAACCTCAGTCTCCAAGGTGCTTATCTGGTTCCATTATCCCTGTGAGTTGTGACACTTCAATTTGTGTTCATTGCTAGGGTTTTGAGTTCTACTTTTGTTTCTGGTATCTGGAAGTTTTCCTTTCTTGCTTCTTGAGTTCAGCTATATATTTTGTGGTTAAATTTTATGCAGTGTGTCCCTGTGTTTTGAGAATCATTGCTTCTAATATGGACCAATATTAGATAACTAACTGTCCAATAATAGGGGATTTGTTAAATAAATTATGATAAATTTTTCAAATGGAATACAATTCAGCTATAAAAATAATGAAGTAGGTCTGCATACCTATATGAGCTGACATAGAATACAGACTGTTGCATTGTTAAGTGAAAAAAAGCAAGAAACAGAGATGGGTGTCTATATTGTGTATATATAAATATGTACATTTTTGTACACAGAAAAGGTACTGGGAGGATGCCCACCACAGACCATTACTATGACTAATTCTAGCATGCATATGAGGGATAGACTTTTACTTCACTATTTTCCCTTTAGTTATAATTTAAAAAATAATAGGTAGGCATTTCTTCTAAAAATACATAATTTGAATAAAGAGAAAAACAAACACTCCCTCTCCAACTTCATCCCCTTTCTCTCCAAAAGAAAAGATAACCAGCATGTACCAAGTATGCGCTTGGCCAGGAGCTGAGACAATAATGATGAATAAGCTTCATTCCCTGCCATAAGAAGCTCAAGATCTAATGGGAGAGACATGCATAAATAATCAGAGTGCTGTAAGAAATGTTCTCAAGGAGCTGGGGAAATATCTAACTTTCTCAGAAGGAAGGACACTCAGGGAAGCCTCACAGGGGAGCTGGGACCTGAACAAAGTGGAGTTCACCGAATAGACACCAGGGCATGGTGGCAGTCAAGGGTCTAGTAGGAAACAAACAGCATACTGAAACAGGATACATGAGGGGAGTTTAATGATGGGACTGTTTACAGCCATGTGAGCAGCGTTAAGGGAAATCAAGAAAGGATGGTGAGACAGCCCAGGGAGCCTTTACCATCTTTATACCTGAAGGGCCAAGAGGAAGGAACAGTTATCAGAACCCAGAAAGAGTAGCTGTAGCTATAAAAGATGGCTGCCAAAAAAAGTCTGTGGCCTATGTTAGATTCTTCTAGAAGGACTCAACCAAACTGCTACCACTCCACAGAGAGGGGGATAGGAGAATAAATATTCAGATTTTAATCTGCTTCTGGTCTCCCTTGGGTTTATTTATTTATTTATTTATTTTGCCATGCCTTGTATCCTGTGGGGTCTTAGTTCCTCGACCAGGGATCAAACCCATGCCCCTTGCAGTGGAAATGCGGAGTCTTAACCACTGGACTGCCAGGAAATTCCTTCCAATCCCTTGTTAATGATTCCCATTGGCCATATCCAGTGAGAATTCAGAGAAGAAACTCAGTTAATACAGTCCACAAAGGTCAGCCTCTAGAGGTACAGGGAAAGAGTGGAAAAGGGTGAAAAGTGGATCCACTGAGGGTATCCGGAAACTCTCTATATGTTCCTCTCAATTTTTCTGTGAGCCTAGAACTTCTCTAAAAAATAAAAACTATTTTTAAAAAGTGGATCTGGAGAGACAAATAGGGACTATTCCGAATAGGCGTTTGATGCAGAGAGCGCCATATGGGTAAAGGAATAAGAGCAAGAAATCACAAGGGGTATTTGAGAAGCAGAGCATAGTCTTGTGTGACTAAATAGTTGGGCTTATGGGGGAGGACAAAGGTGAGGTCATGGAGTGAGGAAAATGTGAAAGGAGTGTTGCCAAACTGTATGAGTTCCAAATAGATTTGCAAACTGTCAGCTCATGGGACAAAATGGATCTGTAAATATATTTTGTCTCGAGTCTGAATGTGAATATCTTTAGACAACTACATGGACTCCACAGGTCCCACTACTTGCCATTGTCTCACAACTGGTCTACCTCAGTTTTTTAAAAGTATCTACTTTCCAGTGAAGACATGTGGAGGAGAACATCCATATCAGGGCTTGTCCCGGGGAGAGCAAAGCAGGTGGGTTTGGAAACCATGACAAATTAAGAGTTTTTGCCTTGCAGAAGAGATGATTTAGAAGGACATAATGACTTTCTCCAAGCCAACCAAAAGCTAGCACAGAGAAGAGGGAGTAGACTTATTTTGTCTTATACTTTCATTCACTTGGCAAACATGTGTAGCCTGTCCCATTCGTATCAGGCTCCAAATAGCTGAACTAGGCTTAATGGGTATACGTTTCAGGAAGGCAGATTCAGACTCGGGATAGTGATTACTGGGGCTTCCCTAGTGGCTCAGATGATAAAGAATCTGCCTGTAATGCAGGAGACCTAGGTTGGATCCCTGGGTTGGGAAGATCCCCTGGAGAAGGGAATGGCTACCCACTCCAGTATTCTTGCCTGGAGAATCCCACGGACAGAGGTGGGCTACAGCCCATGGATTGCAAAGAGTCAGACATGACTGAGCAACTAACACATAGTGATTGATTATTAACCATTTTGGGTCTCAGGCCCCTTTTAATCTGATAAAAGGTATGGGTCTTCTCCATTGAAATATATACATTCTTTTTTGTTTCACAGATACTTATTGAGCATCTATCATGCGCCAGGCACTGGGGTAGGTACTGGGGATAGAGCTGCTGCTGCTGCTGCTGCTAAGTCGCTTCAGTCGTGTCCAACTCTGTGCGACCCCATAGACAGCAGCCCACCAGGCTCCCCCGTCCCTGGGATTCTCCAGGCAAGAACACTGGAGTGGGTTGTCATTTCCTTCTCCCATGCATTAAAGTAAAAAGTGAAAGTGAAGTCGCTGAGTCTTGTCCGACTCTTCGCGACCCCATGGACTGCAGCCCATCAGGCTCCTCCGCCCATGGGATTTTCCAGGCAAGAGTACTGGAGTGGGGTGCCGTTGCCTTCTCTGGGGGATAGAGCAGTGACAAATAAAATCCCTGTATTCCTGAAGTTTACATTCTAGTGGTGGAGAGAGATAATGAACAAGCAAGCAAATATTAATATATCAGAAAATAAGTGCTGTGGAGAAAAATAGAGCAATGCGAAGTGATAGAAAAACATGCAGAAAATGGCAATTTTTAAATGAGATAGTCGAGGAAATGTCACTGGTAGTATCATTTGCACAGAGGCCTGAGGGAAGCAAGTGAGTAAGCCTCTGTGGGAAAAGAACATTCCAGTTAGAGGGAACAGCAAAGGCCCTCTGGGAGTTATCTTGGCATGTCTGAGAAATAGCAAGCAGGCCATATGGCTGAAGCTGAGTAATCAAGGGAGAGAATGGTAGGGTTGAGTTCAGAGAGGTAACAGGGAAGAAGCCAGTTCCTGTAGAATCTTCTAAGTGATTCTAAAGAGTTTGCTTTTACCTCGAACAATATAAAAAGCCATGGGCAGGCTTCAAGCAGATGCATGACCTGATCTGATTTATACATTTAATGGATTTGGGGCTTCCACAGTGGCTCAAACAGTAAAGAATTTGCCTGCAGTGCAGGAGACCCAGGTTCAATCCCTGGGTCGGGAAGATCCCCTGGAGAAGAAAAAGGAAATGGCAACCCACTCCTATTCTTGCCTAGAAAATCCCATGAACAGAGGAGCATGGCGGGCTACTGTCACAAAGGGTCACGAGGTCACAAAGAGTCAGATACGACTGACCAACTCAAACACACACACACACACACACACAGAATTTTGTGATGGTCCAGATAAGAAGTGATGCTGGCTGGGACTAAGGCAATAGCAGCAGAAATAGCAAGAAGTGATCAAGTTCTAAATATGTTTTGAAAGACTCCACCCACAGTATCACTGATTGATACTGTGAGGTGTGAGAAAATGGGAGGTGTTGAGGAAGGCTCTAAGTTTGGCCTGAAATTCTAGAAACATGGTAAAGAAGACTGTGGGATAAACAGGTCTGAGGAAAATAGTCATTTTGGTTTTGGAGAATTTTGAGTTGAGTGGCCAATTAGACAGCCTAATGGTTAGAAAGATGAGGAGAACCCAGCAAAGGATACTAAGAAAGAGTAGCTAGCAAAGAAGGAGGAGAACCAATACAGAGTGGTGTCTCAGAAGCCAAGTGAACAAATTGTTTCAAGAAGGGAGTGATCAACTGTGTCAAATGCTGCTGTTGAGTCAAATAAAATGAGAACAGAAAAAGGATCATTGTATTTAACACTGAGGAGATACTATTGACCTTGACATGAATCATTCTGGTGGAGTGCTGGGGGCAAAAGCCTGATTGGAGAGGGTTCAAGAGAGACTAGTAGGAGAAAATAGGTTTTGCTTTAAGGAGAGAGAAAAAAAAATGGGGCTGTAGCGGAGGCAAAGAAAAGTTTTGTTTTGTTTCTTAACATTGGAGATGTTGGTTTGGTGAGAGAAGAATTGCTGATGTCATAGAGGGAGAGAAAAATGACTAGAGTCATGACCTTGGTAAGTTCAAAAGGGGAAAGATCTAGCACACAAGTGAAGGAGTCAGCCATTGGTGGAATTACAGACAGTTCATTCCTAGTGACAAGCAGGAAGGCAAGGTTGACAAGCAGGAAGCAGGGTATGTGGATACAGATACAAGTAGGTTTGCAGATACCATGGTAAGAGTCTGCACTTGTTCTCTTCTGACATTTTTTATTTTCTCAGTGAAATGAGAAGCAGAGTCAGCAGCTGAGAATGAGGATAGGGGAAGGGGTTTGGGAGGAGGATAGGGAAGGTGTAAAACAGCCACTGGGCTTCCCCAGTGGCTCAGTGGTAAAGAATCTATCTGCCAATGCAGGAAATGCAAGAGATGAGGATTCGATCCCTGGGGCAGTAAGATCCCCTAGAGAAGGAAATGGCAACCCACTCCAGTGTTCTTGCCTGGAGAATCCTATGGACAGAGGAGCCTGGAAGGCTACAATCTATGAGGTCACAAAGAGTTGGACACAACTGAGTGAGCACGCACATACAGACGCAAAACAGCCATCAGAGAGAGTTCAAGAACGGTTGAATGAAGAAAATGTAGGAAAATTGGAGGGTAGCATGAAGGGCCCACTTGAGGTTAATGGTCATGAATTGAAAGTGAGACTAGTTAGCATGGTTTTAAGAATCTTCTAATCTTGTTCAGCTGCTGGGGCAGGTTTGGAATAGATAGTTGGATTTAACCAGGATTAGGTGTCTGTTGCTCAACTAAGATGGGGGTGGAGAGAGGCAAGGGAGATATAGGGTGTGTGCCAAACAGTGAATATAATGGTGCACATAGGATCTAAGCTGTACAAAGAAGACAATGATGACACCAGGGGACTGAGAACAGTTCAGCACATAAGTGTTCTCTTGTTAACTTTTGTCATGAAAGGGCTAAAAAGCAGCCATTCCTGTTACCAAGTAGGAGGGCACCAGTGGCCTTGAGCAGTGTTCTCACGATTGTTTCTCAAAACCACATCATCACCCCTGTAAGTGAAGTCACAAAACCTTGAAAACCCTGTGTTCCCCAACCTTCTCATAGGAATCCACATTGCCTGTTAACATATCAAGGATTCTGAATATTCCTGTAGTTGGGAAATCCAATTTGACTAATCCAGCAGTTCACAACTTTGCCTGTTCCTAGGGCTCTTTCTTGTGTAACATCTTATTCATAAGATGAATATGAATTAGTCCATCCCCAAGGACTAATATTCTGTGGAACAACTTTGAGAAACACTAAGTTAGGAATCATGTTGCAGATTAGAACCTGAGTTTTAGGCCAAAACCTCACTCACTGCAGCCTTTCTCCAAGGTGGTGTGTGTTGCAGGAACTCACACCCTCCCCAAGCCATCTCACTGTCTGCAGCTGATCTTGCCCTTGGAGACTGGGGTTCTAGCCAGTTCCCTGACAGCCCCTCAAAACCCTGATATTGTCAGTACAGCTGATTCCCTCATTTTCATTCATCTGCAGCTCTCCCATGTTATCTCATCAATAATTTAAGAGATATTATTGTGTCAGTGCACTGAAGGTGATATGAACATTTATTAACCACTTTCTTGAGTCAGGCACTCTGCTTGGCGTTTCACATATATTTTCTCACTCACTCTTCACAATAACATGGTGAGAAGGTAGCTGTTATTAAAAAAAAAAAAAAAAATTCAGGAAAATCACCAGTAACCAGTGTTCATCAGAAACTTGTTGCCTGGAAGAAGAGAAATAAGTTTAGTCAGTAATGAGTGATGTGTTTGTGACAAACAGATTTGAAGCCCTAGGAACTTCATAGAATTGAATGTTGAGCTGAAAGGGACATTTAGAGATCAAGTTAAGATAGTAGAGGTTATTGTATTCTCCTCAAAATTTATTACATAAATTGTCTCAGGAGAGCAGGATTAATAAATTTTGCCATAACTGTTTTGATTTAAATCAAGCCATATAAAATGATATTGTCACACAAATTAAAGCCTACAGATCATGCTGTAAGAATGTAATATTGTAATTGGTTATTGGCTGGAATTGTAAATGAACATTTAGAGTTGAATCTGTGTTTCACTGCTGTGGAAGCCCGATTTCACCAGAATGCCATGGTCCTTAAACCTAAGTGTATCTCAGAATTATTCCAGTTACCTGTTTTAAAAGGTAGGTTCCTGTACTCTATCTTCAGAAATACTAACTCAGTAAGCCCGGTGGGTGTGTGTGTGAGTGTGCGTGTGTGTGTTAGTCACTCAGTCTGTCCGACTCTGCGACCCCATGGACTGTAGCCCGCCAGGCTCCTCTGTCCTTGGAATTCTCCAGGCAAGAATACTGGAGTGGGTAGCCATTCCCTTTTCAAACTGTTTATGGGGTTCTCAAGGCAAGAATATTGAAGTGGTTTGCCATTCCCTTCTCCAGTGGACCACATTTTGTCAGAACTCTCCACTTACTGTTTATTTAACTTATATGCAGAGTCAGTTCAGTTCCATTCAGTTCAGTCACTCAGTCATATCTGACTCTTTGTGACCCCATGGACTGCAACATGCCAGGCTTCCCTATCCATTACCAACTCCCAGAACCTACTCAAACTCATGTCCATTGCATCGGTGATGCCATCCAACCATCTCATCCTCTGTACTCTCCTTCTCCTCCCACCTTCAATCTTTCCCAGCATCAGGGTCTTTTCCAGTGATATGCAGAGTACATGATGTGAAATGCTGGACTAGATAAGGCACAAGCTGGAATCAAGATTTCTGAGAGAAATACCAATAATTTCAGATACACAGATGACACCACCCTTATAGCAGAAAGTGAAGAAGAATTAAAGAGCCTCTCAATGAAAGTGAAAGAGGAGAGTGAAAAAAATGGCTTAAAACTCAACATTCAAAAAACTCAGAGCATGGCATCTGGTCCCATCACGTCATGGCAAATAGATGGAGAAACAATGGAAACAGTGATAGACTTTATTTTCTTGGGCTTCAAAATCACTGCAGACAGTGACTGCAGCCATGAAATTAAAAGATGCTTGCTCCTTGGAAGAAAAGCTATGACCAACCTAGACAACATGTTAAAAAACAGAGACATTCCTTTGCCAACAAAGGTCCATCTAGTCAAAGCTATGGTTTTCCCAGTAGTCATGTATGGATGTGAGAGTTGGACCATAAAGAAAGCTGAGTGCCGAAGAACTGATGCTTTTGAACTGTGGTGTTGGAGAAGACTCTTGAGACTCCCTTGGACTGCAAGGAGATCCAACCAGTCTATCCTAAAGGAAATAAGTCCTGAATATTCATTGGAAGGACTGATGCTGAAGCTGAAACTGCAATACTTTGGCCACCTGATGCGAAGAACTGACTCATTAGAAAAGACCTTGATGCTAGGAAAGAGGAGGAGAAGGGGATGACAGAGGATGAGATGGTTGGATGGCATCACCGACTCGATGGACGTGAGTTTGAGCAAGCTCTGGGAGTTGGTGAGGGACAGGGAAGCCTGGCATGCTGCAGTCCATGGGGTCACAAGGAGTCAGACACGACTGAGCGACTGAACTGAACTGAACTGAGCCATTCCCTTCTCCAGGGGATCTTCCCAACCCAGTCATTGAACCCAGGTCTCCTGCATTGCAGGCAGATTCTTTACTAGCTGAGCCACCAGGGCCAGGAAGTTTGCACTCTTAACAAGCTCCCTTGGTTACACTCAGTGGTCCATTGCTATGGGTGGTCCACCGACTGATCACAACCTGATAAACACATTGCAAAGGTTATTCTCTTCCTAATCAAGGTGTTAGCAGGGCTGGGGGCAGTTGTTCTGCAGAGATCAAAAAACTGTTTCTATGTTTCTACTGTCATCATAGCCCTCACCATCATCCCTGTGAGTGAAGTCAAAAAACTTTGAAAACCCTGTGTCCCCCATCCCTCTCTTTGAGACTCACATTGCCTATTAACTTAGCAAGGACTCTGAATATGTCTGTACTTGGGAATCCATATTTGATAAAACCAGTGGTTCACAACTTGATTGTTCATGGGGCTGTTTCTTATGTAATACTATCAACGTCCATCCCCAGGGACTAATACTCCCTGGAACATACTTTGAGAAATACTAATTTAGGAAGCAGGTTGGGGGTTCGAAACTGAGTTTCTACTGTTTCTGGATCCCTATTTTTTCTGAATCTCATCTTAATATGATAAAGAACTCTTAAAGGCATCTCCTTCCCTATGTTTGGATGATGGGGGCCAAGGCTCGGGAGCAAACATAGAAGGTTCTTCTGAGGAACCTTTCTGGGACATCACATTGAGGTAGAATCCAAATTCCTCCTAGAAGCTTTTAAGTAATTAGAAATTCTTCTGTATACTCATAAATTTATGGCAGTTCATTAGTGTGGTCTCTTACATGGTAAACAAATGGACATGGATTGTAGGCTGTGAGATGCTTCTATCCTGAAGGGATCTTGCCAAGACACAATCCTCAGTTTCACAGGTTCTAAAACTCAATTTTTTCAGTTTTAACCAGGGAATGATTAAGCTCTGGGGGACACATTTCACACAATCTAAAGTTACAAAGAAATGTTTTGGAAACCAAAATGTCAATTTATTAATTCATCTTGATAATTAATTACAAAGCAAACCTATGTCAACAAGTGCGTCCTCTTCCCAGTAGGAAATCTACTTAGGAAACCAAATAAAAGGCAAAGCAAACGCCTTTTGGTGGAGGCAGCCTGGTTTAGTGAAAAGAGCCAAGATTTTAGAGTCATCCAGATCTAGGTTAGAATCCCAGCTAGGCTACCTGTAGTGAGTTGAATGCTGTTCTACAAAAAGATATGTCCAATTGGAACCTCAGAATATGTGATCTGATTTGGGATAAGGGTCTTTGCAGACGTAATTAAGGTAAGGATCTCTATATGAGGTCAGCTGGATTAGGGTGGGCTCTAAATCCAATGATGAAAGTCCTTAAAATAGAAAGAGACATAGGGGAGAAGGTCACGTGAAGATAGAGGCAGAGGTGGGAATAATGCAGCCAGTAAGTCAAGCTAAGTCTGCAGCCACCAGAAACTAAGAAGAAACAAGGAATGCAATCTCCCCTAGAGACTTTGGAGGAAGCATGGCCCTGCCAATGCCTTGATCTCAGATTTTTGGCCTCCAGAACTGTGAGAGAATGCATTTCTGTTGTTTCAAGCCACTAAATTCATGGTAATTTGTACAGTAGCCATGGGAAATTAGTATTGCTCATTTAGTTTTATGGACTTGTGTAAGCCACATTACCTCTGTGAGCCTCAGTTCCCTCATCTGAAAACAGGGCTAACTAGAGAAACCTATGAGGTCATAGGGTTACTGTGGGAGAAGTCAGTTCATTTATATAAAGTGCTCGGTTTAGAGTAGGTGCTTATTATTTAGTACAAGGTGGCTGTTGTTACTGGTGAGTGAAGAAGTCAGTAGAGTGTGGGATGTTTTGAAAAGATGGAGTCGTATAGTTTATACAGCCTGATGCAACCATCCATTCCCTATCAGAAAGACAGTAAATACATCACCAGGTCAAGCACAAGAGAAACAACTTCTTTCTAATTATTTTTATTTGTTTTGATAATGGTTAAATAGCTTACTTAGCCATATCATATCATAAATCCCTTCTTAGCTTTGATGGGCCTTCCAGCCATAGCATTCGAAAGGCTACAGTAGGGTTTTTCCACTGTTTACACTTTAGAGCATTGCCTCTTAATGACATATAGGGAGGTCACTTATCTAATCAGTACATGGTTGTTTTTTTTTTTTTTTTTTTTGTGAGCAACCAATCCCATTTCTGCAGTGGGCAACTTTCCTATCAGTTTAACTCCTCCAGCGTGGTATTTTTCTTATTAGTTGTCCTGAACTCTAGAGTTGGGGGCCCTCTTCCCTTTTAATCTGTATCCCTCTGTCTCCATTTTCAGAGACCTGTGAATTCATAGAGCTATGTCTACGTTCTCACCAACCTGTTTATAAACAGAAAATTCTTTCATCTCTGTTCCTGATATCCTACATTCTCACCCACACAGCCCCAGCCAGTATTAGGTCTGGGAGACAAAGGAGATTGTGCCCTATTCATCCTTATAGATTCTGTTTTGTATACTTTATGGCATATGGTAAATAGGCTTCCTAGGTGGCACACTGGTAAAGAATTCACTTGCCAATGCAGGAGATGCAAGAGATATGGGTTCGATTCCTGAGTTGGGAAGATCCCTTGGAGTAAGAAATGGCAAACTACTCCAATATTCTTGCCTGGAAAATCCCATGGACAGAGGAGCCTATGGGCTACAGTCCACGGGGTCAGGACTGATTCTGAAGCTGAAGCTCCAATACTTTGGCCACCTGATGTGAAGGGCCTACTCATTGGAAAAGACCCTGATGCTTTTTCATTAGGAGGAAAAGGGGCAAGAGAGGATGAAATGGTTGGATAGTGTCACCGACTCAATGGACATGAGTTTGAGCAAACACTGGGAAAGAGTGAAGGACAGGTAAGTCTGGCATGCTGCAGTCCATGGGGTCACAATGAGTTGGACAGGACTTAGCCACTGAACAACAACAAAAAAAGATGAGGAAAGACAGTAAATCTTGACCCTGGAGTCAGGCAGACCTGGATTTAAATCCTAGCTCCCCTTTTTGCTAGCTGTGGGGCCTTGAGAAAATTACTGCAGCTCTTGGGACCTCAATTCCCTCATCTATAAAACAATGGTAATAGTGGTACCTAGCTCCTAGATGTTTTATAAGGATTAAATGAGTTAATATGAATAAAGCCCTTAGGACAGTACCATATACATAAGTGAATGCTCAGTAAATGTTTGCAATGACTGAAGGACTATATGAAATAATAAATAAGTGAATGTACATTTTCAACAGGAAGACATATAACTCCAGGAAATCTTTAGTGCCTATAAGAAATTCAGGGAAGGATGGGAGAAGAGTCAGTAAGGACGGGTGAATACTTCATTTACCATGTCTCTTATCATGTGATTCCTACTGTTGGGAGTACTTGAAAACTGAAGTTTATCAGAACAAACCAGTCAAGCCGAATGCATGGATGGAAAATAACATTTCATATCATAACAGTAACAGTTGCTCAGCTTCAGAGAGTACTCCAAAACATGATAAAGTGTTGAAAAGTGTAGCATTGTCAACAGAAGCTATTCCTAGCAGTTGTCTTAAATTAATTAAAAATACTGATTCTGGCGTTCTGGTTTTAGTACAGAGCACTTGAGTTATTATTGTTATTAGAGTGTCTGAGTCAGGAGGATCACATAGACAAATGATAACATTAAAGGAAGTCAGATGAAATTTCACACATCAGGGGCGCTGCACAGGCAATGGATGTAACTTTCACATCATATGACATTCTTTAAGTAGTAGTGTAGGGATGACAGGGGAAGGGAGGAAGGAGAATTGGTATGCCGGAAACTTAGCCAGAATCAGTTGTTGCTAAACATTCTGCACCATCAATGGGTCTATGATATCTATCCCAACCTCCCAGTCTCCTATCCCCCACTGATACTTTCCTTCAACAAAAATATATTGGGTGCCTATAACATGCCAGGCACTGTTCTGGGTGTCGGGAATATAAAAGTAAACAAAAATCCTTGCCTTCCTGGAACTTACATTCTAGTAGGAGTCAACAGTATGGCTCATGGACAAATTCTGGCCCATCACTTGTTTTGGTAAATAGCATTACTGAGACACAGCCATACATCTCTTGATGTATCATCTATGACTATTTCTGTGTAACAACAGAGTTGGGTATTTGTGTTGGAAACTCACTGGCCCACAAAGCCTAAAATATTTACTATCTATTCCTTTAGAGAAAAAGTTTGCTGGCCTTTATTCTAGCAAGACCAGGAGCTGACTGTGGCTCAGATCATGAACTCCTTATTGTCAAATTCAGACTGAAATTGAAGAAAGTGGAGAAAACCACTAGACCATTCAGTTGAGTTCAGTTCAGTTCAGTCGCTCAGTCATGTCTCTTTGCGACCCCATGAATTGCAGCATGCCAGGCTTCCCTGTCCATCACCAACTCCCAGAGTTCACCCAGACTCATATCCATTGAGTCGGTAATGCCATCCAACCATCTCATCCTCTGTCACCCCCTTTTCCTCCTGTCCCCAATCCCTCCCAGCATCAGAGTCTTTTCCAATGAGTCAGCTCTTTGCATGAGGTTGCCAAAGTACTGGAGTTTCAGCTTTAGCATCATTCTTTCCAAAGAATACCCAGAGCTGATCTCTTTTAGAATAGACTGGTTGGATCTCCTTGCAGTCCAAGGGACTCTCAAGAGTCTTCTGCAACACCACACTTCAAAAGCATCAATTCTTCGGCACTCAGCTTTCTTCACAGTCCAACTCTCACATCCATACATGACCACTGGAAAAGCCATAGCCTTGACTAGACAGACCTTTGTTGGCAAAGTAATGTCTCTGCTTTTTAATATGCTGTCTAGGTTGGTCATAACTTTCCTTCCAAGGAGTAAGCGTCTTTTAATTTCATGGCTGCAGTCACCATCTGCAGTGACTTTGGAGCCCCAAAAAATAAAGTCAGCCACCGTTCCCACTGTTTCCCCATCTATTTCCCATGAAGTGATGGGACCAGACGCCATGATCTTGGTTTTCTGAATGTTGAGCTTTAAGCCAATTTTTTCACTCTCCTCTTTCACTTTCATCGAGAGGCTCTTTCCTTCTTCTTTGCTTTCTGCCATGAGGGTGGTGTCATCTGCATACCTACGGTTACTGATATTTCTCCCAGCAATCTTGATTCCAGCTTGTGCTTCCTCCAGCCCAGCGTTTCTCATGATGTACTCTGCATATAAGTTAAATAAGCAGGGTGACAATATACAGCCTTGACGTACTCCTTTTCCTATTTGGAACCAGTCTGTTGTCCCATGTCCAGTTCTAACTGTTGCTTCCTGACCTGCATACAGGTTTCTCAAGAGGCAGGTCAGGTGGTCTGGTATGCCCATCTCTTTCAGAATTTTCCACAGTTTATTGTGATCCACACAGTCAAAGGCTTTGGCATAGTCAATAAAGCAGAAATAGATGTTTTTCTGGAACTGTCTTGCTTTTCTGATGATCCAGCGGATGTTGGCAATTTGATCTCTGGTTCCTCTGCCTTTTCTAGAACCAGCATAAACATCTGGAAGTTCACGGTTCACGTATTGCTGAAGCCTGGCTTGTATGACCTAAATCAAATCCCTTATGACTATACAGTGGAAGTGAGGAATAGATTTAAGGGAATAGATCTGATAGACAGAGTGCCTGATGAACTGTGGATGAAGGTTCGTGACATTGTACAGGAGACAGGGATCAAGACCATTTCCAAGCAAAAGAAATGCAAAAAAGAAAAATGGCTGTCTGAGGAGGCCTTACAAATAGCTGTGAAAAGAAGGGAAGAAAGCAAAGGAGAAAAGGAAAGATATAAGCATCTGAATGCAGAGTTCCAAAGAATAGCAAGGACAGAGGAGAAAGCCTTCCTCAGCAATCAATGCAAAGAAGTAGAGGAAAACAATAGAATGGGAAAGACTAGAGATCTCTTCAAGAAAATTAGAGATACCAAGGGTAACATTTTATGCAAAGATGGGCTCAATATAGGAAAGAAATGGTAGGGACCTAACAGAAGCAGAAGATATTAAGAAGAGGTGGCAAGAATACACAGAAGAACTGTACAAAAAAGATCTTCACGACCCAGATAATCACGATGGTGTGATCACTGACCTAGAGCCAGACATCCTGGAATGTGAAGTCTAGTGGGCCTTAGGAAGCATCACTATGAACAAAGCTAGTGGAGGGGATGGAATTCCAGTTGAGCTATTTCAAATCCTGAAAGACAATGCTGTGAAAGTGTTGCACCCAATATGCCAGCAAATTTGGAAAACTCAGCAGTGGCCACAGGACTGGAAAAGGTCAGTTTTCATTCCAATCCCAAAGAAAGGCAATGCCAAAGAATGCTCAAACTACCACACAATTGAACTCATCTCACACGCTAGTAGAGTAATGCTCAAAATTCTCCTAGCCAGGCTTCAGCAATATGTGAACCGTGAACTTCCAAATGTTCAAGATGGTTTTAGAAAGGGCAGAGGAATCAGAGATCAAATTGCCAACATCTGCTGGATTATAGAAAAGGCAAGAGAGTTCCAGAAAAGCATCTATTTCTGCTTTATTGACTATGCCAAAGCCTTTGACTGTGTGGATCACAATAAACTGTGGAAAATTCTGAAAGAGATGGGCATACCAGACCACCTGACCTGCCTCTTGAGAAACCTGTATGCAGGTCAGGAAGCAACAGTTAGAACTGGACATGGGACAACAGACTGGTTCCAAATAGGAAAAGGAGTACGTCAAGGCTGTATATTGTTACCCTGCTTATTTAACTTATACGCAGAGTACATCATGAGAAACGCTGGGCTGGAAGAAGCACAAGCTGGAATCAAGACTGCTGGGAGAAATATCAGTAACCGTAGGTATGCAGATGACACCACCCTCATGGCAGAAAGCAAAGAAGAAGGAAAGAGCCTCTTGATGAAAGTGAAAGAGGAGAGTGAAAAAATTAGCTTAAAGCTCAACATTCAGAAAACTAAGGTCATGGCATCTGGTCCCATCACTTCATGGCAAATAGATGGGGAAACAGTGGGAACAGTGTCAGACTTTATTTTTAGGGGCTCCAAAATCACTGCAGATGGTGACTGCAGCCATGAAATTAAAAGACGCTTACTCCTTGGAAGGAAAGTTATGACCAACCTAGACAGCATATTAAAAAGCAGAGACATTACTTTGCCAACAAAGGTCTGTCTAGTCAAGACTCTGGTTTTTCCAGTGGTCATGTATGGATATAAGAGTTGGACTATAAAGAAAGCTGAGTGCAGAAGAATTGATGCTTTGTGAACTATGGTGTTGGAGAAGACTCTTGAGAGTCCCTTGGACTGCAAGGAGATCCAGCCAGTCCATCCTAAGGATATCAGTCCTGGGTGTTCATTGGAAGGACTGATGTTGAAGCTGAAACTCCAATACTTGGGCTACCTGATGCGAAGAGCTGACTCATCTGAAAAGACCCTGATGCTGGGAAAGATTGAGGGCAGGAGGAAAAGGGACAATAGAGGATGAGATGGTTGGACGGCATCACCGACTCAATGGACATGGGTTTGGGTGGACTCCGGGAGTTGGTGATGGACAGGGAGGCCTGGCATGCTGCCGTTCATGGGGTTGCAAAGAGTCGGACACAACTGAGCGACTGAACTGAACTGAACTGAAACATATAATGTCAAGTAGTGTTCTCAGTATAAAGAAAAAGAAAGCCAGAAAGGCAGATGGAGAATGTGGAGGGGGAAATTACAACTTTAACCAGGGCTGTCAGAGAAGATCTCACCAAGTATGGGATGTCTGATCCACCACTTGAAGGAGGTGAGTGAGTGAGTTATATTGATATTTGGGTTGTATACAGCATAGTGGGCCATTGTAAGGAGTTTTACTATTATTATGTGTGAGACAGGATGTCACTGGGGTTTTGAGTAGAGGAGTGACCTAGTCTGACTTTCATATTAATAAGATTAGTCTAGCCCTCAAATTAAGATGGGAATAATAGACTTGGATGAGGGCAGCAAGGCCAGGAGCAAGGAGAAGGGTTGGGAGATATAATTCTGAATATGGATCATTGTGACTTAAACCAGGTGATGAAAGTAGTCGAATTCTAGGCATATTTCAGAGATGGACCGACAAGATTTGATGGTAGAATAAATGTGCGATGTGAAAGAAAGTAAAGAATCAAGAATGATCCTAAGGTCTTCAGCCCAAGTGACTGGAAGAATGAAGTTACCATTTACCCATGAGATGGGGAAGACAGTGAGGAGCAGATTTGATAAGTGGAGCAAGTTTAGGTGGGAGTGTCCAGGGTAGGGGTGGAGGCAGGGGGAATTAAGAGCTCAGTTTTGGATGTGTTAAGTTTAAGATGCCTACTAGGCATCCAAGGTGACATGTCAAGCAGGCAATTGGTTATGAAATATGGAGGGTTCAGGCTGGAGATAGTACATTTAGGAGTCATCCGCTTATAGACGGTATTTTGAGCCATGAGAAATAGAAGCATCACCAAGGAGAGAGAAGAGATCCAAGGCTTAAAGTCTTCCTCTACCTATCAATTCTAGATTTAGTGCATGTCAAAATCCTATCAATTCTTCCTTTATGTTTCTCAATCCAACATTTACTTTCCATTCCCACTGCTACTGTCCTAACCCAGGATCTCGTTCTGTCTCACTTGACCTTTTACAATGGCCACTTAATTGGCTTCCTTGACTCTAAATGTCAAGTTGAAACTCGTCATCTCATCTGTCCCTCCCCTCCAAAAAATCCCTCCATTTCTCCTGGGGTTGCCATCATAAAGAATAACATCACCATTCATACTTATTTGTTCAAGTTTGAAACCTGAAAATTATCCTTATCTTCTCCATTTCTCCTACTTTCCATATGCAATCCATTATCAAGCCTTGTCACTTTTAGCTCCTAAATATAACTCAATTCTGCCCCTTTTCTCAGTCTCTGTTACCACCATCATCCTCCATATGAACAACAGTAATAGTCTTCTAACTACCTTCCATTCCTCTACTCTGTCTTCCATACTGATATCAGCGGGATCTTTTAAAAACACTTTTCACCTTTAGTAGGTCCACAGAATAAAATTCAAAAACCTTTCATCACTTGGCCACAACTTTCTTTCCAATGGTATCTGCCATGGTTATTCTGTGAAGTCCCTCCATTTTATCTCTATGGCCTTGTCAGCAGTCTTTACACCCACCATGACCATAGCTTGTCCCGATAACTTAGTATAGACCTTCCCAAGAGTGTTACAGGTGTCTCAGGTGCAGTATAGTTGAAACTTTTGGTCACTTGCCTCTGGGCTGAAACTGCTTCCTCCATCCACTTTACAAATACTATGCTTTTCTTACAAATACTATGTGTGCTACAATAAAAGTTAGGAAGCGCTGCCTTAGTGCATACAACTCCCTCATCCTGGGAAGTTCTGTTCCATCCTTTTCTTTAAGTGCACTTCTATGCCAAGTTCAAGACCCACTTTTGCATGGTTTTATTGTGGGATCTTATTTCCATGGCCAAGGATCGAACCTGTGAGACACGGCAGTGAAAGTGTGGAGTCCTAACCATTGGACTACCAGGGAATTCCCAAGACCCATCTTCTTGATAAAGCTGTCTTTGTTGCTACATTCCCAGCCTCAAAATTCCCATATGACCTAAGTAGATCACCCATTTGGCACTTAGCATATGTACCTGTGTGTTGTCATTCAACTTTCAATGGTGAGATTTTATCTCAGTTGTGTTGTCAAGTCCTTAAGAGCAAGGATTTTTTTTAAATTTTTAATTGAAGGATAATTGCTTTACAATATTGTGTTAGTTTCTGCCATACATCAAGATGAATCTGTCATAGGTATACATATGTCCCCTCCCTCTAGATCCTCCCTCTCACCTCCTTCCTCATCCCACCCCCTAGGTAGTCACAGAGCACTGGGTTTGAGCTTCCTGCATCATACAGCGAATTTCCACTGGCTATTTATTTTACATATGGTGATGTATATGTTTCTATGTTACTTTTTCAATTCGTCCCTCCCTCTCTTTTCCCCTCTGTGTCCACAAGTCTGTTTCCTATGTCTGTGTTTCCACTGCTCTGCAAATAGGTTCATCAGTATCATCTTTCTAGATTCCATATATATGTGTTAATATATGATATGTTTTTCTCTTTCTGACTTACTTAACTCTTCATAATAGGCTCTAGGTTCATCCACCTCTTTAGCCTGACTCAAGTGCATTCCTTTTTATGACTGAGTAATAGTCCATTGTGGGCTTCCCTGTTGGCTTAGCAGTAAAGAATCTGCCTGTAATGCAGGAGCCACAGGTTTGATCCCTGGTTGGGAAGATCCCCTGGAGGAGTGCATGGCAACCCACTCCGGTATTCTTGCCTGGAGAATCCCATGGACAGAGGAGCCTGGACGTCTACAGTCCATAGGGTCTCAAAGAGTCAGACATGACTGAAGTTACTTGGCATCCATGCATGCAATATTCCATTGTATGTATTTACCACAACTCTATCATTCATCCATCAGTGGACATCTAGGTTGCTTCCACGTCCTAGCTATTGTAAATAGTGCTGCTTTGAACATTGGGGTACATGTGTCTTTTTCAATTATGGTTTCCTCAGGGTATATGCACAGTAATGGGATTGTTGAGTCATACTGTTGTTTTATCCCTAGTTTTTTAAGGAATCTCCATACTGTTCTCCACTGTGGCTTTATCAATTTACATTCCTACCAAGTGCAAGAGGGTTCTGTTTTCTCCACACCCTCTCAAGCATTATTGTTTGTAGATTTTTTTGATGATGGCCATTCTGACCAGTGCGAGGTGATACCTCATTGCAGTTTTGAGTTTCATTTCTCTAATAATGAGCAATGTTGAACATCTATTCCTGTGTTTATTAGCCATTTGTATGTTAAGAGCAAGAATTTTTATATCTACCTTCCTTCCCATCTAGTGCCTTTGCATACAGTAGGTACTTAATTCATTGTTATAATATGAATAAGTGGAGGAATAGATGAATAAATGAATGGATATGTGAAACCCATTTGATGGTACAAAAGAAAAGATCACTGGATTAAGAGTCAGAGAACCTGGATTCTCTAGTTCACTTTGCCACTAGATAATTGTAAGAGATATTAGGCAATTTGCTTTCCTTGGTTCCGTCATTCACAAAATAGGAGCAACACTTTACATCCTCACTTCCAAGATGAGATGGGACCATTTATGAAACAATTATTTGGCGGGTGACAAGAGCATGTTGTTCAAGAATAATGCCGAAGGAGGTAGTGTAAAAGATGAAAAAGGACACTGCAGAAAGTCATGGTTGGTGGAAAAGCCAGTAGGGTAAGGGAAATTCACCAGCAAAGTAGACTTGTCCAGGAGTTGTTGAAAAAGAATGTCAAGCACAAGAGGCAGAAAAATCAAATATTTCTACTGAGAGGCAATATAACACAGCCATTAGATCTAGACTGCCTAGGTTCAAAGCCTGGCACTTACCAGCTGTATGATTTTGGACAAGTTACTCAATGTAATTTCTAAATTGAACTTCAGTTTACTCATCTATCATATGGGGATAATAATAGTACTAATTTCCATGGAGTTGCTATAAGACTTAAGTGAGTTCATGTTTGTAAAGTACTAAGCCATGGAGACCAGTGTCTGGCATAAAGAGCATTACAGAAGAGTGTGTTAGGTAAAACAATGGCCTTGCCAAGCAGAACTTCAACGCCCATGGTTGTGACTTCTTCTTTGGGCCTAAAGCAGGGTTCAGAGAAGCCCTTAGTTGTTCCCCAGTGGGCACTTCTGCCATCCAGTTTCCCAAGCCCTGTCCTCTAAGCTTGGTCTACCTCATTGTTCACAGGACACTGGCTGCTTTTACTAGCTTTCTGACTCACAAAGTTTCTTCCCGACTCTTCAGCTTCTTTCAAAGCCCAATAAGAGTTTATTATGAGGACAGATTGGAGTAGACTCCATGAAATCCCCAAAGCAGATAGAGTCAGAAGAGTCTGATCTTTAATAATAATGGCTTTGCCATCAATCAAAATTGAGTATGAATCTAGGCTCTGCAAATGACCAACTAGATAACCTTGAACAAATCAATCTCTCTGAGCCTCAGTTTGCTAATCTGTCAAATGAGGCCTCACAGGCGGTTTTTCAGGAACAAATGAGAAAATGGACATGAAGCGTTCAGTACAGGGCCTGGCCCATGGTAAATGCTCTAAAAGTATTGATTCTTATCATTAAAAATCCTAGGATTACCGGTCTTGATTTTAGAATGTAATTTAGCAGCATTATGGCCTCCAGTCACTACTGCTCTGCCATCCCAATGGGTCCCTTTCAAACCTAAAAAGTGCAAAAAAAGAAAAAAGTTATATATGCCTATAAATTGAAATCGTTCCATTTGAGGTTTATGCTCAGTTCAAAAGAATTACAGAGTGGAACTTCCCTGGTGGTCCAGTGGTTAAGACTCTGCACTGCCAATGCATGGGGCTTGGGTTCAATCCCTGGTCAGGGACCCAAGATCTCTTGTGCCTTGTGACGTGGCCAAAAAATTAAAAAGAAAGAGAGAGTCACAAAAGAATTACAAAGAAAGAACTAGCAAATCTAAGCACACCATATTTCAATATGTCTGAGAATATTCTCAGCCTCCATAAAATCAACAATCTTTTTTTTTAATTTATGAGGTATATACTATTAATATCCCCATTGTAGAGATGGGGATACAGAGGCAAATGGAGATTGACCAACTTGCCATGTCCACCCAGTTAATATATAGCAAAGTCAAAATTTGAATCCAGATAATCCAACCCCAAATCCCTTAGTCTTTTTTAAAATGTATTTTTAAATGGGGGAAAATTGCTTTACAATGTTGTGTTGGTTTCTGCTGTACAACAATGCAAATTAGCCATAATTACACATATGTCCCCTGGACAAGGGCATGGCAACCCACTCTAGTATTCTTGCCTGGAGAATCCGCATAGACAGAGGAGCCTGGTGGGCTACAGTCCATAGGATCGCAAAAAGTCGGACACGGCTGAAGCATGCATACACACGTATGTTACTTCCCTCTTGAGCCTCCCTCCTTTCCCTCCATCCCACTCCTCTAAGTCATCACAGGGAGCCCATCCTGGAGGTTTCTCACCAGCTATCTGCTTTCCACATGGTAGTGTATGTATGTTGATGCTACTTTCTCCATTCGTCCCACTCTCTCCCTCCTGCACTGTGTCCACAAGTCCTCCATTCTCTATATCTGAGTCTCCATTCCTTCCCTGAAAATAGGTTCATCAATACCTTAATTTTATGAAATACATTCTTCTTACAAAATGGTGAATAGTTTTGGCAATGCTCATACTTGCATTTAGCCTAGAAACAATTCTCTTGTTGAAACAAATCTCCAGTGAGGACACAAGTGGCCAGGCCAGAATGTTTAATGTTGTCCAAGTGACTCTGGGAAACACTTCTGCTGTGAGTGAGGGGCTGAAAAGTGAGTTTGGGGCAAGAGGTCAGGGCCTCTCTTTGAGAAGAAATTCAAGAAGGGCAAGGATAAGCACTCTGCCTCCCACACGAAGTGGATATGTAGAAACATGCCTTAAACCACTGAGGGAAAGCACCATATTTTGTCCTTTATATATTAATCATGAAAGATTTTCTTCCTATAGTTTATCCAAGCATTATCCTTGACACACCAACTGGAGAATTGTGTCAGTGAGAATACAAAATTTATCCCATGCTTCAGAAATGCAACTCTATTTAATGACTGGATTAAATATATGCTATGTCTAAAGATCAAATACTATTTAATGTCTGAAGCAAAGAATGATTATCAAATAATATAATTATTTGGGGCTTACACAACTGTTCTCAAAGCTAGTTATTAGCTGGCAAAAACTGGCCTTGATTATGAACATTAGTAAGTGAGCTTGCATTTCAAATCAAGAAATCAAACTCTCAAATGGCTTTAATCAAATAAAATAAAAACAAATAATTCTCAAAATAAAAGCATAAAACAAAAGAAAGTGTAAAAAAATCATAGCTGATGAAGTTGTTATTTTTTATTCCCTTATATACATATATGTATATATATAAACAACTTCATAAGTTATGATTTATAGTTCAAAAATTCTTGATTTTTTAAAAAATATATTTTAGAGCAGTTTTAAGTTTACTATCTAATATATTTTATAGCAATTATTGATATATATTATATAAATATATATTATATTGGGGCTTCCCAGGTAGTACAATGGTATATGATATGCAAATATATACATTATATATACACACATACATAAATATATTTTATATAATATTAATATGTATTAATATATGACGTATGTCACATATAGATATATGTTAGGTTCATCTATGTTGCTTTGGAGGTCCACCAAAAACCTAGATGTTTCCTATAAAACATCTGAAAAATTTAAAGTAAATTTTCATTTAAATTTTTCAAAAATAAATAGAATGTCAAATTTCATATACATATGTGATCTATAGTAACAGATCTATACTTGGTTCTCATTTTCCTAGTACCAGAATTCTCAATAATGAAGGACACTTGACCCTCCGCATCCTTGAATTCAACTGCAGATCGTGTAGTACTATTGTATTTACTACTGAAAAAAAATATCCACATATAAGTAGACTTGTGTTAATCAAGGGTCAACTGTATAGTCATAGAAATACTTTTTAAAAATAATACTTCAAGAAGAAATGCTAAATCCATTGAGCTATAGATGTCAATATTTCAATACAAGGATGTAAAATTTGTAATGTAGTTAGGCATAAAACTCAAAAACCAGGTAAAACTGATTCTCATTTACTTCTGATCTCTTGTTAACTATGTGAGCTTGGTCAAGTTACTTTTTTTCTCTGAGCTTCAATTTTCTTATCAGCAAAATAAGGATAATGATAGCTCCTATGTCAGAGAGTTGATGGGAAGATTAAGTGAGCTAATTCACTTACAAAATTTTTAAACTGTCTGACACGTGGTTGGTGTTTAATGATTGTTTTGAGATTTTGTTATTATTTCTTCTAGAATGTAAATGGCAGTTTCCTTCTCATTGTCTTCTTTGTTGGATTCCCAGTGCCTAACATAGGGAGTGCTCAATAAATATTTGTTTGGTGGATTAATTTATGTGACAGCTATCTGAAGGTCTAGGGGAGCTCTTTATTGATTGTGCCACTGCTTCTAACCACACTTGGCAGCTGCACAAGTAACTCAAGGTGAATTTTTTATAACAGCTTTATTGAGTTATAATTCCCCCATTTAAAGTGTACCATTAAATAGTTTTTAGTGTATTCATGGAGATGAACAACCATCACAGTCAATTTCAGAACATTATCACTCCAAAAAGAAACTCCATACTCATTTAGTCACTCCCCATGAACTCACAGCCCTTCCACCACTGCCTCCCCCTCAGCCTGAAGGTAACACCAATCTGCTTTCTGCCCTTATTAATTTGCCTGTTCTGCACATTTCTTAAGGGCTTCCCTGGTGGCTCAGTCATAAAGAGTCTGTCTGCAATGTAGGAGAGCTGGGTTCCATCCCTGGGTCAGGAAGATCCCCTAGAGAAGGAAATGGCAACCCACTCCAGCACATTTCTTAAAAATAGACTCATACAACAAGTAGTCCTTTGTGACTGGCTTCTCTCGTTTAGCACAATGGATTTTCAAGGTTCACCCATGTTTTAGCATATATTAGTGCTTCATTAATTTTCATGGCTGAATAATATTCCATTGTATGGTTATGCCATTTTTATTTATCCATTCATTAGTTGATAGACATTGTGGTTGTTTCTACTTTTTTGCTATTATGAATAATGTTGTTATGAACACTTACATACAAGTTTTTGTGGGGACATGTTTTTATTTCTCTTGGGTACATACCTAGGAGTGGAACTGCTGGGTCATATGGCAATTCTATGTTTAACATTTGAGGAAATGCCAGAATATTTTCTACAGCAGCTGTACCATTTTACATTCCACCAACAGTGTATGAGAGTTCCAATTTGTTTACGTCCTTGCCAACACATGTTATTATTATCTGTCTTTTGATTATAGCCATCCTAATGGAAGTAGTATCTCATTGTGGTTTTGATTTGCATTTCCCTAATGATTAATTGGAGAAGACAATGGCACCCTACTCCAGTACTCTTGCCTGGAGAGTCCCACGGACAGAGGAGCCTGGTGGGCTGCAGTCCATGGGGTCACACAGAGTCGGACACGACTGAAGTGACTTAGCAGCAGCAGCAATGATTAATTATGTTGACCGTCTTTTTATGTACTTATTGGCCATTTGTATACCTTTTTTGTAGAAATGTGTATTCAGATCTTCTGCCCTGCCCTTTTTAATTGGGCTACTTGTCTTTTTATTATTGAGTTGTAAGAGTTGTTTAGATATTCTGGATGTAAGTCCCTTATCAGATACATGGTTTGCAAACATTTCCTCCTACTCCATTCTATGAGTTGTCTTTTCATTTCCTTTGATTCACAAAAATTTGTAATTTTGATGTAGTCAACGTACCAGTTTTTTTCCCTTTGGTTGTTTGTATATCTGGTGTTATATTTCAGAAATATTGCCTGATTCAAGACCATAAAGTTGTACATCTTTCCTAAGAGTTCTATTGATCAGCTCTTAAATTTGGGTCTTTGATCTCTTTTTATTTTTTGGCTCCATCCCTTCATTCTTTCTGGAGTTATTTCTCCACTGATCTCCAGTAGCATATTAGGCACCTACTGACCTGGGGAGTTTCTCTTTCAGTATCCTATCATTTTGCCTTTTCATACTGTTCATGGGGTTCTCAAGGCAAGAATACTGAAGTGGTTTGCCATTCCCTTCTCCAGTGGACCACATTCTGTCAGATCTCTCCACTATGACCCGCCCATCTTGGGTTGCCCCACGGGCATGGCTTAGTTTCATTGAGTTAGACAAGGCTGTGGTCCTAGTGTGATTAGATTGACTAGTTTTCTGTGAGTATGGTTTCAGTGTGTTTGCCCTCTGATGACCTCTTGCAACACCTACCATCTTACTTGGGTTTCTCTTACCTTGGGTGTGATCAGTGGAGAAATAACTCCAGAAAGAATGAAGGGATGGAGCCAAAGCAAAAAGAATACCCAGCTGTGGATGTGACTGGTGATAGAAGCAAGGGCCGATGCTGTAAAGAGCAATATTGCATAGGAACCTGGAATGTCAGGTCCATGAATCACGGCAAATTGGAAGTGCTCAAACAAGAGATGGCAAGAGTGAATGTCGACATTCTAAGAATCAGCAAACTGAAATGGACTGGAATGGGTGAATTTAACTCAGATGGCCATTATATCTACTACTGCGGGCAGGAATCCCTCAGAAGAAATGGAGTAGCCGTCATGGTCAACAAAAGAGTCTGAAATGCAGTACTTGGATGCAATTTCAAAAACAACAGAATGATCTCTGTTCGTTTCCAAGGCAAACCATTCAATATCACAGTAATCCAAGTCTATGTCCCAACCAGTAATGCTGAAGAAGCTGAAGTTGAATGGTTCTATGAAGACTTACAAGACCTTTTAGAACTAACACCCAAAAAAGATGTCCTTTTCATTATAGGGGACTTGAATGCAAAAGTAGGAAGTCAAGAAACACCTGGAGTAACAGGCAAATTTGGCCTTGGAATACAGAATGAAGCAGGGCAAAGACTAATAGAGTTTTGCCAAGAAAATGCACTGGTCATAACAAACACCCTCTTCCAACAACACAAGAGAAGACTCTATACATGGACGTCACCAGATGGTCAACAATGAAATCAGATTAATTATATTCTTTGCAGGCAAAGATGGAGAAGCTCTATACAGTCAACAAAAACAAGACCAGGAGCTGACTGTGGCTCAGACCATGAACTCCTTATTGCCAAATTCAGACTTAAATTGAAGAAAGTAGGGAAAATCACTAGACCATTCAGGTATGACCTAAATCAAATCCCTTATGATTATACAGTGGAAATGAGAAATAGATTTAAGGGCCTAGATCTGATAGATAGAGTGCCTGATGAACTATGGAATGAGGTTCGTGACATTGTACAGGAGACAGGGATCGAGACCATCCCCATGGAAAAGAAATGCAAAAAGCAAAACGGCTGTCTGGGGAGCCCTTGCAAATAGCTGTGAAAAGAAGAGAAGTGAAAAGCAAGGGAGAAAAGGAAAGATATAAACATCTGAATGCAGAGTTCCAAAGAATAGCAAGAAGAGATAAGAAAGCCTTTTTCAGCGATCAATGCAAAGAAATAGAGGAAAACAACAGAATGGGAAAGACTAGAGATCTTTTCAAGAAAATCAGAGATACCAAAGGAACATTTCATGCAAAGATGGGCTCTATAAAGGACAGAAATGGTATGGACCTAACAGAAGCAGAAGATATTAAGAAGAGATGGCAAGAATACACAGAAGAACTTTACAAAAAGATCTTCACGACCCAGATAATCACGATGGTGTGATCACTGACCTAGAGCCAGACACCCTGGAATGTGAAGTCAAGTGGGCCTTAGAAAGCATCACTATGAACAAAACTAGTGGAGGTGATGGAATTCCAGTTGAACTATTCCAAATCCTGAAAGATGATGCTGTGAAAGTGCTGCACTCAATATGCCAGCAAATTTGGAAAACTCAGCAGTGGCCACAGGACTGGAAAAGGTCAGTTTTCATTCCAATCCCAAAGAAAGGCAATGCCAAAGAATGCTCAAACTACCACACAATTGCACTCATCTCACACGCTAGTAAAGTAATGCTCAAAATTCTCCAAGCCAGGCTTCAGCAGTACATGAACCATGAACTTCCAGATGTTCAAGCTGGTTTTAGAAAAGGCAGAGGAACCAGAGATCGAATTGCCAACATCCGCTGGATCATGGAAAAAGCAAGAGAGTTCCAGAAAAACATCTATTTCTGCTCTATTGACTATGCCAAAGCCTTTGACTGTGTGGATCACAATACTCTGTGGAAAATTCTGTAAGAGATGGGAATACCAGAACACCTGACCTGCCTCTTGAGAAACCTATATGCAGGTCAGGAAGCAACAGTTAGAACTGGACATGGAACAACAAACTGGTTCCAAATAGGAAAAGGAGTACGTCAAGGCTGTATATTGTCACCCTGTTTATTGAACTTATATGAAGAGTACATCATGAGAAACGCTGGGCTGGAAGAAGCACAAGCTGGAATCAAGATTGCCAGGAGAAATATCAATAACCTCAGATATGCAGATGACACCACCCTTATGGCAGAAAGTGAAGAGGAACTAAAAAGCCTCTTGATGAAAGTGAAAGAGGAGAGTGAAAAAGTTGGCTTAAAGCTCAACATTCAGAAAACGAAGATCATGGCGTCTGGTCCCATCACTTCATGGGAAATAGATGGGGAAACAGTGTCAGACTTTATTTTTGGGGGCTCCAAAATCACTGCAGATGGTGACTGCAGCCATGAAATTAAAAGACGCTTACTCCTTGGAAGGAAAGTTATGACCAACCTAGATAGCATATTCAAAAGCAGAGACATTACTTTGCCAACAAAGGTCCGTCTAGTCAAGGCTATGGTTTTTCCTGTGGTCATGTATGGATGTGAGAGTTGGACTGTGAAGAAGGCTGAGCACTGAAGAATTGATGCTTTTGAACTGTGGTGTTGGAGAAGACTCTTGAGAGTCCCTTGGACTTCAAGGAGATCCAACCAATCCATTCTGAAGGAGATCAGCCCTGGGATTTCTTTGGAAGGAATGATGCTGAAGCTGAAACTCCAGTACTTTGGCCACCTCATGCGAAGAGTTGACTCATTGGAAAAGACTCTGATGCTGGGAGGGATTGAGGGCAAGAGGAGAAGGGGACGACAGCGGATGAGATGGCTGGATGGCATCACTGACTCGATGGACGTGAGTCTCAGTGAACTCCGGGAGTTGGTGATGGACAGGGAGGCCTGGCGTGCTGCGATTCATGGAGTGGCAAAGAGTCGGACACGACTGAGCGACTGATCTGATCTGATCTCTTCTTGTTTGTTTGTTTTGTTTTGGCTGCACTACATGGCATGTGGGATCTCAGTTTCCTGACCAGGGATTGAACCTGTACCCCCTGCAGTGGAAGCATGGAGTTCTAACTACTGGACCACCAGAGAATTCCCATATTTGATCTATTTTCAGTTCATTTTGTATATAGTGTGAGGTAAGCATCCAAATTCATTCTTTTGAATGTGGATAACCAATTGTTTGGACACCATTTATTGAAAATACTCCTCCTTCTTTATTGAAATGTCTTGGCATATTTATTGAAGATCAAACATAAACTTTTATTTTTATATTCTAAATTGTATTCCATTGATCTACATGTCTATACTTGTGCCAATACCACATTGATCACTGTAGCTTTGTAGCAAGTTTTGAAACTGAGAAGTGTGCATCCTCTTCGTTCTTTTTCAAGATTTTTTTTTAAATTATTGAGTTATAACTTATATACCATATAATTCACTTGCTTTATTTGCATAATTCAATGTGTTTTGGTATATTTACAGTTGTGTTACTATCACCACTGGCACAGAATTTTTTTGTTTTGTTTTTCGGCTATCCAACATGTGGGATCTTAATTCCACAAGCAGGGATCGAACCTGCACCCCCTACATTGGAAGCGCAGAGTCTCAATTGCTGGACTCCCAGGGCACTCCCTCAAGATTGCTTTGACTATTCTGGGTCTCTTGCATTTCCATATGAATTTTAGGATCATGATGTCAATTTCTGCAAAGAAGCCAGCTGGGACTTTGCTAGGAATTATGTTGACTCTATAGATCAGTTAGAGTAGCACTGCTATCTTAACAATATTGTCTTCTGAGTCATGAATATAGGATTTCTTTCTGTTTACTTATGTTTTCTTTGATTTATTTCAATAATGTTTTGTAGTTTTCAGTGTACAAGTCATGTACTTCTTTGGATTAAATTTATTCCTAACTATTTATTCTTTTTTATGCTAGTGCGATCAATGGAATTGTTTTGTTAATTTCATCTTTAGATTGTTCATTGCTAGTGTATTGAAACACAACTGATTTTTGTATGTTGATCAGGCAACTTTGCTGAAATCTTTTACTAGCTCTAATAGTTATTTTGTAAATTCTTTAGGGTTTTCTGTATATAATATCAAGCCATCTGCAAATAAAGTTTTACTTCTTCCTTTTCAACCTGGATGCCTTTTCTTTTTTTTTGCCTAATTGCCCTGGAAAGATCTTCTAGAACAACATCGAATAGGAGTGGTGAGAATAGACATCTTGGACCTGTTCCTGATTTTTTTTAAATTTTTTTTTATTTATAATATCATATATGAAATGAGTCGCCAGTCCAAGTTCGATGCACGTGTATACCTGTTCCTGATTTTAGGTGGAAAGCTTTCAGTATTTTACTATCAAGTATAATGTTAGCTGTAGGGTTTTTGTATATGCTGTTTATCAGGTTGAGGGATAAGGTGAAATTTACTTGAAACTGGAAGACCATCACCAATAAAGGAACTCTCAGGCCCAGTTGTATTTTCTCTTTTCTAGTTTGGCATAATTCTTCTGTTTCATATTATTCAAACAGGGGGAGAATGCCTTACAGGACAGGCCTATACCTTATTCTGGGTTTCAATTTCAGAGGAATGTTTCTGGATTGTTTCATTTCCCAGGGAAATGTTTTAAAAATACAGCCTACTGAGAACTGTACATATACTTAATAATTAATTTATAAAACATAAGATAGCAGGCTTTGTTTGAGCTATGACTTTGTTATTAATAGTTTGGTGAAGTTTGGGTTCTGTCAGTATATCTCATCTTTTCCTTAATCTCCCTGATGGGAGCATGAGAATAGGCGGGGAACATGGAGGACTCTCTTATATATGATATCTGGAAAAGTAGTGGTATGTATGACAGGACTTCCTGGGTTCAAATCCTTGCTCTGTCACTTATGAATTTGGCAAGTTATGCAATCTGTATGTGTCTCAGTTTCCTCATTTGAAAAATGGGTGTGATAAAAACAATGATGATGGTGATAATAATAAAACCTACCTTGTACAGTTGTTGTGAAGAATAAATGAGTTATTGTGTATAAATGTACTTAGAACAGTTCCTGGAATTATGGTGAACTCTATTTATGTACTTGCAATTAGGCTGTGGTGTTCAGAAACAAAAACATAGGTTTAGGAGCCAGATAAATCCAAGTTGTAATCCTTGCTCAACTGCTTTTGCCAACTATGTGGCCTCTGACAAATTACTTCATCTCCCCGAGCCTTGGTTTTCTCATTTCTGAGGCAGAAACAGAGCTTACTTTACATGGTTATTAGAAGGAACAAATTAGATAATTCCTGTGAAACACCTAGCACAAAATAATTGTTGAACAAGTGGCAACTGACTATGATGCTTTACTTATATTTTCCTATTTGAAGGCCAGTGAGGTACTATCACAGAACTTCTCACGCTTATTTTATAGTTCAGGTCTGGGGATGGCAAAAGCAAATCCCATAGGGAACTTTAGTTTAAAAAATAATTTCTAAAATTACAAAAGTAGCATATACTTATAAAAAACTCAAACTTTCAAAAGTATATAGTGAAAAGTAAAAATCTTTTTATACCCATTCACCCACCCACTTCACTTCCCCTCTCAGAAATAACAGTGCCAACAGTTTGGTGTATATCCATCCAGGCCTTCTTCTATGTATATACATACATAGGAACACATACATAAGAATATATGCATGCACATGTATGGTGGTTGTGGTGGTTCAGTAGTTAAGTTGTGTCCAACTCTTGAGACCCCATGGACTGCAACCTGCCAGGCTCCTCTGTCCATGGGATTCTCTGGGCAAGAATACTGGAGTGGGTTGCCATTTCCTTCTCCAGGGGATCTTCCCAATGCAGGGATCCTGCATTGCAGGCAGATTCTTTACCAACTAAGTTACGAGAGAAGCCCCCACCCCCCACCCCCACTATATATATATATATATTATTCTGTGACTTTCTAGTTTTCCTCATCAGTATGCCTTTTACATCTTTCCATTTGAGTATGTAAATATCTACCTCATTCTTTTTAATGGCTATTCAGTCATCTATAAGATGGATGTGTCAGAGGTTTACTTTTAAAAATCCTCAGTCATTGCTCTCAGGACAGCATCGTGAGTATCCAATGGCAGTGTGTTTTTTCTCAAAGCCTGTATTTAACAATGTAGTGTGTAAATGTGCAGTTTAAGGCAAATTCATAGTTTGCCTAGATGATGAATGCCTTCTCGAATTCTCAGCTGTAGGGACAGAATGGAAAGCTAAGTATGTGGGCAGAAAGGAAGTTCTTTAGATAAGTCAGAAGGAAGAACAAGTCATTCAAACTATTGAATTTTTTTTCCTGATGGGTTCTAATATTGAGAGACTAAATGAAAAAGAAGTGGAAAACCAGTAAGTTCAAAAAAGACCTTGGGATGCTTACTAAATACAAAAGTAACTGTTGATCTGGTGGATGAAATAACTATAATAATTAACCTTTTGCGTTGAGAAGTTACCATAATTACTCTTTTGAATAAGAAAGTGAAAGTGAAGTCGCTCAGTCGTGTCCGACTCTTTGAGACCCATGGACCGCAGCCCACCAAGCTCCTCCGTCCATGAGATTCTCCAGGCAAGAATACTGGAGTGGGTTGCCATTTCCTTCTCCAGGGAAGAACCTAGCACAAATAATTGAGAAATGACAAAAAGTGATAACCCTGTATTCAAAATAATTGCATTTATATAAATAAGCCCACAAAGGAGAAATTAAAATTAATGCTTCCAGAACAAGCAAAATACACTGTGTCAATTTCCAACAGTCCCAATCTGTCTATGTGCTACTGATGGAGGTGTCAGAATTCTGGGCAAGTATTCACAAAGTTCAAAAGAGTCATAACGCTGAAAAAATGTGCTTATAAGAGAAGAATATGTGCATAGATGGAATCATGTAAATCATGGAAATATCGCTCACTGTAATATCTGAGCAGGAGGTTGCAATCAAAGCAGTCAACAATTAGAAAGTACAAGGCCTTAACTCCCACAGAATTTTTGGTATAAGCAGCTCTGACGGCACACAGAACTGTTGTAAGATACTTTGTAAGAAAGCTTTGTCAATGGTAACGCCTTCCTTAATGACATCTGGAAACAGCTGTTTTGCTCCCAAAGACAGCAATATGTTGAAGCCTGCCAAATACAGATAATAAGAGGTACTTACCTATCATTAACAAAATTATGCTTTCTTTATTGACAGAAAAGATCTGTTCACATTGTGAGAGGAGTACATTACAGAACTAGTGAAAAGCTATTGAAAAGTATCATACGGATGGCTGCAAAGCAGTGATACCCAGCCCTAAATCTGCCACCCTCTAGGATCATCATGAGCTTTCAGAAAACGTCTCAAAACAAAATTAAATATGAGGCACTTTAATTTTAAAACATGATATGCCATACAGCATTTTAAGGAAAAGGGGGAGATGCTACAAAATCAAGCTAACAATAGCAGTGTGTTATAAATTCCCATGAGATTGGGAGCCAATGATAGTCAGACTGGTGTATAATATAGATTCAGCAGTAGTTCTTTTGAATTCAGAACACTCTACCAAGGCACACCATCAAAACAGTTATAAGCCAATGCATGAGTTTTCTATGTTTTTCACACAAATAGTAATCTGTGAATTCTGTCTCCAAGTTTTGGGCAATTTTTGTAGTTAAACATTTCCTGAATGTCTAAAAACATATTCCAATGCTAGCAACGAAATCATTCATTCATTAAAGAAATATTTATTGAGAGCATGCTATAGGCCAGGTACTGATATACACATTGCTGGATAGAAAGTTTGTATCAATCATGTATAGGAGTGTCTGTTTTCTTAAGCTCTTGCGATAGCATATTAGAAAATATCTGTAGCAATAGATTAGTAAAAATAGTAACTCATTGTCATTTACCATTTCTTTGAATACCAACCAGTAAGATTGGACACTTTTTCATATGACAGTTTGTATGGTCATTTGACATTTTGAATAATCTGCTCACATCCTATGTCCATTTTCTACTGGTCTTTTTTTAATTCTTTTTTTTAAACTTCTTTTTTAATTGGAGGAAAATTGCTTTACAATGTTATGTTGGTCTCTGCTGTACAACAACGCAAATCTGCCATAATTATACATATATCCCTTCCCTCTTGAGCCTCCCTCCCCTACCCCCATCCCACCCCTCTAGGTCATCACAGAGTGTCAGGCTGACTCCCTGTGTTATATAGCAACATCTCACCAGCTATCTGTTTTACACATGGTAGTGTATATATGTCGATGCTACTTTCTCCATTCGTCCCTCTCTCTCCTTCCCCCACTGTGTCCACAAGTCCATTCCACCTGCGTATCCTTTACTTCCCTGCAAATAGGTTCATTTATACCATTTGTGAAGGCTCTTTACATATTACCATGCCATCTATCTGACCTTACTGTCTTTGAGTAGGAGTTTCCAGAGACAGCCAAATTCGCTCCATAACTATCAGATTGAAGTCAGTTAATGTTGTCAAATATTTTTATAAGGTCTTTGAGTATCCTGGAGTCATTGTATTTCTGTTCACTTCTCCTATTTCTGCACGTAATCTAATTTTATGTACACTAAATCAGGTTATGCCATAGCTAAACGGATTCCAGGAGTGTCCAATAGGCCATATTGTTCAATAGTCAATAAGGAGGAAATTGGACTATAATCTTGCCAGTGATTTAAAACAAAACAAAAAACTGAAAAATCTTACTATGGTTGCCACCATCAACTGGCTCATCATTCTTGAAGTTGGCATTAATGGCAGCATCTTTGGAATATTTCAACACATTTTTAGTACTGTGTATATTTAGAAAGGACTTCATTGCCATCTAAGGCACACTCCATCACCCTGCTTAAAAACAATCTTAGCAGGCATACACAATTAGGTCCTAGAGATTTGCGGATTTGAGAGCAATACTGACCTTTTCACTGGAAACAGCAGAAGCTAATTTAAGGTGATATCAGTGTGGCCCAGTAACTTGAGCCATCATCCTCAATGACAGATAGGTATTAAAATTTCCATAGAATTCTTTTCTCTCTGTGATTCAGACTCAATAAACATTTGCTGATCTTAATAGGTGCCAGGTGCTTTTACATACACTCTTCTGATCCTCACCACCAATCTATTATTTATATATTGGCATCTTGATGTTCATATGAGGAAATTTTAACTCAGAGAGGTTCTATGATTTGTTCATGGTCATATTAAGTGGCAGAGATGGAACTTGAAACCAGATTTTCCAAGTCTAAGTCTAGTGTTCTGATGATGACACAACTGCCCTCCTCAGCAAGACTGGCCAGGACATGTATTAAATGCCCCAGGCAGCCTCACGTTCTGGTGCCTCTTCAGTGTATTAAAAATATATGCCCAAAATTTATTTAATGAGAGTAGGGACTGAGATCCTCTTAATAAAAGTGTAAACCTTTTGCATTATGTTCAAAATAAAGAATTTACCACATATACTTGCCACAATAACAGCTGCCATTTATTGAGCAATTACCATCATCAGGTATGAACCACTCCACATGAACTATCTCCTTTAATCCTAAGAGATTGGCATCATCATCATCACCATCACATACTGATCCCCATTCAGTATGTGAGGCCCAAGGTTAAGTGACTTAGCCAAGGTCATACAGTTAGTAGGGAAGCCAGGATTTAAGCTCAAGGCAGTCTGACACCTGAGCCTTTGAGTTTAACCACTATGATTTACCGACTTTAACTACAGTAAAATCCTAAATTAGCATTTTAACCTACTCATTTCTTTCATTTGTTTTGTTTTGTTATTCAAAACTGAATACAGTAGAGGTAATTTACATGGATATAGTTACAAAATCATATGTAAAAGATTTAGAATCCCCCCACCACCTTTATTGTTTGTTTGCTTTTGTTTTCTTGATAACAGACCATTTCCTATTTTCCTTTAGTTTTTGTTTTGTCTTAAGTTTCCTTTTGCAATTTTCAAACCAGGCAACTTTCAGGGAAGTGTATTAGAGGATTTAAAACTCAGATAAGAAAATAAATCCCTCATTCTTGATAAACAGCACTGTGGCAAGCATTATGGTATTTCACAATCTCCACTCACGGTGGAGCATTGCCCATTTAAGCAACTCCCAGCTTGCTAATCTCACAGTTGGTGGCACACCCTTTAACTTGCATGTGCTCATCACAAAAATTATATGGTTGGCACCAGTGAGAACTGCTGGCTCTTTTTGCTTTTGACTTTTTTTTTTCCCACTCAAGGACCCAACAAACTTAGCAAGAGAGATGGCTAATTTCCATCTCACAAATTATTTTGGAAAGAACTGGAAGAAACCCAAAGTGGTTGGCACCAAATTTATAATTTATCCCAGAGGTTTTCTAACACCTCTTTCAAATTGGCACCCCAGGCAGTTGCCTGGCTGGCCCTTTGCTTAATCGCCATTCCTGTTTCTGGAAGCTGCAAAGGAATTGATGGGTCTAATCAAATTTTCACGATTATGCAGAATTCAAGAGTTGAAGAAGAAGGAAGGTATAGTTGGATACATGCATATTGATTCATATATAAAAAACAATTTTCTATGAGTTTTGGCTGAACCTAATGGACATATAGATTCCAGCAAAACCCATTTGGTGCGTTTCCTCACCTTACTATTTGTAAACAGGTAAAACCTGATTATAATGAATGTCATAGGGCAGTTGTAGCCTGCAGGTTGAATACTGATGCTGACAGCTGTGTAATTACAATGCAGTTTTATTACAGGCATTGCATATATATAATTATAATGAAGTTTGGATAATTTAGAAAAATGACTGATCATTAGCAATGTCAGGCCATCTACCATCTGAACTTCCCCTTTGTGTTAGAGCAAAACCTTCAAACAGAACTGGAAATGAAGGATCATGCCCGGCAGAAAGACTCCCCTACCTGGCTTCTAGTTTGTCCAGTAATTGTATGTACTTCTATGGAAAGCTACAGACTTTACAGACTGAGTACTTCTGGGATCCAGATCATGCCACTTCCCCTGCCCCCGGTCCCACTTGGCCAGTTTTTCATGGGCACAAGTCTGCTTTGGCTCTTAATTAGCTGTCTCTGACTAGAACTGAGGGTTTCAAACCATGTGTAGGGAGTGGAGGCAGTTTTATGTCTTGGTGCCTGAGAAAACAAAGCCTCCCTCTTATGCTGACGAGAAATGCACAGTGATCACAGTTTGGAATTTCAAATGGGAACACATAGTCTGAAAATGTAACAGAGCATCTGAAATCAGAACTGCCCCAGAAAACTTGGATAATTATAGGCATCATGTATTTTGAGTACTTACTATCTGCCAGGCACTGGGTAAAGTCCTTCCCAGGCATATTATCTCATTTAATTCTTTCAACAAACCCTAAGAAGTAGGTCTTAGAATCCTCATCTCTGCATATGAGGAAACTAAGGCACAGTGAGGTTTAGACAACTTGCCCAAGGTCATACAGCAATTATGTGGCAGAACTGAGATTCAAATCCAGTTCTGACTAACTGCGAAGGTATTCTCATGATTACCAAGGGGCCCTGACAGCCTCTGAGATGTTTGTACTGTGCTGTGCTTAGTCGTTCAGTTGTGTCCAACTCTTTGCTACCCTACGGACTATAGCGAGCCAGGCTCCCTTGTCCATGCGGATTCACCAGGCAAGAATACTGGAGTGGTTTGCCACGCCCTTCTCTGGGGTCTCTAAGATGTTTAGGGTTTAAATAATTTCTTTGCAGAAAGTATTCAAGGTAGAAGCCAAATAAATATTCCATTTGTATATAATCTGCACAGTTTTCATCCAAAGACTACATAAATTACAGGCAGGGTGTTCAGACATGCTATGCTCTCTCTCGTTCCCTGAACATAGGGGTGGCAGGCTTTCCCACCTTAGCCTCATCCCCATAAGCCTACCCAGGATCTATTCCTGGCCAGCCAATTTGGTCTCTAGAAAGTGAACTGCCTTGGCTCAACCTCCTTTAATCTCATTTTAAGCAACAGTAACTATGAACTCAGAGATTGGATGTTTAGATATATTTTTTAATGCACATCAAAATAAATAATGTTCATCTGTGATCATCCCAAATCATCTTGTGCCACCTGGGAGACATTTAGTCACATACAGGACAGCACTGATCTGGGTAATCTCTAAGTGACCTCCCAACCTTTACATACCATGAAACAACCTCTAAAAATAGTTCAAAAGGGATGAGACAAATTTGAGTAAGATGGCAATTTGCCCATCCTTGCTCATTTTCCTCTCTTAAAATCTCCAATCTCTGCTTTACTGTCCTCCATTTGCTGAGAATTTTGTTTTCATAGCTCTTCAGGAAAAAATGAGCACTTCCCAGGGAGCAAGCTGCTTCTATTTCCACAACTGCTGATCTTCAACCTCTAGCTAAGGTTTCATGTCCTTAGAGAAGCTTTCTCTGACGACTTAATCTGAAGTAACCCCTTATAACGTTACCCTGTCTTATTTTTCCCTTAACGCTTATCACTGATTGAAACCGTCTTGCCTATTCGTCTCCTATGAAATAATAAGTTGCCTGGCATGTAGTAAGTGCTCAAGGGGTATTTCTCAAATGAATGAAGTAGGGAATCTAAAGTTAAGGTAGGCCTGTGGAATTGATGAAACAGAGAAAACATAAGGAAAGCTGAACTTTGGGTGATGTAATTTATCCAACAAGGCAAAATGAGCAATGACTTGGGAAGGTGTAAAACTGTCTCAGGTACTTACACAACTCATTGCATCTTGAGTGCTTACTACTATTTGTGCTATCAGAGCATTGTGCTAAGGTATCCCCTGTGAACTGGCTACTGTTAAGCTCTGGGGCTTATGCCATTGGTAAGTCTCAGTTGCATTCTATAACTTCTGATTATTGAGTGGCTACTACAAGTCAAGCATTGCTCTATGCTAGGATACAACAATAAAGAGGACAAAATTCCAGCCCTTGGTGAGGGTCAAATTAGGATCAGGCATGCATCTTTATGGTCTTCCCTGGTTGCTCTTGCCATCTCCTATTTGACCACTTCCAACGTACCTTGACTCATGGACCTAACATTCCCAGGTTCCTATGCAATATTGTTCTTTACAGCATCAGACTTTACTTCCATCACCAGTCACATCCACAAGTGGACATTGTTTTCACTTTGGCTCTGTCTCTTTATTCTTCATGCCAAACAGGAGATGACAAGAGTGAACATCAACATTTTAGGAATAGGTGAACTAAAATTGATTGGAATGAGTGAATTTAATTCAGATGACCATTATATCTACTACTGTGGGCAAGAATCCCTTAGAAGAAATGGAGTAGCCCTCATAGTCAACAAAAGAGTCCAAAATGTAGTACTGGGGTGTAATCTCAAGAATGACAGAATGATCTTTGTTCATCTACAAGGCAAACCATTGAATATCACAGTAATCCAAGTCTATTCCCCAACCACTAATTCGAAGAAGCTGAAGTTGAATGATTCTATGAGGACCTACAAGACCCTCTAGAACTAACACAAAAAAAGATGTCCTTTTCATCATAGGGTACTGGAATACAAAAGTAGGAAGTCAAGAGATACCTGGAGTAACAGGCAAGTTTGGCCTTGGAGTACAAAATGAAGTAGGGCAAAGGGTAACAGAGTTTTGCCAAGAGAACGCACTGGTCATAGCGCATACCCTCTTCCAACAACACAAGAGATGACTCTGCATATGGACATCACCAGAGAGTCAATACCAAAATCAGACTGATTCTATTCTTTGCAGCTGAAGATGGAGAAGCTCTATAAAGTCAACAAAAGAAAAAAGACCGGGAGCTGACTGTGGCTCAGATCATGAACTCCTTATTGCCAAATTCAGACTTAAGTTGAAGAAAGTAGGGAAAACCACTAGACCATTCAGGTAAGATCTAAATCAAATCCCTTACAATTATACACTGGAAGTGACAAATAGATTCAAGGGATTAGATCTGATAGACAGAGTGCCTGAAGAACTATGGACAGAGGCTTGTGACATTGTATAGGGGGCAGTGATCAAGACCATCCTGAAGAAAAAGAAATGCAAAAAGGCAAAATGGTTGTCTGATGAGGCCTTACAAATAGCTGAGAAAAGAGAAGCTAAAGGCAAAGGAGAAAAGGAAAGACATATCCATCTGAATGCCGAGTTCCAAAGAATAGCAAGGAGAGATAAGAAAGCCTTCCTCAGTGATCAATGCAAAGAAATAGAGGAAAGCAATAGAATGGGAAAGACTAGAGATCTCTCCAAGAAAATTAGAGATACCAAGGGAACATTTCATGCAAATGAGCACAATAAAGGACAGAAATGGTATGGACCTAACAGAAGCAGGAGATCTTAAGAAGAGGTGGCAAGAACACACTAAAGAACTATACAAAAAAGATCTTCATGACCCAGATAACCACGATGGTGTGATCACTCACGTAGAGCCAGACATCCTGGAATGTGAAGTCAAGTGGGCCTTAGGAAGCATCCACTATGAACAAAACTAGTAGAGGTGATGGAATTCCAGTTGAATTATTTCGAAACCCTAGAAGATGATGCTGTGAAAATGCTGCATTCAATATGCCAGCAAATTTGGAAAACTCAGCCGTGGTCACAGGACTGGAAAAAGTCAGTTTTCATTCCAATCCCAAAGAAAGGCAATGCCAAAGAATGTTCAAACTACCACACAATTGCACTCATCTCACATGCTAGCAAAATAATGCTCAAAATGCTCCAAGTCAGGCTTCAATGGTACGTGAACTGAGACCTTCCAGATGTTCAAGCTGGATTTAGAAAAGGCAGAGGAATCAGAGATCAAATTGCCAACATCTGTTGGATCATAGAAAAAGCAGGAGAGTTCCAGAAAAACATCTACTTCTCCTTTATTGACTATGCCAAAGCCTTTGACTGTGTGGATCACAACAACCTGTGGAAAATTCTTAAAGAGATGGGAATACCAGACCACCTGACCTGCCTCCTGAGAAATCTGTATGCAGGTCAAGAAGGAATGGTTAGAACTGGACGTGGAACAACAGACTGGTTTCAAATTGGGAAAGGAGTACGTGAAGGCTGTATATTGTCACCCTGCTTATTTAACTTATATGGAGAGTACATCAGGCAAAATGCCTGGCTTGATGAAGCACAAGCTGGAATCAAGATTGTCGGGAGAGATATCAATAACCTCATATATACAGATGACACCACCCTTATGGCAGAAAGTGAAGAAGAACTAAAAAGCCTCTTGATGAAAGTGAAAGAGGAGAGTTGAAAAGAAAAAGTTGGCTTAAAGCTCAATATTCAGAAAACAAAGATCATGGCATCTGGTCCCATCACTTCATGGCAAATAAATGGGAAAACAATGGGAACAGTGAAAGACTTTATTTTTGGGACTCCAAAATCACTGCAGATGGTGACTGGAGCCAGGAAATTAAACGATGCTTACTCCTTGGAAGAAAAGCTATAACCAACCCAGACAGCATATTAGAAAGTAGAGACATTACTTTACCAACAAAGGTCCATCTAGTCAAAGCTATGGTTTTTCCTGTAGTCATGTATGGATGTGAGTTGGACTATAAAGAAAGCTGAGTGCCGAAGAATTGATGCTTTCAAATTATGGTGTTGGAGAAGACTCTTGAGAGTCCCTTGGACTGCAAGGAGATTCAACCAGTCAATCCTAAGGAAATAAGTCCTGAATATTCATTGGAAGGACTGATGCTGAAGCTGAAACTCCAATAATTTGGCCGCCTGATGTGAAGAACTGACTCACTGGAAAAGACCCTGATGCTGGAAAGATTGAAGGCGGGAGGAGAAGGGGACGACAGAGGATGAGATGGCTGGATAGCATCACTGATGCAATGGACATGAGTTTGAACAGGCTCTGGGCATTGTTGATGGACAGGGAAGCCTAGTGTGCTGCAGTCCATAGGGTCACAAAGAGTCAGACACGACTGAGCGACTGAACTGACTGGCTGACTGATGGAGAATATCTTCTTTTGTTTCTCTTTTCCTCCTTGCATTCACTCAAGAAACATTATATGCTAGTCATGGGGCCAAGGGACCTAGAGAGGTGGCCGTTGCCCTCAAGAAGTAGAAACTAAGTAGAGGAAGACAATAGAGCTACAATATCAGAGTGGCCTGAAAGAGGAGGCAATATTTAGTTCAGGACTTATAGGATAAGTTGAAGTTTACTAGAAAAGAAGTAGGGAGGGAAATTCCAAAAAGAACTAATAACATGGGTAAAGAAGGGAACAGAATTCCGTAAAATAAAAATAGGGAAGTGATAGAGCATAGCATGCTGAGGGAACTATCAATAATCTGACTGATATAAAAAGTTTGTGGGGAATAATGGTGAGAGACAAGGCAAGGGAGTTAGTCTGGGGTGTGATTGAAAATGTTCCTTTCTGCAATGTTAAAGAATTTGGGATTCTTCTTAAAGGCAATGAGATTCTAACAAAAGGTTCAAGTAGCGATGTGACAACAGCAGGACAGCATTTTTTTTTTAATGCTCCTTCTGATAATGCTGCCAAGAATGGACTAGAGTGGGGGCGGGTAAAACTGGATACAGAGAGAATAATCAAGTGGCTCTTGGTTAGCATGGATGACATGAGGCTATAGAAATGAAAAGAGATTTGAGGTAACATTGGTGGACTAAGTGTAAGAGGTGAGACATAAGTAGGAGTTACAAATGATTCACAGGCCTAGGTAATTGAGTAGATGGAGACAACATTAACTAAAATAGGAAATACCCAAGAGGGCCATGTTGTATACAATGAGTTATGTTTTGGATATGTTGAATTTCAGGTGTCTTTGGGACGCCAGGTGAAACAATTTAATAAGTCAACTGAAATATCAGCCTGCAGCTTGGTTAGAGAAGTCAATGATGGAGTTAGTGATTTGGGAGTCATCAGACTACAGGTGTTGAACAGACTGATGACAATAATAAACGTAGAGCAAGAGAAAGGGCTGTTGTCAGGGGCCTGAGGTGCAGATAGCTGGAGTAGGAGAAATACCCCAAAAGAGACTGAGAGAAGCAGTAATCTGTCATGGAAGACACAGAAGAAAGGTCCTGGAAGGAAGGGATGGTCATGAGTCACAAATGCAGAGCAGAGGTCATACAGAATAAGGACAGGAAGGGCCACTATGAATTGGGCAATAGATGCCACTAGTGGCTTTTGTTGGAACAGTAGTGAGGGCATAAACCCGACTGCTGTGATTTGAGGACTTAAGAGGAGATAAGGAAGAAGGAAACAGTATATAAGAGGTTTATCTGTCAAGAAGGCTGGCAGTAAGTGAAAAGTGAAAAATAAGATGGCACCACAGTAGGCAAAGTTCAAAGAAAGATCGTTTAATGTAAGACTGACAATGTGAGTGATAGTGGAGCTCTGAGAGAGGAGAGGGCTGATTCAAAGTTGAGTCTCAGACAAGTCAGGGGAAGATAAGTTCTAGCCCAATACTTTTCAAGATAGGTTCTAGCTGACGATGTTCCAAACTCTCTGTGGTGGAGGACCAGTTTTTTAAACTTCCAATCTGTCGCATATTGGTACTTTTGTAAAATATAAGACAAATAATTTACTAGAAAGATGCATTGAAAAACACAGATACTCAAAATATAAGCCCTAATTTCTCATTATTAGATCGAATGAATATACAATTACTTTATCAAATTGCTAAAAAAATTTCTAAATTCTTACTCTCAGTTTCAATGCTTACGTAGTTGTAGATCAATATCAAACAGTTTGAGGATTGGAAGGGGTCTACCACCTTCTTTGGGTCCAGTACTTACTTTGGATACCACTATTCTAGACCATAGGACCTGGAAAGGAGAAAGGAAAGAACACTCCTTCTTCCAAGAGAGAGGAAGGAAGCAGGAAAGGATGGGAGAATAGTGAGAACACTTACAAATGGAATGAAGGAGAGTTGAGGGGATTCCCATTTGAAAATCTTTTTTTTTTTTTGTAGTGAAGTAGGATGTCTTCACCTTATGGAATGAGTAAAGGATAAAGGGCATGGTGGGGGGGATTGGAAGAGTATAATAATGAGTTGAAACAATTGCAGACTGATGAAGTTTCTTCTTTGAGAATATTCACTGAACTTTAACTTCAGGGAACAAGTCATAAGTGATATTAAAGACACAAAGCCAAAAGCCTACCCAAGGCAGGACATGTAATGAGGTTCCTTGCCAGATAAAATTGGAATGACAAGGAGCTAAAGCATCAGTGTACAAGTGAACCAGAAATAAGCTGCCACACACACACACATACATAAACACACACATAAGGGGACTTTGAGGAAACCAGCCTTGGCATTAAGTGGAGAGGCTGTAAGCACAATCTTGTCTAATAAAGATTTGTAGCCTAAATTCACATTACCCAGGTGCTGCAAAATACCTCAAGCTCTGAATTTAAAGTAGACCCAGATTGGTAGTGCCACAAAGTACCTGGCAGAATGCAAATCCTCTTTGCAGGAACTCATCCTCATCCTAAACTTCAAAATACTCCCACAGATGATTTTCAAAAAAAATGAGGAAATCGTGATTAAAAATCATTAAGCACACAACAAAACAAGATACCATGCATAAGATAAATAGGAAGTTCAAATAAGATAGATTTGAAATAAAATATATAAGTAGTTTTATGTAAATATAATGAACTAAATGCTTGTGTTTAAAAGAAACTAAATTTTAAAAATCCAACCATATACTTTTTATAAGGGTTACATTAAAACATAAAGATACAGAGAGACTGACAGTAAAAGGATGGAAAAAGACATTTCACACAAATGCTGCTGCTGCTGCTGCTGAGTCACTTCAGTCCTGTCCGACTCTGTTTGACCTCATAGACGGCAGCCCACCAGGCTCCGCCGTCCCTGGGATTCTCCAGGCAAGAACACTGGAGTGGGTTGCCATTTCCTTCTCCAAATACTAACCCCCAAAAAGCTGGTACTGCTACATCAGTATCAGGCAAAATAGATTTTAAGGCAAAAGAGCACTACTACAGATTTAGAGGGTCATTTTTATAAAAAAATACACTCCAAGGGGAAGATATATAAATGTTAAATTTAAATGAACCTAACAACAGCCTTAAAATAAAGTAAAAATCAATGTATTAGACAAGTTCACAGTCATAACTTTGAACACAACTCTCTTAGTGTAGGACAAATAGAACAAAAAATCAGTAAGTATCCAGAAGATTTTAATAACACAATTAACAAAATTAATCTAATAGTGTATAGAACACTCAACCTAACAATTTCAGAATACACATTCTCTTCAAGCACACATAGAAGATTCACCAAAAAAAAAAAAAAAGACTCACCAAAACTGATCATGTACTGGGTCACAAAACAAAGGATTAAAATAATACAAATGACATTCAATGATCATAATGCAATTAAGCCAGAAATCAACAACAAAATAATAAATAGAAAAACCACATATGTTTTGAAAATTTTAAAACATACTTTTAAATAAACCATGGGTCAAAGAAGAGATAATATTAAAAATTGTAAAATACTTCGATTTCAACTAAAATGAAAATACTACCTACCAAAGTTTGTGGGATGCAATCAAAGCAATACTTAGAGGGAAAGCTATAGCCTGAAATGTTTATATTTGAAAAGAAATAAAACCTGAAAATGAAAAAACTAGACATTCATTTGAAAAATCTAGAAAAAAAACAACAAAATAAACACAAAGAAAGTAGAAGTAAAGAAAACATATGATAAAGTTCATCCAAGATTAGAGTTTGGCAGAGCAGATGTGGTTGAAGGTAATAAGAGGGAATTGAGGAAGCTAGTGAAAGTGTGGGCAGCAAAAGGGGTGAAGTGGATGTGGTAAAGGAGGGTATAGCAGGAAGACTGGAGAATAGGGATGGGTCTAGAGACCTGAGGTCACAAAGACATGAGTTCACAGAGCAATTTAACGGGAGTAGGAGATTCAACCAGTCCATTCTGAAGGAGATCAGCCCTGGGATTTCTTTGGAGGGAATGATGCTGAAGCTGAAACTCCAGTACTTTGGCCACCTCATGAGAAGAGTTGACTCATTGGAAAAGACTCTGATGCTGGGAGGGATTGGGGGCAGGAGGAAGAGGGGATGACAGAGGATGAGATGGCTGGATGGCATCACTGACTCAATGGATGTGAGTCTGAGTGAACTCTGGGAGTTAGTGATGGACAGGGAAGCCTGGTGTGCTGCAATTCATGGGGTCACAAAGAGTTGGACATGACTGAGTGACTGAACTGAACTGAAGGGAGTTAGTTAGAGGTAAATACATAGGAGTTTTTGGTTAGTGTGGAATTTTAAGGTTAAGGGTTTCATATGTGAAACAGTTCTAAATGAAGAAAATATGTCAAATGTAGCCATGTAAGTGGGTTGCTGGAATGAGGTGGGGTACTTTTACTTCTCTGTTTAGAAGTCTTTCTCTGACTCTACATTGGATTGTAAGACCTCACAGGATTAGAAACACCTTATTCATTTCTACATCCCTGTTATGGGGTCTGTTACATAGTAAATGCTCAACAAGTGCTTGTCTACCCTAACTAATATAGGCACTACGCTAAGCACTTTACACACATTTTTAAAATTTAATCCTTACAACAAGTCTATGAAATACCTTCAGTTCAGTTCAGTTGCTCAGTCATGTCTGACTCTTTGCGACCCCATGAATCACAGCATGCCAGGCCTCCCTGTCCATCACCAACTCCTGGAGTTCACTTAAACTCATGTCCATCAAGTCGGTGATGCCATCCAGCCATCTCATCCTCTGTTGTCCCCTTCTCCTCCTGCCCCCAATCCCTCCCAGCATCAGAGTCTTTTCTAATGAGCCAATGCTTCGCATGAGGTGGCCAGAGTATTGGAGTTTCAGCTTCAACATCAGTCCTTCCAATGAACACCCAGGACTGATCTCCTTTAGGATGGACTGGTTGGATCTCCTTGCAGTCCAAGGGACTCTCAAGAGTCTTCTCCAACACCACAGTTCAAAGCATCAATTCTTTGGTGCTCAGCTTTCTTCACAGTCCAACTCTCACATCCATACATGACCACTGGAAAAACCATAGCCTTGACTAGACGGACCTTTGTTGGCAAAGTAATGTCTCTGCTTTTGAATATGCTATCTAGGTTGGTCATAACTTTCCTCCAAGGAGTAAGCATCTTTTAATTTCATGGCTGCAGTCACCATCTGCAGTGATTTTGGAGCCCCAAAAATAAAGTCTGCCACTGTTTCCACTGTTTCCCCATCTATTTGCCATGAAGTGATGGGACCAGATGCTATGATCTTTGTTTTCTGAATGTTGAGCTTTAAGCCAACTTTTTCACTCTCCTCTTTCACTTTCATCAAGAGGCTTTTTAGTTCCTCTTCACTTTCTGCCATAAGGGTGGTGTCATCTGCATATCTGAGGTTATTGATATTTCTACTAATACACAATTTAAGAGAGAAGGAAAGTGAGGTTAAGTAACTTGCTCAAAACTGAACAATGAATGAACAGCTACTTGTGCTAAAGGCTTGAGAGTAGATGTTTACTACAGTCCTAGTAGACAAGCTATGCCCAAAGCAATCACTAGGCTCTGTTGTGATTCTGAAGAGCAAAATTTTGCTGAAGTAGTAAAAACATCATGCTATCAACATTTTCACTGGAATCCTCAAGCTGGTTTATAAAATGTATATCCTTCCTCGTTGCCTCTCAACTGTCTACTTCTCTCACCCCATCACACTTCAACCACTACCCAAATCCAAGCATTTTACTGCCTGCCTTCTTTAAGTGTTCATCATTTTCATACAGCTGAATCCCCCTTCTTTCCTGGCTGATTCTATCTTATCCATCTCCCTATTTATGAAACTAGAATAAAATAATAAGTAATGCTTTGAGATCTCAGTACTTTTGCTGTTCAGAAGTGTTTCAGAATTAAATCATCAGTCCAAAAATTACTTGTAGGTATCACCCCACTCCAACACTCCTGCCTGGAAAATCCCATGGATGGAGGAGCCTGGAAGGCTGCAGTCCATGGGGTGGCTGAGAGTCGGACACGACTGAGCGACTTCACTTTCACTTTTCACTTTCATGCATTGGAGAAGGAAATGGCAACCCACTCCAGTGTTCTTGCCTGAAGAATCCCAGGGACGGGGAAGCCTGGTGGGCTGCCATCTATGGGCTCACACAGAGTCGGACACAACTGAAGTGACTTAGCAGCAGCGGCAGCATACTCCACTGAAGAATTTGTAATAATAACAACTACTTATAAGAACTCTAGAAACTATCCGTAATTAAAGAAAAGCCCTCTTTCAACCCAATATTCCTCTCTAGCTATTCCCTCATTTCTCTGCACTTCAGAGTCAAATGTTTCAACAGAGTTATCTGTATACACACTATGAGAAGTTCCTTGCCTCCCTATTCACTTTTCAACCCATTCTAATCTGGCTTCAGGCCTCTCCACGCCAATGAAATCACTGCTGTTATTTCAACAAGCCACCTCCATCTTGCCAAATACAGTAGAAACTTTATCCTTATCTTACTTGAAGTCTCTGAAACATTTTACATTGTTCACTTTTCCCTCCAAGTTAAAACATTTTCTTCTTTGGATATTGTGACATGACACTGCTGAATTTCCCCCTACCTCACTGGATGCTCTTCTTTAGTCTCCTTTGCAGATTTCTCCTAACATTGTGGTACCTCAGGACTCACTGCTGAGTTTTCTTCTCTTTTTTCTTTATACAGTCAACCCTTGATATCCAGAGTGGATTGGTTCCAGAAGGCCCCCACACATACCAAAATCTGCAAATGTGCAAGTCTTACATAAAATGGTGTAGGACAGGAATATAGCCAGTCCTCCTTATCCTAGGGTTTCACATCTGTGGATTCAACTAGTTGAAGATCAAAATCTGAGGTTGGCTGAATCTGCAGATGCAAAAGGCATGGAAACAGAGGGCCACTGTATTCTTTCTCTATGTTATCTTATCCAGACCATGGATTCAAATACCACAAATATGCTGATAACTCTCAAGTGTATTTCAAGACTCTACTCTGAGTATATAACATGTATATTTGACTATCTACTTGACATCTTCATTTGGATATCTGGCAGATACCTTAAACTTATTATGTCAAGAACTTTTGCTATTTTTCCCAAATAGCTCGTGTTCCTATCTTTCCCATCTCAGTCACCACTGTTTATCCAGTTACTTAAAAAATCTAGGCATTATTCTTAATTGCTTCTTTTTCCTCTCCTCAACAACATATCTATCAGTAAATCTTCTTGAATTTATCTCCAAAATTTATGTAGAATATATCCATTCATTTCATAATAACTGCCACCACCTACATCCAGGCATACCCTGGATTGTGGAAGTTTCTTGCTTGGTCTCATTTCTTCCTCTCTGTTCTCTTTGAGTACAATTCTCCACATAGCAGCAAAATTTATCTTACTGAACCCTTCAATGACTCCCCATTTGGCTCTTTGAATATCTTTTTTATGGTTATATGCGAGCCACTCTTGTTTTTTAATAAGTAAATAGAAGACTTGGACAACACTATACACCAGCTAACCCTAAATGTGCATCTATAGAGCATTCTTTACCTCATGCGAAGAGCTGACTCATTGGAAAAGACTCTGATGCTGGGAGGGACTGGGGGCAGGAGGAGAAGGGGACGACAGAGGATGAGATGGCTGGATGGTATCACCGACTTGATGGACGTGAGTCTAAGTGAACTCTGGGAGTTGGTGATGGACAGGGAGGCCTGGCATGCTGCGATTCATGGGGTCACAAAGAGTCGGACACAACTGAGCAACTGAACTGAACTGAACTGAACTGAACCCAGTAACAGCAGAATATATAATCTTCTTAAGTGAACATGGAATATTCTCCAGAAAAGACTATATGCTAGGCCATAAAATAAGCTTAGAAGCGTTTAAAATGATTGAAATTTTACAACAGTAGTCTCTACCACAAAGGAATAAAATTGGAACTAAATAACAGAAACTTGAGAAATTCACAAATAAGTGGAAATTAAATAAAACACTCCCAAATGACTACTGTGTCAAAGAAAAAAATCACAAAAGAAATTTAAAAATAGTTTGAGATTTAAAAAAAAAAGCAAAACTACAATATGCCAAAGATTATGGGATATAGCTGAAGCAGTGCTTAGGGGGAAATTTATAGCTGTAAGACCTTTACTTAAAAAGCAGAAATATCTCAAATCAATACCCTAGCCTCTTACCTGAAGAAACTAGAACAAAAGGTAAAGTACACACAAGGCAAATATAGGGAAGGAAATAGTAAAAATTAGAACAGAGATAGATGAATTGGAAGGTAGAAAAGCAATAGAGGAAATCAAAGAAACAAAAGTTGGTTTGAGAAAAACAGCAAAACTGACAAGCCTCGATGGATATGTGTTTGAGCTAACTCCAGGAGATAGTGAAGGACAGGGAAGCCTGGTATCCTGCAGTCCATGGGGTCACAAAGAGTCGGACATGACTTAGTGACTGAGCAACAGCAGCGATGACCAGGAACAAGACAGGTATGTCTTCTCTTGCCAGTTTTATTTAACATTGTCCTGGATGTTTTAGCCAGGACAATTAGGCAAGAAAAAGAAATAAAAGGCATCTAGATTGGAAAGGAAGAGGTAAAAATATCTATTTGCAGATGACTTGATCTTGTATACAGAAAACACTAAGAAATCAAATTAAAATATTACTATAAACAGTTCTGCTAGGTTTTAGGAGACAAGATCTATATATAAAAGTCAGTTATGTTTCTATACAATGTACAATTCAAAAACTAAAATTAATAAAACAATTCCAACTACAATAACTTCAAAAGTATAAAATACTTAGAAATACGGTTAACAATAGAAATGCAACATTATACTCTGAAAACTACAAAGCATTGGTGAAGGAAATTAAAGCAGATCTTAATAAATGGAAAGAAATCCCATGTTGATGGATTAGAAGACCAAATATTGTTAAGATGTCAATACACCTCAAAGTGATCTACATTCAATGCAATGCCTATCAAAATCCCAATTGGCTGCATTTCAGAAATTGACAAGATGATCACAAAATTAACATGGAAATGCAAGGGTCCCAGAAGAGCCAAAATAATCTTGAAAAAGAATAACAAATTTAGAAGATCCACAGTTCCTCTTTTCAAAACTTTCCACAAAGCTACAGTAATTAAGACAGTGTAGTGCTGACCCAAGGACAGGCATGTCCATCAGTGGAACAGAATACTGAGGGCCCAGAAATAAACCTTATATATTATTTTTGGTTGTTTTCAATGGAGAACAAAGATTCTCTTCAACAAATATTGGCTGGGACAACTAGATATCTGTATGCCAAAGAATCCACTTGGACCCCTCCTCACACCATATACAAAAAGTAAATCATAATGAATCAAAGATGAAATATAAGAACTAAAACTATGAAACTTTTAAAAGTAAACATAGATGTAAATCTCCATGACCTTGTATTTGGAAATGCTTTCTTAGATATAATATCAAAAGTACAAGCAACAAATAAATTGGACACCACTGAGAAAGTGAAAAAAAAAACACAACACACAGAGTGGAGGAAAATATTTGAAAATGATATATCCTGATATCTCAAATTTATAAAAAATTCTTACAACCTAATAATAAGAAGACAAATAACTCCGTTTAAAAATGGGCAGAGGAAAGATACTCTATGACCCACCTCCTAGGGTAATGGAAATGAAAACAAAAGTAAACAAGTGGGACCTAATTAAACTTAAAAGCTTCTGCACAGCAAAAGAAGCTATAAACAAGGTGAAAAGACAACCCTCAGAATGGGAGAAAATAATAGCAAATGAAACAACTGACAAAGGATTAATTTCTAAAATATACAAGCAGCTCATACAACTCAATGCCAGAAAAACAAACAACCCAATCAAAAAGTGGGGAGAAGACCTAAAAAGACATTTCTCCAAAGAAGACATACAGATGGCTAACAAACACATGAAAAGATGCTCAACATCATTCATTATCAGAGAAATGCAAATCAGAACTACAATGAGTTATCACCTCATACCAATCAGAATAGCCAAATCAAAAAGTCTACAAACAATAAATGCTGGAGAGGGTGTGGAGAAAAGGGAACCTCTTGCACTGCTGATGGGAATGTAAATTGATACAGCCACTATGGAAGACGGTATGGAGATTCCTTAAAAATCTAGGAATAAAACCACCATATGACCCAGCAATCCCACTCCTAGGCATATACCCTGAGGAAACCAAAATTGAAAGAGACACATGTATCCCATTGTTCATTGCAGCACTATTTACAATAGCTAGAACATGGAAGTAACCTAGATGTCCATCGACAGATGAATGAATAAAGAAGCTGTGGTACATATACATGAAGGAATATTACTCAGCCATAAAAAGGAACGCATTTGAGTCTAATGAGGTGGATGAACCTAGAGCCTATTATACAGAGTGAAGTAAGTCAGAAAGAGAAATATAAATATCATATACTAACGCACATATATGGAATCTAGAAAGATGGTACCAAAGAATTTATCTGCAGGGCAGCAATGGAGAAACAGAATATAGAGAACAGACTTATGGACACAGGGAGAGGGGAGGAGAGGGTGAGATAAATGGAAAAAGTAACATGAAAACTTACATTACCACATGTAAAATAGATAGCCAATGGGAATTTGCTGTATGTCTCAGGGAACTCAAACAAGGGCTCTATATCAACCTAGAGGGGTGGGATGGGGAGGGAGATGGGAGGGAGGTTCAAGAGGGAGGGGATATATGAATACCTACGGCTGATTCATGTTGAGGTTTGACAGAAAACAACAAAATTCTGTAAAGCAATTAACATTCAATTAAAAAATAAATAAATTTTAATTTAAAAAGTAAATAAATAAATATGTTAGGTTAAATATATTAAATAGAAAAAAAAAATGGGCTGGGGAACTTCCTAGTGGTCCAGTGGTTAGAACTCTATGCTCCCATTACAGGGGGCACAGGTTTGATCCCTGGTCAGGGAACTGAGGTCCCCAAAGCTGTGCAGTGTGGCCAAAAATAAATTAATTAAATAAATATAAGTAGAGGATTTGAAAAAACATTTCTCTAAAAAAGATATATAAATGGGTGATAAGCACATGTTAGTCCTTACAGAAGTGCAAATGAAAACTACAATGAAATACTACCTCTCACCCACTAGCATGGCTACAATAATAATTTTTTAAAATAAAAAAGTGTATAAGAGTACATGAATTTTTGTTTTGATTACATTGAAATTATTATTTTAAATAAAATGTCATTAAGTAAAAAAAAATAAAAACAAGCATTGGCAAGAATATGGAAAAATAGGAATCCTCACATATTGCAGATGGAATTTGAAAATGGTGCAGCCAGTTTGGAAAACAGTCTGGCCATTCCTCAAAAGGTTACAATATGGAGTTACCATATGGTATATAGTATATAATTTCATCAGTAGGTATATACCCCTCAAATGAAAACATACATCCACATAAAAGCTTGTGCATGAATATTCATTGCAGCATTATTTATAATAATCAAAAAGTGGAAACAACCCAAATGTCAATCAATTGATGAATGGATAAACTAGAGTATAGCCATATAATGGAATATTATTCTGCCATTAAAAAGAATAAAGTACTGATAGATGCTATGGCATGGAGGAACCTTGAAAACATGATGCTAAGTGAAATAAGGCAAACACAAAAGGACAAATATTGTATGATTCCATTTATATGAAATGTACAGAACAGGCAAATCTATAGAAACAAAAAATAGGTTTTTGCTTGACAGGGGCTTGGGGGTGAGTGGCAGTGGAGAGAATGGAGAATGAATGCTAATGGGTATGGGGATTAGAAAAGTGTTCCAAAATTATGTTGCTGATTGCACAACTCCATGAATATATGAAAAATCATTGAATTTAAATGGGTGGGCTGCATGCTTTGTGAATTATATCTTAATATAAAAAAAGGAAAGAAGAATCAGAGATGTTTGAGGGACTCACAGAGCAAGTGAAGCATGGGAAATTTCAAGCCCCTTAGAAAAGTCATAAGCCATCACGAATCATCTGCAGTAGAAGTGGCAACATGGGGAGGGGGTTAGTTAGAGAGAAGCCTGTCAAGTGGTATGGAAGAAATCCATAATTCCTTGTGGGGACCTGTGGAGAATGCTGAAGGCAGCTGAGAATTAAGAGGCAGCATAGTTGCCAGGCAGTCGCTGTGGCATGAGTGAACAGACCAATGAGTTTTCTGACCAAATCATTGTGCATTGCCAATAGTGAGAGACTAAGCCATAAATTACTGACATTTAAACAGTGAAGAGGGTAAGGCAAAATGAGCTAGACTTCAACTAGGATCCAGCAGAGATTATGGGACTCACTCACTGCCATGAACTTTAAATCAAATGTTCGCACAAAAGAGAGTTTTAATTCAGAACACAGTTTTACATTTTAATTGACAACCTTAATCTGTCCAACCTGTGCCCAAACTGTGCCTCCAGGCAACTGGAGTAGGTGCTCCAGAACCTGATGAGATTAATTATAGGAAAACAACTATATGTTTAAATTAAATTTGGAGGTGGGGCACACTTGCAGTATATACATTTTTTCACCCCACTAAATGCATAGAGGATAGTAGATGAAGTCTTTAAGGAAAAAAGAAAAGAGTGAAATAGTCAAGTAAATACACCTTTGCATTTTGGTTGCTCACAACTCCTGTTCAGTTCAGTTCAATTCAGTTCAGTCACTTAGTCGTGTCCAACTCTTGGAGACCCCATGAACTGCAGCACACCAGGCCTCCCTGTCCATCACCAACTCCCAGAGTTTACTCAAACTCATGTCCATTGAGTCGGTGATGCCATCCAACCATCTCGTCCTCTGTTGTCCCTTTCTCCTCCCGCCTTCAATCTTTCCCAGCATCAGGGTCTTTTCAAATGAGTCAGTTCTTTGCATCAGGTGGCCAAAGTATTGGAGTTTCAGCTTCAACATCAGTCCTTCCAATGAACACTCAGGACTGATCTCCTTTAGGATGGACTGGTTGGATCTCCTTGCAGTTTAAGGGGCTCTCAAGCCTTCTCCAACACCACAGTTCAAAAGCATCAATTCTTCAGTGCTCAGCTTTCTTTATAGACCAACTCTTACATCCATACATGACTACTGGAAAAACCATAGCCTTAACAAAGGTCCATCTAGTCAAGGCTATGGTTTTTCCTGTGGTCATGTATGGATGTGAGAGTTGGACTGTGAAGTAAGCTGAGTGCTGAAGAATTGATGCTTTTGAAGTGTGGTGTTGGAGAAGACTCTTGAGAGTCCCTTGGACTGCAAGGAGATCCAACCAGTCCATTCTGAAGGAGATCAGCCCTGGGATTTCTTTGGAAGGAATGATGCTAAAGCTGAAACTCCAGTACTTTGGCAACCTCATGCAAAGAGTTGACTCATTGGAAAAGACTGATGCTGGGAGGGATTGGGGGCAAGAGGAGAAGGGGACGACAGAGGATGAGATGGCTGGATGGCATCACTGACTCGATGGACATGAGTCTGAGTGAACTCCAGGAGTTGGTGATGGACAGGGAGGTCTGGCGTGCTGCGATTCATAGGGTCACAAAGAGTCGGACACGACTGAGCGACTGAACTGAACTGAACTAACCAGACGGACCTTTGTTGGCAAAATAATGTCTCTGCTTTTTAATATGCTGTCTGGGTTGGTCATAACTTTCCTTCCAAGGAGTAAGCATCTTTTAATTTCATGGCTGCAGTCACCATCTGCAGTGATTTTGGAGCCCCCCAAAATAAAGTCTCCCACTGTTTCCACTGTTTCCCCATCTATTTGCCATGAACTGATGGGACCAGATGCCATGATCTTAGTTTTCTGAATGTTGAGTTTTAAGCCAACTTTTTCACTCTCCTGTTTCATTTTCATCAAGAGGCTCTTTAGTTCCTCCTCACTTTCTGCCATAAGGGTGGTATCATCTGTATATCTGAGATCATTGATATTTCTCAGTATATTACAACTCCCATAACTGCCCAAAATAACACTCATTTTGATCATCTCTTCTCTAAAAACTTTCCTTGCCAACCCACAACTAGCTAGTTTTGTGAATTCTTCCACATTCAGTATAGATATTCACATACCTAAATCTTACTGAAGAGTTGATATAACTTTGTCTCAAGGAAATAGGTAGTGAAACAACATTCGATTAGCTTGCTTGACAATAGAAGATATAAATGAAACAACTAGAAAACAGTCAAAAGTAGACCATGGTCCTTTGTCTCATTAATGTGTTCATTAGATAAAGACCAGTTTCAGGAGGGAAGGATCTGATTTGTAATCAAGAAAACAAAAGCTGATTTATCCATTTGAACTGTAAAGCAGGTAAAGAATTTCAGTATTTATTCACATATTCATTCAAATATAAAAGGGAACTGATCACCACCTCCGCCACCACAACCATGTGTCATATGTGTACAAGGTTAGATCAAAGTGGTAGCTAATAATACTACATTCTGCAGTTGTTCAAGGATGACAGTTGAGAAAGTTTGATGACAGAGGATAAAAATAACACTTGTTTGGGCATAAATGGAAGTTTTTTCATTGAACTATGTGAATGTTTCTCATGCCATCCACACTGCCAGAAACCTAAGAAAACAATTTTGCAACATTTTTATGTGTTCACTACTCATCAAATTACAATTATTCTTTTTTTTCTGAAATGAAGAATAACTATTGTAAGCATGAGAATAAATTGAGGTAATGATAAAATAATCAGCAACTATTAGGTATAATGCAATTTCCAGTTTTACTGCAGTTACTAATGTGCATAACCTTTGTTCAAATAGTTTGTCACAGTTGTGTAAAAAAGGCATTTGACAAGAGTTAGTTAACAGCAATTTACAGGCAGATACAGAAGCAGAAATGCTTAAAGTTTGAATGTACTTTGTCAACAAAGAAACTATGGCCTATTTACTTCTTTTTCATTTAAAAGAAACATGGAATCTTTTGCTCCCAGCTTGACAGTCAGTTACAAAAAGCAGAAGGCACCTTAACGTTTCCTCTGGAGGATATTATCACTTCACTCCAGTATCAGCAGCGGGTAGAAACATGTGCTTTATCATACTTTGACCTTTATACTTCAAGTCAAGGGAATCCTAAGCAAGGTCAGTTTCCTCATCCAGCATGCACTTTGTGCAGATGTAAAAAAAAAGTTTTTTTCCCACAGAATTTGATCTGTGGATTTTGTGTTTGAATGAAAAATGTTTATTTCTATGGTGGTGACTTTGCAAGAAAACAAGTGCAGAAGTATTTCCTCAAAGGCTAAAAGGAGGCATTACCACCACCACCACCACTTGCCAAGGGATTTGCAAAGCATCTTGAGGCTCATGGTTAGTATGGGAGACAAGCCAGAATCAGGAGAAGTTAGCACAGAGAAAAAAGTTGGAGTGTTTTTCCCCTTTTAGCCAGCCAATTCAACAAAGTCCTTCAGATAGTAACACCTAGTGGTCAGATAATGATGTCTTTTCTACAAGGATTGTGTTTGGGTTTGTCTATTTCCTTTATGTTTGGAAGATTTGGGGTTGGCATTTAAAATCCTTGGGGGGAAAGCTATTTTTGTAACTCAACTGGGATGTCCTTGTCTTAGGGTTTCCCATTGCATCAGTCCCCTAGCCTGGATGATAACCATGATAGTGCTTTGTCTTTCAGATGAAATGCAGAACTAAGGACATGACTACTGGTGCTTATTAAAGATTCCTTGCTATTTTCACAAGAGTAGGGGTGTTAGACTCTTGTCTACTGGCCAAATTCTAAATTGGGAGATTACATTCTGCTTTCCTGAATTCCCCTAGCAGAAGCAGCCATCCATGGTATCCTACTTTGCTTCCTGTGCTACACTGTTGTGTGATGTCATTAAATGGCTCTGCTTTTCTACTCTAGAAGTGACCACTTCTTAGTGGAGTGCTGAATAAATTGGTACCTATTGTCTGATATTGTATTTGTCCTAGTTTCAAACAAATTAAAAGGTAGGCTCTGATAGTTAAGGATAAAGAACAAAACAAAACACTCTAACGGTACTGGTTGTTGTGAAGCAGTAAAAAAAAAAAAAAAAGAAAGAAAGAAAGAAAATCTGCTTTCTCTTCTGCAACACAGACAAATTAATACATTTTTAAAAAACTACACCAGTGGTTGACAACAAATTGTTATTTTCCCTCAAACAGGAGGATAGTTCTAACAGCAATGATGAGGTTTGAGAGGATGTGATCACATATTACAAACCAGTTAAACCATCTCTTTCGCCTTTAGGTTGCATCTAACTATCCTAGACAATTGATCTGTCTGTTTCATAAAATCTCTCTTTTAGGAGAGTCTTCATCTTTCCTTCTTAACATATTTCAGTGTTTTCTAATCTTTCCATAAAAACGATGTTCTTGTTTTTATTTAACCTCCAGTCCACCTACTGTAGCTTAATGTCACCATCTTTTATCCGTCTCTAGCCTTTTATCCTACACAAGTACTGAGAGGCAGTGTAGCACAACAGCATGGTTTTTGGAGTCAGACATGTTCACATTAAAATCCATCACTTTATAGGTGTGTGATGTTGGGCAAGTTACTACTGAGGTTCAATTTCCTCATCTGTAAATGAGCAACCTCTTCAACCTCATGTGAAGATCAAATGACATAATATATTATTTGTAGGGTTATGGGGTAAGATGATGGAGAAGGCAATGGCACCCCACTCCAGTACTCTTGCCTGGAAAATCCCATGGACGGAGGAGCCTGGAAGGCTGCAGTCCATGGGGTCACCGAGGGTCGGACACGACTGAGCGACTTCACTTTCACTTTTCATTTTCATGCATTGGAGAGGGAAATGGCAGCCCACTCCAGTGTTCTTGCCTGGAGAATCCCAGGGATGGCGGAGCCTGGTGGGCTGCCGTCTCTGAGGTCGCACAGAGTCGGATACAACTGAAGCGACTTAGCAGCAGCAGCAGCAGCAGGGGTAAGATGAGGCATGGCATTTGGCACCCAAAAAGTGCTCAATAAATAGTAGTTATTTATCTGATTAGGTGCACAGATCTGACTCAATTCATAAACTTTTAGAGTGGGGAAGAATAGTTCCTGGATTTCAACACAAGTCCCCTGGTAGCTCAGTGGTAAAGAATCTGCCTGCCAATGCAGGAGACACAAGAGATGTGGGTTTGATCCCTGGGTCGGGAAGATCCCCTGGAGAAGGGAATGGCAACCCATTCCAGTATTCTTGCCTGGGAAATCCCAAGGACAGAGGAGCCTGGTGGGCTACAGTTCACGGGGTTACAGAAGAATTGGACATCACTTAGTGACTAAATAATAACAGTGTCATAAACATACTAGACACAGAGGCTCAAAATTTGTTGACTTATTTTTCCCCTGGAGTGAAATGAACAGCCCTCACCTATCTGCAAGATATCACATATTTAGCTCAAAGGTGACAAAATCGATCAATCCTCTGATGCCTCCAAATATGCAGATAGATACCTCACTTTGTCTAGATGTTTTGGCAAGGCATAGACACAACACAAAAAGCTTAGACTTTGTTTCTATGAGGTTTCGTTTCTATGAATATTTTACATTTGATTATTGTCTTGGGCGCCCAGAATGGGAGTGACTCAATCAAACGCCTCCTCATCCATCCAAGCATTCTTTGAGAAAATTTTAAAAGAATACTAACAACTCATCATATACCTGAACAAAATCTTTCAACTTGTGACTAAGTATACTACCTGCCCTGTTTATCTGTAAGATCTGTGCTAACTACAGATATATTTCTAATCTGCTTTGTTCCCAAGCCAATCCCCTCTCCCAATAACCCACCAGTGCAAGTTCCAGACCACAATGAACATTTGTGAACCAGTGAGGTGTTGGTTAGGATTTTATTTTTTGCTTTTAAAGGTCTTTACGGGGCTAGGAAGGAAAGTTGAGGAACACGCATGGGGATATATAGAGTCGATTGGGCTGGAATGTCTGTCAATAAGGACAGAGTGTGTCTCTTTTACCATAATCTTGGAAAAAAGATTATATGCGTGTTCAGATGGAGTCACTGCAGTATGGCCCGTTCCCCGACTGATTCATAAGGGGCGATCTCAGGTGTGGAGTTCCAAGCACCTGCTTGATCACACTCCGGCAGTTCAGAACCTAGCGTATTTGAGGCCGGTGGCTCAGGTTCCACTTAATTTGGCTCAGGTGTCACTAACACTATGTGCAGTGCCCGTCACTGAGTCGTACTTTGGGACTTGGATACTTACTTCGGACTTTCTTGTTTCTCCCCGCTTCCTTCCCATTAGTTTCCCTTTCGCTCCTCCGTCTCCGGGGTGCCCACTTCCTCCCTTTGCTCCCATTCTCCGCTTTCTTCTCTTTCCTTCCTACTGGGCTTCCCGTCTCTCATCCTCGTAGGGCCGCGGGGCTCGAGGCTGAGGCTCGGCTCCGAGGAGGAGGAGGCGCGAGGCCGGCGGGACAGGCGAGAGGTGCCGAGCCGCGAAAGCGCGGGGCGCGCGCCGGGGCGGGGGCGCGCGCGGGCTGGCCGCGTGGCCGGGCGGCCGGACCAGGGAGCGGCGCGCGCGCGCGTGGCCCGCGAGCCCCTGGCGCGCCCCCGGCGGCCGGGGCCGCAGCGTGCTCGCCCCCGCCGCCAGCTCGCCTCACTTATGGGTCGGAAGCGCTGCGTGGGGGAGACCGTTCCAAGATGGCGGCGGGTTGCTGCGGGGTGAAGAAGCAGAAACTGTCCAGTTCGCCCCCCTCTGGCTCGGGTGGCGGTGGTGGCGCCTCCTCCTCCTCCCACTGCAGTGGAGAGAGCCAGTGCCGAGCAGGGGAGCTGGGACTAGGAGGCGCCGGTACGCGGCTCAACGGGCTAGGAGGTCTAGCCGGAGGAGGTAGCGGCAGCGGCTGTACCCTCTCTCCCCCCCAGGGCTGCGGCGGCGGCGGCGGGGGGATTTCCTTGTCGCCCCCTCCGAGCTGCGGAGTGGGGACCCTACTTTCTACCCCGGCCGCCGCCACCTCTCCCTCGCCCTCCTTGTCGTCCGCCGCCTCGTCCTCATCGCCCGGCTCCCGGAAGATGGTGGTGTCAGCGGAGATGTGCTGCTTTTGCTTCGATGTGCTCTACTGTCACCTGTACGGATACCAGCAGCCCCGGACCCCCCGGTTCACCAACGAGCCCTAGTGAGTACCGTGCCCTCCGCCGCCCTCTCCCTTGCGCTCGGGATGGGGCTCAGAGTTGAGGCAAAGTACGAGTCCGCCTCCCCGCCGGCCGCTGCCCCTGCCCCTCTGGCTGCCCCGGGTCCCTGGAGCCACTCTCCCTGAGTAAGGGCACCCCGCACTTTCTGCCCTCTGAGGCAAGCGCCCCACACTTGGAGAGGGGTGCTGCTGCGAGAGATGGCTCGCTGACTCCCAGAGGTGTTCGCTTTCTCTTTGAGATAACTTCGAGGAGTTTTGACCCTCTTCTTCGCCACCCCGGCTCCCCATCTCCCGGGTTTGGGAGCTCTGGGTCGCTCACGGTGTTGACCTCTCCTGTATTGGGTTTCCTTGACCCCCAGTGGAAGTCCCGCCGGTGTTCCCGCCCCGCGTACCATGCACATGGAGCGTTACTATCCCATTGCAACGTAAAAAATAGCAACTATCCAACTTCTGTTCTGCCAGTGATGGAACTTAGCTCCGGAGCCTATGAGCTTACCCATCTTTTTCCTTCGGGTTTCCTTGTGTCCTGGGGAGGGAAGAGGTTTTTTGTCAAAACACATGTTCCCTTAGGACCTATTTTTACCCGAACTTACCCATTAAAATGTGTTTCTAGTGAAGCGCACCGCCGGCTCTCTCACATTTAAAGAGTGAGATTTTTTTTTTTTAATTCCACCGTCTGGGTAATAGCTCATTCAAAGAGAGCTGTCCCCATAGAGCCACTGTCAATTTGTACATTACGCGTGCACTCGCTTTTGTGTCGATTTCACTTTTAAGAAACCCATGTTAGGTTTGACGATTCGGGAACTATTTAAACAGCAAGTGTGTAGGAATTTTATGGTTTCCTCCGGTTTTGTACTTTTATTTTACCCTTCAAATGTGTGGTTGAAATTGTTTAGAATAAAACTGTTACAGCTAAAAGCCAGGTTAATTCTAATCCCTGTCCATTTGGATGTGTGGGAGATAGGGCATGTGTTGTTTTTTTAATGTGTACACTTGAGTGTAAACTGACTTTTTGAGTTAAATGCTCAAGACAGAATGTAAAGCCCAAGGAAGGGCAGAATGACAAAAAGGGTGATTGTTTTACTTATGAGTACTTAGCATCAATGGGAAAAATAATAGAGAAAAATTTCAGTGAAACTTATACTGAAAAGCATCAACCCTTTTTCTGGCTAAGACAAGTGCCCCTTGTCCCCATACCGTAAGTACCTAAATTGATGTTCTTTTAAAACTGCTTCTTTTCATTTTGTGAGATTAGGGGATTAACTGCGACTGGATAGTATAAACACTCTGCCTAGTCTAAAAATATTCATTTAATATGTAAAGTGGAAATTGCAATAAAGTATCCTGGAAATTGTAAATTCGTTTTGTTTTTCTTTGGCTTTGATACTTGAAATGTATTTCATTTTGTATTTTTGCCACTTTTCTGTGGCCTGTGCATTTTCTTTCAGACCTGGTCCCTCTTTGGGCATTGGTTCATAAGAAATGCGTGAAAGAGCAGAGACTGACACTTTGTCAAATTACATATCTTGATAACTTTCATAGTTTCAATTCTAAAAGCTTAAATCCTAAACCCACACCTGTACTTAGCCAATTTGCTTTTTGGTTAAGAAGTAGAATTCATTTTGAAAAAGACTGCCATGTAAAAAAAAGTCTATGAAATATTTATTAGGTTGAGTCACTTATTTGTGACTTTTCTGCCTTCTCTTGGATGTCTATGATGTATTAAAGCCAGTCCTGGGATGATACATAGGTTGGCTCAGCAAAGTCATGGGACTGCAAAAATTCACTCCTGTTTAGTTATATGAGTTTGGCAAAGGCTGTTTTACTATTCACGCTCCATTGCTCCAAAGCATATGTGAACACGCTTTCAGGAGGTGCTATTTTCACACATTTTAAAGTGAGTTTGGGTTAACTGAATGACTGTAACAAGAATTTTAAAAGGAAAGTGAGCTTGACCAGCTCATACAGAAACTGCTTTTGAAAGTGTCATTTAAGAGTGGCTACTTTGCACACATATTTAAATATTATTTCTCTAATACCCCACCCACTGGATTTCTTTCTCTTGGAATTAAACAGAAAAAATAAGACACCCTTTGACCACTGTGGATATGTTGCAACAATGGTGAAAGAATAATAACTATTATCATTTAGCAGGCCTTGACTGTGTCATGTATTCCACCAAACAACAAATTTAGAAGAGACACTGAACATGACCAAGAGGAGAATGGAAGTTCACTTAAGTGGCAAGAGGAGTGTATCTTTATTTTCTTTTATCTTAAAGTCATTTTGGAGGTGGACTGTGGAAAAATTTAGGAAAACTTCTTCAAAGCAGGGTTTGATCATGGGAGTAAAAGAACTAGAATCACTTGACAGTGCCTTAGTAACCAGCACCTATTTTCTTTCTGTTTTACATATTTAATAGCATTGTGTACTTGTTAGTGTGGCTTGGTGCTGGGGGCCATAAGACATAAATAGATACATTGCTTCCCCCCCAGAGTTATTAGTATCATGGTGTCATGAGCAGTGCTGTTTAGGTCCTGTCTCTGTCCACCGGAAGACTTGCTTTCAACAGTGGCACATCCTCCTATAGGAAAGCACACCGTTTTCATCCTTTCCCAGGATCTTTCTGCCAAAATGTCTGTCACTGGTGAAATCTGCCTTTTATGGGCTTAGAAGTTCTGGTTTCATCAGTGACCCTTCCACTCCAGTAGGTTATTAGAAATTTCCACGATCTATCAGTTTCAGGTTTGGCTGGGAGGATGTCACCATAGGAGCAGGCTGTATGGATACAGTGTATCTGCTGTTTCAACTGGATCAACACAACACTGTTGCTACTGTTTCCTTGAGTACCTACCTCATTGCTAAGAAGTAGCCATAGCTGGGGCTTGGGAGGAGAATGGAAATCTGTTCAGTGGAGGAAAGGTAACATTTGTGTTCAGAGTGAGGAATGAATGACTGAATCCTTGGTCTCAGTTGTACAGACACATGTGCCCACAGAACTAAGGTTCAAAACATGATTTAAAGAAAACACGACTTTAGGTGCATTTTACAACTCACAGAGCTTTGCATTTATGGATGGGAACGTTATAAGGGATCCACTGTGCCAGGTGTTGAGCCAGTTCTACTCCAGAACTGTCCTTCTCAACTTTGGCTGCACATTGGAATCACTGAAGAATTACTAAAAAGACAGATGCCTGGGTCCCAACCCCAGAGATTCTGATTTAATTGGTCTTGGATAGGGCCTGGGCATCAGGATTTTTAGAATCTCTCCAGGTAGCTGAGGCGGAGGACCAGTATGTTGTATTCGACTAGGCCTTTCTCCTGACATTGTGATTAATTTGATGTGGGGTGGTTCCTGGGTACTCGAATTTTATGAGCCTTCTGAGTGATTTTTGGTAAACAGCCGGTTTGGGAAAACACTTGCAGTGTGGTCTGCAGACACATCACCTGGAACTTGTTCAAAATGTAGGCTCACATACCCCAGCTCAGACCTGCCGAATTTGAATCTGCATTTTAACAAGTTTCCCCAGGTGACTCTTAGGCACATGGAAAAGTTTGGGGAGGTGTGGTTCTCAAACTTTACTTCATAAGCTCCTGTAGTGCTTGTTAAAACACAAATTGCTGGGCCCCATTCCCAGAGTTTCTGATTCAGTTGGTCTGGGGTGGGGCCGTGAATTTGCATTTCAACCAAGCTCCCTGGTGATGCTGCTGCTACAGTTCCCAGGACCACACGTTGAGCCCCGCTGGTTCCGACAGCAGAAGACCTGAATAAAGTACTTGAGCAACTGTAAGGGAATGGCACTTTTCACTGTCAGCTTCCAATATAAAACTTCCTGCTTCCATGCCAATATCCTTTATCATGTTCTTTCTAACTTACACCAGGGAGACTGAATGCTGCCAAGATCCTAATAAGAGTCTGAGGTTCTTGGGATGGTTTCAGTCCGAGGTGAGATTGAGGGGAGGAAACCCTTAACTGGAAACCTGCTGTATGATTTTAGGTTTTTTTTCCCCAGAAATTGTTAAATGTGAGGAGCACATTTTAGGAATAAAAGCAGCTCAGATATGATATCTTTAAGTGAGTTTTATTGATTTTAGTAACTAAAGCCCCCTAAAAAAATGCTTTGATGATTAACTCACTAAATAACATGTTGTAATAAGATTTTAAAAGCTTTTTACTCACACTTATGCTTGCTGGATTGCATTTTAAGAATTTCCCTCATTAACAAAGAAACATAAAAGGATCCTGCTAAGGCACTGGGATTGCTCAGTCTTATATCTTTAATACTGTGTTGCATGTCACATCCCATGAACTTTTATTTTAATCTTCTTACCACCTTTGAAGTTAATGCAGTACTATATTTTGTATAAACCAGAGCACATAAAAGATACTTTACTATTAAACATCAATAAGTGTGTTTCCCCCCATTGCAGTGAACAACATGTATTTAAAAAAAAATCAACTCTTGGACATGCAGATTTTCAGATACCCTCATCAGGTGTTTGAACAATTACCTTTTTCTTGTCTTGTCACAGTAGTCAAATTACTATTTGTTGGTGTGCTTGGGACGAATTGGGTTGCTGTAGGGAGATGAGAGGTAGGCACTTTGTTTCATTAGAACAGTAACAATCCTATCCCATGTTAGTAAGATGATTTGATAATACAGCTCAGGTCAAAATGATATTAAATCAGCATTTTAAGCACAGACTATTTCTGTTAAGTCCCTTTTGGATGAAGACTGACCAAAATAGCCAGAAGGTGTATGTTTCTCCTAGATGATGCTACTAAGCCATTACAGATTTCCTTATCTATGCTAGCATAATGATCGTAATGTATAGTTCTTTTAAAATAATAGTCTGAAAAACTGTTGAGCATTTTGGGAGGTATTATATGGGTTGTTTTTCAACAAGGTCTATTTCCATTGGAAGGCAATCTGGTGTCCTATCTTATAGAAAAGAAAGCAGGGCATGCCCCCAGTTGTCATTTATGCTGTAAAAACCTTCAGTGACTGAAATGGTAGGATATAGAAATATAAATTACAAAATTATTTTTACATCCATGCATGAAGGTGTATGTAGGGCAAGGTATATTTAGTTACAAAGGAAAACTCGATGCTTATTTTACCTTCTCCCCCATATGGCCAAAGGGAGTGATAAGCTAGCTCATAATTTTTTGTGCTTATGAATTGTGTTTGTGCTGCATTCAGGTCCCAGTTAGTTGATAGCAACCAAGAAGGATCTCTAAGTCCAGTGGGAAGAAAGACCACTACTGAGAAAGAGAAAACTGCTCTGTTAGCCCACGCATATATTGTTTTTTTCTCTAAGTATGTGTTTCTCAGAAACAGACTAACATTCACATTGTTGTCTTTAAAAGATTGTACACTTTTTGAAATTGTGTTAAAACACTATATCCTATTATTGCAGTTTATTATAATTTTGAAGTCAGTTGTGTTTCCCATTAACAGACCATCTTTTTGAGAATGTATATGTGCGAAACACTAAAACTTGTGCAATGAAATTAGTCAGTTCCCTATTTCAATAGGCGTTTTTCTGTTCTCTCCATGTCACACATGCTTGCCTGTTTTAAAGCAGCACAATGACCAGGGCTCTTACATTTAAATTTTCTTAAATAGTCTTTTTACCCCCCCAACTTGTGTAATAATGTCTTTTTGATACTGTTCTGAATCAATTAAGCTAAGTGCATGAGGACCAGCAGTAAAACCCAGGGGCTGCCAAGAATGGACCTTCAGTGTGTAAGCTGTCTTTCCACAATCAGTAATTGGGCAGTTGCTCAGAAGACACTGGAGACAGTGTGGGAAGCCAGTGGTTGTGTAGGTGGGAAGAGTAGATTCCCAACAGTGAACTTATTTAGAGTTGAGCTTCTGTAGTTACAGTGTTGCTAAGAACAAAAATGAGCCACAGGCTTATGTAGCAGAAAGAAAAGTGCCCAAAGGAAAAAGTATGGTGTAATAATTTAGTTGGTTGGGTGGGGCATATTTTATGTTTGGTCCAACCATAAGTGGCATCTTTTCTATCAAGTGTGGGTGTATTTTCTACAGCTCTTAGTGTACCATACTTTCAAACTTGCTCACCTGTAAAAATGTTAGTGTTGAATAGCTGAGTGGAAATTATATGTCACTGGGGGAGGAAACCTGGTATTTTTTTTTCTTATTAGCATATACACTTTGCTGAGTTCCGTGGTTGGAAACTAGAGAAATAGAAGAATAGTTCTATCCTCACAGAGCTCACAGTGTCGTTTAAGATATGATACTTAACATGCTTGCAGAGCAATATATAGATGATTATAGGTGAATTAGACGCATGAAAAATGCGGTACATGAGCATGGTAATGACATGGGGTAAAGGAGTGGCCAAGAAGAAGGCTGTGGGGAGAGGACAACTTTTGAGCCAGGTTTTTAAATGGCAGAAGTACAGAGATTATTGGTAAGAGCCTGTGAACAGTAGATCTAGAAGTCTTACTTGGTTGTTCTCAAACCGGTTGCTGTCACCGCCACACCCCTTGCCACAGCACTTGGGGATTCCCAGCAGCTGTCTTCAGTCAGCAACTTAAACACTCAGCATTTGCCATACCACTCCCCTTGCTCTGGTCTCTAAGATCATAAAACTTCAAGGAAATGGAAAGTAGCCTTTTGGTTTGGGAACCCTCTGAGAATGCTGCATAAGAAATATTGGATCTGATTATAGTTTTTCATATTAGGAAGGGAACAGAATTTGTAGACGAGTCCTCTAGAATGTAGGATGAATTGGAAGAGGAGCCTAAAGGTAGGAGAGAACAGCTAGACTTAAGGTGATGAGGGCACAAGGAATGGACCCCAGGGACATAGTTTGTGAATCTAGGAAGGTTGGAAAATCAAGAAGTGGAAGGAGTTATCAGTGTATGCAGGGACTCGCACTCTAGGGCCAGGTTTTGTGTAGGAGTGGAAAGATTGCAGCTCACCTGCTTTTTGGCTTCCATCATTGGCTCTTCTTTTCTTGGCTCTGTGCCTAGCTATTCTTGTGCTCAGGAAAAGTTTGTTCAACAGCTCTGTTGGAATTGCTGTGAAATTTGATCTCAAGTGTAAGGACCTTCCTTCCACCTTTCACCTATTCCCAACTGTATCTAATTTGAGAGAAAGGAGTAGAAGACATGTTGGTTTGATTGAATTTGGATTGAGTATGAAGATAGCTGAGATAGCTTTTAGACAAGGACCTGAAATTAGGTGATTGCATGTGAGTAGAGAGGCATTATGGGGGGAAAATCTACCAAATTCCCATTGCTGGGGCAGGTGAATGTAAGAGAGGCTTTGAACATAATTCAGAATTCATACATCTGAGGAACCAAGAGAATGGTGGTGCCACTAAAAAACATGGTGGGGGAGGGGAGCAGTTCAGTTGCTCAGTAGTGTCCGACTCTGTGACCCCGTGGACTGCAGCATGCCAGGCTTCCCTGTCGATCACCAACTCCTGGAGCTTGCTCAGACTCATGTCCATTGAGTTGGTGATGCCATCCAACCATCTCATTCTCTTTCGTCCCCTTCTCCTCCTGGCTTCAATCTTTCCCAGCATCAGGGTATTTGCCAGTGAGTCAGCTCTTTGCATCAGGTGGCCAAAGTATTGGAGCTTCAGCATCAGTCCTTCCAATGAATATTCAAGACTGATTTTCTTTAGGATAGACTGGTTTGATCTCCTTGCAGTCCACGGGACTCTCAGGAGTCTTCTAGAAATAAATAATTGGTCAGGTGAAATCAGATTTTTAATATGTATATTTCAGGTGTTGGCAGTTATCAAATGTCATTTCTTTTTTAATTAACAGCCACAGAGCAGCAAAGAGCTATTGTGAGGATTTGGTTGGTCTCTTGGGATCTCTTCAACCTCCCTTTCTCCCCCTCTGCAGCTTTGAGCTGCTGAAATGGGTAGAGATCAGTGATAGTTTTCAGCTTTGTCAGTGGAAATACTGATAGAATGTTGGGTTTCCCTACTGTAGGTTTATATATTTTCTCAGTCTTCAGGCTTATCAGTTTGAAAGCAGTCAGTGATTTTTTAATTTCCTTATGTGTATATCATAGCATAACTTTCAACAAAATAGAGCCTTGTGGAGGACCATCTCAGGAACTTGTAATTTTAGGTCTTGGATGAAAGGAAATTTCTGAAGGATAGAAAGTACTATCTGGTACTAGATTCTAGGTCCTGTGTCCTCAAGTTTAGAAAGTAAAGAATCAAACTGGATCTGTTTTGCATCCTTGCTTATTGATCAAAGAGAGTTATTATCAATGGAAAGGATCAGCCATATTGGTTTGTGATCTTTGCAGTCTTCAGTGGATGGGCAAATGTGAAAAATTCTGCTTGAGTACAGGCCTACTAATTCTAGTTTTTAAAATAAGGTCTGTGATAGTCTTGATGATTCTTGCCTTTCCCCTATCTGTTTCATTTTACAGATAATCCACACTGTGACCCAAAGCCACATGCAATGCTGGGAGAGCACAGTTGACTGTATTATGCAATATCCTGCCGGAAGATGCTGACCAGCTCTCTAGTAATGGAAAGTAGTGAGATTGACCTAACTGCCTATGTAGCTTGCCTTGCCATTCCATAAACTTTCTGTAAGCATGTTACACACAATTCTAGTAACATATCTTATAGTGAGATCTTAGATTGCTGCAAGGTAGTGACACCAGATTCTCAGCTTTGCTTCAGGCACTGGTGGATCTTTGAGTCATTCTCATAGTATAGAATTTATGAAAAATCAGCTTTGGTGTTGTCAGCCTGAAGGCCACCGCACTGTGTCTGCCTCAAAGAAATGCTCCCGTGCTAGTCACGTTGATGTGCTTCTTCTCTGTGACATTAGTATTGCTTATGTAGCCTAAAAATCACATGGTTAAGTGTAGGTAGTTTGGGGTGCAAATAAGTTATATAACTGGTAAAACTTAGACTTCAAGCGCATACCTTATTGTAGTAAGACAAATACCCTCTGCGTCCTGATTTTGAACAGCAGTGAGGTAAGTGTTTAGATGATGGGTGCTTTTTTCACTTTTTTCAAAAAAAGATGGTAAATGGAAGACAGTGTTGCTGATTTATTCACTAAAGAAGAATTTAATGAAGTCTTCTGGCCTTTTTTCCATGTTAGATTATTGTTCTCAATGCATTTTGTCAAATTCCCCATGATTAAAACAAACAAACTCTCATGCTTCTTTTGTATTAAGAACAAAATCTTCCCAATAGCTTGGCCAGGTACTTGAATTTGTGGAATAGCTCTTTGATGGTAGGAGTAGGGGGCCAGGCAGTCAGTGATTAAAAATTTTTGTTCAATTCATGGATCCATCTGCCCCACACCCTTGTCAATTCAATGCCCTCCCCCCACCCATGAGAACAAATGGGAATGATACTGCTTTCTATTTCTCTGACACTAATGAGGTGATACGTGATTTGTGGTATATTTCACTCCACAAACTGCTCTAACCATTGCCCTGTTCAGCAAGTTGTTTTGCAGAAATCCACCCTTTCACACTGAAAGCATGGCTCTGTGGAGAAAGAGAGTCACATAGAGCTGGAGGTAGGAGTAGAGGGCATGTGGGAATCAGGGAAGGAGAAAAAATAAGATTGTTGTCAAATGAGATGACACCTGGATTGAGGGCAGATAAAAGGGACCGAGTGCCGAGTCTGGAGCAGGACTGCTACAAGAGGCGTATTTTACATGATACAAACCTAGGTGTTCCTCCTTTAGGACCAAGGGTTGGTGGCACTCTGGTTAGAAAGAAATGATGGCTACCAGCCACAGATGCATATCATGACGTTTAACAACATAAGAGAGCTTGTGTATGGCTCCCCCCGAGTGCTCCCTAGAGACCACATTGATAATCATTCACATTGTGTCCTCACATTGAGGCCTCTGGGTGAGTTTGGGAGCCATGGGACAAGTAGCTTAAGTGTTTTGTTTAGTCGCTCAGTTGTGTCCGACTCTTTGCTTAAGTATAGCCCAAGTGGATAAATGTAGCCGCTCTCTGGTCATTAATCCTTTTTTTTTTTCCTTGCTGTGTCAATGAGAATAGTTATAAATCCTCAGGTATTCAGATGTGTCTTATTTTTAGGCCTATGTATTTAGGTATTAATAGCCTCTCCTTAGATGTAGGAAGTTTCTTTTATATAGCTTGTCAACAGATATTCTCCATCACAAAGATTATGGAACAGATACTATGAAAGGAGAGACCCAGCTGTAATTTCTAAATGCAGAATGCAGTCATATGAAGGCATCCTACTTAGCATGCTCAGCTCACTGTACCTTGTCTCCAGTGTCTCTTTAACAGGACCCACTATGGTCGGTTTAGTTTGTACATTACATTCTTAGAGATAACTGAAGCACCAGCTGTTTTTGGTTAATGACTTCCTCTTCTATCATATAGATGTATATCAATTTTAGCAAGTATTTTTTATTGTGATAAAAAACACATAACATGATCAATCCTGTCAACACATTTTTAAGTGTATAGTACTGTTAACTATAAGCACCATGTTTAGCTCATTTTTAAAGGTATGTAATAGTGTCTCTATACCTCAAGCAACTAAGTTTTCATAGGAATGTTGGAATCTTTTAAAATGTCATCTTACCAACCCATATTAGAGATGCATGAAGCTTATATGCAGGAGAGCCTAATTTAAGCTTTGAAGTATTATTTATTTTTCCATACTTATTGAAAATTATGAAAACTAGATTCAAGGCGTTATAGGCAGAAACAACCATTAAAAAAAAGTTAAATTTCAAGCTAGTAGCATTTCAGTTAGTATTTGACCTGGCATTTATCATTTCTTTTACTAGTACACAGAAAAATTATACAAAACCGATCTTAATGATCCAGATAACCACGATGGTGTGATCACTCACTCAGAGCCTTGGAGTACGAAGTCATGTGGGCCTTAGGAAGCATGACTATGAACAAAGCTAGTGGAAGTGATGAGCTTCCAGCTGAGCTATTTCAAATCCTAAAAGTGCAGCTGTTAAAGTGCTGCACTCAATATGCCAGCATATTTGGAAAACTAAGCAGTGGCCATAGTACTGGAAAAGGTCAGTTTTCATTCCAGTCCCAAAGAAGGGTAATGTCAAAGAATGTTCAAACTGTTGCACAATTGCATTCACTACACATGTGAGCCAAGTAGTGCTCAAAATTCTCCAAGCCAGGCTTCAACAGTATGTGAATTGAAAACTTGCAGATGTTCAAGCTGGGTTTAGAAAGGGCAGAGGAACCAGAGATCAAATTGCCAACATCTGTTGGATCATAGCAAAAGCAAGAGAATTCCAGAAAAATGTCTACTTCTGCTTCATTGACTATGCCAAAGCTTTTGACTGTGTGGATCACAACAAAAATGTGGAAAATTCTTAAAGAGATGGGACTCCCAGATCACCTTACCTGCCTCCTGAGAAACATGTATGCAGGTCAAGAAGCGACAGTTACAATTGGACATGGAGCAATGGACTGGTTCCAGATTGGGAAAGGAGTATGTCAAGGCTATATATTGTCACTTGGTTTATTTTACTTACATGCAGAGTACATCATGTGAAATGCCTGGTGGGATGAAGCACAAGCTGGAATCAAGATTGTCGGGAGAAATATCAGTAACCTCAGATATGCAGATGATACCACCCTAATGGTAGAAAGCAAAGAACTAAAGAGCCTCTTGATGAAAGTGAAAGAGGAGAGTGAAAAAGCTAGCTTAAAACTGAACATTCAAGAAACTAAGATCATGGTATCCAGTCCCATAACTTCATGGCAAATAGATGGGGATACAAAGGAAACAGTGAGAGGCTTTATTTTCTTGGACTCCAAAATCACTACCGGTGGTGACTGTAGCCATGAAATTGAAAGATGCTTGCTCCTTGGAAGAATGGTATGACCAACCTAGACAGCATATTAAAAAGCAGAGATATTACTTTGCCAACAAAGGTCCATCTAGTCAAAGCTATGGTTTTTCCAGCAGTCATGTACAATTGTGAGAGTTGGACTCTAAAGAAGGCTGAATGCTGAAGAATTGATGCTTTTGAACTGTGGTGTTGGAGAAGACTCTTGAGAGTCCCTTGGACTGCAAGGAGATCCAACCAGTCCATCCTAAAGGAAATCAGTCCTGAATATTCATTGGAAGGACTGATGCTGAAGCTCCAGTACTTTGGCCACCTGATGGGAAGAGCTGATTCAATAGAAAAGACCCCGATGCAGGGAAAGATTGAACGCAGGAGAAGAAGGGGACAACAGAGGACGAGATGGTTGGATGGCTTCACCGACTCAATTGACATGAGTTTGAGCAAACTCCGGGAGATGGTGAAGGACAGGGAAGCCTGGCATGCTGCAGTCCATGGGGTCACAGAGAGTTGGCCATGAGTGAGCAACTGAACAAGAACAAATACTGACTCCGTGTGTTCAAACAGAGCTTGATTTTCTAGCTTTCCTCTTGGGTTATTATCTCATCTTCTATTTTTTTAGGGCTTTCTAATGAATTTCCTAATAATAATATAAAGAAACATCTGTGACAGGTAGGAGTTTGGCCCTTGTTCACCCACTTTTAAAGGTGGAAGGTGGGACCAAGGCATTAAAGAAGAACATTAGTTTTGACGGTTAATCCTGATGTTTCTTAGAAAATGTGTTTTCTAGAGAAACTGAAAATTGGAAGACACCTTGCCTCATAGGCTATTATAAGTAAGGCATTTCAGTCCATATGTTTGTGTATAAACTATTTAAGCACTTCTTGAAATGGCTTCTTATAGTGTACATACTTGTTTCTAATGGAAAGCTCACTTCTTAATGTGTTAATAGCATCTATGAAATAATGGATATGGTCAAGTCAGGGGTTTTCAAAGTTGTTTATTTGCTCTGTTGTCTACACAACCACATGAGGTTCTTTATCATTAGCAGAGGTGCAGACATTTTTAATAGCATCACTGAATTATAATGCATTAATTTGTATTTTGGAGAAGTTTCTAGCTTCTTTCATTTAGAGATGCCTTTGCACTTCTAAAAGAGAAAATAGAATTTTTATGATTATCCCTTATAGATATTTAAAAATGAATATTTGTTTACACTTCAATATTTATTTGCCAGCATTATCTTAAGACAGTATGTTTTACATCAAAACTTATCTCTTATTCTAAGCTAGTACTACTCTTCATATTATGGTTAATTCTAATATTTCCATTCAACAAGTGATATAAGTGTTGTGGGCAGAACACTGTGGTAGCCTCCTTTTTGGGTGCAGGTGGGTGATCTATAAGATAGGCATAAGCCATACTTCCTGCCTTTAAAAGGCTTGCAGTCATATTGAGAAGACAAGATTCAGGAAACAAATAAGTCATATATGACTTAATGGCCAAGTGAATGATGGAAACAATGAGGTCTGGAGGAGTTTGGACAAAGATGAATGTGAGCTGGGGTTATGTAGGAGGGCTTCATGGACAAAGTAGCATTCGGGCTGGGTAGAGCTTTTTTGTAGATAGATCAAGCATTCTAGACAGAGAATCAATTTAAAGGTACAGAGGTCAGAATGAGCACTAGACAATAGTCAATGGATGCCGCAAAGGTAGATTAAAGTGGGGGAGATCCTAGCAAGAAAGGAGATGCATTAGGATACTGTTGCTATAATTCAAACATTTGGAAATGAAAGTCTGCCAGTTGACAATTTTAAACTATTAATGGCTTGTGAATTGCCTCTTTCTTGGTAAAGTTTCCCTTTTGTCCAGTTAATTATGCCTCAGCAGCTTCTTTAATGTCTTGAATGTCATGAAGCCTGGACAAGAGACTAGGAAATAACACACGTAGGAGTCTGCTGTGTACGAAAAGTGCTTTCATTCATCAATAGACATTCAGCATAAGTCAGTTAGATTAACATTGGTTATATCTTCCTTTGCCCAAGTGTCTTTTATGTTCAGTGTTCTTTTTTTCTTCCAAACTTCAGTGTCTTAAACATGAAGCTGGGAAAACTGAATAGCTACAAATATTATGTAATTGAAAAAATAAACTACTTTAATTATTATGGAATTAAATGGCTGTAAGCCATTTTTTTCCTCCCTAAATTAATGAAGAAAATTTAACTTGGATGTTGCAAATGTAACTCACATAAGGTAGGTACTGGGAATTATAATAATTACAGGGGGATTGTGTACTAACTCTTGAATGATGTCATTTGTTAAATTAGCTTTAGATTAGTCTAGTGGGTGTATTCCTTATGGTTCTTAACATGCCCTACTCAAGAATGTTACAACTGTTAAGACACAAGCTATATAAGCAAAATCATTAAAGGGTTTATAGTATTACTTAGAAACAAAGTTCTAAAATAGTTTCCTGAATTATAATAGAACAGCATATTTTTATTTTATGCTGAACAATTGCCCTTTGAAGACAAAAGAGCAAAATTCTCAGTCTTTTATTGATAGTTTGTCTTTAATTACACTAGGTTACAGGTTTAGAATCCCCAAATTCTTCTTCAGTGATCATTTTAAAATTTTATTTTAGTAACTCACTTTTTTTTATTCTCTAGAATATATTTCAGAATATAAGGAGATTATTTTGAAACTATGAGACTGTCTCTGACAGGTTTTAGCCACATAAACATGAACATTGTGCCAGCATACCCAGGAAGTAAAGGGAAAAAAAAAACATGAGCACAATGCTCATGAACAGCGTTCTCCACGTAGTCAGTTTATGTTTATAAGTAAATGAGCTCTCCCTTACGTCATAGCCTTGAATTATGAATAATCTGTAACTTGAATTATCTATTACTATAGCGAGGTGAAGAAACACCAGATGTGAAACGAAAATAGTGGTAGTGAAATGTTTTTGAAGAAGGATGGATTTTGGCCTATGTAGGTGATCACAGATCCCTGCCACACAGTTAGGGTAGGAGGCCAAATGGAATCCAGTGATTTCTTTGGACAGATCACACAAAGGTCCTTGATCACCCTCAGTATGCTTAAAATCTTTATTAACAAAGGTGCATGCCCTTCCTTGTCAGGGGAAGGAGAGGTGATTTTGTTTATACAGGGCTGAACGACTTAGATGCCAGTTTCATTTTTTACAGGCTTCAAACAATAGGCATGTTAAATAGGCAGTGGCCTCCATGGTTTAGAGCACAACCAAGGCTCCATTTTGATGTGGCAAGAGAACAAGCAAATTCCAATTTTAAAGTGAACCTTTGCTGTATTTTATTTGGTTCAACCTAGAGAAATTCAGGTTAGTTTTTACAGAAAAGGAGTGTTTTAGTCTTGAAGCTTTCTTTCACTTTTTCATGAAGAGTTATAATTATTCGCTACCCCATAATAACCATTCATTAACCCTTTATTACCTTAAATAACCTGCACCAACCCAGCAGGGTCAATGGTGCTTTCCTGTTCTCAGAATTGTTGTTGTATTTATCTGAATGCTTTTAATTCTCAGTCTCTCATTCCCCAAAATTGAAGCACAAATCCAGGAAGATCCTTCTTTTCCCCTTCCTCAATATAGTATTTCTGTGGAGCTTCATCATTTTTTAAAGCAGTAGTCTTGAATATCTGAAGGCTTGGTAGCAACTGCATAATAGAATTTTGACCACTTAAATCCTAACAGTGTTGAACCATTTTGCATTATCTAGAAAACTATTTGCTGGTCCTGCTAGTTTTGCATTTTGGGGAGGTGGTGGAGTAATGGTGGTAGATAGGTTGTGAATTTATGACTTTCAGGCTTTTTCAAACTGGTTAACTAAAGGAGTACTTAAACATTGTTTAATTGGACTGATGAATTCCGAGCAGTGATAGATCTCAAAGATTTCTAGTTTTTCTAGGCAGTTTAAAAGCAGAGAATAAGTGAGATATTCCATTGTGCTCCTTCCTGTGCTTTACCTTAAAGTGGGTATCTTTTTCTCTATGTGTATAACTGACACCATAAGATCTTTGTGGATTTATTTGATATTGTTTGTTATTTTGGGGACTGACATGTAGCTGTATGCAGGAGGGTAAGAACATGTATTTATGGTTCTCAACGAGTTATGGCACAGACTTTAGTCACCTGCTTATCTTTTACCTGATGATGGGCTTCCCTGGTGGCTCAGAGGTTAAAGTGTCTGCCTTCAATGCAGGAGACCTGGGTTTGATCCCTGGGTTGGGAAGATCCCCTGGAGAAGGAAATGGCAACCCACTCCAGTATTCTTGCCTGGAGAATCCCATGGACGGAGGAGCTTGGTGGGCTACAGTCCATGGGGTCGCAAAGAGTCAGACACGACTGAGCAAGTTCAGTTCACTTCACTTCCATTCTCATAGGAGATTGGAGTAAGGGGGAAAGTACTGGATGGGATGAATTGGGAGATTGAAACTGACATATGTACACTATTGATACTATGTATAAACTAGATAACTAATGAAAAGCTAACTGTGTATCAAGGGGAACTCTACTCAGTGCTCTGTGGTGACCTAAATTGCAAGGAAATCCAAAAGAGAGGGGATATATGTATACAAATAGCAGAATCACTTTGATATACAGTAGAAACTAATACCGCATTTTAAAGCAATTATACTCCAGTAAAAAATTTTAAGACATCAATATGAAAATTTAAAAAAAGATTGGAGTGCTTGGAAGGCTATTTGGTACTATTTGCTTATTTTTTCTACTGTTTTGTTTTACATTCTAGGTTTCCATATGTTTACATAAACGTGTCTTTCTTTCCTAATATTTCTGCAGTCAAGAGTGTTTAATCTGTTGCCTAAGAATGTATTTTGGGAGAGTCAGGAAACACACTGAATATCCTACATTTGATGAACCAAAGGAATATCTTTGTTTGTTTTATGAAAATTCTTGATGTTTCTGTTCTCACATTAATAAAATTTAGATGAAGAGAGGCAGATTTGAAGAAGCCTGACCCAAGGGATTATGAATTATCCTGAAAGCACAAATAATATTTTAACATGTAATTTCCCTCATAAAATGTTTTATGGCAGACTTGTTTATGTCATAGATCTGAGTCAAAGCTGAATTGAAGACATTAGTCTTTAACTTATCCAGAATTAATATCTTCTGGCTAACAACCAACACTGCTTTATGACTCTTAAACCATTTCCTTATATTAATCATCAACAGTAGAAATTTGCTTTATTTCAGGGGCCATTTTTTTAAAAAACAATTTTTTAATAACTTCCTGATTTATTTTGTAGTTTACAATGCAAAGAAAACATCCAAAGCATAATTGGATGATAGGATAGACTTACTAACTTAGCAACTCATTCACACATATTAGCCTTAAAGTACACAAGATTCAAATTCTTTAATGTGTTGGCAAAATGAAAAATTATTTAATCAAGGACTATAAGGTTGCTCATAAATTCCTAAAGTTGCGGATTCTAAGTCCATGAATTCTGAAGATACATAGTGAAAACTCACCATGTTATATACCTTTGTCATATGTTCATGATGGTTTATAAAAATATGTATAGACTAGAACAGTGAAACTGGATGATAGCATCATAAATAGCACTGAGACTACTTATCATTGTTGATTTTTATGAGTGAATTCCTCTATATTGAGGATTTGGTCAATTTAAATTGCTTTTCTTGGAGAAGATTTTAATGACTTTGTAGTCACTGTTACTGTGTTTCAGAAATTGTCAGTGATACTCGACATTTTTCTTTTAGCAATGCGACTCTCTGCCCTTGAAGCATGACCCTGAAGCCCAAAGTCCCATGTACAATTTTGGGTGCTACTTTAAGGGGGGCAAGGAAGTTATGTGGAAAGATTTATGTGTTCATTCAAATTTTCTATACCATACCCCCCACGACATAGGCACACAAGGTATGTGCAGGTTGTTTTCATATCATACATGCAACTAAACTCATTCAGGACCCTCAGAACTCTCCAAATGAACCACTTATATATGTTTGACATTTTCTAATTTAGTATTGTGTTAGTCGCTTAGTCGTGTCCGACACTGTGACCCCATAGACTGTAACCCACTGTAGAATTCTCCAGGCAAGAATACTAGAGTGGATAGCCATTATCTTCTCCAGGGGATCTTCCCAACACAGGAATTGAACTTGGGTCTCTTAAATTGCAGGCAGATTCTTTGTCTGATTCTGTCTGAGCCACCAGGGAAGCCCATGGACAAAGGAGCCTGGCAGGGGGGTCCATGGAGTCGCAAAAGAGTTAGACATGACTTAGCAACTAAATAACAACAATTTTGTATAAGGATAATGCTACCATTGGGCCTCCTGGGTACCTCAGCTGGTAAAGAATCTGCCTGCAATGCAGGAGACCCTAGTTTGATTCCTGGGTCTGGAAGATCTGCTGGAAAAGAGATAGGCTACCCACTCTAGTATTCTTGGGCTTCCTTGGTTACTCAGATGGTAAAGAATCCACCTGCAATGTGGGAGACCTGGGTTTGATCTCTGGGTTGGGAAGATCCCCTGGAGGAGGGAATGGCAACCCACTCCAGTGTTCTTGCCTGGAGAATCCCATGGACAGAGGAGCCTGGCAGGCTACAGTCCATAGGGTGGCAAAAAGTTGGACACGACTGAGCAGTTAAGCACGGCGCCACAATGTTACCATTGTTGTCAGACACTTTCATTACTTGTAATTTGGTTTGGTAACATTATAATAAATAGTCAGTTGTACCAAATAGCAAACATTCTATTAAAATGAGTTTTTAAAGTATTTATGATTCTTTATAAAAGTCAAGATTTAAAGCTTATAATTACTATCTTCCTCATTTCATATAAGAGATACATTGAGACCTCCTTAGTAAACTTTCATCTGTTATGACTCTAGCCATTGAATTAGGTGCTGTGCCTTTAGTCTTACCATGACTTGGATAAATCAGTCTCTCATGTTCTATAATGTAAAATTAAAATTTGTGAATCTTTAAAAAGAAACAATATTTTAAAAATACTTAAGTGTAGCCAAATGTTGATAAGAGTAAATGCTTGTTTTCATGTCTGTTATCAAAAAACATATTTCCTTATAGTCTCCAAAGGTAAAATGGAATGTAAATCTAGGTTGATCATATTTTCTCTCTTCTAATTTTATAGGTGTTCATGAATACTTTAACCTAGAAATGTACATGTAGATATCACTGCTGCTGCTGCTGCTGCTGCTGCTGCTGCTGCTGCTGCTGCTAAGTTGCTTCAGTCATGTCTAACTCTGTGCGACCGCACAGACGGCAGCCCACCAGGCTCCGCCGTCCCTGGGATTCTCCAGGCAAGAACACTGGAGTGGGTTGCCATTTCCTTCTCCAGTGCATGAAAGTGAAAAGTGAAAGTGAAGTCACTCAGTCGTGTCCGACCCTCAGCAAACCCATGGACTGCAGCCTTCCAGGCTCCTCCGTCCATGGGATTTTCCAGGCAAGACTACTGGAGTGGGGTGCCATTGCCTTCTCCGTAGATATCACTAGGGATGCCATATTCTTTGCTGAGCCTTTTAGGAGCTGAAAGTTACAGTCTTTTGGGGAACCACCAGTTCCAGAAAGATTTTCAAACTCAAAGAATGGATTTCGGAATATTGGAGTAAGGACCTCAGAAAATCTACTTATATGAAAAAGCAGCATGAACACTGGCAAAAATTTTCAAAATCAACTTGTTTTGGAATTCTGGAAATTAACCAGAGGCTTCTAATAACCTGAGGAGTATTTATTTATTCATTAAAAACAGCTGATTTTCAGCAAGAATAGTGAACTTTGTTGTGTTTTAACTTGCTCTAATATCCCTATTCCCATAGAACTGTAATTGTTTGACCCATCTGGCAGCTCCATGGAAAGGCCCCATTCACAAGGCTTGTCTTGACTCGACCTGACTCATCCTTTCTCAGTGGAAAAGTCTTATCCTCAGGGCATTTGTTTAAAACATTCAGGGAAATTGTTTAACATTGCATCTGCCTGAGGTAGTGATACCAGGAGGCACAAAGAAGGGGCTGGTCAAAAAATTCTAAAGAAGGATCTAGAGATGAGATAGGAAGCTTTAAAAAATTCTGATGTATTCCTGGGTATCTACAAGGCCATTCACATGTGCAGGGCTGGGTGTATGCCTAGGAAAAACCTGTGGAAGCCTTGTGTGCTCACCTCTGGCTGACCTTAAAATCTTCAGAAGCAGAAAATGAAGACTAAGGCAGAGTTGTAAACTGCCAGATCAATTGAAGGCCTGTCCCAACATACGCATGGGGTCCCTTTGCAAAGGGTGAAAGATCTGTTGGTACAAGGCATTTTAGAAAAATCTCTCTCCAATCATTAGCTGACCCCTAAGCTATTATTAACTGAGCAGAGACTTCAAGTGGCCACAGACTGGGAATACAGACTTAACAAAATTCTTCCAGGAATGTCACTAAACAAACAAATAGCAGCAATAACAATAAAACAAGAAAAACTTGGAGGGGGGATCAGATTTCTAAAGTTGTTACATTTTTTAAAATGTCCAATTTTCAACAGAGAAACAGGGAAGTATGGCACATATACAGGGAGATAGCATTTGATAGAAACTGTCCCTGAGGAAGCCCAGATGTGCTTATAAACAAAACTTTAAATGAACTACTATAGATAAAGTCAAAGGAAATAATATCTAAATTAAAGGGAACTTGTGAATATCTTGTCAAATAAAGAATATCAATAAAGAGATAGAAATTACTTTTAAAAGAGCCATGTGGAATATTTGTAGTTGAAAGTTTTAATAACTGAAATTTTAAAAATTTACTAAAGAGTTTCAACAGCAGATATGAGCTGGCAGAATTAAGAATCAGTAAACTTGAAGATAGGTTAATTGAGATTATACTGTTTGAGAAAAAAGTGAAAGTGAAAGTTACTCAGTCGTGTCTGACTCTTTGTGACCCTATGGACTACACAGTCCATGGAATTCTCCAGGCCAGAATACTGGACTGGGTAGCCTTTCCCTTCTCCAGGGGATCTTCCCAACCCAGGGATCGAACCCAGGTCTCCTGCATTGCAGGCGGATTCTTGACCAGCTGAGCTATCAGGGAATCCCAAAGAGAAAAATAAAAGGGTGGGGGGAAAAATGAGCAGATGCTGATGCCTGTGAGACACCATCAGGTGTACCAACATACATATAATAGGAGTCCCAAGATGAGAAGTAGGGGAGCAGAAGGAGTATTTAAGGAACAATGGCTGAAAACCTCCCAAATTTGATGAAAACATTAATGTACAATATCCAAGAAGCTCAACGAACTCAAAGTAAGATGAAATTAAAGTAGGATAAATTCAGAAAGATCCACACCTAGACACATGATGGTTAAATTGTTGAAAGAAACTGAGAGAATCTTAGAAGGGGCAAGAAGGAACCTATTACATACAAGGAAACCTCAATAAGATTGTTGTCATTGTTCAGTTGCTCAGTCATGTCCGACTCTTTGCAACCCCATGGACTGCAGCACGGCAGGCTTCCATGTCCTTTACCATCTCCCAGAGCTTGCGCAAATGTATGTCCATTGAGTTGGTGATCGCATCCAACCATCCTGTCCTCTGTCATTCCCTTCTCCTCCTGCCTTTACTCTTTCCCAGCATCAGGGGCTTTTCTAATGAGTTGGTTCTTCCCATCAGATGGCCAAAGTATTGGAGCTTCAGCTTCAGCATCAGTCCTTCCAATGAATACTCAGGACTAATTTCCTTTAGGATTGACTGGTTTGATCTCCTTGCAGTCCAAGGGACTGTCAAGAGTCATCTCCAACATCACAGTTCAAAAGCATCAATTCTTCGGCAGTCAGCCTTCTTTATGGTCCAACTCTCAAATCCACACATGACTACTAGAAAAACCATAACTTTGACTATACAGATGTTTGTTGGCAAAGTAATGTCTCTGCTTTTCAATACATTGTCTAGGCTTGTCATAACTTTTCTTCCAAGGAGCAAGTGTCTTTTAAGTTCATGGCTGCAGTCACCATCTGCAGTGATTTTGGAGTCCAAGAAAATAAAGTCTGTCACTGTTGCCATTGTTTTCCCAACTACTTGCCATGAAGTGATGGGACTGGATACCATGATCTTAGTTTTTTGAATGTTGAGTTTTAAGCCAGGTTTTTCACTCTCCTTTTTCACCTTCATCAAGAGGCTCCTTAGTTCCTCTTCACCTTCTGACATAAGGGTGGTATCCTCTGCATATTTGAGGTTATTAATATTCCTCCCAGCAATCTTGATTCCATTTTGTGCTTCATCCAGCCTGGCATTTTGCATGATGTATTTTGCATATCAGTTAAATAAGCAGGGTGACAGTATACAGCCTTGACATACTCCTTTCCCAATTTGGAACCAGTCTGTTGTTCCATGTCCAGTTCTAACTCTTGCTTCTTGACCTGCATACAGGTTTCACAGGATGCAGTTGAGATGATCTAACTCCTGTGTCTTTAAGAATTTTCCACACGTTGTTGTGATCCACACAGTCAGAGGCAGAAATAGATGTTTTTAGATGTCAATAAAGCAGAAATAGATGTTTTTTTAGAACTCTCTTGCTTTTTCTATGATCCATCAGATGTTGGCAATTTGACCTCTGGTTCCTTTGCCTTTTCTGAATCCAGCTTGAATATCTGCAAGTTCTTAGTTCACGTACTGTTGAAGCCTGGCTTGGAGAATTTTGAGCATTACTTTGCTCACATGTGAAATGAGTGCAATTATGCAGTAGTTTGAACATTCTTTGGCACTGCCTTTCTTTGGGATTGGAATGAAAACTGATTTTTCCAGTCCTGTGGCCACTGATGAGTTTTCCTGATTTGCTGGCATATTGAGTGCAGCACTTGCACAGCATCATCTTTTAGGACTTGAAATAGCTCAACTGGAATTCCATCACCTCCACCAGCTTTGTTCATCATGATGCTTCCTAAGGCCCACTTGACTTCACACTCCAGGATGTCTGGCTTCAGGTGAGTGATCACACCATCGTGGTTATCTGGGTCATGAAGATCTTTTTTGTACAGTTCTTCAGTGTATTCTTGCCATCTCTTCTTAATATCTGCTTCTGTTAGGTCCATACAATTTCTGTCCTTAATTGTGCCCATCTTTGCATGAAATTTTCCCTTGGTATCTCTAATTTTCTTGAAGAGATTTCTAGTCTTTTCCATGCTATAGTTTCCCTCTATTTCTTTGCATTGATCACTGAAGAAGGCTTCCTTATCTCTCTTTGCTATTCTTTGGAACTTTGCATTCAGATGGGTATATCTTTCCTTTTCTCCTTTGCCTTTAGTTTCTCTTCTTTTCTCAGCTATTTGTAAGGCCTCCTCAGACAATGAATATGATTAATTAGCTGATTTATCATCACATACCATGGTGGCCAGAATAGAGTGGGATCAAGAATTTAAAGTGCTGAAAAAATGGATTGTCAACCAAGAATCCTGTATCTAGCAAAACTATCCAACGTAAATGAAGGAAAAATTAGGAAAATGAAGGAAAAATAAACAGAAACAGAATTTGTTGGTATAGGTCTGCTCTGCAAGGAATACCAAAAGGAGTCCTTCAGGCTGAACTGAAAGGACACTAGATAGTAAGTTGAATGCTTATTAAAAAAACAGTATTGGTAAAGGTAACTGCATAGATAAACATAAAAGTCAGCGTAAAGTTATTTTTGTAACTCTTCTCCTGTTTGATTTAAAAGAACTGCATGAAGCAGTAATTCTAAAACTGTTAATGTGCTTATCATGTATAAAGAAGTAATTTGAATGACAGTAATAGCTTAATGGAAAAGGGGAGGGACAGAGATTTTGTATACTATTGACATTGGTTGGTATTAATGCAACTAGATTTTTTAAGTTAAGATGTTAATTCCTGGGCAGCCATTAAGAAAATGACTTAAACTGGAGCAAGGAATTGATAGTTTCAGAAATCTCAGTGCTTTGACATGCAGGTTAGATGATGGGAGTGCGATTACAGATTATTTTTGAAGTAAGTTCTGTTTGACAATTTCTTTTATATACTGTAAGCAAGTACAAGTATATTGTCTATGTACAATATTTTGGGTTCCTTCTAGATAGACCTTACTAAAATACCAGAAAAAAAACCCCTTCATAATCATCAATGCTCAGAACATTCCCATGAACTATGGGTTTATTCTTATTCCAGTTTTTAAAATGAGAAAACTGTACCACAATGTTTAAGCTTTGCCTATTTCTTCTATGTATGATTTTTGACATTGTGAGAGTTGTAATACTCAAGCATTGGTTTTATAACATATCCCTCCTCTCCTAAAAGTACTTAATGGCATATGTTTATTTTTTGATATTAAAATGAGTACATTTAATAATTTTATGACAGCCCTCAGGGAGCTGTAGACAGTTAAAAATCTCTCTCTGAGCTTGCTTACCTTTCTTCCAGAACTAATTCCCAGAGACCTTCAGTGGGCTGTGCTACATCTATCACAAAATGTGAATATCTATTGCCCAGAAAGTTGATTTTAGCTCAGGTAGAGTCTCTTAAGAGACTTGAGAAAAATTTCTTTTTTTTAAGTAAGTATGGCACATCAATAAAAAAGTTGAATCATTTCTAATAGAAATGTCTGAATTTTAAAAGTGAATTATCTGTCAATGTGCATATTCAATGCATCCTTGAAAAAGTAAATTCAAATAAATATTCTTAAGAATTTACAATGTTCAAGGCACTGTGAGAGATTCAATGATAGGTAAAATGTGGTTCCTGCCCTCTTCATGGCTCACTATTAAGGACAAGTGTGAAGGATTGTAATATGATTTTTTTAAAGTTGCCTTTTATATTAATGCTTGCTTTAAACTAAATAAAAATTACAGTAGGGTTTTAATATAGCCTAACCTTTTGAAACTTACATAACTTAACTAACCAAATGAACTACAGAATAGACTAATGAAGTTCCAGATAATAAAATCGGGTATAACTTAAAATATCAGTGATTTGTTTCTATGGGGAGAAAATCGGCTCTAATTTTGACTTACTTTCAGTTCTGTTTATTTGAGGAGGAGGTATTGTGGCAGACAAAATGACTAAAGGTTCTGAGCAGTTTTGCATGAATCTTGACTCAGCTGCAAATAGCAGAAAACAAGGACTTTACTGCTTCTGGGGATTGGCTGTCAGGATCAGTGAGGTCCAGCAGGCAAAGCAGGATTCCTTGTAAAGTAGGAAGCTAGTGAATGGGTGCTCTCAGAAGGGACTACATCTTCTTCTCTCTCCCCCTAGGGATCTTAGTCTCCTTATTTAGCAATTGTTTACCAAGTTTAAAGAGCAAGTAGCTTAGCAATTTCATAGTAATGTTTCAGCTTAGAAGCAAACTATACATGACTGAGAAAGGGAGAAAGGATATGTTTCTAGTATACAGATCAAGAAAGTGTTGGATTCACCTCCATGAAGTCAGACCATTCTCAAGGATGTTATGATAGCATAATTTCTTTCTAGATACACTTGTAAAAGTCTTTTATTTGCCCTTACAACAAACCCTGTATGCTATCTTAAGCAAATTTATTCAGTAATACATTAAATGATATTTTTAAAGTTATTTTTAAATTATGAAAAGTTAATTAAATGAACTGTCTTCAAAGATGACTGACCTAGATATTAGTTACTGTGGGAATAATGAGATTGATAAGGCTTCTCTGCCCTTAAGAGGTTTATACTCTAGTAAGAGAGCTATTGAGCTTCCGAGGTGGCTCAGATTGTAAAGAATCCACAGGCAGTGCGGGAGACCCAGGTTCAATCCCTGGGTTGGGAAGATCCCCTGGAGAAGGGAACAGCAATCCTCTCCAGCATTCCTGCCTGGAGAATCCCATGGACAGAGGAACCTGGCAGGCTGCAGTTTATGGGGTTGCACAGAGTCAGACACGACTGAGTGACTAACACTTTCACTTTCAAGAGAGCTAAGTTATACACTTAGATAACTGTACTACAAATACGTCTTACCTTATAGAGGGACAAATAAAACCTATAGAAGTTAGGGGGTGATGAGCCTGGATAGTAGGTTTTAGCTGAGATGACTGTGAAGAGTCATCTTGTTGATAGACATATAGATGTTAAAGTAAAAATGAAAGTTATAAATTACCCATGTTTCCATAAAGACTCTGGCCTTCACTGGAATAAGCCTGCACCTTTTTGAGCATTTGGTGTCAGTAGTTGCTGATCTGGGAATGACTTATGCTAATAAGAAGTTAATTTTTTTAGCATTGCTTCTGGGGCAGAATTGGTAGTAAAGAATCCTTCAAGGTTTTAAGAGTAGGTCAAAAGGAAGGGCCAGGGTAAAAGGTCAGATTAATTCAAGAAAATCTGTGTCACAAGATATGCGAGACTTTGTGCCAGAGACGGCTGATGCGGCCCTTCTCCCTGGAGAGCCTAGTTCACTGTCTAGCAGGTGGATACAGAGTGCCAGGTCAGTGGAAGAACCTATCCCTAAATCCCATCCTGTAACCCTTGGGCCTTCTAAACTGAGTGTAGGGGAATACATCAGATGGAAGATACTACTTTAAAATCTTGTGACAGGAAGACTGTGCCCCTGGAGTGAACTTTTTTTTTTTTTTTGAAGAGGTAGTATGTGTACATGGTGGGGCTTCCCAGGTGGCTCAGTGGTAAAGAATCCATCTGCCAATGCAGGAAATGCAGGAGACACAAGTTCGATCTCTGGCTCAGGAAGATCCCCTCGAGGAGGAAATGGCAACCCACTCCAGCATTCTTGCTTGGGAAATCCCATGAACAGAGGAGCCTGGCGGGCTACGGTCTACAGGGTTGCATAGAGTCAGATACAACTGAGCACACATATATCTGATGTGTCCATAGTATGAAATTCAGACATCACAAGAGGACAATAAGATGTAGATCTCCCTCCTACCCCTGTCTCCCAGCTACCCAGTTCCCCTCCCCTGCTGCCGCCAGTTTCTTGCATATCTTTCCATAGATAATCTATGCATATACTAGCATTTGTATACATATACATACCCTTTATTTTGCACATAAAGTAGCATACTATGCATATTCTTCTACACCTTTTTTTTTTTTTTGCAGTTAAGTGCCAGTTTTGGAGATCCTTCTACATCAGCACACTGAGAAATGCCTAGTTCTATTTTTTTCTTTTAGCTTTTTTATTATGAAGTTATTATGAACTCACAGGATATTACAAAAATAGTACAGAGAGCTCCCGTGCACCCATCACCCAGCTTCTCCTGCAGGTGATATCTTCCATAACTACAGTGTATTACCAACACCAAGAAATTTGAGCACCACTGTATAATTAACTAGACTCCCAGTGCCTGTTTCTGTTTAATGCCTGCAAGATATCCTGTTGTATGGATGTACCATGATTTATTTAACCAGTCCTTTATCGATGAACATTTAGATTGAAGCATTACTAGCAGAGGGAAAGACAGGAAGCAAAATTATGTATTCAGGGCCACTGCTAGCAGTACATTGTGTGAATTTGAAAAACAGTGCCCTCTCTGGGTGGATGCAGGACCTGTAGGTGCATGGTTTGGAAAGCAAAATACAACCTGAGTGACTGCATTTAGCATTGCTACATGTATATCTCTTTGCACATAAGTGGGAATCCATATGTAAGATAACAGAGTGTAATTTAAAATCTACAGCATGGCATCAGTGCTCCAATTTCAAACTTTGAAGCTGTCTTCTTTCTGACTTGGCATGTCCCCACACCCCTCCCTAATGCCTCAGTCACTGAATATTTTCTATTTGTATGCATGTCCTTCTCCCACATTAGATGGTAAACTCATTTGATAGCAGAGACCTAATGTCTTCGTCTTTGTATCTTCTTTCTTTTCCTCTTCTCACTCCATTTTCACCTATACAGATAGAATATTGCTTTATATAAAAGGACTGACTACATTTTTGTTTGTATTTGTTCCTAAGGCAGAAAATTAAGAGCAGTGAGTTTTTAAATCTGCCTCTCAATTCTTCAAGAGGTGTCACGAAGTTTTAAAATCAAAATTATTTTGAATGAAAATGCCCACACATGCCACATTTGTAGGAGAGAAAGAGTGTATCATGAGGTCAATCAACTAATAATAAAGTGAAGTCGCTCAGTCGTGTCTGACTCTCTGCGACCCCATAGACTGTAGCCTAGCAGGCTTCTCCATCCATGGGATATTCCAGGCAAGAATACTGGAGTGGGTTGCCATTTCCTTCTCCAGGAGATCTTCCCGACCCAGGGACTGAACCTGGGCCTCCCGCATTATAGGCAGACGCTTTACCATCTGGGCCACCAGGGAAGATAGCCCAACTAATAATCTCAAAAGTCAGTCAGTCATGTCCGACTCTTTGCGACCCCATGGACTGTAGCCCACCAAGCTCCTCCCTCCATGGAATTCTCCAGGCGAGAATACTGGAGTGGGTTGCCATTTCCTTCTCCTGGGATCTTCCTGACCCAGGGATCGAACCCAGGTCTCCCACATTGCAGGCAGACGCTTTAACCTCTGAGCCACCAGGTAAGCACCCCCCCAAAAAAAAACTGAAAATGAAGTTGCTCAGTCGTGTCTGACTCTTTGCGACCCCATGAACACCAGGCTCCTCCATCCATGGGATTTTCTAGACAAGAGTACTGGAGTGGGTTGCCATTTCCTTCTCCAGGGAACTTCCTGACCCAGGGATTGAACCCAGGTCTCCCATGTTGTAGACAGACGCTTTACTGTCTGAGCCACTGGGCGCTGCAATTTCAAAAATATTAAGCATTAAAGTACTGAAAGGAACAAAATCAAACAGCTGAACTTCTTGTAAAATTGTAAGCAGGTTATTGGGTTTTGGTTCCACTGAATATTGAAATGTGGGAATAAGAATAATCCTTCATAAGGGCATTTTAAGAACTCATATACTAAAGAAATATATACTCTTACAGATAAAGCATTTTAAAGCTCTATTCACAAAGAACCTGAATGTATTATATATAATATATGTATTACATGCTTATGTTCATATGTACCATTCTGAGAAGTTGCATAAATCTTGTGCCCTAAAAATACCCAGTTTCATCAGGTTTTAACTTTGTATGCCATTGATTTAGGATGAAAATTGTCCATTTTTACCACTGGCCTTTTTGTTACTGTTAAGGTAGAAATATTCTATGAAATTTTAATTGCATTAAGTATTTCATTAAAACTTACATCATTAGGACCATATGCAGTACGTATCAGTACTATTATAAACACACAAAGAAACATGGAAATGTATTGTTTTTTTAAACCACCTTCTATTGTGTAGATGGAGAAGGCAATGGCAACCCACTCCAGTACTCTTGCCTGGAAGATCCCATGGACGGAGGAGCCTGGTGGGCTGCAGTCCATGGGGTTCCTAAGAGTCAGACACGACTGAGCGACTTCACTCTCACTTTTCACTTTCATGCATTGGAGAAGGAAATGGCAACCCACTCCCGTGTTCTTGCCTGGAGAATCCCAGGGACGGGGGAGCCTCGTGGGCTGATGTCTATGGGGTCACACAGAGTCGGACACGACTGAAGTGACTTAGCAGCGGCAGCTATTGTATAGAATTTGTATTTCCAGTGTATCAATACTCAAATACAGTTTAGTAGGTTAACCATATAACCTGATTGGCATAAATCTTACACAAGTAACAAGTTAAAATAGATAATAGTTGCAGAATAACTTGATTTTTTTCTTGTTGTTTTTGAGGCAAGGAATATGGCTTTATCTGGAAAGCCAGCTGACTGAGAAGATGGCAGACTAATGTCTCATAGTAACCATCTTGTTGGGGTCTGGATGCTAGGTTCTTCTATAGAAGCAAAGAGAGAAGCAATGAGGAACTAAAGTCAAAAGGCAGACTAGAGAGGGAGAGGCAGTGGTGAAGTAAAGTAAAAATGGTCTTCAGTCTTGTAAAACATCTCCAGGAATGGCCAGCCTTTGGAAGGGGTGTGTTAATCTATTTGTAGCCATTCACAGGTAGGTTTCCCTGGTGACTCAGTCAGTATAGAGTCTGCCTGCAATGTGGGAGAGCCAGGTTCGATCCCTGGTTTGGGAAGATCCCCTGGAAAAGGAAATGGCAACCCACTCCAGTATTCTTGCTTGGAGAATTCATGGACAGAGGAGCCTGGTGGGCTACAGTCCATGGGGTCACAAAGAGTCAGACATGACTGAGCGACTAACACTTTCTCTTTCACAGGTGGGCAGGGTCAAATTATCTCTCTATGAGCAGAATAACTTGATTTTGAAGATTAAGTCTATAGCATAGGCAGTGAATGGATTTGACATCCATTTTAGGTAGTTATGTATGCTTATGTACAATATTTAAGCAGGTAAGGGTTGAGGAAGTTGTATTGAATAAAACTGGGGGAAAATGTTCACAGTGAATTAACAAGTGAGGATTGCTTTGCCAGCAGCACATAAATATTTTTTCATTACAGGGAGTGACTGTTTCTAGAAGAGAATTGAAGAAAACATTTGTTTTCCTTGATTGTTTGCTGTAAATAATTTTTTGTATCAAATCAACAAACTACTGTGGGTTCATTTTGAGACAGAACATTGTTATCTTGAGGCTTTGTCATCCTGATGTTAACTATAATGAGTTTTTACCTGTATTCCAGGAAATAAAGCAAGTTGGATTGATTCCAGTAGGTTTTATTTTTCAGCTTTCGTGCTAAAGTCAGATTGTGTGCGACTCTGAATCATGGTTCTATAAATTCTTGGCTATACTAAGTAAATTACAGTATATCTTCCAGTACAATTATAAGAATGCTGTAACATGCAAGATTCTTTTTTAGAGTGTTTTTATGATTAAAGATTCATTTCCTCCTGAACTTGGCTGGATAGGTTTTCATTCAGCTAGTATTGAAGATCATTGTCAACTACCACTTGAATGCCCTTTATGTACTTGACAGTTTACTGTGGACAAATAGGAGTTTAAAGATTGATTTGGCAAGCTCTTTTATAAGGGACGAATAGGATGGGCACATTTACTTTGTAAGCATGTGTGTTTACACACACACACATTTCATGTTAATCTTACTCTGGAGACTTTCACTATACAGTTCATAGAATAATTTACCAGCTTGCTCTTGTACTGGGACATAAGTAAACATCTTTTCTATTTAACTAACCAGGTGGCTATTTCTATGGCTATGATGTATGTCTCAAATTATAACTTGATGTAATGAAATTTTACATGTGTATATGTAATCACCTCTCATTATCCCTGCCTCTGTAAGGGACCTTAAGGCAAATAGTGCAAAACAGTAATTTCCTTGCCTTCTTTTCTTGACTTTTCCCCTCATTCTGTGAGCTGTTTATATATACTTCCCTTACCATGCTCCAGTACCTTTACTGGAGTGGCCATACCCCAGGCCAATAACTGAAAGAGGGGAAACGGCCACACGTGGGTGATGGGGAGTTGGGTATTCATTTTTATACATGAAAATGGGGGAGGAATATTAGTCATGTTTACATTAATGGACTTATTTGTTGGAGAAGCATTAATGGGAGATTTTGAATTATGTTTCAAATGATAAGAATTTAGAATTTGATTTGGGGGGAGAGCATTAGACATTCCAACCAGTAAGGATCACAGGGTTGATTTAGTTTTATTTAGGGAACTATCAAGAAATGAGGATATTTGAGAAGTATAGAATCAGGAGAGGGAAGAGTAGAGAAGCTTGAAATGAAAGCATTTGTTCATTCATTTTGACTTGATTTTCTGACCTATTAGGAAATATTGGTGTAGGAGTTATACGGTTGAATCAGAGTGAGAGATTCAGTTTAGTTCAGTTTCTCAGTCATGTCCGACTCTTTGTGACCCCATGGACTACAGCACACCAGGTTTCCCTGTCCATCACCAACTCCCAGAGCTTGCTCAAACTCATGTTCATTGAGTTGGTGATGCCATCCAACCATCTCATTCTTTGTCATCCCCTTCTCCTCCTGCCTTCATTCTTTCCCAGCATCAGGGTCTTTTCTAATGAGTCAGTTCTTTGCATCAGGTAGCCAAAGTATTAGAGTTTCAGCTTCAGCATCAGTCCTTCCAGTGACTATTCAGCACTGATTTCCTTTAGGATTGACTGGTTTGATATCCTTGCAGTCCAAGGGACTCTCACGAGTTTTCTCCAACACCATAGTTCAGAAGCATCAATTCACAGGTAAAACAGAGTCATTGTTGAAGAGAACATTGGAATAGTTTAGCCCAGAGAGGACTCTTCTGTGTAAGGATTAGCTGTGAAGTTAAATTCATGAGGAAAGAAGAGGTACAGGGCTTCCCCAGTGGCTCAGCAGTAAAGAATCTGCCTGCAATGCAGGAGTCAGAGGAGACCTGGGTTCGATCCCTGGCTTGGGACAATCCCTTGAAGGAGGGCATGGCAACCCAATCCGGTATTCTTGGCTGGAGAATCCCATAGATAGAAGAGCCTGGTGGGCTACAGTCCATAGGGTCGCAAAGAGTCAGACCCGACTAAAGTGATGGAGTATGCACACACACAATAGGTACAGATAATAGTACAAGAAATGGTATAGTTTAGCACTTTACTGAATGATATGGGTAGTGATCTAGAGGTCATGCTACGCTTCCAGTATTCATCCAAAGAGAAGGACTGTGCCATTTCCCAGTGGATTTAGAGAGCTCTGTCAGCCACACCGATGAAATGCTGCTGAGTAATGTCTATATTTTTGCTTCCAAGTATACTTTGGTGATCTCTGTTTTTTTTCTCATCTTCTGAGTGCAAAATCTAACTCTTGAAATTCTGGTAGAATTTGTGGGGAGAAGCCAAGAACAGTACTATTTGCCAAGAACTTAGGTGTCATGTACTCTTTTGGATGTTTTACACACTTACTCCCCCGCCCTGTCCCTGTTTCTCCACCAAAGTAAATCTTCTGTAAGGGTATATGCAGGTGAGTGAGAAGGCATTCTGCTGAGAGAGAATTCTCCACCCTGCCAAAGCCTCTGTCCCCTAAAAATGTCCAAAAACAATGGTGCTCCTTCAGCTCTTTGGCTGGGAACTTTTCTAGCCTTCCTCCTTGCTTTTTTCTATCTTCAATTTATTCTGCCTGGTGGCTCCAAGCCACAGATCTTGAGCTACTTTCCCCAGTCATGATCCACTTCTTGCTTGCTTGCCTGAGCTCCCACACCAAGTGTTTTTATTCTGCCCCCTCACTCCTCATTCACAGCTATTTTAGCATTTACTGTTTATGTTAAATTTTATTTATGTGATTTTTCTTCTTCTCTTACTAGACCATGAGCTCCTGATGAGGAAGGGTGATCTTTGTCATTCCTGATCCCTAGTGGATAGCACAGAGTAGGGAAGCTGCTTCACAATGATTTGTTATCTTAAATTCACCCTCTCAACTGCAGTTTAATCTTGTTTATCCTTGTGGGGTGATGACCCTCCAACCCATTCTTTCTGTTGAGAAAGAATGAGGCCAGGAACACCTCTTAGCTTTCTTTGTAGTCTCTCTTAATCCAGACAACTGCATGCCCTCCAGATAATAGTCTGAGTCCTCCAACAGCTGAGTATTCCCCACTCTAACCTGTTCTGCGTGGTGCCATGTATACCAGTAACTTCAAAGATTGAGATACAAGAAATGGTTGAAATGAGGAATTCTGAGCACTCGTTATACACACTAATTTCTTCCCTAGAATGATGATACCTGGGAAAACAGGGAGCCCTTGGCTACTGGAGGAGCTGTCAACCACTCCAGATTGAAATTAGATCAAGTGACGCTAATTGCTGTCACTCTGATCAGATGCATTCTCTCCAAGTACAATGACAAGGTGGCCTCTCTTTTCCAGGGTTGGAAAGGAAACCAGAACAATTTGAAAGTTGTTACTCAACTAGGTCTGGAGGGCCAGCCATTTCCGTAAAGTGAAAGATCCTCTGAAAAACAATGCCTGCTCAGTCTTAGTCACGCTAGATGACTGCACCAGTCAGAGTGTCTCTGCATTTTGATTTCTATTTGGGAAAAGCATCTCGGGAAGGAAAATTGACACAGTAGTAGTAAGAAATGGTTTATCCTTCATTCTACTCTTTTGGTATCCTACTCTTAAATTCTAGTAGGTAGAATTATTTTCTGTCTCTCAAACCTGGTACTTGCACAGGAAGGTAAATTGTTCAAATTCACCTACTTGTGACTGACTTGGTAGTAGCAGGTCTCATAATTGACAAAATCACTGGCAGTAAGGCCATTAATTCTCTAACCAGTCCAGTTTTTATAACCATTGGTTATAAAGTTCTGCTTAACTGTCTACTGGATCTTAAAAAACCTATGAATTCCTGACCACGATTTAGTATTGAAGGACCTTTTGTCCCTCCTTACCATCAAGGGCAGTGAAGTAGTCCAAAAGTACCCTTGAGCTGGTATTAAAAAAAAAAAAAAAAAAACAGTAGCTAATATAAGATATTTGGGATAAGCCTGACGATCTTTTACTAAGGTCTTCAGATTTGGCCAGTGAATTTATAAAACCCAAAGGGTCTGGTAAAAAAGGAAGAAAGAGAAGATGGCCCTAAGTAACTTCTCATAAATGCTCTAAGTTTTTAGGGGTCATGTGCCCATACAGCCTTCATTACTCAGGGTGAGTCATAACCAGAGCCTGTATGGAGGTATTGTGAAACTTTGTGCAGTTCTTTAGCCATACTGGTGTTGGTTTCTTTTAAAAATAGACCATTTCCAGACAGTAACCATATATTCTGAAATTCCCAGGACAGCCCTGGTTTTGGTGTGTCCCATTGTGTCCCTAAGTATACTCATATTCATCAGACACTGTACCAATTTTTGGTTTGGAAAATATAGACACCAGACATATAAGGACTTCTTGCTTTCTGAGAAGAGTCCATCATGGCCTAGCCTTGCTCGTCTAACCTGCTATTTTCACTGCCAGCAGTTCTCTCACCTGTGACAAGAAACCTCTTTTCCATTCCCATCTTGCTTCCTCTCTTTAACCCTTCATGAGTTAACTTCTCTTTTTTCTTAGGCATCTCTTTGCTCAGGAGTCTAGCAAGCAGTGTATCTTTACACTCTCACAAAGCTACTTGTATCCTAGCATGTAGGTGATACCCTTTATTTTCCCAGGGCCTTCTTGGAGGTTGAGAACTGTTTCTGTGAGATCCTCATCTTCACAGGCCTCCACAACAGATTCACTAAGAAGAAGCTGCCACTATCATTTATGGAGTGTTTCATATATTTTAGAACTTACATAAATTTTTTAAAAAAATCTCATTCAATCCTTCCAAACTGTGAGGTTGGTATTATTCCTTTCTCACAGATAAGGAAACATGCTTAAGTTAAGTAAGTTGTGCAAGATCCTTCCTTAATAGCCTGCATTTGGAAATCCTTACTCCATTCCAGGTAAAATGTTAGTTGTGTGCATACCAGGCTCAGAATCGCGGATAACCTGGCCAAACATTTCAGTGCCATACTAGAAAAGAACCTTTACCTTTATACTTCCCTGAAGCAGGAAATGTATATTTCTGTTCTCTTGTTACATCCCAGCGTCCTAAAACCTGAGCATGCATGGAAATCCCCTGGAGAGCTTGTGAAAATGCAGGTGGCTGACTCTACTCCCGGAGTGTCTGATTCAGTAGGTCTGGGGTAGGACCTGAGAATTGAATTTCTAACAAGTTCTCAATGATCCCAATGCTGCTGGTCCAGGGACCACACTTTGAGAATCATTGTTATACAGATCATTATTCAGCATTTGTTGTGGTCTGGGCCCTATGCAAAGCACTGGGGATATAAAAGTGAAAAGGGCAGATAGGGCCTTTGTTCTCCTAGAGCTTATAGTCTAGTGGGAGAAATAGACAACTGAACTAATTTTATTTGTGTTAAGTAAACAGCATCAACATGAAGAATAAGAAAGTTGCTGTCCTCTACTTTGGGCTTTCCAGGTGGCTCAGTGGTAAAGAATCCGTGTTCCAATGCAGGAGACATGGGTTTGATCCCTGGATTGGGAAGATCCCCTGGAGGAGGGCGTGACAAGCCACTCCAGTATTCTTGTGTGGAGAATCAAGAGCCTGGCGAGCTATGGGGTCACAGAAGAGTCATCCATGATTTAGTAACTGAACAACAACATCCTCTACTTTAGATAGGTTGAGAGAAAGTCTCTTGGAGGAGGTGCTGTTTAGTCTAAGACTTAAAGGACGTGAAGAGTTCATTAAAGCTTTCAGCATTGGCCTTTTTCAGCTCCAACTTGTGTTTCCATCACTGGTGAAGACTACCTTGGGAGAACTCCATGAATTTCAGAGTGACCTCTGGGCAATTCATTCCTTGGCACTTTCTGTGGCCTTGGCCAAGTTTGATTGCATACTTCCTTCATGACTATTTCCCTCCCCTCTACTTAACCCTTGCACAGGGGTCAGAGGAATTTGAAGGGTAGAATTTTGTCTTCTATCTCCTTCTAGATCACATTCCTTGGTATCTTATGGCTTAGGAAGAATATATATCTAGGATAGGGCCTGTGAACTTACCATTCATGACCACTGCCTTCACTTTATAACTAGTTATCAGTGACATCTTAAGATTCTGTTTTATTTGCCACTTGGCAAATTTGCCCCGGAGAAGGCAATGGCACCCCATTCCAGTACTCTTGCCTGGAAAATCCCATGGATGGAGGAGCCTGGTAGGCTGTAGTCCATGGGGTCGCGAAGAGTCGGACATGACTGAGCGACTTCCCTTTCACTTTTCACTTTCATGTACTAGAGAAGGAAATGGCAACCCACTCCAGTGTTCTTGCCTGGAGAAGCCCAGGGACGGGGGAGCCTGGTGGGCTTCCGTCTATGGGGTCACACAGAGTTGGACACGACTAAAGCAACTTAGCAGCAGTAGCAGCCTCAGCAAATTTGCCTGGAAAGAGGTGTCAGCATAGGAATCCACATGACTCCCTAGCTACTTGATGTTGGGTTTCTTTAAAGATTTCCCGATTCCTGTGTTCTAAGAGGATGCTTTCTGCTTTCCCAAAGCCCACCAGAGCAACACAAACCAAACCTGCTTTCTAGTTATATTGACCAAACCTGGAAAAAATTCTAGGTGTTTGAAGATGACTTTGGTCCCATCGGCCCTTATCTCTAGCCCTCTGATTTTTAGTTCTGATTTTAACTCTGACTTTTAGTTTGATAATGTATTCTTTTTTGCTCTGGATCTTCCCTGCCCTGAGTTAACTAGCTTTTGCTTAGAACACTTCCACCTATAGAACCATTTCCTTAATGTTCACTTTTATTGTGTTTTGACGAAACATTTCCGCTGGTATTCTGTTCCTGTAGAGGTGAAGGGACTCTTACTAGATATTTCTCTGGGTGTTTTCAGGGAGGGCATTTCTTTTGACCTAGGTATACTTTTTTGAGATAATGAATTTCCTTAGTCACCCCTCTATAAATCCCTGAACCCCAGGATGTTTATCACATGGGAAATACTGGAAACTGACTTTTCTGGTTGCCAAGGATATCCTAAGTTTACTTAAGTCTTTTAAACAGTCATCCAGTGCTTGCTTCATGGGCTCTGATGTCTCTTCTACCCACCTAAGTAGGAGTCATATTTAACTACTTCACCTAGGTTAAGAATCACCTTTTCCCTATGGATTCAGAATCTTACTGTTAATCTGTGTCCTGACGGTATAGAGTGGATCAGCAATTTTTGTAAACCCTTATATCAACCACAAGAATGACTGAAATAATAAAAAAGGAAATGGGGAAATGGTATGCAAGCTCATTCATATCTGGAGATGATAAATTTTTTGTGTGGCTTTGGAGTCAGATAACCATGGGTGATAATGTCAGGTCTTCCTCATACTAGTAAGCAACTTCTCAGCCTCAGTTTTCTTATCTGTAAATGGGGAAAATAACACCTTTTTAAAAAGAGTTACTGTGGAGAGTAAAATGCATTATGAAAACACTTAATCATATTTGACTCATACTTTGCTCTCACTGAGGGCTTCCCGGGTGGCGCTAATGGTAAAGAACCCGCCTGCCGATGCAGGAGACATAAGAGATGCAGGTTCAATCCCTGGGTTGGGAACATCACCTGGAGGAGAGCATGGCAACTCAGTCCAGTGTTCTTGCCTGGAGAAACCCATGGACAGAGGAGCCTGGTGGCTACAGTCCATAGGGTCGCAAAGAGTCAGACACCACTGAAATGACTTAGCATTCATGCTCTCATTGAATGTTAACGCTCACTTTCCTCCTTAGTATTCTTAACGTCCTGAACCACTTAACTGAGCATGGCACAGTCTCTCATGGTGCACCTATCAGCACCAGAATCTTACCTTTCCCCGGACATGAAATCCATTCAAGAACCACCTATGAAATTACAATACTTATTAGAAGAAATTATAATACTAAATTATAATACTCAAGTATCCCTACTTCTCGCAGTTATGCCAGGAAGGAAATGAAATGTTATTGAGGGGCTACTTATTAGAGGTTTCATTAGCCAAAAATGATAACATTAATAATTGTACCTTTACTGATACAGCATTGTAATAGTTGGCAGTTTCAGAATCTTCTAAATGGCTAGTGTTCTTGGATCCTTATAGCACCCTATCAAGCAGACAGTGCACTTGCCTACATCTTGCATATCGGTGTCTGAAGATGAAGGGAATGGAATGAAGTCATGGCCTTCTGGCTTGAATGGTGGGGTGGAGCCTTGGGCCTGTGTCTTCAGATGCCTCATCCCGATTTCTGTCCCCTTCCCACTCTGCCTGTGCACTTTTATCCTGCTGTAGCACATTGATCTGACCTCTGTCTGAGGTTCAGATACATGACTGACTCTGTGACTAGAATTCTAAGAACCAAATGTCTCATAGTTTTCCCCCTGATTTTATCCCTGAGACATTTATCTCCCTAAAGGGTATCTCTAAAGTGTGAAAGTTTTGCACTGTTCCTAAGGGCCTGAGAAAGGTGTTTATGCTTTTGATATAAATTCTGTGTGCCACAGTTAGACATCCACTACACATTCAAAAATAGTATTTCTTGGGCCTAGACCCACAACAAAGCTCTTTTAGTGTGATTCTCAGTCTTTTAGATTAAATTATTTTATTCATTCTACAAACATATACTTAACCCTTGCTGTGTGCCTGGGGCTAGGAATACAGCAATGCAAAAGGCATGTATGCTCTTGGAGCTTACCATCTGGTGGGTAGACAATAAAAAAATAGGTAGTGATATGTGCTATGAAGAAAAATAAAGCACTTAAATTTTTTTTTCCAACCATGAGATTACTAAATTGCAATAGCTATCAGTGACCCCTGTAAGACTTTATAAGTCAGAAAACAAATGTTGCCACTGACAGCTCTTAGCAATTCCTGCCTTCCTTTCCATTCTTTGGACTAAAACCTTGCTTTCTTAATGGTTGTGAGAAACCCTGATCAAATTGGATTGTAAGGACACAGCCAAGCACTTAAGACAGACTGAAGAGGAGAAATATAATCTTGCAACAAATACATTTAGGGTTGTGTTTATCTTTTATTCTTTGAGTGTAATGCCTTGCTTTATAGTATGTTACATGAGGAACATTGGAAATAGATGGATTTTTAAGTATTGATTCAACTATGCTACGTGTAACAAAACACAACATAAAAAGCAGCCTCCTCAGATGCTTCTAGTTTTATGATATAAGGCTGTAGAAGTTCTTTCTGACATAAGTGTTTTAAAAGTTTTGAAGAACAGGGAGTCTAAAAGTTGGAAAGAAGCCAAATATACTTGAGTTTAATTTTTAAACTATAACTGCCGTTTGACCTTAAATTAAGACAGTCTGTTTCCATTGTGGTGTTTTACCGGTTTAACAATGAGAACATTTAAAGCAGCTGCCACCAATTAAAATGATTCAGAAATGCTGGTTGTAAATAAATATTCCTGAAGTTTTAACTCAATGAAGTCAGTCTTTTTTTTTTTTTTTCCTTTAGTGGGCACTGTCTTTCTGGAAAGCAGTTTTGTAGAATGCATCAAGAGCTCAAAAATGTTCATACACTTTGAACTGTAATTATGTTTCTAAAAAAATCTATCCTTAGAAAATAAATCTGAGCTCTGGATAAACTTTAATGCACAGAGATGTTCCCCACAGTTTTCATAAGAGAGAAATGATTACCTAAATTATGGTACACCCATATGATGGAATATCATAGAGCTATTAAAATATTTTTGAAGAATCTTAACCATGTAGGAAAATATTTAGGCAATTTAGTTGAAAAATAAACTATGCAGTTTGACCATGCAGTATGATCTTAACCATGTGAAAATATTTTCACAGAAAAAGGCTGTCAGGAAACATTGTAATTTTTCATTTTCTTTGGGTTGTGAGATTATGTGTGGTTCTTATTTTCTTTCTACTTTTCTGTATTTTCTTAAAAATTTTTTACAGTGAACATATATTACATTTATAGTGAATCAAAATAATATATAAGTGTTTTGATCCTTTCAGTGGGATGCTTTTTATTAATACCCAGTCCATTTACACTTACTATGACATTTTTTTCCAGCTTTTCACTTGTAGAGCATTTCTTCCTTCTAGTGAAGTTTTATGTTTTTAATATTCTGTTTAGTTTTTATGATATACATAGTCAGTGTCAATTTTATTTATGCTTGCTCTAATTTCTAGGTGTTCTTTAGAGCCAATAATCCAGTTCCACATTGGAATACTAATTTTTAGGTGGTTTATATCAAACAATGCACATACATTCATGCATGCTTAGTCACTCAGTTGTATCCGACTCTTTGCAACCCCATGGACTGTAGACGGCCAGATTCCTCTGTCTATGGGATATTCCAGGCAAGAATACTGAAGGGGGTTGCCAGTTCCTTCTCCAGGGGATCTTCCTGATCCAGGGATCAAACCTGCATCTCCTGTGGCTCCTGCGTTGGCAGGTGGATTCTTTACCCACTGAGCCACCTGGGAAGCCCCATATATAGTCATGGTATGTGGTGAAGAGAGTTGGCCTGAAGCCACAATGCCTGGGTCCAAATTGTGGTCCTATCACTTAGTAGCAGTGTGACCACTGACAGGTTAACTGTTCTCTCTGCTTCTCAGTTTCCCTATCAGTAAAATGGGGGATAATAATAATATCTACCTCATAAGGTTGTGGTCGGGATTTAAAGAGTAATTACATATAAACACTTGTGCCAGAAAGTCCTGGCACATAGAAAACAGTAAAAGTTAGTTTTTTTTTAATAGTATATATATACAAACATATATTATGTTTAAATATATTATGTTAAAATATTATGATCATTTCTAAAGTGATCTTTTTTATCTTATTCTTTTTTACAGTTGGTAATCAGTCAGTTTTCTTTTCATGCTTTGAAATTATTTTTTAAAGTTGCCATATTTTCAGCAGTAGAAACCTTATTGATTAGTTTTCCAATCATATTTTCTTTTTCCATATTTGGAAGTGATCATCATTCATATGAGATGGAATGATGGAGGTTGGTTTTATTTTAGGTATAAAAAACTTCTATTTATATACAAATAGTTTATTCATTACCAGTTATTCTCATCTATTAAATTATTCATTTATTAAAGTGCTAGAAATGCTATTTAGTAGAGAAGGAAGAGGATGGGCAGGTAAGTGAGAGTGTATCTGCAAGTAATAAAACTATATTTGTCTCATTTTAAACTCTATAATTCAGACTTCTCTAATTCAAAATGATCTTCCCAGACAGATTTGGGGTGAAAAGATAGCTACGTTTTAGTAAATCATGCACTGGGCTTACATATATATGCATATGTAAAATACATAATATGTTATATATAATATATATAAAATACATTGTTATGTATATTACATATATATTACACTTATGTATATTATGTAATTTTGTAGTCCACATGAGAACTATTTTATTATACGTAAAATAATCATTTGCCAATTGTTCTGTCTTATATTACAGAATATATTCCTATGGAAAACAATTTGAATTTAACTGATTAACTGCTCTTCATAGCTAATAATTTTGCCATTGCTCAGTTTCACTTCCTTTAAGAAGAGGTGCTTTTGTGTTATGTTTACATTGTCAGAATGAGGAAAGACACTGGGCAACTTTGAAAACATGAAGCTGGTTACTGAAAGACTCTAATAAAAAGATTTTTCATCAATTTAGCAGTATACGGCTGAGACCAATAGAGTCCAGACATCTGCGTCTTTAACTGGAAATTTGTATAGTGTGTGTGTGTTTATATAGTGTTTAATGCCAAGAAAATGTTGGAGAAGTAGGCCTGATGAGAAATAACAGTTTCCCTGGTCTTTGGTTCTATAGCTATATAGAAACCCTGGACTGAGTATTAAGTTCCATATGTGCATTTCAGATCTGTAAGTAGAACACTCTGTGTGTGCATGTGTGCATGCTCAGTCGTGTCCAACTCTTTGTGACCCCATGGACTATAGCCCTCCAGGCTCCTCTGTCCATGAGATTCTCCAGGCAAAAATACTGGAGTGGGTTGCCATTTCCTCCTCCAGGGGATCTTCTCGACTCGGGGATGAAACCTGCATCTCTCGTGTCTCCTGCATTGGAAGATGGATTCTTTACCACTGCACCACCTGGTTTAAAATAAAGTATTGTTTTTTATCTGTGGGATTTATCTAAAAAGCAAAGGTGTGGGAACTGTTCTTTCTGGTTTTAAAGAAGAGGACTAGGTGGACTCTAGGGGAAAAAATTAGCTTTCAGGGATGAGTGTGTATAATAGCTTAGGTGACAAAGCTTGCTTTCTTGTATTGACATGATGAAGCTGAGTAGATCACTCTCATTTCCAGACCCTATACACCACCATTAGCTAGTTTGTAGTCGGCTGTGTACCTAGCAGTTCAGCTGGAGGCTTTTTAAACCTGAACCTTTAAATATACAGAGGAAGTTGTTGTACTGGTGCCTGTTGGTAGGGCTGCTGTGTTCTTTCTTATCTTCCCAGGGAATTTGGTCCCTTTGTTTAGCTTCTGTTTCATTTGTTTATAAAGTTATAGACTTTGAAGTAGGCAGTTATATAGGACTGCCTAAAGAGAAGTGTACAGCAAGAAGGTAAGCAATTTTCCTTCTTACTTCACTACCTCGTTACCTTGGTCAATGTCATTCAGGGATTTTGCTTTTTTCTCTGGCTTACTTCCTGCTATCTTAATTTTCTTTGGAAACTTCCGTTGTTCTGTGCCTCCCAGGTTAGTGGTTCAGTTTACTTTTTGAACATTGAACTTTCATGGCATTGCCTGATGTGTTGGTGGGAAATTTTTAAAAATAATTTTGGATATGATAATTTAATGGCACATATCGCAGAATTTTTTTCTGGTTTATTCCATTATAAGAGATTTTTTATGTATCTGATTTCTTTAATGTGGAGTTCCTGTGTTTAAGCGACTGCCTTTCTATAGATGTGGCATTGTGATTGCAAGATTTATGCTAAGACCGATAACCTCAGTTTTATCTTGCAGTGAGGTAAATAACTGAGACCTAAGATTGTTTAGTCATCATAGCTGAAAAAAACAACCCTTTAAAAATAGTAATAACAAAACATACATACATCAGACATCATTCATAATTATTGATGACTTCCTCAAGATTTTTTTTAAGTGTTGTAAATAAGGTTCAAGGGATTGCATTTTTTGTTGTTGTTTTAACTTGTATGAAAGAATAAGAGGAGAGAGCTATTTTTGGCATGGGCTTAAAGAAAGAAATATCAGAGTGACTGGTAACTGACACTTTTGTCAAGTTCAGTTTATACTTGACTGCTTTGATTTTTTTATTTCATTACTTTGGATTTTAGAGTTCTTGATTTGATATTCTTAAGAGTGACATCTCTAACCTTTTGGTTCTGAGTAGTACATTGCCTCTGAAATTGGTTGAGTCACTTCATATTCTTCTAAAAGTGCACCAGCTGTCAAAACTGAAGAGATGTGTCCCTTTGCTTTCTGCTTCCTGAACTATTTTCCTGCTTACTGTGGTCGTCTACTATTTGTGGTAGGCTTTTTCCACATTTAGTATGTGAAACCTACCACAGAGTTTGACCCTTAAGTGACTCAGTGTTAAAAGGCTTTGAGACTTCCACTGTGGTCCACGAAGGAGTAACTGGCATAAAACATGTTCCCTTCTGCCTCATATACCCCATAAACAACTTGAAACTGGACAAAAATATATGAAACAGTGTTTTCAGACATTGGGCAACAGGTAGCACAGGACTGTGATCCCTGAGAAAAACGGAACAAAGAAAACGAGTCCTGCAGTCACCCTGGCTTTCTGTCTGTAGGTAGTGTCTGGACCATAGCATTGTGAGAGGGAACTCAATCAGAACCTGCAGTCTTGTTGAATTGATGAGACTGAATTAGGAACTCAGGGAAGTCTACCTAGGTGGCAGGAATTTGTGGAGTAGAGTACTGAAAGGGGAGGGAGGACTAGTTAGAGAAATAACTCCAGAAATCTGCATAAATGTCCCCTTTATCTTTGGCTGAATTATGAATCTGTGAATGTCTTAAGAGAAACACCATGGCGCTGGATAAAAAACTATTTCTCAGGAGCTATGAGCTGAAAATTTACCAGAGCTCATACAGGACTGAGAAAGATTTCAGTTCCCACAGCAAGAACTGAGAGACCTTGTTGAACACCCAGAACATTCAATAGAGACCACGTAAGAGTTGTTCCTTAGTAGTAGCATTAATGTAGTCGTAGAATAAAACATACTTTTAACCCAAAGTAACAAAACTTAAAAATTAAGCCTTGAAAAATAATTATTCACAAAACATTTAGATGCACAACAAAACAAGCTTCAATAATCTTTAAAGGAAGACAGTAAAATAAAGAGCTTCCCTGGTGGCTCAGAAATAAAAGCACTCAAAAATACAATGATTATAATAGCTGATATCCAGAAAATTACTTGACATTCCAAGAAGCACTAAAATGTGACCCATAAGCAAGAAGTCAATTCAGTAGAAACTGAATGAGAAATAAGTTACAGAATTAGCAGACAAGGACTTCAAAGCAACTTGTGCTGAACAATTGAAAGATAAACATCGATGGAATGAGGAAAGAAATTTAACACAGAAGCAAATAGAACAGGAAACACAAAAATGGTGTATAAACTCGAACCTAAAACAATAAAGTAAATGGCAACGGGATCATACTTATTAGTAATTACCTTAAACGTAAATGGGTTGAATGCCCCAACCAAAAGACAAAGACTGGCTGAATGGATACAAAAACAAGACCCCTACATATGTTGTCTACAAGAGACCCACCTCAAAACAGGGGACACATACAGACTGAAAGTGAAGGGCTGGAAAAAGATTTTCCATGCAAATTGGGACCAAAAGAAAACAGGAGTCACAATACTCGTATCAGATAAATTAGACTTTAAAACAAAGGCTGTGAAAAGAGACAAAGAAGGTCACAACATAATGATCAAAGGATCAATCCAAGAAGAAGATATAACAATTATAAATATAAATCCACCCAACATGGGAGCACCGCAGTATGTAAGACAAATCCTAACAAGTATGAAAGGAGAAATTAACAATAACACAATAATAGTGGGAGACTTTAATACCCCACTCACACTTATGGATAGATCAACTAAACAGAAAATTAACAAGGAAAAAAAAAACAAACATGTATCTATAAAGCTCACTAAAGCAAAGCACAGTAAAATGAGGTATGGCAATAAAAGGCGTTAAATTTATCAAATAAAAAAAAATAAAATAAAGTGCTGAAAAATTAAAAAAAAAAAAGAAAATAATAGTGACTCTTGTGAAGCAATTTTCCCTTTGATTTCTTTGTAACAGAAATGTTTACTTGCTATACTTCCACTTGCCACGATAGTGTAAGTGTGTTAACTTCTAGAAATGGCCTTGGAAATGTAAGTGACATGATGAATTATTTTTCTTATTGTAATTTCAGTCACTAACATCATTACTTCTCAGTTTCTTCATGCTTTTGGATACCATTGTTTGGGGGGTAGTACATTACTGTAATGTGAGGTTCATACAATATAGAATAACTGTATTCATAACTCTTCCACCTACTTGGCAGAATAATCAATGGGCTGCATTTTATCATTGCACATGGGGACAGTTATGTAGTGTTCCATAGATTATAGACATTTTATAGGGCCCTAGGAAGAACTAGTAGATAAAGAGGAATTTCTAGGTAAAAATTAAGTTAGAAAATTAATGATAAATATACCTAGGATATCATGGAAGAATAAGAAATTAGAATTTATTTTATGTCAGTGGCCTAACATCAAAAAAAAAAAAAAAAATAAAAGAACAAGACAAATAATTAGTTTCTCTAACATGTCAGAAATTCTCTAACATGCTTTTCTTGGACTGCATATAAGGAACATAAATCATCATTGTGACTTAAAATATATTCTGCATAAACTGACTGCTGCAGGATTAACACTATCTATAGATCTTCTTCATTACCGCTATAATTATGTGTGTAACGTTCTAGGTTCGCAAAATCATTTCTCCAAGAGTAGAGAAAAAAAAAAAGAAGCAAATAGAACTCCTGGAACCAAAAAGTACACTATATAAAGTGACAGATTCACTGGATGAGATTAATAGATTAAATTGCAAAAGAAAGGATTAATGCATTTGAAGACACAACAAAAGTATCCAATCTGAAACAGAGAATGTAAAATAACTGAAGAAAGAGAAAGCCTCAGTGGTTGATACTGTGGGACAATATCAATCAGACTAACATGCATGTAATTGGAGTCCCAGAAGGAAAGGAGAGACTGGAATAGGCAGAAAAATAGTTGAAAAAATAATGACAAAAATTCCAGTTATTATGGAAAATATAAATTAACAAATCCAAAAAGCTCAATGAACCCTAAGTAGGATAACCCCAAAGAAAACCACTCTAAGACAATCAAATTGCTGAAAACCAGTGAATAGAGGGAGCATTGAAAAGAATCTAGAGGAGGGGAAAAAAGAAACAGTACATATGGAAGAACAAAGATAAGAAATCATACACATCTCATCAGAAACAGTGCAAGTGAGAAGACAACGGCATGACATCTTTAAAGTGCTAACGAAAAAAAAGTACTGTCAACCTCAAATCCTATCTCCAGTGAAAATCTTTTTAAAAATGAAAGCCAAAATAAATGAAGGAGAAATATATTTTTTCAGACAAAAAATTGTCACCAGCAGACCTGAAATATTAAAAATTTCTTCAGGCTGAAGGAAAATGATACCAGATGGATACCTGAATCTCTAGAGGTAATGAAGAGTTCCAGATAAGTATGGTAAGTGGGGGATGAATATGAAAGACTTTTGTTCATTTAAAAAATTTTTAAAAAGTTAACTGATTGTTTAAGGCAAAATTAATAATCTGTTTAGAGATTATAATGTGTATTTATAATGTATATAGATGTAAAAGGTGTGACAGTAGCCCCAAGGCATGGAAGGAATGAAATGGAAGTATACCGCTCAGGTTCTTATAGTGATGTCATACTACTTGAAGGTTGATAATGATAAATTAAAGGTGCACAACTTGCAACCTGGAATAACCAACAAAAAAGTATAATAAGTTAATAATGGCAATAAAAATGAATATTAAACTATACTCATTTAATCCAAAAGAAAATAGAAAAAGAGGAGCAGAGAAGGGATGGGAAACAACAAATACCAAATATAAAGAATACAACAATATTAAGGCTACATTAAATATAAGTAGTTTTCCAATTAAAAGACCATAAAAATCTAAGACCCAACTGTGTACTATTGCCTGTAAGAAACCCACTTTAAGAATAAAGACACAGAGAGGTTCTAAATAAAAAGATGGGAAAAGATATATCATGCAAGCACTAATCATAAGAAAGCTGGAGTATCTGTGTTAATATGAGATTATACTTCAGGATGGGGGCACATTTCATAACGATGAAGTGTTAAATTCATTAAGAAAGCAACAATCCTAAAAGGGTATGCTCTTAATAGAGCCTCAAAATACATGGACAAAATCAAAATAGATACAACTGAATGGATAAATAGACAAAACCACATTTAGAGTTGGATATTTCAACACTCTTCACTCAGTAACTTATAGAATAAATAGAAAAGTCAGTGAGGGGATAGAAAATCTGACGAATACTACCAACCAAATTTACCTAACTGGTATTTATAAAACACCAGACCTAACACTACCAGAATATATCGTCTTTACAAAGTCACGTGGTACATTCACGAAGACCACATTCTGGGCCATAAAACAAATCTCAATATATTATAAATAATTGAAATAATACGAAGTATGTTCTCTGATCAAAATGGAATTAAATCAGAAATCAGTAACAGAAAGCTATCAGGAAAATCCTCAAATATTAGGAAATTACACAGTATACCTCTAAATAAATTATAGTCAAAGAAGAAGTTACGAGGAAATTAGAAAATTTTTGAACAGAATGGTAATGAAAACACAACATATTAAAACTTGTAGGATGCAACAGTGCTTAGAGGGAAATGTATAGTCTTAAGGAAGATCTAAAAATCAATAACCTAAGATTCTGACCTAAGAAGCAAGAAAATGAAGAGCAAATTAAACCCCAAGAAAGATCAATAAAATGTTAGAGTAGAAATCAATAAAATAGAAAACCAACATAGAGAAAAATCAGTGAAACCAATAGCCAGCTCTTTGAAGAGATCAATAAAATTGATAAGCTGATAGCTAGATTGATACAAAAAAGAGAGAAAGATATAAAGTAATGCAAATTACCAATATCAGGAAAGATAGAATGGATATCACTACAGATCCTAGAGACATTAAAAAGATAATAAGGGAACATTAAGAATAATTTTATGCCAGTAAATTCTACAACTTAGATGAAATGGAAGAATTCCATGAAAGACAGAGATTACCAAAACTGACTCAAAAAGAACTTGAAAAGTCTGAACAACTTTATATCTATTAAAGAAATTAAAATTGTAATTTAAAATCATCCCATAATTAAAATCTAGGCTCCAGTAACTTTAACGGTGAATTTAATCAAATATTTAAGGAACAAATAAACCAAACTTGTAGGAAAGAGAGGATAAAATTCTTGCCAACTCATTCTGTGAGGCTGGCATTGCCATGGTGCCAAAAACCAACAGATATTAGAAGAAAAAAATCACAGACCAATGTTCTTTATGTACATAGACATAAAAATCCATCACCAAAATTAAAAAATATTCAATATTCACCTTACAATATATACAAAAGTAACTCATAATGAATTATAAACCTAAATGTGGAAGCTAAAATTATAAAACCCCTGGAAGAGAATAGGAGAAAATCATCATAACTTTTGGATAAAGAGTTCTTTTATTGAACACAAAAATATAAACCAGAAGAGAAAAATTGATAAATTTCATTAAGAACATATACTCTTCAAAAGATATTATTAAGAAAATGAAAAGGCAAACCACTGACTAGAAAACTGTATTTGCAATCCATATATGTGATACAGATTGGTTTTCAGAATATATTTTTAAAGCCTGAAACTCAATAAAAAGAAGAAAAACAATCCAATTAAAAATGAGCAAATGAGTTGAACATACACCTTCCAAGAGAGGATACGTGAATGAATATTAAACACTTAAAGAGCTGCTCAGTATCCTTAGTTATCAGAGAGCTGCAAATTAAAACCACAGTGAGATATTCTTACACATTAACTTAAATTATTATTTTTTTAAAGACAATACCAAGTATTGGTGAGGCTATGGAGTCACTGCACACTTATGCAAAACCGGTAGGAAAGTAACTGGTACAGCCACTGGAAATTGGTACAGCCAATTGGAAATAGTCTGGCAGTTTCTTACAAAGTTAAGCATGTACCTACTCATGCTCAGCAGTTATCTTTGTAGGTAGTTACCTGAAAGGAATGAAAAGTTATGTTCACACAAAAACGTAAATCCAAGTATTATCATAGCAGCTTTATTTATAATAGCCCTAAACTGGAAGCAACCCAAATATCCATCAGCGAGTGAGGAGATAAACAAAACCACTCAGTGGAATATTATTTAAAAAGGGCCAAACAACATGAGTGAACATCAAATGCATTGTTCTAAGTGAAAGAAGCTGCACATGAAAGACTGCATACTAGATGATTCCATTTACTTGAAATTCTAGAAAAGGTAAAGCTGTAGTGACCAAAAGCAGGTCAGTATTTGCCAAGGTCCAGGAGTGTGGAGAGGGGATTGATTGCAAAGAGACTCAGAGGAACTCTTTGGGGTGATGGGAATGTTCTATACCTTAATTATGGTTTAGGTTACCTGTATATATACATTTGTCAAAATTCTTTGAATTTTACACTTCAAAAGGCTGATTTTATTATCTGCAGAATATACTTTAATAAAGTTGATTTTTTAAAAGAAGCACTTCGGAGGTGAGAATGTCAATTCCATGTAAAAAAAATCATAATCCCTTAGATATTTCATGATAGAGGTTCTTAAGAGGTTGAAGTATTTTCTGAAAGTTAAAGAGAAGGGGAAAGAAAGAAAGCAAAGGCAGCATAAGTTGCCCTGATACAAAATATGGTCTCAGTTGAGTACTTTGTCCCTAAATCCTGCCTTTCTTCTTCCTCCTAAAGTGAGAAAGGCTTGCCGAATTCCTGCCATAAATCTATCTAGCTCCTTTCTCCCAAAGGAGCAAGTAATCCAATACAAGGACCTTAAAATCAACAGTTACCTTTCTAAACTCAGAAAACATGTGAAAAAGAAATACATCATAGTTTTATTGCTGGTCTTACTTACTAAGCTGGGCTTCCCAGGTGGCTCAGTGGTAAAGAATTTGCCTGTCGATGCAGGAGACTCAGGAGATGCAGGTTCAATCCCTGGGTTGGGAAGATCCTCTGGAGGAGTAAATGGCAACCCAGCCCAGTATTCTTGCCTGGAAAATTCCATGGACAGAGGAGCCTGGCGGGTTACAGTCCTTGGGGTCGCAAAGAGTTGGACAGGACTGAGCACACTTACTAAGCTCGTACATTACATGAGACCTCCTTGGAATGGGAAATAAGATAAAAATCTAGAATGAAGAAGCTGAAAAACTTTCCAGCTTTTTTTATACTAGTGTTTAAATCAGTCAGCATATTTATTTCCTATGACAGGATTGCAGAACATAGGTCATTAGCTGGGGAGGTAAGATGTAGGGACAGACCTAAACCGCAACAACAAAAAAAACCTTAGTTGTTTTCATTGTTTTAAGTGTTAATGAATTCCCTGAGCATCCGGCTGAGCATCTGACGTACAAATGGACAAATGGAAGTATCAAAACATAGTTCCATAGAAGTTTTTATTGGCATTTTAAAAAGTTTACTATATCAATCAATATTCATTCTAAAACTCCTGGATCTAGTTCTAGTTCTCTTAGTTTTCCTTATATTGAGTTTAGAAATCTTCGGACTTCAGTACGTCATTTTTTTGACCTGGTCTGTTTTATATTAAAATAATTAATTCTTTTCATAGTTAAGGCTGAGTCTCAAACCTTAAGCTCTTTGAACAAATGGTTTCAGAATAGGAATTCCAAATAGAAATTATTTTATTTTTATAATCTTTAGCAATTTGTCATTTAAAATTTATGAGTTAGATTTTCAGATAGTAAAGATTTATGGTTTGTTCCTGTTATGAGAAAAAATACAAGCTATTTTCTTCCTTCAAATGCTACCATATATTAAATTTAGTTCCCACTGCAGTGTAAACTAATAAGAGAGAATATGTGCAAATGTAGTATTGTTTTCCAGTGCAGATAGCATTCTCATCTAATTTGGGACTTTAAAAATGAAAATAATAATGAGACTATCTCAATTTATTAAGCCTGAAACTGAGTTTTTTTAGTTTACTGAAAATTGTTGATTTGGTCTTGCTAAAAGGAAAAAATAGTTCTTTCAGTTCAAAAATTGGCAGAATCAAGCTAATCCTTTAAAGTATGCTTGTGATTTGGCTGATTGTGTGTTGGTGGTGATTACCCTTGATTTGTAAGACACACGCACATACTCAACCTTCCCAATCATCTGTAAGACTTTAGACTGCCTCTTCTCCTCTGACATTTGCCAGTTAGATGAGTATTATGAATATAATGCTGCTATGATAGAATTTCTGGGAATACTAGGCAGAGAAAAGTAGTGAAATATTGGTCATTCCTGATTCCCACTTTTAGGGTTTGAGGGTCTTCTATACTATCCCGTGCTGTCTGTTTAAGCAGTGTCTCCTTATTTTCCTGAGCCCTGTGGGATACAGGAAGTATCCTGGAGGGAGGAGTGTGGTATAAGGCTGTAATGATGGTTTAGTGTATTTTCCTTATCTGCAGTAAAGGATTGGTGTGGATGAGAAAGTATAAAATGCTGTATAACCTTACCTTCTCTCCCTACCCCTCAACCGTGTACTTCCTCCTATTCCTCTTCTTTCAGGGAGTCCTATCAATTTGAATTTCGAATTATCTGAAAGAGTTAAGCTTCATTCACTAATTAATGATTCATTCATTCAGAAGCCTCATTAAGTAGTACGAATTACTTAAATAATCAGATTAGTACCTAACTAAACAGTTGTTAACCAATGGTATATGGGAATTTTGATTTGATGGAAATTTGTAGATATTAGATAGAACACCTGAGTTTTGAGTTTAATGAAAGCTGGCTAGGCAATAGGAGATAATGAAGGTTTCAAGGGAGTGAGAAAGGGTGTTGGTAGGCTATCAAAGGTAAAATGACAGATTTTGCTATGGCTTCTAATGGGAATAGTATAGAAGCTTGCAAATTGGGTCCAGTGTTTCTAGGCTGATCCAACATTTCCAGTTTGTCCCGGTATCTTCTCAACTAATTTCTCTTGTTCCTTCTGAGAGGAGAGGGAGAAAAGGAGATTTGTGCTTATGTTCACCTATGTGGTACTGTGTAGTAGTTTTGGGGTTTTCCTGTTTTCTGGTATTTTAGAAGACATCTAGGTTTGCTACTCACAATTTTAAATTTAATTAAAATTTTAAATCAGTAATAAGAAAATCTGCAGAAGTAGCCAGGTTCTAACACTAACTAGTTGACCCTACATTATGCCTCGATAGCTTTTTGCTTTTCACCTGTAAAATGAAGAGGGAATAGATAATCTCTTCAAAGCTCTTTCACCTAATAACCTTAGATAACTTATTACATAAACTTTGAAATATGTGCTAACGTTTTTGTTAGTGATTTGCTATGTGTCCCCACAAAATCCATATGTTGAAACCCTAACCCCCCCAAGACTACATTTGAAACATATAGTTGAAACCCTAGCCCCCCAGGACTGTATTTGGAGTTAGAGCCTATAATGAGATAATTAAGGTTAAATGAGGTCATAAGGATGGGGCCATGATAAAATAGGATTAGTGTCCTTTCAAGAGATACTAAATAGCTCACGTGGATACTCATTCTCATTTTGAAGTTCAGAGGAAAGGCCATGCAAAGACTAAGCAGCCATCTACAAGCCAGGAAGAGAGCTCTCAGAAACAACCCTACAGGAACCTTTATCTTGGACTTCGTATCCTCTAGAATTTGAGGAAATTAATTTCTGTTGTTTAAAACACCCAGTTTATGGTATTTTGTTATGGTGACTTGAGCAGACTAATATGAGATTTAATGATAATTGAGTACATTTTAACAAATTGAATCTGTTGTTTATACATTTTGGAAATGAAATATATAGCTTCTTTGTGTTGAAATAGGATATGAAAGGTTTTAATCTGGTTGTGGAAGGAAGACTGCCATTTCTGTGGTTCTCTGAGCTTCTAGGTACTGTGGAATTACAATGTTGAGTTGGATGTTATGAGTAATACAGTGGACTAAGTTGGTGAGGAGCCTGAGTTCAGTTGAAAAGCAATCATTGTTTGATGGCAGAAGAACCAAGCTAGAGGAACTTCTCACTTTTCCTGTATCTACCTATAATATAAATAACCTTGTTGAAGACTCCTGTAGCAGTCATTCATTAGTATATTGATGGGGATTGACATTGTATTGTTAATGTTAACACCTACAAATCTCATTCTAAAAGAAGAGTAAATTGCCAGAGTAGGGGCTTGCTAATGTCCAAAGATATTTTTAACCCTTGTTTTTGCCTTGGTATGGCAGAGGAAATATTATGGTAAATATATTAAGTAAATATGCCTTTTTCATGGTTGTACCCCTCTCCCACAAACATATTTCTAATCTATCCTGATCTACATCAATATAATAGTCTTAGAAGAGAGGCATAGGAAGTGGCATGTAACTTGGGAGTATCCTGCTCAGATTTACATTGCTATTCTGGACTTTTGCTGATTCCACGCAACTGCATTTCCCCTAAGAGCTACTATTGACCTGATAGTACTGTCTGTCAGTTGGCAGGGAGGATTTACCTAGATTAGGTGGTTACTTCCACTTCCTCTACAGACTTGGAAAAATGGAGAGCGTTTACTTTCGCCAAAACATTTCTCAGAACATAGTGGCACAAACTGTTCAGGAGTGGGAAAATTCCTTGAAAAGTTATGTCTGGTTACTTTCAAATAAACATTTCCATTAATATTTCATTTCATTTTGAACCCCTTTTTAGTTTGTAGCATTTTTTTTTCAATGTATGTTGATGGCCTCAAACCATATAGTGAAAGTATTTAAAATCATATAGTGAAAGTATTTTCAAAAAACATTCACTCTTTGTCTTACTATGACTATGAACTGTTTTTTTTTTTTTTTAATTTCCCTGTCATTGAGTAAGCAGCTCCTCTCAACAGGCTCAAGTCCCTTTTTCTGCTTTGATCTGTCTCTGATTATGCTGATGTTTTATATGCTTTTGGGAACTCATATGTTTTAATAACATTTAAGAATGAAATTGCCTATTTCTTCCCTCTGTGTGTTAGGAAAAGAAAAACTTTTGTTGCTATTTTTAGACAATATGTATTGAATGTTCCCATAGCCATTGCCCTGTACAAAGTAGTTGTCCATATACAAGATACAATCTCTTGTGCTCCATCGTGTTTATTCTGTTTCAGTCTACTTTATTCTGTTTCAGTCTACTTTAAAATGCTTAACTTCCCAAGTTATTTTCCCCATTAAATAAATATTGCTTTTAGATGTTTGGGGTTTTTTAATTTCCACATAACATGTTCTTTATAAAAGACTTTGAGCATTTGCAAATGAGAAATTTGAGTCCCAGATTTTGAAGGAGTAGTTTCATTCTGTCTACTAAAGGTCTGGTTTCTTCCATCTTCAGGCTTCTGTCCTAAATACAGTGGGGTTGTCAAGTAGCAGTCCCTCCCATCTTTGACACAGATACTTCCCTGCAATACCACCCCCACCAAAGAGGATGTTGCCTGGGGCAGGTAAGCAACAGGGAGAGTACAGGCGGTCCTGCATCTGCTCTACCTCTATGAGGGCTCTTGAGAACATATACTCAACAGTGCCTACAATTCATAGAGTGTTAAATATGGAAGAGACCATAATGAGTTATCAGGATTGTCAGACTACTTCTTGGTCTCTGAAAGTGTTGTGTGCTTTTACTTCTCTGTGCCCTTGCTTATTATGGAGCACCTGTTCTCCCAGGCCAGGGGAGCCTGGCAAAATGCAGCTTATCCTCTAGCACTCTACCCTCTGAGTGAATCATTCCTTCATCAGTCATAGCATAGCCTAATAAGAAACTGTGAGAGTTGGCCCATAAAGAAGGCTGAGTGCGAAGAATTGATGCTTTTGAGCTGTGGTGTTGGAGAAGACTGTTGAGAGTCCCTTGGACTGCAAAGAGATCAACCAGTCAATCCTAAGGGAAATCAGTCCTGAATAATCATTGGAAGGACTGATGATGAAGCTCCAATACTTTGGCCACCTGATGTGAAGAGCCAACTCATTGGAAAAGACCCTGATGTTGGGAAAGATTGAAGACAGGAGGAGAAGGGGTCGACAGAGAATGAGATGGTTAGATGGCATTCCTAACTCAATGGACATGAGTTTGAGAAAGCTCTGGGAGATGGTGAAGGATAGGGAAGCCTGGCATGCTGCAGTTCATGGGGTCGCAAAGAGTCGGACACGACTGAACAACTGAACAACAACAACAAATAAGAAAGTATATAATTTCTCCCACTATGTGCTTGAATACCCTCCAACACATTGCATAATATAGCGTTTAATGGTGTTGTTTTTAAATTTACTCTACAAATTTCGAACGTTTGCTTGAATAGACAGGATTACAGCAAAAATTGTATGCTTATCTATTTTAGTGGGGTAAATAAGAGGATTGAAGGAAAAGTACTTTTAAATGACTTTCATGTTTTTGATAGCAAATAAATTCATTCCTACTTTTAGGTTTCCCACTTAAGTCACTGAGGAAGAGAATATACAACTTAGTTCTGTGTTATTGAGAAGCCATCATGGAATTTTAAAGACATATTGTTATATATGGTAAAGAATGATTCACTTTGTTCTGAATCTCCCAAGGGATCTTACATACAGATCTTTTGTATAGGCATTGTTATGGGAGAGGATTGACATCTTACTGTTCATTTAATGATTACTGACATTGACCCCAAGTTAGAAGGTGAAAAATGAAGAGATGAAATTCATCTTTAAAGACACTATGTGTGCATTTTAGGATACTAGTATTTGTACAAGTAATAGAAGAATTGGTGAGAAAGTGATCCCATCTAATACTTATCTTCCTGATCAACTAGTAATCAAGAGCAATTAGAGAAAAATTTCAGCTGGAGCATTAGAACCCTGTATCAAGTTATAATATAGTACATATGATGTAGAAAACAAACCAAAAGAAAAAACCCTAGAATTTACCTTTTGCTTTTTATTTTAGTACCTTTAGTATAGGTCATCCAGCATGTGAATAATAACTGACAAAACTTGGCCTTACACTTAGTCATCTTTTTCAATCCCTCTGGGCATTTGGCTCTTAGAAAGAGGTAATTTTTAGTACTGCTCCCTGGTTTCGATTATTTATTTGGGAATCTCTCTGCCATTGTGGTTACTTGTTGGAACACAGCATAATTTAAATGTTTGAGATGGGTGACTGAAGTGTTTGAATAGAGTATCTTTTCCCCCAACTGCTGATGACTGATTAGAGAGTACATTAAATAAAGAATGTGTTCTTCAGTGTATTAATATAAACTTATAAATATATTAATATAAATATATAAATATATTATACATAATTATATAAGAAATATATGACATATGTTATATCCCATAAAATTTTAGTTTTTAGAAAGCTGAAGTATATTATGTTATACCAAATTCTGTGAATACTCATATTAACAGGGGCCATCCCCAACTATAGAGTGTTAATCTTTTTACAAAATGTTCTAAAATGTATGAATTTATTTCATAAAACCTGACAAAGTTGCTTCTATTTATAAAAGAATTGTTTTTAAAATTAACCACTAATTGAGGCTGTGAGTGCTTTGCCGCAGAATCCAAGCATCTACTGTATTAAATTTCATTTTAAACTGTATTATTGCGTGTTATACCATCAACTCGTGTTGATGTATGGCAGAAATAAACACAACATTGTAAGGCAATTATCCTCCAATTAAAAATAAATGAATTTTTAAAAAGAATATATAAAAAATAAAGTCTGCAGACCATGAACTCAAACAAGAAAAAACTATATTACCCTTCTTAAAACAACAATCCAAACAACTAAATTATTTTCTTGTTGCCATTCTAATTGATATTTTGATATTTAATGCTTGAAAGATTTTATTTATTGGCAGTAATTTTATCTAAAAATTGAAATAAACTTTCTGGTTTCAGAATATTACTTTGTTAATATTTGCTGTTGTCCTTTACCTCTCCAAACCCTACTCATTCTTCTAGGCCAAGCTGAAGATGATCACACTTGATGAAATTTTCTCCTATCAGTAGCTTAATTTGTGGCATTTTGGATAGGGCTTCTAGCGCTTAGTTCCTTTTGCCTTGTGTTAGTTAGCTGTGAACAAGCCCTCCTCCTATACTGGCTCTCAGAGAGCAAAGACTGTGTCTTAGGCAACTACAATAGCACCATCTCCAATAGCACGTATCTCCAATAGCACCTTTCACAGTGCTTTGCACCCCCCACCCTGTACATTCAGTAAGTATTTATTGAATCTGTTGCTTTTTACCCGGGTTTTCTAGACTAGACTTAGGACTCAATCAGTGACTTGAGTTTTAAATGAGGAATCAGGCAGTAATGGCTCTGTAGTCAAGACTGGCCAGGTTTGAGTTCCTACTTCATGATGTATTAACTGTGGTACTGCTTCATCTGTAAAATTGGAAATGTTAATAATAGTATCAGGCCTCTAGAGTTGTTGATGAGGATTAACATAATCTGTTAAAACCACTTATTGGACTTTCTAACATATAGAGATTCCCAGGTGGTTCAGATGATAAAGAATCCACCTGCAGTGCAGGAGATGTGGGTTCAATACCTGGATCAGGAATATTCCGTGAAGGAGGAAATGGCAACCCACTCCAGTATTCTTGCCTGGGACATCGCATGGGCCAAGGAGCCTGGTGGGCTACATACAGTCCATGGAGTCTCAGAAGAGCCAGACACTTAGTGACTAACATCACCAACATATAGAATACATTTAATACAGTGTAGCTATAATTGTTTCTAAATGCAGCTAAGCCCCTGAGGGCCTGTCATCTAGTCTCTGTATTTCAGGCACCTAACCTTGGTATAGTAAATATTCAACAAATATTTCTTTGAATTGAATTGATTGATTTACCCTATTTTTATCTTCCATTACAGCCCACTGTTTGTAACATGGAAGATTGGTCGAGACAAAAGATTGCGTGGATGCATAGGTACTTTTTCTGCCATGAATTTGCATTCAGGACTCAGGGAGTACACACTTACCAGGTGAAGACCAATTTTTGTTACCTCTACTTCTACATTAAAAAAAAAAAAAACCTTATGAAACTTAAACTTGATTCTTAACTCCTTTTCCTTTCCTGAATTGTCAACATTCTTGACTCCTTTCATGTCAGACTTTTTTCTCCTCGACCATTTGCCATATCTCTGATAAAATGTTATTGATATATATTATCATAATATAGAATACTGTGATTACATGTATTCTGCCATAAATGTCTTTAAGTGTTTTTTTTTTCTTTCAATGATCAGCTTCTTTTGTATAACTTGAAAATCAATGACCAAATATCCATGGATTTACTTACATGTATTATTTCCATAATAACAGTCATTGTGTCTTCTTTGTTAGGCTTTTAAAAAATTGTTGATGTCTATTCCGCCTCACCCATTCTGTTACACTTTTATGTACTTCTGGAATTGAAGGGAGAACCTAAGAAGAAAGTGATGCAACAGCCTGACAGCATAATCATTCACATTCTCGCTTTACCCAGAATTAACTGTAGCTTACTTATTTTGTTTCATCCAACACAAGGACAAAGTAATGAATGGCTCATTACAGTTGTTAAAACTTTGTTCTTAATTTCTGAACTCACAAAAAAGCTATCTAGCATGCCATCAGATTTTTTTGGTTCAAGTTTAGATTTCAAGCAAATTGTGTTCTAAAATTATTTCAAAAGAAGAAATTCCTTAAATAATAAGCTATTAGTAAAGGAATTTCCTGTTTTGTTCATATTTCAGGGTGATTATCTGATGCAGTTTCTATAGTTGTAAAATGCACGGTGTCTGTCCAACAGGAAATTGGTCCCTGTTGACTCTTGGTACGTGGGGCAAGCTGCTCAATCTCCAGTAGATAAAGCAGTGTTTACAGTACTTTATATAGTTTATAGGAATGTTAGGGAGATGTCAGGGGAATGAAGTATCAATAGTAATCAGTCACTGTGTTGCTTCAGGATTAATGTTGTAGAAGCTCTATTATTTTACTATATAATTGCATCAATGCAGCTCATATCACCAGTTACTAAAATGCTGGTAACTGAGATTAGTATTCTTATATTTGAAGATGTAACTCATAGCTACAGGGTAGTCTTAGCTTACGCCAAAGCCCAGAAAGAAAGGAAAAGGCTTAGAGAGTCACATAGATTCTTAGATTTTCACAGGTATTAGAAATGGGGTGTTTGGACTTGATTAAATAATAAATAAATAACAGGCAGAATAGGGGTTAAAACACACATTCTGGAAATAACTACAAGATAGTACAAATATAAATCTAGGCATGTTAGATTTTCTTCCCTGACATGAAATATCATGGACTCATTTTGGGACTTTAGCAAATTCTGCAAGTGACTATCTTTTTGGGACAGGTGCATAAAATTACCTTTTAAATAGCTAATGAAAGGCAATTTATTATATATTTCCTAAAATAAGTTGTTATGAGGAATACTGGTTCCTTGGTATTGCTTGAAAAAAGAATTCTATGGCCAAATAAATTTTGGGAACACTAGCTAAACAACTTTAAACAGCTCTGCTCACTGCAGGGTTTCTCAGAACTCTTTTATCCTCCCACCCTCTTATGTTATGCCATTAGTGCTCCAAGGAACACATTTTCAGAAACAGAAGTATGTTATAAAATTTCCATTTTTCTTTAAAGTTGGTGTGTCCAAGTAGATAGTATACAAAACCCTTGTACTTTCAAATGAAACCATGGCAGAAATCCCAGTATCAAATATTGTATACTTTAGAAATCCTTAGTAGCAGTAACTGTAGTAACAGTTTGTTTTTACTTTAAAAAAAAAAAAAAAAGAAATTCTCTTGTGTACGTTGATAAAACTTGTGGATCTGTCTCCTAGGGCAATTACCAGAAGAATTACAGTATATTTTTTCTGAACTTAGAAATTTGCCTATATTTGTATTCGTACGTATACAAATGCAGTCTATTACTCTTCCTGTTTACTTTTCAACTTTTTCCCCATGTTTCTGTACAACTTGCTGAAATCATATACAGCACATTAGAGAGAGATGTGTGTTTGTGTATGTGTATACACACATACGTACCTGGTCTTATTTTGGTTGGACTTAATTTCTTTTTTTGCTTAATATGACAATAAGAATGAAGTTATTTGGAAGAGAGGAACAAAGAAAACAAGTCTCAAAATACACAGTTGTTCTTTTTTCTGGATTCATATTAGAGTCAAAACTGTGGTGTCATTTTTTAAAGTGGCATAGGGCACTTATTTCTACATGCTGTTGTTATTAGTGATATTAATAGCTCCTGTTTTTTAAGAACTTACTACATGTCAGATACTGCAGAGGAGCTTTATATGCATGGTGCTCACAACAACTCTTAGGTATTAATATCCACATTTTAAAAACAAGGAAACTGAGATTTAGAGAATTTAAATAATGTGCCCAGTCACACATCTAGTAAGTGGTAGAAACAGGATTCAAACCCAGGCTATCTGACTGCAAAGTGCAAGCTCTTAATCTTAACTACTACATTTAAGATAAGATAAAATAAAATTTTCTGAGAATGTATGTTTTGCAGCTTCCTGGTGAAAATAATGAACTTGAAAGCAGGTTCCTATAAGTTGTTTAATCATGGGTCAATAATTCTTCAAAAATTCTAGTTAGCAGTTAAGATGAAGTATAGAATATTATTTTAAATTTCAGAAAATCCATAGATGGGGTTATAAAAAGTATATAACTCATGGTTGCATAGACTAGTCAGAAGAAAATTGACTTGGATTAATATTGTATAAAAGAATAATGCTTTTTACAAAAATATACTATCATATGAAATGAAATCATGTTCTTTGCCTGAATGTAAATTGTGGGTTAGACTCCAAGAAGAATACGATTCTTTTGAACATAACAGTTGGTGATTCTTGGAGTCTGGTCTTTCAGTCTTAAAACCTATATATAAATCATAAAACTTATAAATGGAATCAAATAAACTTAGTAGGTTTGGAATAAAAGAGAAGGAGAGAACAAAACCAAAAATAATGAAATTAAAGACTCGTCAGATATAGGTGTCCTTTAAAAAAAATAGGATATCTGGTAACTCACTGTTTTCATCTGTGACTAGATATTATTCGGTTTTCTTCATGTTACTCAGCTGTACTCTTTTTTTATTGTAAAATATACATAGCATAAAATTTACTACTTTAATTTTAAGTATATAGTTCTATGGCCTTAAGTACATTCACATTGATGATGCAACCATCCACCATTCATCTCCAGAACTTTTTTTATCTTCCCTACCTGAAACTCTGTACTCACTAAAGTCTAACTCCCCATTTCTCCCTTCCTAAGCCCCTGACAACCATCATTCTAATACTTTCTGTCTCTATGACTCTGACTCTTCTAGGTACCTCACATAAGTGGAAGCATACCATATTTGTCTTTCTGGCTTATTTCATTTGGCATGTTTTCATGATTCACCCATGTGTTAGAATTTACTTCCTTTTTAAGGCTAAATAACATTCCATTATATGTATCTTCTATATATTCATCCATGCATGAAAACTTGGATGGCTTCCACTTTTTGACTATTGCACATAATGCTACCATGAACATGGGCATGCAAAAATCTGTATGAGTGCCCTTTCTTCTTTTAAAAAGCTAACCGTTATACAGAAGATAGTGATCTAGTTTGTTTGTGGTCCCTTAATCTCTAAAACCTAAGTGTAGGGGAGGGAGGTGAGAAGGGGGTTCAGGATGGGGAACACGTGTACACCCGTGGCAGATTCATGTTGATGTATGGCAAAACCAATACAATATTGTAAAGTAATTAACCTCCAATTAAAATAAATAAATTTATATAAAAAGGTACAATTCTGAAAGCAAATGAAATAAAATTAAATAAAAAATAAATAAAACCTAAGTGTAAGAAAAATGACCAGGTACTTTGTAAATGAATGCCTAATCTGCATTAAGTTTTTATGTATAAATATACTGCTTTAAAATTAAAATACTTGACATAGCCCAGTTTTACGTTCTCCTAATTAAAATTTTGATTTATTGTAGACTGAAATAAGACCTTATATATAGGCCGAGGATTTCTCCCAGTTGTAAAAATACATAGTTCCTATGTAGGTAGCAGGAAAACTTTGTGAGAATTACAACATGGAACTATTAAGTAGACTATTATTTCCTTGACCTGGGTAAAAGCAGGAAAGATTATAGCAAGTAAGAAGCAAGACTGAGAGCTCAGAATTACTGATAAAAGTTTATCCATGGTGAAATTAAGGTTCACAAATTAGTATATATATTAGTGGTCTAAATGTCAAGGTAGAAGTATTCTTTATCCCTATTGAAAACGAATAATTTCTAGCATTTATCAAGCTAGTTGCATTAGTGGCTTTTACATGTTAGAAAGCAAAGACAAATTTATTTCCTCTTTTTCAGTACTTAGATTATATAGTTTTATAGAAAGGAGAATTACAATTAGTATAGATGAACATAAACATCTCAGTCGAAGAAAATTCCTTAAGATCTTGGTTAATAAATTGTCCAGCGAAGTGTAGGTCTATTTCTTTATGTAAATTCAAGTTGATAGTAATTTTTCTAGAATATATAAGTGATTAATAGATGTGGCCTTATTTCATAAAACAGGAATATGGCCTATTGTCACACTTAAAAGGCTATCTTTCTTTTCTTCTGCTTTACTTGGTTGTACTTAGATGGCTTGGCAATGAAATAATTATGCAGGTGCAGGCAGTATCTGGAACTTGATTCAGAACTATACTACTTTGTTGCACTGCTTAATTCTGAGAAAATAGCAAGCGAGGTGTATTCTTTCTAGGGAATAGGGTGCTCGTATGAAAGGTGATGTGTTTTGCTTTGTGTGAGAGAGTGTGTTTGTGGGGGGGTGGGGGGATGAGAGAGAAAGGATGATTTTTTCATTTACATGTTATAAACGTTCACTTACTATTAGGCTTTTTGAGATACTGCAAATAGCTAACAACCTAGTTTATTACTTTCAAAGGTCCTGGCTAGATTGGGTACTTTTGGGTAAGTAGATTCATTGTAAACCAAATTTGCTTTTATATTTTGGTGTTGTAATCTGGCATTTTTCTAAAGCAGTATGAGTTTAAAAGCATTGTAAGCAGCATAATTATATTTTCCCCCTCAGCGGGGCAGACTCTTTTGTGATCGTTCTTATTCTTGATTATTTTAGGTAACTACACTTGGCTCATTGTGAATAATTAGTTTAAACAAGCTCCCCAACTCCTCATGGTAGCATCACCGGGATTGATTTTTCTTATGAAAAAAAAAAAAAAAATAGTTGTACATGAGTCACTTCTGACTATACCCTATTGTCAGTGAAGCTCATTCTGGAGATGTTAAGGCCAGACTATTTTTGGCAAGTGTCTGTGGCAAGGCTCTTTGCTAAAATATGTTTTTTTGAGACGGAAATTAGATCTATCAAAAACACTATGCAAAATTAATTATCTTAATTTATGATCTACATTTTGTTACCTTTTACAAATGGTAGCATGGCTTGAGTCCTAAAATTTATGCCTCATTTGTTAGTTTCAGTTTTGTCACATTTTATAAGCATTTAATTTGAGGTGTAGTTTGGAACCTAGGTTGCTATATGCCCTTTACTCAAAATTATCCATAGAATAACACAGCTAAATATAGTATGTCTGAATCTGGAATCTTCACTTTAGCCACTAGTTTAATGCACGCCTTCATTATTCCATGGTTGTGCTAATGTGCAGAGATGTGGCCAAAAACTGGGCAAGAGAATGTGGCAGGAGAAACCAAACAGCAAGAACCATTCCCAATATGGGTGATGACTCCTGAGTTGTAGAGACTTGTTGGAGTTCATATAGCACCTACTGCCACAGAAATTAAGTGTATCGAGTATATAAGATTCTAATTCCTTATCACATCTTCCAGATCTTCAGAGTCTCCAATTGGAATCTCTGCTTCTTTGAGACCCAGGCACAATGCCTTTGGGTCAAAATTCAGTAAGAAGGTGAAGATGTGAGAGAAGCTGAAAATTGGTGAAGGTGTGGGAGAAACTGAAAATGGTGTTTTGCTCTGTCAGAGCTCTTAGTTTTTGTGTTTCATAAGGAGAGGGTAAACTAGAAGAAATTGAACCTATTCTTACATCTATCTCTAAACTTTACCCCTTTGCTCTTAAAAAGCTGCTTTTTCTTCCTTTAATTATGTTTAAACAGTTCATCCTGTAAATCTAGTCTAAACTTTGCCTTAGGAGTTTATAGTATAGTAGGAGAGATAAGTTATATAAATAATTATAGTCCTAGGTACAAAGTGATTTTTGCCAAAGCGTCAGGGGACGTTATACTGGATAAACAGACATTCTACATCTGTAATAAAAGAAGAAATGTATTTAAAGCAATTTATGAGGTTCTTTAGTCCACTCCCAGTTCACTCTGAGTAAAAGCAAAACACTATACCACTTTTTGGTTTCTGTTTTCCTATGTGGACAAAAGTCCAGGTTATAGGGATGTGTGTAAATTGCTATTATCAAAGTGACCATATACAAGGTATTGGGTATTCTGAGAGATTTTACTAATAAATATTTTAAAGGGAAAGGGAATGAACTTGCTATGGAAAAAAATAAAACCTCAGAAACAGAGTATGTACACACACACACACACACACATATACACGCTCTTCACCAAAGAGTGTCTAGAACCAGTTGGAATATAGCCCTGATGCTTGGCAAATGAAGAAAACTAAAAGTTAATAGTTTAGATTTCACTTTCCTTTTGTCCCATTAAAGTAAATTCATGTTTTGTTCCAGTCCAGTAAACTGATATCTACATCCTTTCCTGAGACTCACTGCTTGAAATATTCTTCATTTTTTGGGGGGTGAAAGACTGAAGTGGTAAAGATAAATTAGAACACAAATATTGTATGATATTAGTATCATATTAGATGTGGTCTAAAATCATACCATAGGCATTTAACAATATATTTACTTTTGTCTGAACATTTTAAAAACTAAATATTGGGTCTACTTACAAATGTCTGAAGTATTTGAGTCATTAGGGGATGAATGAACAAGAGAATGGATTTGTAACTTAGTGTTCTGGAAGAAGAAGATGCTAACACCAATGTATGCTCAAGGTGATTATTCAGGTCTAGAATATCATGCAAATAATATACACTTACCTCTCTAAGGGACAATGTTACTAGTTATTTGAGTGCTCTAAAATAATTGAATGTTTAAGTTTGGGGGTAGCAATTTCATATTAAATTTTCAGCTATTATTTTATGAGCATGAGCAAATACTTGTTAAAAGACTTCCTTAATAGGCAAAAGAAACCGCCCTCTTCAGTGATCTTTGCCCTTCCCCCAAACTTTCAACTACCTCAGATGTGGATATCCGAAGTAGTAGCCTTTGGAAAACATTTTCCTTTTCATTATTGATAACAATTTGGTGTTCCTTAACACCTAAACACTTAATTGTTAGCCCTTTATCTTACATTATAAATATATTTGTCTTAGAAACAATTTCCAGATTTTTTTTTATATTCTCTCTCACTTTTTAAATAAAAAGCAAGCATTCAATATGTCTTATGACAGCTACATTTACTGAGCTGCTTCTTGTTAATGAAATTAATTAAAACACCCATAGTTATATAATAAATAAAGTAGACATCAACAAATGATAACAAAAAAAATCTGGAATAAGAATTTCATAGGTGCTAAGGATTTTTAAAGGTGAAAACTAGTATTTAATAACTTCTATTGAGAATGTACGTCTAATCATTGTTAATATCAAATGTACCTTTTCAGCATGTTTAAAATTTAAAAGTGAAGAAAATTCATTAGATTCATAAAGTATAGATTTATAGTTGGTCTCATGTTCAGAAAAATTTTAGTTTCACAATTTTACTTCAGCCCATGAAGCTACTTTGTAAATAAATATATGAAAACTATAGGCTTCATCATTCAAATCAGGTTTAGCAGGTTTTCTTCTGTTTTTAAGCCTCATTTTAAAAATTTATACATTGAAGTACTAACTCTTTTGTCCTTTCTAGTGGTGAAAGAGAAGATTAGAAAAAGCCATAAAATAAATCCTTCAGAAGCTTTAATTAAAGGGATTGCCCAGAACTCAACTTCCTGTTCCTAGACCTGACTACTTTTAGGACTGCTTTATATGTTCCACAAAACTGATTTAAAAGGCTGCCATTTCACTAAGGATGGGAGGAAAGAGAATCTCTCTTAAATTCTTCAGGCTACTTTAAATCTAAATCATTCTTCAAAATGCCCTTCTGCTGTTCCTTGGCTAAGGAGGGTGGATTGATTTGCTTACCTAAGTAGGGAGAAGGCTGCTAAGCCTTGGAAATAAGTGGAGCTGCGTTGCAATATTATGAAGAGCAATAAATAACCCATACACTGTGGCTAGACTGACATTGCTAATGAGGTCACAGGTTCAATCCCCATTTGGGCCACTTGGCTTTGTTTTGCTCTGATTGACAGCCTGCACCCTAGACCCTGGGCAGTGGATTGATTCCAAGGGGCTTCAGACAAGAACATGTGGGTAATTCAGTACCACACCCCAAACCTCAGCATTGTCTCAGCATATGAAACACGCCATACTTGGAGTACCCCAAACTGAATATCTAAGAAATAGGTGTGTGTGCTTATTCGCTTAGTTGTGTCCGAATCTTTGTGACCCCATTGATTATAGGCTGCTAGGCTCCTCTGCCCATGGAAATTCTCCAGGCAAGTATACTGGAGTGAGTAGCCATACCCTCTTCCAGGGGATCTTCCCAACCCAGAGATCGAACCCAGGGTCTCCCACATTGCAGGCTGATTCTTTACTGTCTGAGCCACCAGGGTAGCCCAAGAATACTGGAGTGGGTAGCCTATCCCTTCTCCATGGGAATGTCCAGGAGTCAAACTGGGGTCTCCTGCATTGCAGGCAGATTCTTTACCAGCTGAGAAGCCCAGAAATAAGTTAATACTAAGTCCAATAATAATTGCTTTGACTCTCAAAAAAAAGAATGTTCAAAATGTTAGTTTCTTTTCAAAAGCCCTTTGAAGGGAGCCAGTGTGAAACTGGAAAAAAGAGGTTTTAGGAGTAGTGGTGGGACTGAGAACACAGTTTGGGTTTCAACAGGCCTGAAAATGCTGCGGACAAAAGGGGAGATCTCTGGTTTGATCCCTGGCCTCAGAGAAGTTTGGAGAAATTATGTCTTAATTCCTCTTTCCTGTAGTGGCTGGGAGTGGGAGCCATCTCAGATAATAGTAGATTTCAGCTGAAGCAACTCTTAAGCACTTCAGTGGTGAATGGATGACTATGTTAAATTCACAAGGTTATAAAGACATGTTATAAATGTAATTGCTCCTTTTTAAAAGACAGTTTTTGAAAAGACTGCCTTTTAAGGTTGTCATCTCTGGTGTATTAAGATGTTCCCATGCTTCATGCATCAGCTCACTAAGGTGTACGTCTGCTGTCTAAGCATCTGTACCCTCCCATGCTGTTGCATCGTCCTTGTCATAGCTTTTGTTACTGCTTAGAACAGCACACTTACCCCATCAGACAGAATGGACACAGACTTACCCATTGGCATGATTAAACTCTCCTCGTTTACTGTTAGTGGCTCAGATGGTAAAAAATCTGCCTGGAATACAGGAGATGATCCCAGGTTCGATCTCTAGGTTGGGAAGATTCCCTGGAGAAGGGAATGGCTACCCACTGCAGTATTCTTGCTTGGAGAATCCCGTGGACAGAGGAGCCTGGTGGGCTACAGTCCATGGGGTCGCAAAGAGTTGGACATGACTGAGTGACTAAGATACACTATACCTGCGACACGAATGCCCTTTCTGCCTACCCATCTTTTCTAGAGTAAAATCAGTCATTCCAAAGCCTGTATTTCACTCAGAATTAAGTTCACGTTCTAAAGTGCCACCGTTCTTTGTCTGCCCCTGCCTCTCCCCCCAGTTCCTATTCCCATCCTTCTTCAAAAGCACAGCATCCGAGACCTTAACCTCACACTCCAGCCATGCACACTCCCACTTCTCAAATGTACTCTTCCGTGTCTCTGTGGCTTTTGAACATTTTTTTTTTCTCTGCCAACCACACCTCTCTCCATTTCCAGCCAGTCAACTCCTACTCATCCTTCAAGACTCACCTTGCTCATTACTTCCTCTGTAAGATTTCCTAGACACTCCCCAGTAAAGTTGGTCCATCTCTGTATTCCTATAGCACTTTGTTCAGGCCTCTATTAGAACACTGAACACATTGACTTGCAGTGATTAGCTTTACATCTTTGTCTCTCCGTTTTGAAATCGCTCTCAGTAGTAGTTTAGCAAGCCACATCAAAGCAGATCAACAGAAACCAGGCTCATGACTTTGGAGCAACTTCCCTTGATCCTAAGAACCATTTTTACTCTCTTCCCTTTCTGTCTGCTTCTGTTAGCTTAGGTTTGTCACCTTCTCTTGCTGCCAGTGTACTTGAGTTGGCAGGAGTTACCAACGCTGATTGGTAGTGAGAGGGATAGTTTAAGGCCACTTGGAGCTAGACTGAGCCGGAAGACAGGGATCCTTACCCAGTACACTTTGGAAAGCAGGTTAACATCAAGTCAGTCTCTTGTTGTAAGTGCTATAAGTGACTAAACTGATGCTCACCATGGAACCATAGAGCGGGAAGGCATCCTTAGAAGTCATCTAGTCCAACCCCCATCAGGTACTTTTATCTCTCTTAAAGTCTTCCAAGAAATGGGCATGTAGCTTCTATATGAACCTCTCCATTGACTTGGAACTCGCTCCAAGTAGTCATTTCATTCTCAAACACCTCTAAACCCACCACCACAGCTCCAGTTACCACATAGCTTGGGTTGAAGTACCAGAAGTCAAAGATTGCCTGTATTTAGCACTTTATACTTTATAGAAAGCCACATTAACCAGCAGTGGTTAAACGTGCCCCCTGAGTAATGGCTGAATCTTTAGAAGTTTAGGAGTGGTTAAGATACACAGCTTTACAACTGACTCCCATCAACCCACTCATAACAATTTTCATTGGCTCCTTATTGAAACCTTTGAAGCTGTTACCACTGCATCTTCTCTCACTGCCTATGTTAGACTTCTGAAATTGGCTGGGCCAGACAGTCCACAGATTCCAAGATAGAACTGGCACTAGAATTTTTAGTACCCCCAACAGTTTATCACAGAAAATTCTGTGAGAGTTAGAACACAAGTCTTATGACATCACCAGAGACTGTCACTACAATTTTCACAATAGAAGGTATCCATAACAGCATGTAAATTTATTTATTTTAGTTTTATGTTAAGCATACAGTCTCAAGGCACCCTGTTATAATCATTTTGTAATATAATGTCTCACTCTCAAGTTATCTGCCTTGGGTCAAGTTTTTGGCATAAAATGAAGAATGCCTTTGCAGTGATTCAACCAAAACTACAGGTGTAACAGGATATCAGTATTGAGAAGCCTGAAGGAAATGCATATATATATATATATATAGAGAGAGAGAGAGAGAGAGAGAGAGAGAGAGAGAGAGATTATAGTTTACTGTTAGATTTCCCTTTATGTTCAAACATACCTCTAACATACTACTAGTTATATTTCCTAAGCACAATAATAATTTCTATCTTTGTAGGTGTGCTGGACCTGTCCTAAGTATTTTATATAAGTCACCTCATTTAATCTTTTCAACAACTGCATGAGATTGAAGGTATTTCACTTATGTTACAGTTAGGGAAAACCAAGGCTTAGAGAGGTTGAGTGACTTGCTGAATGACAGCTACTACATGACAGTACCTGAATTTGAACCTGATTCTGTCAAAGTCTGTTCCCAACCACTGTGCTATACTGCTCCCCTCCAGGGACACTGCTTCTTCTTCTCCCATGAAAACTTCTTAAAGCTATTTGTTCTGCTAACTCAGCTAGTACCCCCTGGTCTCAGCTAACAGGAAAAAACACTGAATAATTTTACATTCAGGGACTCAGTTTCTTAACTCAGTATCCCCCAAATCTCCCTTACACCCTCAGCCTGTTCATTGCAGTCTTACTCAACTTCTCCTGGGTTCTCTTTGCTTTTAGAATCCTGTGGTGCAATGTCTCCCTCATGTGCTCTTTTTCTTCACAACCATCCTCTCAGTTCAGTTTGTGTTCTGAACTCCTCCCATCAGAATGGATCATTCTCTCAGGGATACACACTTCCCAAGCTTTGATTTCTCTCTGTGCAATATTTGCATTTAACATCAGCCAGTTTCCATGGAACGCTGATTCAGCCTGCAGGTTTCTACCCAGGCATAACCCACTGGAATCTACTGTGACTTTTGAAGGGTTTGGGGAAGGCTTCACCATCAGGGACTGAAGATGAAAAGCCCTGGTTTTGCTCTTCTCCACACTCCATCAAAAGGGAGACATTTTGGAAGGAAGAAATTAGTCTGTTCCTTGGAAATTAAAATTAAGGAAACAAATTCCAAATTTCTAGGTGATTCGGGCCAAATTTACTGCCATAGTTTTCATTTTTCTAATTTGAAGTTCCTTAGGGCAACTTATAAAACAAGAAACAGCTATATAAATAAAGGACAAATATATCCATGACTGACATTTTTCTTATATTAATAAGAAAGGAATTTCAAAAAGGAATTGTATGTATTTGGTCATGGACTCTATCAGTTTTACCAGACTTAGATTTCTTACGATCATAGGGTTTAAAAATATAAAACGATCCAGATTGTATCTCTTTTTTAGTGCAGCTGAATTCAGGGATCTAAGTATTTGGAAGACAGGGGTGCATAACCTTTTTAAAATTTTGAGGTAAATGGTAATAAAAGCTTTAGAATCATAGGCTTTGTGCATATCTTCTGTTTTTGCTCCTAATACACTCAAATTTTTTTCTTTTTCTGAAACAAATAATACATTGTTGGAAATCTGTTTTCAGAAGGGGTTTTTTAAAAAATATTAAATTTTTCTTCTGTAAAGGAAGATACTTTTCAAAATGTATATTCATATACTGCCTGTTAATTCTAAGCTTACTATCAGTGTTGGTTGTTACATTGTCCATGTCACATGTTTCTTAATAAGCTTTCAAGAATTTTGCAAATATAAGAAGTTGTCATTTCACATATTCAAGACCCCCCATACCAGAGATTCTTCATGGCAGGCAACATGGCAAATTAATGATGCAGTGGAAGAGAAACCAGTAAATGGCTTGGGGATGCCAGGCCAGAAATTAGTAGTGTATTTTGTCTTTCGGATGTCAGTGAGGCTAAACAAGACATTTAAGTGTCATTTGTAGGCTTACTTCATAGGCCAAAGAGGTGGGAGGAAAGGGTGATAGGGGGCCTGGTAGAGCAGAAATTCTGAGGAATTGTTCAATGTCAGAGTTGATTGCTGCTGTTCTGTCTCTTGCCTTAGGTGTATTCCATTTTAAGTTCAAGACTAAGAAAACCTTTCAGCAGGAAAATTGAAACATTTCAAAGCAAATAAATTAGTAAACACTCATGGCTCTCCAGTTTCCCGTGGCAGATTCTGTCTTCTGTTTCCTAAAGGATTCACCCAGGGTTTTTCCCAAACCCTCCTAGTTACTGCTGCTGCACTTGTGTGCTCATTACACACTGCTTGGTGCCTCGGTTACAGGCCTTGCTTTATCTTGCCTTGCAGTGTCCTTAGTTTCTTGCTTGTCTTCCCTACCTAGATGGGTAGTTCCTTGAGGATGTGGGGTAAATTTTTCACATGTTTGCATCTCTTAAGTAGCTATGGGGAATTAGGCATAGATCAAAATAAATGTTTGAATAAAAGCATTCAGTTCCCTTAGTATAGTGAAGTGATTGTTTACTTAGGTGGATAAGGTAATTAAAGAAAATGTTAGAAGCCTATACAAGGGAAGCGAGAAATGAAGATTAAAGCATCTCTGAACATGTAAACCATAGGACAACAAAATTATTTTGTAAAGGTAATTTACTTTCATGTTTAGGAACAAACCTAGATACAACCTAAGGTGAGGCATATCAGTATTTTGTTTTCTATTTATAATTTTAAATCAAGGAGTTTTTTATACATTACGTGCTTTATAATTGCATCAGTTGTCATTTAATAAAGGATGGGAACACAGTTCTTATGGGAGACTTTTTAGGTTGATACAATATTTCAATATCCTAGTTGCAGCTATTAAGTTTTGCTATTATAAAGTGAAACAACTGAAATAAAAAGTTTACAATATGCTCTATGGCAAAACCTATATATACTAATTCTAAAAATAAGATGATTGAGAAACAGAAATAGCCTGAAGAAAGGTGACGGGAGTGATATTTAACATCCTATATATTACCTGTAGTGCACAATTGCAACTTATAAGCATGGTGCCACAAGGCTGCTTACTAGAATTGTTTCATGAGGGACATTTTATTCACAGTGGCATTGCTATCCATGTATTTTTTTAAAAAATCCTCAGAAACGGCCGTTTCTGTGAAGTTTTACTTGTAGTTTCTAGTCATAAAAAGGTTTCAGTGAGCAGGTGATGGTTTGTCAGAAATGATCTTTTTGTGACAGCTGGACACTTTGGAGGGATGAAAGTTTGAGGTGAGCAATCCTAGGTCATGTCTTCACACTGTGCCATTTTTTTTTTGTATCTAGTTAACTATGTTTGAATCTGTTAATGGATGAAACCACACAGAAAGTCTTTGTTGACATAGAAATAAAACTTGAATTCAACAGACAAAACTGTATCCCACCCCCTCTTTCCCAAAGAAGATGACTTGGGCTAGGGATTGCGACAACATTTTTATATTGTGTTCGGCAAGTTCAAAAAAGTCCTCTTGAGGGATATGGCCTAGAGGGCTCCCATCTGTGATTTGTCTGTGGGAATATTTGCTCCGGAGTGGATCCCACCCTACTATGAGCCCGACTTTCCTTGTCATTCCCCCTACAATAAATACTATGCAATATTTGTCTGTGTAACAGATAAACAGTTTGGGGATTAAATAGAATGCAGTGGGGAAAAAAGTCTTTTTGACATGCATTTGATAGGAATGTGTTAATTTCAACAAAACATCTGGTATTTAAAAAAAAAAAAGCTGTGAATGCAGGACATTTGAGGGGGTTATGGAAGGAGAAGGGATTTACTGTGCTTAACAATTGCCAGTAGTCATACCACTTCCAAGTTGTGATTTTGTCAGACTTGGAAATTAAGTGGGATCAAGTCTACTCAGCCCTTCAGTGGGAGAAGATCCAAATCCAGCTGCAGGAAGGACCAGTTACTGATTAAGAACTCAGCCTCTACCCAGTGTCTCCTTGCTAGTTTTAATTAATTTGCTTCTTATTGCCCTTTTTAATTTCTGGGTAAAAAAAAAAAAAAGACTGCCTTTGTGGCTTACTGGTTGAACTTATACAGCTGAATCTACAGTAAAAGGTCTTTCTTCATTGGCATTATTTTACTTCAGATTTCAGTGTTCTTACTGTTCTACTTATTTTCTTAATAAGGTAATTCAAACTTAGAATAGTTACTATAGTTTCAAAGCTTGATTGAAAGATGCATTCAGTATTTTCTCTAAATAAGCAGCAATTATAACAGCAGAGCTATAGTTAAAGATAGAATTTATTATAAATCCTGATAGTCTTGCTTCTTAATTACATCAGGCAGAAAGAAGGTTTATTCAGTTCAATTCCACATTTATTGAGCACTTAACTCAGCATGATACTGTACCAGGTACTGTGGGGCTACAAAGGTGAACAATATGTGATATCTACCTGCCATGAACTTGTAATCTTATAAGAAAGATGGTTGGTGATGGACAGGGAATCCTGGTGTGCTGCAGTCCATAGGATCGCAAAGAGTTGGATATGACTGAACAACTGAAATGAAACTGAAAAAAAAGAGAGATGGACAGGTACACAACAGAACGATAAGGAAGAAAGTGTAAGTTCTATTTAGATGTATAAACAACACTACTGGAAGTAAGAGGAAATAGTTATGGCTGGACAGACTGGAGAAGGTTTTACAGAAGAATAGCAACCCACTCCAGTGTTCTTGCCTGGAGAATCCCAGGGACGGGGAGCCTGGTGGGCTGCTGCCTATGGGGTCGCACAGGTTCGGACACGACAAGCGACTTAGCAGCAGTAGCAGTCTGCTGACATTTAAGACTCCATTTCAACATTCAAAAGTGAGGATGTGGAGAACATATGCATTATGTGTCCAAAAAAACTTGCTGAGCCAAATGCAAGGAGGCAGAATAGTATGTATGTCATTTGGGGGAGAACAGTAAAGTAACACTGTGTGGCTTGAGCTCCAGTGAGGACAATGGGAGAGAAAATGATAGACTGGGGCTGGATTTTTTTTCTAAAGGCATTAAATTTCCATTGAAAAGTTTTCAGCAGAGTAAGAGGGTCATTAGGGATGACTTGGCTGCTTGTACATATGATGGAGTAAAAAGATAGAGATGAAAGACAAAATAGTGCAAAGGCTAATTTTAAATATTCTAAATGAGAGATGTTACAGGCCTGAACTAGATTAGTAGCCTAAAGGATGTAAAGAGACATATAACAGAAGCATGGTAGTGGTAGAACAGATGAGACTGTGTGTGGGGAATAAGGTAAAGGGAAGAGTTGACGATGGCTCTAAAGGTTCTTTCTAACGTGATGGGGAGATGGCACAAGTGATAAGCAATGCAGGAAAAGGTACACGTTTGACACATTGCTTATAGAAGAGTTATTTTTAATGTCATTGTAATTTTGACTTTAATCTTAGGTTATCTTTTTTCCTGAATTTGAGCATTGAAGACTTTAAATTAAAATTTTATTGAAAATTATTTCAAGATATGGTAGTGAGAGTGAAAAATACTATTTAATATATTCTTATATCATTGTCTTATTTCTTTTTTCTTCTGGTTCTTCTGGAGATATAATCACCACACAGCAGTTTTTAAGATTAAGGTGTGCAGCATCATCATGACTTGACTTACAGACATACATCATGAATGATGACCACAGTAAGTTTAGTAAACATCCATCATCTCATATAGATACAAAAGAAAAATTTTTTTTAATTTTTTCCTTGTGATGAGAACTCTTAAGATTTACTTTCTTAACAACTTACATATACAACATACAGAAATGTTAATTATCTTTGTCATGTTGCACATTATATCCCTGGTCCTTATTTATCTTATAACTGGAAGCTCGTGCCTTTGACTGCCTTCATCCAATTCTCCCTCCTACCCCTCACCTCTGGCAACCACAAATCTCATCTCATTTTCTATCAGTTTGTTTTTGAAGTATAGTTAACAAACAGTATGTTAGTTCCTGCTGCACAACATAGTGATTGGATATTTTATACATTTCAAAATGATCACCACAAAAAGTCTAGTTTCTGTCCATCACCATACAAAGATACTACATAATTATTGACTGTATTCCTCACATTGTACTTTTTATTCCCATGAGTCATTTATTTTGCAACTGGAAGTTTATACTTTTTAATCTCCTTTGCTTTAGAAAATATATGCATTATAATATTAGATAGTAGTATTTAATATATAATTCTATGTAAAGGCATAATAAAGAAAATAGAGGAACAGGATCCTTGATAACATTATTTTCTTTTAGCTCATGCCACAAAGTGAAGTTTAGAAAATAAAAGATAATTTTTATAGGCTACGCTTGCTTGAAAAAAACATTGATGTTGTAACATTTGTTAAAGTACAGCTAAACCCTCAAAATTCCTTTTCTAACCAAATATACATTTTGTGGATGGGAAATCTATAAAGAAATAAATGTTTGTAAACACTGAATGGTTGTTATGGACTTTAAATATCTGTACTTATTACCTAAGAATGTCTGGGTTTCAGGGCTGAATTAAAATGTATTCCAGGCTTCCTTAAATGTAAACAGCATGTCTTCTGATTTGTCTAGGACAATGGAAACTGACTGAATTTTGTACTATGATAAAAGTCAGCATCTTCTCTTCCATCTATTTAGCAATACTTCTTGGTAATCTTTTCTCCTTTGGGGAACTTTCCAGATGTTTTGTGAATATGATTCCAATTTAGAAGAATTGTTTTTATATTGTAGCTGACTGATGTCCTAACTGAAACTCTTAGACTAGTGTAACTCTATCCAAGGGGTCTTCTCCAACGCATGTAGGAGTGCTCTGTGACACTTTGGCCCCCTTGACTGGCCTAGACCCTCAAAGCTGCCTGTGGGGGCAGTTTCCTGGAGTCAATGAATCCATCCCCTATTGCAGTAATTTCCATTAACAAAGAAAATAACATTTCCAGGTATCCGGGATCACTGAGTTTGAGCAGTGTTCATATAGTGCAATAAAAATGAACAGCTAGTCCCACAAGATTATTTAGATGATTCTTTAGAAACAATGTCGACTTGTTCTGAAAGGAAAAGAAGCCCTGAAATTTAGTGAAAATGACAGGGTGGTTGCTGTTGTACACATTGTTAAAAGAATCATTTTCAAATAAAAGATTGTGAACATTTATTTTTATGCTAATATGTTGTAATAGTCTAGCATGAAGTAGTGAAACAACCTCAGACAAGTGTCCAATCTGTATTATGACTACATTTATTTCTTAATTTTTCTTTAGAGAATTAATCACCAATGGTTAGTTTTATCTGAGTATGGATTATGCCTTTTATGATCTCCCATGGAAAAACCCTCCTAAATCAGAACTTTCAGCTACCTTACTTGGGCCTAGTAGTTGACTTGTGTCTTGTGTTTGCTGACCACCTTAAATATTTGCCTGTTCTTCAGTTCAGTCACTCAGTCATGTCTGACTCTTTGCAAACCCATGGACTGCAGCATACCAGGCCTCCCTGTCCATCACCAACTCCCGGAGCCTACTCAAACTCACATCCATCGCGTTGGTGATGCCATCCAACCATCTCATCCTCTGTCATCCCCTTCTCCTCCTGCCTTCAGTCCTTCCCAGCATCAGGGTCTTTTCCAGTGAGTTGGTTCTTTGCACCAGGTGGCCAAAGTATTGGAGTTTCAGCTTCAGCATCAGTCCTTCCAGTGAATATTCAGGACTGATTTCCTTTAGGATTGACTGGTCAGATCTCCTTGCAGTCCAAAGGACTCTCAAGTGTCTCCTCCAACACCACAGTTCAAAAGCATTAATTCTTCGGCACTCAGCTTTCTTTATTGTCCAACTCTCACATCCATACATGGCTACTGGGCATAATTTAAAAAGTAAAAGTCTCATTTAAAAAGAGTCACAAGTTTATGGTGTCTGATTATAGATGCTTTTGAAACTGTGGACCCTCTTTTTCCTCTCATTTTGGCACTGATATAAAGACTGACACAAATGATCAACCCAGTAGATAAGGAGACCTATGTTTTTTTTGTTATTTCATTGAAATATTGTTGATTTACAACACTGTGTTAGTTTCTGGCGTGCAGCAGAGTGTTTCACTTATCCACACACACACATATTCTTGTGTATTGTGGTTTATTACAGGATATTGAATGTAGCTCCCTGTGCTGTACAGTAGGACCTTGTTGTTTATTTAAGATTCCACATATAAGTGATATCATATGATATTTATCTTCCTCTGTCTAACTTTTCTTAGTATGATAATCTCTAGGTCCATCCATGTTGCTGCAAATGGCATGTCATTCTTTTTAAGGCTTAGTAGTATTCCATATATGAAAGTGAAAGTGAAGTCGCTCAGTCGTGTCTGACTCTTTGTGACCCCATGGGCTGTAGCCTGTCAGGCTCAATGAAGTATCACTCTCTCTAGTCAGAATGACCATCATTAAAAAAGTCTACAAATAACACATGCTGGAGAGGTGTGAGGAAAATAATTTTAAAAATAGAGTATAGATATTCTTGCCGAAAACCATTTCAAAGAATCTTTTCCCTATAAAATGTACTGGCTAGCACTCACTTTAATTGGAACACTGACCTATGATTATTTTATTCACTATTCTTGTGGGACACCTATCAATTTTAGTGTCCCAGATTTTCTTAAGCAAACATGTTTCATGGTTCTGGTATTTTCAAAGTTTCTATAGAAACTAGAAATTTGGGAACCTTTTTTTTTTTTTTAATCCTAGTGCTCTGATTTACAGTTCTGTGTATGAAAAGAGGAAGTCTTATCACCTCAACCCAAGTGAAATTAGTAGAGTACCCTTCCATGATATGCTAGTTCTGCATTTCTTGTGCTTAAGGGAAACCAGTAGGAATCCAGGAGCTTACAGTATCATTAGAGTGGTCAGAGCTAAACTTGTGACAAGGTAACCTGGCCTCTCAAGCAGTGAGCCATGATCACCGAGGGAGCTGGCAGACTGCCCTGTGCTAGTGAAGTGAGAGCCAGTATGGAGGTGTGAGGAGTAACAGCCTCAGGAGTACTTCCTTTGGACAGTGATGCTACTGTGTTGTGCTTTCATTTGACGGTTGTTTCACAATGACTGAATACGTAGGTTTCCCCAGGACTTTGTTGCTTTGCATTTGATTTTGTTTGTTCTGGTGTGTAGGTCTCTAACCTAAGGGATGTATGCTTTCTTTTTGTTGTTGTTCTCTCCCCCCAGTTTTACAGCTAGATGTAACCTGAGGTATTAAAAGTCTGTGACTTCTTTAGATCAGACAGTAAGTGACTGAACTCAGTGGGGGACTTGGGCCATATTTCTGACTCAGTTATTAGTGATCTCCCATAGGACTTGTACTCAGAGGTCTTTGAGGGTGACCACGACTGGAGGCAAGTAGCCTAGCAACACCAAAGTGGAAGTCAGAGCTCCCAAATTCAAAATAATTGCAGGAAGTCCAGTATAATCAATAAAAATGAATATGATTTTCTTTTAAAATAGTTTGCTTGTTTTAATGACATAGGTAACCCCAAGTGGGCTGAGTATTATTAAATAAAAGTCTTCAAGAGATCTGCTTTTTCATATACACAAAAAATGTGTAGTTATGGTGTTACAGTGTTTGTAGATGGTTAATTCTACAGTTCTGAAAATAGTTTCTCTTTCAGCAAGTCCTGTACTTCTCTTCCAACCTTAATTACAAAGTTGATTTACTTAGAGGAGCAGACCCTTCTTTTCCTGTCAGCATAGGTCTGTTTGAATTAGCACAGATTTTTGAATTAGTGGAGCTCAAATTAATGACGTTTTATTCTGTTACAAAGAGTTTGTTTTCCTTCACTGATAATTATTTCCAGGAAAGTTAAGTCCACAGAAATATTCTCTCAGTTTTGTTCACATTGTTTACCAAAGTCTAAGAAGTGGCTTTTTAGTTACATGGGGGAGGGAGAGGCTGTGGCAGTAGCAAGGGAAAAAGAGGTGCTACAATCTGGTCTCTCAGATTTGTAAAGCAGGCTCTGAGCAGCATTCTAAACCAATATTATTTTTGTAAAAGGCAAACCAGACCTGGGGATGTGAAAGTCTAATGTGATTGAGGGAATGTGTGCTGATGCATACTAATTCTTTAACCCCCATCAGCCCAGTGGGTTGTTAGAACGTCTCAGTTGAGCATTCTGACAGCCCCACAAGTGGGGCATCAGCAGTCCATCCATCTTCTCCAGAGTCAGCTTCTTTCCCTTTAGATCATTCTCATTACCTGTGAGAGTTGATTTCCAACAAGTCCCCTTTTCCCTTTAGACACTTACTTACCTGAAATCTCACAGAGAACTGGAAGAGTAGGCAGAGGATTTTTTTTTTTTAAGGAAAATTTTTTTTTATTTGTGAACTGATATCTGATTTCTTTCAGACCCTTGTTCATTTAGAGAGACTGTTATCTTGTGCTTCTTTCTTCTGTGCCTGCCCTGGCTGACTTGTGATTCATCCAGTTCATAAGATGTTCCTTTATAAGAAGGTGTGAAAGGCCTAAAGAAAGATGAGTAATATGGGCCCCTATATGTTCCAAACTACAGAAAAATAGTAGTAATAATCACCACACAAACCTAAGAGGCCACTGAGCTCCTCAAGGTTACAAGGCATCTGTGTTTTCCTCAAAGCAGGGAGAGGTCACTGAGATCAAAGTAACTCTGTAACTCTGTCATGGGAGTAGATTATTATCTATTTATAGCAGTCTATGAGTTTTAGATTGAAAAATGTTGCCAAACTGTGCTGCACTGTGAATGCACAGTAATCCAACTAAAGACTCACAACACCAGTTACCACCTTCTGAATGAGCAGCATTTAATAGATTTAATGGATACTAAACCAAGGAAAACATACTTCAGTGGACAGTTTTTCAGTTGATGGATAAAAGGCTATTTAGAGTATAGGGGAATGTTGACTGTTTAATAAAGCACAATCAGTGGGGCCATTTAATATTTATTATATTGCCAATAAATATTATTAAATACACAGTGAAATGAGACTACCTTCCTGTATTCTTTCTTTCACTATCATTGACTCACTAGCTACTGAATGCCAGTCACTGGGTATACAATGGTGAGCAGAAGTGGACACGGTCGCCGCACTCAAGGAGCTGATGGTCCAATGAAATTAGACATAGAACACATGCAGAGGTGTAAATAGTCAAAAACTAAGTTTTTAATTTGAGTTTCTATAGGGTTTTGCTTAGTCTTGTAGATTTTCTTGACATAGCCTAGTATCCATAAAGTTAAAAGTAGTAAGGCCCTGTGAGTTTAAGTACCTCTCTCTCTTTTTTTATGTCTCTAAAATATGACTTACTTTGAAACTTGTACTTATCATTAGGTACTCTGAGTTGCTCATATAAACACCAGTTGTACCATAGTGAAACTTCAATGAAGCAAAGTGTTCCACAGGACTGCAGCTGAACATACTATGCCCGTATAGGTAAAGTTGTACTCAGCACATAGCAAGCATTCAGTAAATATTTACTGCATTAATTAGTTCATGATCATAGGTATCTCTTCCATCAGTAATCATTAAGACCACCACTTACTCATGGCAAGTTTTGCTGCTGTGGGGGACAGAGCTATTGTCACATGACTGTAATTTAAACTGCATGGCTTTTATCCATTGCATTTTTTCCATCCCCAAATGATGCAGTTTCCTTTTAACATCTATTGTGGTTTTCCTAATATGTACTGCAGTACAGAATCAGCAGTTGTTGTTATTTCAGCAGCATATTGCAAAGCGTTTCCAACATATTTCATTACCCCATGTGCTTGTCTCATGGAAACAAAAATCAGAGTGGACCTTTTCAATGAGAGAATTAAGTAATTTTTAATGGTAATAGAACGGGAAACTATACAAGTAAAATTTTGATTAGCCTTTGAAAATTAGATTTATCAAGATATAAACCAAACAAGAGATGAAGAGTTAAAAAATACCCTTTTCTGTTTGACCAGGCCTACTGTAAACATATTTGTTGAAAGGAATAAAGTAAAATCTGTTCCAAGTTAAGACACTGGAAGATAGGTTGGATTAAAGTCCAAGGGCTTTAGCAGTACACGAAGAACCACATATTTTTCCCATGCTGGATCCACGCATGGTGTTGTGCTGTTTACTGGAAAATGGGTGTTCAGGTTATCTTGCCCTGACCAGCTTTATAGTCTGACATATTTATAGACACACCACCAGAACATAGTGTGGCATTTACAAGGACAGATTCTCTAGTTGCGAGAGCTTGAGAAAAGGGAATGAAATACCTTATTTTAAAAATGTATAACTCTTCTGCTGAGCAATCCTATGTAGCTCAGCAGCTAGAGAGAAGTGACAGGCCGGAATGGATGGCCTGGACTTGCACTGGGGAGAGAGCAAGGGAAAAGCACACTGGGGAGAGAGAACCACTAACTAGGAGTGAATAAGAATAAAGAGAGGTGAGGAAGGAGTGGACTGGAAATGCAGAGGAGGGCAGTGATAAAGACCGCGTTGCTCTGCTGCTCCCCCACCCTTATCTGCTCAGTTTCTAGACTCTGCGTGACTTCAGCATGCTGACAAGTCTCAGGGGCCTGGCACTTGGGAAGCTCACTGTTTCACTGTTGTAGCTATTCCCCAGTGTCTTTGGCAGCACTTTCTTCTTCCTCCTCCATACATCCCTGCTGGAATATTAGTGGATTAGGCCAGAGCTGGTCAACAAATATGTGAAAGAATACTGGAAAGATGAATGGATGGGGGACAAGGGATGTCTGAAGATGCAGCAGGCTAAGCCCTGACTCCACTACTCAGTAGCTGTGTGACTTTGGGCACATTACTTTCTGCTCCAGTTCCCCCAGATGTCAAGTGAACGGTGTGGACTAGACGGTCTCTAAGTGCTTGTGGCTCTGGCATTTTGTGACTCTGTGACTACAGGGGGTCTTGTTCTCAGAGGAACATCTATTGTGCTTTCTAACATAATGTAGCATTAGCTTGTCAACTTCATGAGGCTGTTTTGAGTGTCAGGATAAAAGATGTGAAGACCCTTTGGAAATTCTATGAAGAATCATATAAAACAAAGATGATATGAATGGTTTAAAGGAAACTTTCCCCCAAAGATATCAGATAGTGATAAAAACGAGAGTTCCATTTGAATGAATGTTAAGGAAAGTTACAGAGGCCTTAAAAACAGGCTTTGTTGTTGAGATATATGCCTCGAGAAAGTACGCAAATCAAAGAAAGTGATTCTGTAAACGTGTGGTTAAGCAGCTAGGCTGCTAGGGTTGAGGTCCTTGACTTTTCTTCCCAACCCCCAACCCCTTGGCAAGGGTACCTTAAAACCCCAGAGAAAAAGAGGCAGTGGACTGGGTTGTACCTTTATCTGTCACCATCACGCATCTACTCCCTGAAGGCTGAAACAGAACATTAAAACCAGTATGGAAGGGAATGGGTCATCCTGACCCAATAGCCGCTGCCTTGCATGCTGGTCTGTACACTTGTCCAGTAGAAGCAGCAGCTATATGTGTTTGTCTTAATGTTCTCCTCTCTCCCCCCACCCCCATTCTTCTCTTTCATCTCCTTGCAACATTTTACAGTTTTTCCTTCCTTACCATAGTAGAGGAAGAAGAGAAAGAAAAAGAGGAAAACATCCAGAAGCTGGGAGAGGGTGAGAAGAGAAGGAAAAGAAAGATGAAAAACATATCGCTTGAGTCAGTGGAGAGGGCTGGAGTCTTTCACTCCCTCTTCCTCAGCAGGACTGAGTTAAGTTGATCAGTTGATTTTGTACCTCATCTTCAAGACTGACTTAATTCTTTTATCCTTTGTTACCCTTCGTTGCCTGTCAGTGACATCTGAAAAAATCATAGACAGGCCATCCAATAAGAACCAGCATGTTAGCTCTCAGCAGACCTGCACCAGCTAGCACTGACAAGAGTTTAAGAAAGGACAGTAATCTCTTACCATAGGTAAGACTGAACCACCTCACACAGCACATCAGTGAGAGTGACACCATATGTTTCTCAGTTTACAGAGTTCAACTTATAGATTTGATTACCATGGAGAGAAGGAAGGGAAAAAAATTGCATGACTCTTGTGGTGAGTATGAGGGAGCTTATTCATTCATGTTGGAAAAGCAAAGTTAAAAAATCAGAAACAGGCCTGCCAGTCTAGATATGTCCAAGACTAGTACTTTGGTAACGCTATTATGACTTTCAGTAGATTAAATTTCAAATTGTGGAAAGGCTTCAGAATAAGGGAAGGCTTAGTGTCCCACTAATAGGCCTTATTAAATTTAGATAAAACAGATGTTTTTCAGTGACAGCAGCTCTGAATCACCAAGATCAAAATTAAGAAAGAGCAAAAACAAGCCAAAACTTTCACTAAAAAAGTACTATTTGTCTTCGTTGCAGAACCTGCCCACACTTATAACCTACAACATCCAGTTAAACCCCAAGAGAAGCCTCATTAATTGGGGGAAAATTCCTTAGAACTGATTGAATGTGCATATACCGAAGTTGATTCACTAACATTCTAGAGGCGGTGCTGTGAAAACAGAATGGAGCTGTAGAGGCAGGCTGTCCAGAATTCAATTCTTACCTGCTTTAATGACCTTGGGCAAGTTGCTTCATCTCACTGAACTCAGTGAACCTCAGTTTCCTCATCTACAAAATGGAGTTGTTTTGAGGACTCAACAAGATAACACATGTCTAGCACTTAGCACACAGCAGGCACTCTGTAGGTATTAGCTCTTTTGTATTGAAAGCTCTTTTTGCTCATAGTGTCTAAGTATATCAGAACCAATTTCTTAGAATTTGATTAAGAGCTTTAGATTAGCAGTCTCCTAAGAGCAGTACATCCAGACCATCCATTGTGGAGTGGGACGAAAAGATTAGAAATTCTATTTATGATCTTTTACATAAAATATAAGAAAGTACTGACACTCCATTCATATTTAATGTATGCATTGACCCTGGTGCTCCCATTTGGTCTATGTCAGTGGGTCATTGTCGCATACTCTAAATTGAGGGATCTTGAGGAAAGTCTGAGAACCACGATTTGCTGGGAGTTGATGGTGGCACACTACTTATTTCAGTCACTTTTGCAGTATGTTGCAGCGTATTTCAGTTTACGAGCCTGGTTAAGTAGATGCGTGGTTCTTAGTATTATCTTCAATTTGTGGTTTCTTTGCAGGAACCTTCTTAAGCCATTTGACTATTATGCATAGGTTGGCTATAGCTAGTTAAAGCCACTCAGGGTAGACAAATGGCTTAAGAACATTCCTGCAAAGGAACAGTGGAGTGATGATAATAGTCATAATATAAGCACAAAGCAAGGACAAGAAAAAGGTGGAGCTAGCTGCCACTTCTGCAAGTCACCTTGTAAATTGGTTGGCCAAGTCATCAAGTGAAAATGAATATAATCTAATTGGACCTGACAAGATGTCAGCCCCCCAAAGAAGGAAATTATCAAGAACATTATTTGAAATATGTATTTATACCCACTATGTTCAACAGCAAACTTATTCTAAGTCTGTACTGTGCTTTGGATATATTCACTGTACGTGACTGTGATACATACTTTGTAAATAAATATACATATTGAGGATGTATGCTCAGACTTCTTTTACTGATAAGAATGCTCAATCAAAACAGTTTGGAGACCACTGGGTGAGATGAGGAAAGCATGGAGCTTCTCATCTCTCATCCTGTGTCTGCTGCTTAGAGAGTGTTTACATTTTTTTCCTAAGGATTTTGCTGGAGCATAACCAGTAAGATAGAGAATAGCATATCTAAATCCATTGAAGATAAATTGAGCACAGTTCAGGGAATTGCATCTCTTGGTAAACATTTTTTTTATATGGAAGTAAAAAGCCAATCCCTGCCCTGGAGATTTTTTAAAACCTAGCTCAGGAAAACTAAGAGTTACATTACAAAGCAACATATGAATGCATGGCTGCAGGATAATGGAAATTCTTGATAAAGAAGTATGTTGCTCGATGTAATAGACGTCTTACTAGAAAACAAAAATGTGTATACATTTAATTTCTGTGAATTTACCTGCAATTCTGGGTCATTTGGTAACCAGTAAACCAGTAGCAGAGAGTGTAAACAGATCCTTCCAGAAAAGACATTAACCTTGCCTAACCTTGCCTCTCAGCCTTCCTATCAAACTCTTTTACATGTGTTCATGTATTATTTTGTAATCTACTATTCTTAAATCCTCTGTGGCTCTTCACATAATAAAAGGCATACCGCAGATGCTTAATAAATATTTTGAAAGTGAAAGAAAATGAAGGGTTCTCAAAAACACCAGAACCTGAAAGCATAGCCATTATTCTCTTTCAATGGTCACAGCAGTTCCTAGAGCAGATAATTTGCTTTGATCTTCTCATAAGTTTGAAGGGTCAATCTTAGTCCTGAGGCTCCATTCCTGTCACCAGAAACATGACATGGAGGCAGCCCTGTGGGTATAAACTTAACAAATAAAACCTTGATGATGGCGGGGGAGGGGCACTACTTACTGAGCCCCTGGTGTATGTAAGGCACTTGTGCGGGTATTATTATTTTGTTCACTTGTCACAGTAGCTCTGTGAGGTAGGTACTATTAGTATCCACATTTTATAGAAGAGGAAATGGAGGCTGGCACAAGTTAAGAGACTTAACCAAATGTCACAACTAGCATGCAGTGGAGCCACAATCCACATGTAGTCGTTTCTGATTCCAGAATCCAAGCTTTTGATGATTCTCCTGTGCTGTGTTCTATAGGACTGTGAAATAGGGCTCATATGTTAACGATGACTTCAATTTTGCATTTTTCAGAGCTATTTTTATCAGTGGTAAGTCACAGGGAACTGTTGTTACACCTTGGAGAAATGCTTCTGATGACCTTGGGAAAATGATGCTTGTTCAGGGTTGTAGAGGTTTTTCTAGATTCTCCAAGAAAGGCAATAAAATTGACATTTGATTCAATTTAGGTAGTTGAATTGAAAACTGAGAGGTAGTTCAGTTTTATAGTATACAAACTTAGAGAACACAGGGGTCAGATCCCCTGAAACTTTGAAAGTCTATGTCAGGTTATTTTTGTGTTACATTCTCTTCAAAGTAGAGATAATCTCATGTTTTCAAATTTCCCAAGATGGAATCTGTTGGTGGTCATAGTGTAATCTGTTTTCCATACCTACAGATTTTTTTTTTTAATTGCCAAGACTATATTGAGAGTACTGTTCCAATACTGTATAGTAATGAATGGCCTAAGTCATATTGAGTCTTAACGATGAACCTGAGTCATGCAGAGAAAATTATGTCCGTTATACTCTGGTAGAATATATTTTAGAAGATTTCCATCAGAAAAATAATTAAAAACCAGTTTCTAGCCCTTCATTTCTAAAAACAGGATCAAGTAAACCCAGAAACTCTGCAGGGAAAGCATCATGTGGACGCTACATGGAGAGAGAGGAGGAATACCTGCCACATACACCAAACATTTAGCCATCTGTTTCTTCACATGAAGAAATATCTTTTATTGATATTTTCCAGTTGTAGTTCTGCTCCACTAAATCAAATTCACAACCTTGTCTCATAATTTACAGGTGAGGAACTTGTGCTAGGAGGCAGATTCTTGACAATATTGCTCTGATCATCACAGCATGTAGCCCAGAGAGTATTTTTCCTTCCTGGTGGGCAGCTGTGGCCATCTCAGAAAGTAGAGCCTTTTAAGAATTCCAGATTAGAGCATAGAGCAATTCAAGGGCTTTAAGCCATTCAGAGGACAGTAGGTGATAACAGACTAAAGCCTCTGAATCCTATAGGATAGGAGCCAAATAACTTACATGAAAACCTTGAGCACCCACCACTCTAGATCTCCCTCTCCCTCCTACCCTTCCATTCTTCCATCCTTGCGTTCTCTCTCTGCCCCTCTGTGTGTGTTTTTTTAACTTTCTTTGCTGCCCACTTCCTTTTTCTGCTTCTAGTTTTCTCTTCCTCTCCATTTTTATTTCTTTCTATATATTTTAATTTTCTTTTCCTCCTTCATATTTTCTCTTTCTTTTGTTCCATGCCCTAGTTCTTTCCTCCACTCCCTGCTAAGTACCCATCCTATCATGCTTAGAAATACATATTACAATTAATAAATTATAGTGTTAATGCTCATTAAGCAGCAAGTAGATTGTACTCATTACTCTAAAAGGGAAAAACATGTCCCAATTAAGTAAGCATTTACATGTGGCTTACAATTAAAATTTTCCTTTCTTATGGGTCTCAAGTCGCACCAAAATGAGGTTCCCTTCCTCACTCCTTAAGCATGACCATGTCCTTTGTTGTTCCTCTCTACATTTAGGTTTGATGAATAATCATTTACTTTTTTGCATTCTGCTTTGTGCCTATTTATTTATTTTTGGACCACGGGAAGCTAAAATTGATACTTAATGTGGAAGAGAGGATATAGATAACTTTTCAGATTTGGGCTTAGGATTCTAATATTCTCAGCTCCTGGAGTTTAGACACGTCACATGTCCATTCTGTTCTAGAAGCTCTGATGAGGAATGGCAGAATTTCCAGATAATTGAAACCCCTTGTGTAAAAAGCTGTTTTTTAAAAATTTTTTTTAAATTAATGTATACTTGATTTGCTTTTCTTCACCTGTCCAAACAAGGATTTTAAATTTTGGTTATTACTTCCTTGTCTTGGAAAATGATTGCTTGTAATATGAAGCCTTTCTCAGTTTGGTATCTTTCCACTGGTTAACTGATTATGGTCATCAGTGTTTTAGAAAGCAAAAGAATGAATGAATGAGTGAATGGCTAGCTATCTAGACTCACAAATAATTTCTGTTGCATGCTCTGTTGTTTGTGATGAGCCTTGCCATATCTAAGGCTTTGTCTCTTTTTTTTCCCCCTCATAGTTTCCAGGTACTGTCACAAACCATGTGATTCTTTGATAGCTAAGCTCCTAATACTTTTTTTTTTAATGTTCATTTTCATTAAAGTGCTATTTAACATTAGATATTAACTTTGACAGATGTTATTGCTGCTTCTCAATTAGGTGGAATATATTCTTGGGAAGATGCCAATTTGAATTGAATATATTTGAATTTGGTATTGAATCAAACTGTTGTTTAAACCTTAGCCATCCATCATATGGGTGATGGAGCAGCCAACAGATTTTTGTACATAAGTGTTGTTTTTTTTTTTCCCTAGCAATATTTAAACATTAGAAAATGGCTTCCTATTGTAACAAAGAGAACTTCATACAAATTTACTATAAGATCTCTTTCTTTGTCAGTTCTTTAAATTGGCACATACTACTTTCGTATAAAATGCTTTCCATGGACAGTATTAATATTTAAAAATCTTTTTTGTTCCTGCAGATTTCCAGTAGACAGGACATCTAGCTCTATTTACCCTTTGGCTACTAGTGAATGCTGTTAAATTATTATTTATCTTTTTTAGGCAGAGGCACTGCAGGTATGAGATCAGAATTGCCTAGTAAGGCAAGCATTTTGTTTTAAAATAAAAAAAAACCTCATAATCCTGTCAAAAGTAGCAACTAAGGAGTGGATCCTAGAAAGAATTGTGAACTTGCATAAGAGAATCTGGGTTGTCCACCTACTTGTGTCACTAACCAGCTGGGTCAACCTCGAGTAAGTCACTGCCTGACTCCCCATAGCATACTGTCTCTAAAGGCTCAGCTTCCGCATCGCATATTCTATATACAAAAGGGAGCAGGGCCAAGAGAAGCTGAACCTCTTGTTTATCAGCCATCTACCCCAGTCTAGCAGCTTTGAGGTAGTCTCCAGCCACATTTTTTCATCTTTTTAATAATCCCTTAAATCCTCGCTAGGCTTTCATCGCTTATTCTTTTCCCTAGGAATTTGCATTTAGAGATACTGAGGGCTTCCTGTCGTTTGGAATTTGTCTATGCGCATGAATTTAATGAAAAGTTACCAATGAAAAATGCAAGAATTAAAAGTCTTGTTTGAATGAGTGTTTTTGTAAAATCAGACTGTTTACATCATGATTAACATACCTTTATTAGTTCAGTGTTTTGAAATTAATACATTTGAGTGTCGTATAGCAAGGCATGATTGTTATTTTATCTTATTAGCCATGCTGGCATTCTCCCTGGAGAAGGAAATGATAAACCACTCCAGTACTCTTGCCTGGAGAATCCCATGGATGGAGGAGCCTGGTAGGCTACAGTCCATGGGGTCACAAAGAGTCGGACACGACTGAGCGACTTCACAGAACAGAACAGCATTCTCCCACTCACTCTTTGATCTAAACATTTTTTTTTAAGTCCCTGGTGAGTAAGCAATAGACTCCATATCACAAGGAAAGCTTCCTAGCCTGGTCCTCAGTTGCACTTGAAAATTTTGTTGATTTGAAATAGTTTGAATTGTACTGAGCTAAAATATACCTTTCACTGGTTTGCTAGGAAATAAAATAATAACCTGCCTCAGAGTGTTGAGAAATTAACTGTATGGCAACTTCAACATGTGTATTTTTTAAATATATATGAAAGCTAGAGCTAGATACAAAAATCTCTTCATTAAAGGAGACCTAGTACTATAATGAAAAAGGCAGACAGTAGAAGTGTTGGCGAGAATGTAGGGATATTGGAACCCTTGTACATTGCTGGTGGGAATGTAGGATGGTACAGCCACTATGGGAAACTATTTGTTGGTTCCTCAAAAAGTTACACAGAATTACCACGTGACCCAGCAATTCGACTCCTAAGTATCTACCCAAGAGAAATGAAAGCATTACTTTCCACAAAAACTCATACATGAATATTCATAGCAGCATTATTCACAGTAGCCCAAAAGCAGAAATAACCCAAATGTCCTTCAACAGATCAGTGGAAAACAAAAATGTGATATATCTATAGGATTGAATATTATTGTTCAGTTAAAAGGATGATGTGCTTTTACAAAAGGTATTAAGCTGGCACTAGTGGTAAAGAACCCGCCTGCCAATTCAGGAGACATGAGACCAGGGTTTGATCCCTGGGTTGCGAAGATCCTCTGGAGGAGGGCATGGCAATCCACTCTAGTATTCTTGCCTGGAGAATCCCATGGACAGAGGAGCCTGGCGGGCTACAGTCAATGGGGTTGCAAAGAATAAGACAGGACTGAGCAACTAGCACATACCGATACATGCTGCAACATGGATAAAACCTCAAAAACATTATCCCAAGTGAAAGAAGCCAGACACAAATGGTCACATAGTGTATGATTCCACTTATATAAAATGTCCAGAACAGGCAAATCCATAGAGGCAGAAAGTAGATTAGTGCTTGCCAAGAGCTGGGGGGAGGGAAGAATATGGACTGACTCCTAATGGGTATAGGGTTTCTTTGTGGTGTGATGAAATATTTTAAAATTGGATGGGGTAATGATTGTACAATTCTGAATATACTAAAAATCATTGAATTGTGTACATTGAAAGGGTGAATTTTATGGTATGTGAATTGTATGTCAATAAAGCTGTTTTATAGGAAAAACATTAGCAACTATATTACTATAATTATTTGAAATTATAAAAGTGTATTAAAATTACATTTCTCCCGGGGCTGGGAGGAGGGAGGAATGGGGAGTTAGTGTTTATTGGGTACCTTGTTTCAACTGGGCAAAATGAAAAAAGTTCTGGATATGGATAGATGGATGGTGGTGGTGGTTGTACAATAAGTGAATGTATTTAAGCCCAGAGAAATATACACCTAAAAGTGGTTAAAATGGTAATTTTTATGTTTTGTATATTTCACCACAATAAAATCTATAACCCTAAATATAATATTTTATGTTATTCTAATGTATGAGGCTTTTTACCCTCTCTTTTTCTTTTTCTTTTCAAAAGGAAAACTGAAAGTGTGTAAGTTTGGATTTTTATGCATGGGATTCTTCTGTTTTTTACAACTCCTCTCCTGGGTGGGGTTGGGGGGGGTGTTATACACATATCATATATGTCTTTATGTTGGCTTTGAATAAGAACTTGAAAATATTTCTTAAAACTTTATTTGCCAGTTGGAAAATAAAAGAAGCCAACCATAGGAAATTTATGTTGTTAAATTATGAAATAGTGAAATGCTATTCTTAGAGTATGAATTATCACAGATTTCCTGATTTTCTTGGTTAATCTTGGCTCCTTGAATGGGGAAAACATGTATGCTCTCTGTATAACATCTCTGTCTTTCTGTAAGCATTTTCCTCTGTATGGCAGGACAGAACGAGCACCACAATGTATCGAAAATACTTAACAAACATAGGGTATATTTGTACAGTACAGTGAGTGAGTTTCTGAATGCAAAGGAAGGAATGGAAAAAAAGAAAATCCAGCAATGAGGAAGTCACTGAAAAAGGAATTAAATTATTTCCAAAGGTCATGGAACTTTGTTATGACCCAAGCAGTTTGTAGGCTCTAAGTTTGTAACCTCTAAGGATTAATCTGTGAAAACATTTTCTAAGCCTGGCTGTGCTATACAGGACATTTGAAAATCGACAGCACAAATGCCATTAATACAGTGGGTAATCAGAGGTGTGTTTGTTTTCTTGACCAGGAAGTGGTTTCTTTTAAAAGTACAGGAACACACAGTGCCTCTGTGTGTGTGTCTTTGTCTTTTCTGTCTATTCTACTGTTGCAGGAAGAATTATGATCTTCCAACATTTTTGTCCTTTACAGTGAGGTTTTTCTAGAATTTGGCACTGTGGTATACTATCCTTGATTACAGGATTCAATCAGAGTTGATGTACTCAGAAATCCATTGATGTGATTAATGGTCTCCTAATCATAATTTTATTTCCGAAGATTGGCCCTATTTTCTGAAGTTTCACAATTTTTGAGTAGAATCTTGAATTCTCCTTTAGAGGGGGCCTGAAATCTTTGTACTTCTAGTCCATAATTTGCATGATAATTTTCATTTTCTTTGATTTCTTTTGCTTGAAGAAAATAACATTTTTACCTTTTTTTCAACTTTTTATACGTTGTTCTATGGTAACTGTCCAACCTAGTGTGAACCTTTTTTTTTTTTTTAACATGAAATATATATATATATATTTTTTCCTACCAGTGCTAGATACAGAATTCTTCCCCTAAGTTTCCACTGCTCTGGTTTTTATTCTCCTGAAAAATCAAATAAAACATTGTCAAATTCTACAAGTAACAGGGAAGTATACAAGGAAATGACTATACAGGAAATGTAATTGATCATTCACTCTTTACAATTGAATCGGTTACAGGATTGGCTAGTAAACATATCTGCTGAATGAACAAAAATAACTTCTAAAATCTTTGGAGTGCTTGAATGCATTTGGAGATTTTGGCACCTTTCTCACCTTACTGATTTTTTAAGAAATTCTTACCTTTTTCAAATGATTGCATTTGAAACTAGGAACTCGTATCTAGTGACTGTTTTAATATTTGCTTTGTTTTCAACAGTGCCCTTAAAGATAGCCGTTTTCCCCCAATGACAAGGGATGAGCTGCCACGGCTGTTCTGCTCAGTGTCTCTGCTCACTAACTTCGAAGACGTCTGTGATTATTTGGACTGGGAGGTAAGACAATAGAGAATTTTTAAAGAAAAAGGAAGGTAACTTCTGAGTAATTGTTTAAAAATTAGGCCCAAGATAACTCTTTTGTAATGGAGATGGAGATAACATGGATAAATAAACCTCACAGCTGATCAATGAAATGTGAGTGAAGGAGTTTTTCTTTTCTTTTTTTTTTTTTTTGAAGGCAAAGTACCTTATGTTGTTTAAATACCCCAAACTAAATTTGCTCTTCATTTTTATCCTATTAACTTCACTACAGCACCTCATAAAAGCTGTTAACAAGTAGTAAGCAGGATTGATTAGAATTTATTTCTCCTCTCTGGTATGACTGCCACCAAACAGTTAGGTAGTCAGAGGATATACCACAGTAACAAGCAGCAAAAGGGTTAGGATAATACACCAGTGGGGAAATCAGCTCATGGTAACAGTGGGGTATTGGTTAACTACAGGTAAATCATGCTAATTCATTCTTGGCTACCTTAATCTATGTACTTGCACACACTAACAAGTAAGAGTATATCTAGGGTATCTCTGTGCATTACAATTATCATAGTAGCCTATATTGATCATCTTTTTGTTCTTCTTTAGTATGTGGGGTTGAGTTGTTAAGAAACTTCAGATTCTCACCATGATTTGTTTTGGTGGTTGGGTGGTGTTAGTTGAGTGTATATCTATGAAATTTTATACGTGAACATACCCATGTTACCTGACTGCTTACTGTATTCCAGCCATGTGCCTCATGCATGCAAGTCCTGAGATTTGGTCCCTGCCATAAACATCTTATAGTCTAATAGCAGAGAAAAGAATTATATACAAGCACAAAGAAATTAAGTGGTATAAGAATGAAGCAATGGGAATTCAGTGATACACAGAGCATTCATGTGCATACAGATACTCATAAATGACTTGACTGTATCATCATGATATGTTTAATTCTACTGCCTTGTTAGAATGACTATCCCCCATGGTAACTGAGATATTTTTCTCTGTGGACAGGCCACTTTCTTGACAGTTAATTTTATTTTTGTCCCCCCCTCACTTCTTGTGATACCCTGGACAATTTACTCCACTGTGTTTCAGTTGTCCACATACAGAAAAAAAGACATTTAGAAAGTTCTTAATCTTCATTGAAAAAAATCTCCGTGATATAAATATTGTTGTTATGTGAGAGCTATTTTAAAAATTCTTCAGAGAGTAGCATGAAACAGTTCCTTTCTGGGGTTTGTGGTAGGGTTTTCTTTGAGGATTATTAGAATATGAAAGCATCTTAAGATTTTTTTGTAAAGGAAAAAGTAAAATTTGTTGATAGTGTTGATCCTGGCAAAGTTGGAATGTGAAAAACCTTTTATAGAATTAAAATATTCCAGTTGATCCTTTTCTCTAAGTTTTATTGTTCCTATTTGAATTTTTCTTAAAGAGATATCTACTGGTATTACAGAAATATCTCAGTACTTTATTTTTAAGTGATCCCAAATCATATTCCTTACTTATTAACAAATATTACAATTTGGGTCATTCTTATTGTTTTAGGAGTACTGCTTCCTCTTCTCTAGCTAGACTTATATTTCTGCTTTCTGAATCACAGGGCGCTATGTGTGTATTGGTAGGGATGGGAGTGATAATAGCAGAAAGAACCTGAGATCTAGGGGGTGACCGGGCTACAAAAACATTCCTACCTTTACTCACAGCCACTGAGTTGGAAGTACAGTTCAGAAAGGGTGCATTTGTATATGCAGAAGTGTGCACGTGTGATATGTACATGAATGTTTATTGCATAAATGTGTGTGCATATGTTCTCGGGGAAGGAAAAATGGGAAAAGCCAACAGTTGCTAAATACGTATGGGTAAGCACACCATCATCTTCTTTAGTCCACATCGAGTAGTGTCTACAGCTAAAATGAACCTAGATATTATTGGGCTTGTATGTTCATAAGATGTATTATCTTTCTGTTGGGAGGGTGAGAGGTAAAGCACTTAAGAATTGGTACTGTGTACTCTCTTAGAGTGTATTCATCCTCTCTGATCACCATCTGCCAGTTTGAATTTCTAGAAGATTCTATATGCTTCTACTTGGCATTATATATTTAATACAGCCCTTAAAGTTTAAATATTGATGTCTATTTGGTGATGCTTTTCTGTTAAAGAAGCAACAAAAAATATACATATATTTTTGTACTTTTAATATATAAGCATTTGAAAGTGACTTAAGTACTGTTAGAATAGCTATGCTAAGAGGAAGACTGTCATTTTTCAGTTACTTCATCATAGTTTAAAGTATTTAGCATAAGAGAAATTTGTTCCCAAAGAATAAGGATGAAAATTACATTTTTAAAAAGAATGTGATTTGGCCTTTAAAAAAATGTACCATAATCAGTATTATAAAGATTATCCTTAACAATTCTTAAAAAAGCATTGCTACTTTAAACGCAGAATGCCAAAGTAGAATTAAAGAAAATTTTTAAAAAGCATATGTCAGTAACCTTCCTCTGCTAAGTATATACTCCAAAGAAATGAAAACAGATGTTGAAACAAAAACTTGTACATGAATGTTCATAGCAGCACTATTCACAATAGCCAAAAGGTGGAAAACAACTCAAACATCTCTCAACAGATGACTGGATAAAATGCAATATAGCCATAGAATTGAATATTATTCAGCCATAAAGCAAATGAAGGACTGATACATGCTCCAACAGGAATGAGCCTTGGAAACATAATGCTAAGTGAAAAGAGCCAGGCACAAAGGCCACATCCTGTATGATTCTGTTTATAAGAAATATCCAGAATGGGCAAATCCATAGACAGCATATTAGTGGTTGCCAGGGGTTTGGGGGGAGGGTATGAATGGGAAGTGACTACCTAATGGGTACAAGGTTTCCATTGGAGGTGATGAAAAGCTTCTGAAACTGGATAGTAGTGATTGTTGTATAACATTGTAAATGTACTTAATGCCACCTATTTTGTACACTTTCAAGTGGATAAAATGGTAAATTTTATGTGATTTTATCAAATAAAAAGGTACATGTGCATATGCATATATATGTATATATTTTAAACTACTGTCCATAATAATATAGTAATTCTAAAAAGAATAAAACTTTTAAAATTCAAAAAATATAAAGAAAGAGCTGCAAGCCCTTTGGAATTACACCATTCTGAGATAACTGTTAATATTTTGGAATTCTTTCTCTTAATTCTTTTTGTGTCTTTGTATCAATAAATCTACATATTTGTTTATGTAACTGAGATTATATTAAATTTACAGTCACTATTAAAAAGATTATAGGGAAGTCTGTTATGGTTTATCTTTGTATATATGTTAATTATTGTTTGTGGAGTTCCTTTATGAGGAGTCAGTCTATATTAGGAAGGTATACATTTCACTTTGAGAAATTTCACACTGTCAAATAAGTATTAACTTTTCTTCTAGGAATGAAATATCCTATTCACCATAAGTATCTAATTTTAACATATAATACAAAGTACTGTGTATGTCTATACCAGAGGGGGAGACAGGAGTTGATTACGGAATTTCAATGGAAATTTTTTAAGTCAGGGATCGATCGGTAATGAGTATGTTTTATATAAGCAGAAGCCTCGAACATAGGGCTTTTCTGGTGAAAGTACAGTTTGAGAGTTGACCCCCGCTGGTGAAGCGTGTTACTGCAGTAGAATTCCTAATTAAAAGGACGAAAATGCCCAGATCAAAGCAGGAAGAGGGCAAAGTCTGGAAGTCCCCAGGGATAGAGTTAGGTAACTTCAACAACAAGAAAGACATCCCTGTGATCGTGAGGATGAGGGACGTGACCCGCGGTAATAGACACCTAATTTTCAAAGGATCAGGAACAAGTAAACTGCCACAGAGCTGGCAGTTACTCTCTTCTTTAGCCAAGGTTTTCAACTCAGCCTATTTGGGATCTCTCTTTTGGTAACATGTCTCTAATTTTATGAGACATTTAGTAGGAAAATAGGACTTACATCAGACTTTTAGAGGCTAGAATGCTTCTATCTGATAATGTGAAGAATGCATGATAAGTGGTTTCACAAGTGGATGTAACTAATTTTCAAGTCACTGTTGAATTGACAAAATGATCAGTAATGCTTCCATCTGTTATATTTCCTCAAAATAGTTATTATACACTTAAAATGAAAGTGTCTACAGGTAGCCTCTCAAGGAATCTGTATAGTCATTAAAAACAACAAAACCAGCCACCAAAGGCTTGAAAGACAAATTGGAATAGTGTTCCCTCCCTTCTGAGAATTGCTGATCACTGCCCACATCATGATCTACTTACTACCCTGATAGGTATGAGAAGAGTGAGGAGTGATTGATCTGGGCGGGGGTGGGGGTGGCTGGGTGGGTAATAATTAACTGGTAAGTTGAAATACCTACCTGCAAGGGTAACATGGTTGTTAAATGAGGAAAATTATATCTCTAGGGAGATATCTGAAGTGATCTGCCTTGTGTTTGAACACAAAAACTTACCGTCATTGTTCTATATTCTTCAATTGACAACACTCTTAGAATTCTGAGTGGCAGGATGGCTGACAGACATGGCGCTTTAGAAAGGGGAAAAAAAAGAGCTCATGCAGCATGTTGGAGTCCTCTGAAATGATAGGGAGCCTAGAACTTGTGTAGTTACACTGTTTGGGAGCCATGTTTCCTTTTAAAGATCTGGAAGAAGATAAAACTAGTGACATCATACTCCCTGGAGTTTGACTCAAGGGGTGATTTTAGGTGTGTCATCTACTAGCTGCCCATTTTCAGGACTATATAAATGAATAAGCCTTTTGTTTGTAGAAGAACTTGTATAGCAAGTATGTTACCAGTGATCCTGTGGGGAACTGATGCAGCAATTTGCTGACAGATGTCAAAATATTTTATAAATTGTAGTCAGCCATCTTTTATCTCTGCTTTAGAGACAAGATCATTTTGAAGGCATGAGGAAGACATGTTTTCTGTATTCTAAAGTAGACCCGTATATCATATTTCAATAGATTACTGATACTGTCACAAACCATAAGGCACTTTTTGCTATATGCAGCTTCCTGAATCACTGACATCTCACGGGTGTATACAGTTGTCACTTGTGGCCCTAAGGCAGACTGCTTACATGGAATCAACTAGGCTTGGGTGGGGCTGGCCAGCATGATTCTTACGTGGTGCCAAAAATCTGTCCCCAGACTATAAAGGTAGACCTCAAGTCCCTCCTAGTCTTACTCTGTCCCCAAAGCACCCAAGCTTGTTGAACTCTTAGTACCCAGAGAACAGTACTTCACTTTAAAAAGCAAGCTCCAAAGCACACCTCTTAAATGATCACAACTCCATTTCTGACGTGTTCAGTTACAGTTAATAATGGGGAACTTTTGTAGCAGCCTTCATGAGAGTAAACAGATGAGATGAATAAATCAGCTACCGTCATTATCTCGCATATATATTTTTTAGAAGTTCATGTTCTTCTTTTCACCCTGTCTCCCCACTTAAAGGTTTTACATTTTTCTGGCTCCTATTAATGTTCCACTGAAAACAGTGTTTCCATTCATATACAGATGATTGGCCTGACTCACGAAGTCACCAAGTGGAATGACTTCTAGTGGTACATGTTCTGTCAACCCCAGACCCTTATTTTTCCCAACTCTGATAGACACTGTGTTTTGCTTCTCTTCTAACCTAAGATTTCTGCCTTTTAAAAAAATACATAGGCTTCATCTATCTAAGAAAATGTTTTTCACTGTATTTTCTCAGGGACCTTGATGTGGTTGTGTAAGATGTCACTGTCGTTAGGATGATTTAGTCTCCATCCTGATGCTCTGCTTTGAATGTTTTTTCAAGTGCTGTAGAACATTGGGAAAGGAATGCTTCACACTTCTGGCCACCTAGAAAGAATTTGCTGTGAGTCAACAATTCAACGTATCAGAAGCCTAGTGAGGAAGCAAGCCGAACAAAGTAAAGTAACCTCTAGAAGGTGATTTAATGCATAAAATTTTCTATTAGCTATTGATGCTGTTAGTGAGATGGGCTGCCGTAGTCTATTGTCAGGCCTCCTCCATTCACTTCCAGCTTCTCTCCCAGGGCGTTGTTTGGTGGGGGAATTTTTTCCTTCTTCCTCCCTTAAATCCATAAACTCTTCCAGCCCTTTTCTTGTAGTAGTTCCATTCAACTACTCTTTCCTGTACAGGTTGCCTCTGTGTGTGTATCCCTAGCATTTGATAAAAAGAGAGTGCTGAATTGTGGAAATGAGGGGACTTGGGTTCTCTTCTTAACTGCCACTGCCCAGGTTGCTGCCCTTTCTGGACCTCTGTTTTCTCACCAGGAAGTTGGAAGAGTTGGACTAGATAATTCCTAAGGTCTCTGTGGATGCTGACAGAGTGTGACGCTGTGACACCAGTTTTAAAAATGGCTGTTTTGTTTTACATCCAGGGAATGAATGAATGCTAGCCATTTAGAAGTCATAAAAGGTCCCTAACTTTTAAAATGGCCATTGCCAACTTAAAGTAGGCAAGAAAGTGAAAGGATGTCCATTTTCTAAAATTTTGCATTCTAAATTTATTTTTCACAAAAGAATTCTCTTTAGGAAGAAGAATACTCAATTCTAAACCATAAATGCTTCTACTTTATTATTGCATCATACTCTAAGTCAGCATTATAGGTGTAAATCTAAATTAAGCAAATATATTAGGGACTGATTATTCACTTTACAAATAGATAATTTCATTTGCAGAAGAACACCCTATAGGGTTTCTTTACTGTCTTCCTCATGACTTTAAGATTAATTTATTTACATAAGTTCAAGCCATATGTAACTTTTTAGGAACAAATCTCTTTTGTAGAAACTGAGTAAAACCATACTGAGTCAGGTACTCAGTGTACATTTCTAATGTGTATAAGATTTTTCTCAGTTTCTTACCAGGCAAACAACATTTTTATATTGGGTACATTTTCAAGAGGTGTTTTTCCCCTCAGCCTTTGAAAAGCAAACTAAAGCAGATCTCTAGATTTTTTAAAAAATGTATAACTTTAGTTTCCTTGTCTGTAAATTCACTCCCTTCCTCATCCCCTTTTAAAAAATGGTAGGAATGCATTTTTCCAACTTTTGACGAAAAGCAGGCTTTTTATTTAAAGGTCACCTGTGTTGCCTGAGCTTTCCTTGGAAAGCTTCAGGATGTTCAATTTTTAAGGAATGCTCATTATAATTAATCATTACAGAGAATGGGCTTTTCCCCCCTTAATTGCACTCTGAGCTGTCACTTGTTCCCTGCAAAACCTTAGAGTAAGAACAGTTTCTTTCATTGCAAATGATGTATAAACATGTTAGGCTTTATAGCTTTTCAAAGCACCTCTTCATTAACTATGCTTTATTTTAAAATTTTAGCTAATTATTTAAAAGTTCATGGAGATGATTATTAGCTAGTCCAGGTATTTTCCAGGCAAGAGTACTGGAGTGGGTTGCCATTTCCTTCTCCAGGGGATCTTCCCCACCCAGGGATCAAACCCAGGTCTCCTGTATTGCAGGCAGACGCTTTACCCTCTGAGCCACCAGGGAAGCCCCAGGTATTGTAGAGCTATGCATTTGCTGTGTGTTTGCCATTAGTTAAAATAAATGTTATCAGATTGTTGTTCAGTGGCCTTTGTGAAATAAATTGGCAGCTTTGTGTTCCTGATAGACAAGATGTCTAAGTCTCCTACATGAATCAAAATTGGCAGTAATTGGTCTTTTGGTAAGCTCTGCAAAAGCCAAGAATTGGTCCATGGAGACTGAACATTTTTAAGCTAAAGATTTCTAATTTGCAGGGATTTTAGAAAAGAACAATACATACGTATTTTGATCAAGGAGACCTTTGCAGGTGTTTTCACAAAATAACAACAGGGGAAAAAAGAACATCTCAGCTGAGGTGGAGGGTGCAGTAGAGTTTTTAAGGTAGAATATACTAAAAGGTTACCTGTGCCTAAGTGAAGGCTTTGCAATCAATTACCCTTTTTGTTTATTTTTGTAATATTTTTTACAAAGACAACTAAGGGAACTGGTCAGATAATGGATAAAAAGAGCCTGATAACAGTCCTTGGTGACATCTCAGTTGGTTCAAGAGAAGGTTATTTTTTAAGTCTCATGAAGGCAAGAGCTGTCCCTAGATAGTACGAGGAGTACACATCATCTTTAGTTTCTCCTGTATAATTTTCAAAAGCGATGATTTTTGTAATACGCATGTACTATTCTTATAAATTTTTAAAAATCCATATTTATAATTTTTAAAGTTCACAGAAGTAAAAACTACTGAGAAGAAAAACCCTGAATTGCAGCAACACTGTTTTTAAAATTTATTATTTGGCCAGATTCTGAAGTGTTCATTGTTAACCATTGTTAAGTGTTAACTATCAATCAGATGGGCATCTTCAAAGCTTCAGACTTAACTTCTGAAGTTGATGGGTAGAGTAAAGTGATGTGGAATCACAGCTTTGGGAATTTGACGGGCAGGTTTGGACAATATGTAGTTGACTTTTTTTTTGTAGTCAACATTATCAGGGTTGGGGGAAATGATTCATTAGGATCAGTACAAATTGTCATCAGCCCTTATGATGAAAATGCTGATTTTTCTTGCCCAAATAAGAATTATTCTTGGTGGACAACCAAGTTTGGTGAATTTGCCTCTTTTATGTGGAATTTGCTTTCATTGGGGAGAGTAAGAGTCAGTGTGAAGAAGGGCTGAGCTGGGGATGGGGTAAAAGGTACTGTCAGGCTATGAGTTGAATGAGTTGAAGGTGCTGCGTTGTGGATTTTGTGCTTTCAGGCAAAGTATCACTTGTGGCTTTATCCTAAAAATAGCAGAAACACCAGACTCTGGGTCAGACCCGTAGTTTGTCCAGTGCACTGTTTGTTTCTGTCCGTGGTGCCATGGGTTGTTTTGTGAGAGAGCCTCATGTATGTCTCCTATGATGCCAGCCTCTAAAGCTTAGGGGGTATGCCAAACATCCTGAGCTCCTCTCTTTAGAACATAGTCCTTTCATTCAGTTTAATGGAACTGGCACACTGAGCCTGGCAGGTCAGTCTTATGTGAATGACCAGCGACTGGCTGCTTTGTTAATTGCACAGCCTATTTTGCCAAATGATATTGGCAATGAAGCTGTGTCAGACAACCTCTGATTCTTTGACCTCCTGACATTTTTTATTTTATTCAAGGTGAACCTACTGAAAATCAGTGGAGTGAAGCTATGGCCATACAGGGAGAACCCAACATTTGGTTCTGAAAATGGGGAAGAGTGGGACTAACAGGGACATTTGCTAAGACAGGATGAACCTGAGGAAGTAAATTGGTTTTGTTGGCCAGGATGTGATCAGGGGCAGATTTAGCTTTGAGGGTCAGGATGCGTAGGTAATTGTGGACCCAAATGGTCCAAGGCTTGCATGGAGCCTACACCACTTAGCCAGATCACATTTTATACTCACTGATGCTTTTAGCCAGATAACTCTTTGTTGTGTTTCAGCATATCTGGATTGTTGGCTCGCTGATTAGGCTCACAAGTAAAAGCGAGACCCTTTTGTAGTGCTGCTAGTGGATTATAGGATATTTTAGACTTTGACTATGCAATTGTACAGGGCATAATATGGACCATGTATTATAATGAGGAGGGGAGAGGGCACTTTTTTTTTTTAATGCTCCTGTGTTGAGAGTCACTGCATTAGGGCGTAATAGTTTTAAATGAAGCCACATTTCTAACAAGGGGTGAGATAACAAGGATAAATGAAGTCTGCAGTCTAGAAGGTTCACTTTAGCCATTATTTATAATCTCTTCTCCTACCAAACCATTTTACTATGTAGCAAAATTGATTAATTTGCATGTATCTCTTTTCCCTGTGCCCACATGCTCTCTGATAGAGGAATGAACAAATAAGAGAAATATACAAGAGAGGAAAGAGGATGAGGCTGAGGCCAGGGGGAGTTGGGGATGCATAATCCCCACACTGAATAATCAACTCCAGAATAATCAAGATATATTTTAGGGTCCTAACACTCATCTTGATATTTAATCATTCTGGGCCATATTGAAAACAAAAGATTGTATAATAGCATTAATAAAAATCACTTGCTGTGGAAAGGTTCAGAATAAATATGGCTTTCTTTTTAACATGAAATAGGAATCTGTTGAACTGCTCTTCATGTTCTGTCACAGCACACACAGATACAGCTCTGTTTAATTCCATATCCTCTTATCTATAAGTCCTACATTTAATTTACTACCATTCCAGTTGATTTATAGCTTTGCTTAGTAAAAGTACAGCCTTGATTAAAAGGATATTATCACAGCTGATGGACCTTGAAAGCATTTTTCTCCCCAGACCTTCTAATAGTTTTGAAAATGACCTGAAGACTCCAATAAGGCTAGATTTTGCATGTCTCCAGTTTTTGCTCACCTGGCTGTACTTTTGGGCGGTGGTGATAAAGGGTGTTGAGTGACATAGTTTTCCCATATGCTGACTCCCTATACATCCTAAGAAATGGAAAGTTACTGCGATAGTGTTTTCAAGCAAGTTTGCTTCAAGGACTCCAAGACCCCTAAGTCAGTTGCCCTCTTATCTAGCTGATCACTGCAGCTAGAGCCTTTGTCTCCTGGGATGCTGCTGGTCTAAAGGATTCTCCAGTCTGTCGAAGGGAGGAAGAATTCAATTGTTGTACATGACGGTTACATTTTGGAGTTAAAGCTGTGACAGATGCCTCCCTCCAACAATGCAGAATTAGTTTTGGTGCTCATTTCAGTGGAGATGACTTAATTTGCAAGGCCAGTGATTTTCCCAGGTTAGCCAGATTTGGTCATTCTCCACAGCAGGCCATTTTCCACTCTCCTGTTTTGATTGTGCAGTGTGACTATTTGGTGGTGTCTGTGGTTCTGGGAGCAAGGAAAATGCTGTTGCTCAACAGGTGAAAAAAGGCTATTATACTTTGATTCTGTTCAGAACATTATTAGCATTCTCCTGATTCTACTAGTCAGAAAAAAAAATGAGTCACTCTGGCTTTGGCTTTATATCTCTGTGGAGTATAATATTTTTGACATATGAAATAAGTTATTTCTCACAAAGGAATCACTTGAAAATCACCATACCTACAGTTCAATTTACAGGGGCTTTCGATTGTTCAGAATCATAGGAACACAAAAAAGAGTTAAAAATTGTAAATGTGGTACTGATTCAAAATGGGAGAATTTTGATAATTTTTTATATCTAATTTGATGGTGGGGCCTCCTCGAAATACAAAAGTAAATCAGTTTTATTCATGAATAATTTTTATTTTGGTCAACATGCCCTTCCAGTTTGGTCTTAGCGTCTTCATATCTATATATCTATCTATCTATATATATATCTTTATTAAGATATTATTCATGTACCATACAATTGGTCTTACCTCTTTTCATTTTTAAATTACTAGGTTTTAAAATCTCTGTAATTTTTTTTGAAAAGCACAGAATGTACTCTATGAAGAAAAGATTTATGTGTAAATCACCTCCAATTTGCCTGAATTGTTTTTGTTTTTCAATACTTAGCCACAGTTTGTCGGCACTAGACTGATTATTAGAGGTTATCTAGTTAACCCAGAATAAAAATCACCTGGGCAGTTATTCTTTTTACAAACTGTACCTACGAACCTGCTTGAAATTCTGATAAACTTTGCAGCCCCCAGCCCCACCCCAGACCAATTAAACAGTACTGATTGAATCTAACATTCTCATCTAACAGACAGGGAAACATTCTTCCTCTCACAGTTTTGATGAGACACCTTAATAAACACCAAAATTCTTTTCAATTTTAACATGACAGGTTTTTGATAAATTGAGTTGAAGATGCAGAATTCACCTCAGTGAATGATAGCAGCATAAATTATTTATACAGTATGTTTTTAAAAACAAATTATGAAGGATCTGATATTGTTGAAGGAAAAAATTTCAAAGTCACTGATCAGAAAGTCAGTATACAGAAACTGTTGCAAATTTGTCATTGTCTCAATATTTTGTCAGGCCCTTGGGAGATTAGTAGATGTCCTTTATCCTGGAAATGCCTGATAGCTAAGCACTCATATGTCTTCTCAGCTGTCCATGGTCATTTCCCACAGGGGATGGGAGGCCTTATTGTGTTAGTTTTTAAACAGCTGCCTTGATTGCATTTTCAGCAGAAGGATATTCATAAGAATACTGATATTAGATAGAAAAGATATCCACAGAGATAGGCTTTAATAAAAAACATAAACTTCTCAGATCTGACTGGCTCTAATGGATGGATGTGTGAAGACCTGGGGGAAAAATAAAATGGCTTTTCCAGAGGACTTCTTATTCCTGAAAAACTAAGAAATTTCAGGCTAAGTGCAGAAGAAGCAAAAGGCCTTTACATCCATACAGATGAATGGATGTAACCAGCTGCTCTGCAAAGAAGCCTCTTTCTCTGGTAAAAATGTTTACTGGTCTTAACATCTTTCCTCCTCGACAACCTTAAACTCCACCTGGGAAGCCTTGATCTATAGCAGCCATACATTTTGGGAGAGCAGAATGGAGTTTGTTATACTTTGAAATGTCATTATCAATTTAGCTGTATATACTATTCTATGTGACATATGACCAGAAAGGACGGATTCCTTTTGACTGAATGCTAATCAAACAAAAAGTACATAATGTTCTTAAAACAGTAGCAAGAAATTGCCCTTTGCTTAAGAGACTATCTCTTTTAGGGCATCATCAAAAGTTTGTCTGTTTCACATAATAAAGTTATAGTGGTCTCTGGGTTAGTATATAAGAAACTATGTAAAAATACCCTGCCTCAAGGTAATTTGAAATTTTACTGCTCTTAGATTTGGCAGCAGTGTTGTAGATAAACAGGGTTTGCCACAGGCACACTTCAAGCCAAAATACATTTTTTTAGACATAATGGGTGACGATGCAGGATCTGGTTGTTAGATTTTTTTTGTCTTATCTGTGTTTGTTTATCTGGTTTCAAAGAGACTAGACAGTTTGGGAAGGGAGTCAGCTACCCCACAAGTTCTGGAACTCAGTCTGAAATGGTGTTTGCCCCTGAAAGCAGGATGGTTGTTTGCTGTCTCTCTGAAGTCGGTTCCCTTGGTCTAGTTCCTTATTGGCATGGGCTACAATTTGGGGGTGGGGGCAGGACGCTTGCCATTGATTGTCTGATTCTACACACAGCCCCAGAGTGGTGGTCCCAGTTCCAAAGAGCATGGCATACATAACCTGGTGCATGTTGGGCACATGTAAATCAACATTTTCAGTCTCCATGGCCATGATACTGGCCTTCAATCTCCAAAGTCAGTGTTTTGGAAAGAGAAGAGATATGCCCTTCCAAAAAGCAAGGGGAAAGGAAAAAAAAACCTGCATTCTCTGAAAGTTAAATTATAACTTTTTCTTTTTTTTTCTATGAAGAAGACTGTACTAATAAAACTGCCAATTTCTTTCAGGTGGGTGTACATGGCATTAGAATAGAATTCATCAATGAAAAAGGATCAAAACGCACCGCCACCTATCTACCGGAGGTTGCAAAGGAGCAAGGTCATTGTTGTACTTTATTTTATACCATCTGGTGAAGAATTTAAACAATTATACAAATTAAAATGTGCCATCTGACCTTGCAGTTATATCTGATAATTGATCACTGTCAGATTATAAGAAATGATTCGTCTATCACTGCCACTGCAATGTCTGTCTGAAATTGGTGAATTACACAGAAGTTGAATCTCTGTACTAAAGTTTGACAGCAAAAACATAAAAAAATAAACTTTCAAAAAAGGAAAGATTTGTAAAAGTTGGGCTTTTAGGCAATGGTTTGCTGAAAATTTGATGTGCCACTTTCCCATATTCCACTGTGCTATAGCCTTGTGGCATAATAAACAAGCTTTTGTTTGATGGGCAGCCACACACTTCATTGTCTTTATCAAATGTTTCCTTCTTAGGTGGTTGCCATTACTCATTCTGCTACTATTAAGACTGTTAAGTTTCCCGTGAAGATTAGGAGCACTGAGAATAAAGGAACTATTATAGTGTTTTATTTGTTCCTCATCAACAAATGTTTTTTGACTTTACATACATAGCACAAAGTTTAGGAACTACCAGTGTAACACAAAATACATTTCACTCTGTAGTATCTTGTCCTTTCTAGCCGCTACTAAATTATAATTTCATGTTAGTTGAAATGAATATCTCTTCTTTATCTCATGGAGCTTTTCTTCCCATCAGAAAGCACGGGTAATTTGGTTTCACCATATCTGTTTAATATAAATGTGATATAGAACTGAAAAATTTAATAGTAAACCCCCAAATGAGTTATTAGTCTTTAAAGCAGCTCTCTGAAGATTTATTGGGGTTACTTTTGAAATTTTCATAATTCTGTAGTTCTGTTGACTCTGCAGAGCATACATGAGCTTGAGGCCCTGGGGTATGACTGTACATCCTGTGTCAGAACCCATAAAAATGCCTTTGAATGCTGCACACAGATACAAATGATTGACTCCAGAAGATACCATTAGACATGGCGATTACCATGAGTTAGTGTGGGAATCCTATGTCCTACTGAGTTGGCTCAATGAGTCTTTTCCCTCCCTTTTAAAGATGTCACCGTTAGAGGAGAGTACAGTGTTTATGGTTTGTTGCTGAGACACCCCTGAGAAGTTACTGCTGGCCTCTTAGGCTCTGTGTCTTGGAATGTGGTTGAGATAAAGAAGCTGGTATTGCGAGCCAGCAGGGATAGCTAAAATTGAAGGTGTGCCATGGTATACCTGCTCCTGTACAGGGTGAAATCTTGGCCCCTCTGTGTGCCTGTTTTTAGGACCAAAGGGTTTGATAGCGGTTGGTGACAGTGATAGCTGACCTCTACAAAGTCATTGTGTATTTAACCAAAGGTGCTTATTACATGTGCTTGACTGGTATTTTATCTGGTCTACTCTCCACAGGATGGGACCACATTCAGACCATAGACTCCTTACTGAGAAAAGGAGGATACAAAGCTCCGATTACTAATGAATTCAGGAAAACCATAAAACTGACCAGGTACAGAAAGCACTGCCTAGTGCAGGGCTGACCAATGTATTTTGATGTGCATACCTGTAACCTTGTGTAATCTTTTCTCTAACTATACTTGCTTCTTTTTTCTGAAACAGTGAAATGAATGGCAGGGCCATTCTGAGGGTGAATACAATGGAACTCTGCTCGACAGTAAAGCCTGTATGATGTATGAGCCCATCCTTCCCATCTTAGCTCTGTGTGATTAGTCTGGCTTTGTTAAAGCAAGCCTTTTGAGCCTTTAGACTACGTTACTGAAGAAAGTTACCGGAGTTTATTGGTCAGCTTTTGACATGCCTTAGCAGGACCCCAGGATCCTGATAAGCAGCCCTCAAATTTGAATTTCACTTTAGAATCTTGGCAGTGACAGAAAGGTTGCTGAAAAAAACACAATTGAGCTAGACTCACAGATGCTGAATGAATTTCTGCAAGGGCTCATAGGGGTACTGACTTAAAAAAGGAAAGTATCAAACATTTTAGGAAAATGGCTTGCTGTTTCCATTTTTTTTAATTCTGCAAAACCACACTGAATGCCTGTAGTCTAAAAATGAACTATTCTCAACTCTGAGGAGTTACAGTCTAGGAGAATAGAAGGGCATGTGCAAAAATAATTATTAATAGAAGGCAAAATATGATGGATGGTATGAGATCATAGAGTAGGGAAAGAGGAATTCCAAGAGGGGGTTGTGGATAACAGAAAATTTCAAAGAGGAAGTAGATTGGAGGCTGAGTATAAGAATTCTACTCATTGAAGAATGAATAGAATATTTGACAGGTGGGGAGAGTGGGGGAGGAAAGGAGTTAACTTAAAGAGAACTTTCTGAGGGGCTTCCCAAGTGGTGCAGTGGTAAAGAATCCATCTGCCAATGCAGGAGACGTATTATATGCAGTTCGATCCCTGGGTTGGGAAGATCCCCTGGAGGAGGAAATGGCAACCTACTCTAGTATTCTTGCTGGGATAGTCCCCTGGACAGAGGAGCCTGGCAGGGTACAGTCCATGGGGTTGCAGAGTCAAGACACAACTGAAGGAGTTGAGCATCAGTGTACATAGAGAAGGAGGTCACCAGGGAGAATAAGGCCAAGAAGGCAGAGAGTAAGAAGTTTAAACTCAACTCTGTAGGCAATAGTAGCCACTGACAGGTTTTGAACAGATGGATTTGAAATATAAAATTAGAATTGGAAACAGGAAAATTAGGAGACATTTCTATTATCTAAGAATATGTGGCAGCAATCTAAAGAAGGTGAAATGGGAGCCTTAAGAGCTGTGGCCATGCGATGGCATGAAAGGAAGGAAAAGAAAATATTGTGGAAAAAAATAAAAGGACTTAGTCATCATTCAGGAGTAGGGAAGAAGAGCAAGTCAAGGCTTTTATCTAAATAAAAGGGACCAAGGCAGTCCCTTTGACCAAGACATGGACCACATTGAGGAGAGTTCCATTTATGCACTGATTCTGGATTTTAAGTGCTTCCTGGGATATCTGTATAGAAATTTATATTTAAATAAATAAATAAAAATTTTAAAAAAAAAGATTAAAGAAAGCTAAAAAAAAAAAAAAGAAAGAAATGTCCAATAGGTCACTGGATATTTACATGTGTAGAGCTCATGGCTAGAGGTAGTGATTTGGGATCATCTGTAAAGATGACATACCTGAAGCTGTGAGGCAAAGGTTCACTGAGCTGGGACAGAGCATAGGGACAAAGGAACTGAAGGGAGAAATATAGGAAACTCTTACAAGGCACAAGGGTAGGATGAGTGATCAGAGAGATAAGGAGCAGTCCAAGAGGTAAGTGGAGCACCAGGGGAGTATGAAATTATAGAACGCAAGGCACAGAGAGCTTCCAAAAGGGAGTAGTGAGAAGTATCCTAATGGAGAGGTAGAAAACACATGACTCTTCTGAGAAGTGTGGCAATGAAAAGAAGAAGGAAAAAAAAGATGGGGGAAGGAGGATTGCGATACCACAATCAAGACACGTTTTGTGTTGCTGCTGTTTTCCCTTAATGGCAAGACCTGAGACCTGTGGACAGAAGGAAAGAAATGGTAAAAGAAAACCAATGGAGAATCCCAGAAGAAAAAGTAGTCAAGTGAATGAAACATATACATGACAGTAATAGACTGGCTTTCCTCTGTTCTTTCCTGTTAGCAAACCAGAGCTGAGAGGGCAATACAATTTCTAGAACAATTTAAACAAGGAGTGAAAGTGTTCATCACTCAGTTGTGTCTGACTCTTTGCGACCCCATGGCCTATAGCATACCAGGCTCCTCTTTCCATGGGATTTCCCAGGCAAGAATACTAGAGTGGGTTGCCATTTCCTTCTCCAGGGGATCTTCTCAACCCAGGGATTGAATCCAGGTCTCCTGCGTTGCAAGCAGATTCTTTACCATCTGAGCCTCCAAGAAAGCCCTAAACAAGGAGTAGTAAAATGCAGAGTCCTAGACTCAGATTCTGGATTCCTGGGTTGTTCTCACCTTTGCTATGTATTAGCTGTGTGAAAGTGGGCAAGTCACTTCTTCTCTCTAGGTCTCTGTTTCCTGATATAGAAGAATTATCTCTAAGGATCCCTTCTGGCTCTGACATTCACATATCACCTATTTCATGATGTTAACTTTGTCTCTTCCCTGACTTTCTTTCAGGTACCGTAGTGAAAAGATGACCTTGAGCTATGCTGAATACCTTGCTCATCGCCAGCATCATCATTTCCAAAATGGCATTGGGCATCCCCTTCCACCATACAACCATTATTCCTGACACTGAGCCGCACAACCAGTCACTGGGCCTCTCTGCAGACCTCTTCCCAGGAGACCCTACCCCTTCTTGGTCTAGCTATCTGTTTTACTGTACCATTTTATGATGATAGTTTCCGTTGCCATGGTGAAGCTTCGACATCGTCAACTAAGATCATCATGGTAACGGGTAGGAAAGTGGCATTTATTAAGAAGATCCTCCTGTTTTATTATTTTAGATCATTTTTTTTTTTGCAGCATATATGAATTTTGGAGTTTTCTTTCCTTACAATATTACATAGAATTTTGCTTTGCTATTTCAGTCAGGTTTGTCTTTCTGTCCTTCTTGCCCTCCTTCCTGTCTTCTTCTTTCTTTCTTCTCTTCCTTCCTTCTTTTGACTGTGGATGGAAGAAATTGTGCAGTTTTTAAGGATTTCATTTAGGTTTTTCCTCCATTTTCCTTAGTAAGATAGATAACTTTTGATAGCCATGTTTGGGAGTAATTCATATCAGATTCAGGTATTTGTATACTTTTGAATTTGTCTAAAATTCATTTTGCTATAAGAGCTTAGTATATGGGTCTTTACTGCTTAAGTATATGTTTTTCCCATGGTAAAAATATATGAGCTTTCATTCTAGTGTAGAATATTTGAAGGTCCGTGATAGGACTTGTCACACAGAGTGAGAAATCATTTATGCCTATTGTGCTAGTTATCATAGGAAAAACTGCCTCATCACTTTATAGAACCAACTTACAAATTGAAACACTGTTTTAAGAAAGTGCAAGCTACCTTTGAAATATGCTACAGAAATCATTTTGAAAAGCAGCATATATCAGGAAGAGAGCAGATACAGAATTTAGTGCCTTTGAGAAGAATATAATGAAGTGGAATTAAGAGGGGTTAGAAAAAAGGCAATTTAGAGAAATATTCTTATAAAATTTTATTGTTTATATATGTGAAACAACAGATTAGACAAATTGCTTACTCTTGAGTATTTTTTTAAGCTGAAAAAATTTATTTTGAGCAAATAACCAAAAAGAGACACATTTCTATTATATATTAATTTAAATTTGTTAGCTTTAGGTTTCAATAAGTCATGATTGGCCAGAGACAATTTTAGCTACCATTTAAGGAAATGGTAATGATAATCTAATGAAACAAAAGTTCATACATGTCGTGATTTCAGACATGTTTATCATGGGGACAATACTGGAGTTTTAGAAATACTATAAAATCGCTTAAATCTCTTTCTGCACTACATACTTTTGATAGAAACACATTTACTATATTGAGAAGATGTTATGTTACCCCTGCATAAATGGAGTTGGCATTTAGGTATGATATAGTTGCTAGAGCCCAGCGCATTTGCACGCTAGTTTTCCCGTGATGTATACACAGAGAACTTCCTCGTGTCAATGGGAGGTCTCTATGTATACCCCCAGGAAAAATGACAGATGACTCTAGAGAAAGATTATCTTCATATTTTGGTAGTAAGTATATATAAATATATATGTGTGTGTAAACATTTTTTTTCAAACAGGAAACAAAGATTTCAAGTGATGAACATAAGTACGGTGCAGAACATATAGTCTAAAACCACGCGATGTCACTGAATATCAAGATGGCATAACTTATACATGTAGTTGCTGTGACAGGTAACAGACTGCTAGTTCAGAATTTGAAAACCCTTTTCTAGTTTGTGAGGTGAATTGGCTGAATTTCTTCTGCTGGCCCTTGCAGCAAAGCAAACTGCTTTTGTTTTTGATGAGAGTTCTCAGAAGTTTTTTGGTATTCCTTCATCCACAGCATCCATTGTTGAAATAACCATTTTCAGTTGTGATGCCTTAACTAAGAAGCCAGTTGTTAGCCTGAAATGGAACCTCGGTAGCCAGTTCCATTGAACCTAGAGATTAGTTAGAGAAAGCTAGCTGTTGGCCTTTAGAAAGGGATTTTGAGTCCTTTCATTTCTACTTGGGAGCATTTTGGAGCAGATTAGTCTTTCAGTATAAAAACAAGTGGCTACCTGATGGAAATTTTTTCTTGCCCTTATAGGGAAACTGAGCACAAGCTGAATGATATTGTCTGCTGCAAAAAAAAAAAAAGTAAATAAAACAAGCAAACTGAAGAGAGACAGAATAGACCAATATTGATCCATCTTATCCATCATCTCATCAGTTCAACAGGCTCCTCATCCTGGGTGAGCTCATGGTTAGTTTTTTTTTTTTTTTTAGAGAAAAGATCTATTACATGCATATGTGAGTGTGTATACAATATATACATATGTGTGTATTAATGTATTTAACGGTGCTAATCAATCTTGAGCAGGTCACGTGACTGGTCATGCGGACTCTAAAATCATATCAGATTTTTTAAAATTCTTGATATATGCAGATGTTATACAGATTTTCTTACCAGTGTAATAATGTTATACTGAAGAAATAACCATCCTGCAGGCTTCAGAGGACGAGGTCAGCAATATTTCCCACCGTGGCTTGGGGGAAAAGGATAGTTTTGTCTCCTTTTGTATTCAAATTAATGCACAGTGCATTTTTTGTGTCTAAGTAGCTGTTGACTAAAAGATTTTGTAGTGTAAAAGGTGTTATACAAACTTGTAATGGTGTGCTTCAAACAAATGCTAGACCCTTTCACCTTTGTTGTATATTACAAAGCTGTTAAATATGTGGTTTGAATTAACTTTGAACATGTTGAAATATGTAGCATGTGTTTTTAACTCAGACGAAGATTCTAATTGCACAGGTTGTGTTCTAGCCAGTTGTGGTTTATTTGTTCAGAAACACAAATGTGAATTGCACTCTTATCACCAGAATATTGTATAAGTTCAGCGATCTCTAAACAGCTCAGAAGTAATACTTGAACTTCATTTGAGTAGCACAAAGTTTACATAGCCCCCCTTTTAAATGTTAATTAGTTCCATTTATGTTTTCTGTTTTTCAAATGCAACTGGGTATTTTTTTTCCTCTTGGAAAATAGTACACATTTTACTTTGGTATGTAGCAAAAGGCTTCCATTTCTGGAAGGGTTCTCTTGTTGTTCAACAAGGTCAGCCAGGTACCAGATTCTAAAAGAACAATTGCCCCTCCCCCCTTCTTCCCTTAAGTGGCCTTCTGACGTAGGAGAATGTGCTACTGCCCTGCCCGTTTCCCCTGTCCTGAGAGGCCGGTGTGATTGATGGAGGAAGTGCAAGGCTTGCTCTTTACCCACCCCACCCCCCAGGCGCTCTTAAAGCAGTTACAAGATTTTCAGTCCACTGCATACAACCCCAATGCCCAGCACACCGGAAGTTTGTATACTGGCCTCTTTTCATGTCTTCAAATGTGCAGGAAATTCGAAAACTGTCACCTGGAATAGGTCCCATCTCTTCTGTGTGTTAGATCAAACCAAAGAAGCCCCCAGCCATGCCCAAATGCTGCTCCAAAAGCCTGCCTTCCAGTCCTTACAAAAACCTTGCAGGATTAAATGTGTTAACTTTTTTATTTTTGTACAGTTTCTAAGTGATTTTTGCTAGTGATGTTAAATTGAATTAAGTTTATTTGAGGGGTGTGAGCACCTCCTCCATTGAAATAAACTGGTGACTTTCCTTTTATTTTTTAAGAGCGGAAACCCATTGTGTGCCTCTCGATTTAAGGGTTTCTGATTACATTATTCTTAAGACCAGCATTGATCCTTTATATACAAAGATATGTTTTCCTTGTTTTTTATTACTGTTTCAGAAGAAAATAAACCTTTTATTTTGCTCTGGACCCAGTAACTGCGCTGGTACATAGACGCACTGAGAAAACAAACTTTTGTAACCACCTCTGACTGTTTTTGTATATGAAAGTTGATTACTTTTGAAATATTTGGATCTAGTTTCTAAGTTATTTTAGTGTTTTATATGTTCCCCAAAATTACTTTGAATCAGTCACCAGCATAATGAGTTCTTGGTGATGCAGTGGTGAGACTTGTAATGAGCAAAGCTACCTGGAGTAGCTCTCTCGTCCTCCCTTTCTTAGTACCCTGTTTTTTGATTACAGTAAGACATCACCAATTATCTGTAACCCCTTCAAGTATAACTAGATCCTCCTTCCTTCCACATTTAATTGCTTAATAGTTTGAAGAAACTATTGGAAATGGGCATTTTATATGACATGTATGGCTTTAAAATATTATAAATGAAGAAAAAGAAAAATGAGAAGGTTTATGTGGGTCTGTAAGGTATGGCTGTGGAAAGATATTGTAGTAGTTTTGACACTATTGTTATTACCTTTAAAATCATTTACCCAATAAAATGTTAAAACTGAATTACCATTTGTGGTTTCTTTCTTTAACCTGTCTCACCAGGGCCTCGTGGGTACTCCTTAACTAAAAGCTAACAGTTGAAGCCACTGAAATAATGTGTGTGCAGGCTCAGTTGCTTGCTCAGTCATATCCAACTCTTTGTGACCCCATGGACTGTAACCACCAGGCTCCTCTGTCCATAGAGTTTTCCAGGCAAGAATACTGGAGTGGGTTGCCATTTCCTCCTCCAGGGGATCTGCCCAACTCAGGGATTGAATCTGTGTCTCTTGCGTCTCCTGCATTGGCAGGCAGATTCTTTACCACTGCTCCACCCGGGAAATAATATACTTAGGAACTGATACAGATTTCTTTCCAAACTGGCACTTGGGAAACCTCATCTGCTTACAGCTGTTCCCTACGATATGAGTTACCTATGTCATTCTTGTGCCCAGCTCTAAATCCTGGCCTACTGATACAGTCTACCCTTTATTGGGCAGTCTACCCTGGCCACGGATCTGAGGCAAGCATCAGACTTGAATTCCAGTGGCAACATGGCTGTACTTAAGCCTGTTCCCAATTTCTTCCAGATCAGTGTATTACTGGGTCTTCCCCTTTCGGAGCTGGTAGGGGGTAGTAGCAGTGCCATCCAGCACAATCCTCAGAGTACATCACATATGTAAACTTATTACCAATTTTCCAGTTCCAAAGTGATAAGAGATGAACCCTATTTGCCACTTGAGCCTGGGGAAAACATCTGCATATCAGGCAAGGTAACTAGTGCTACTGCCATCCAAGGGCCAGATAGGAGCCCACATCAAGCAAGGGATCTTTCGGTGTCCTATCTCTATCAGCTGTTGCCTTATCTCTTTCTCTGCAGAAAGGCCATCAAGGACATTGCTGAAATACCTCTGGCTCTTTCTAAATCATTTGCTGTCTCAGTTTCATAATGCATATTTCAGGATTAATTGCTAATGAATATATGCAGGACAATTTTCTGTTTCATTGCCCCAAAGCCCCACTCCCTGTGTGAATTTGATGACATGTGCTCATGTCAATCACAGTGGCTAAAAACAGCCATCTTGGCTCTAGAGGACTATTGTGGTTTGGAATAGTGCTCCATTAAGGCAGCCATCTGCTCAGAGCCAGTTTCATCATTCATGTTTAATGGTACACAGGATTTTTTAATGATTTAGATGATATTAATAGGTTCAGGTAGAATGAAGTAATTTAATGAGCCCACAGCATTCTTTTTTAATAGCATTAGTGGTTAACTCAGTGGTCTGGACAGATTTCAACTTCAGTAATCACACTCCACCTACCTAAATTCTTCCCAGAGTTTCAGCACTTCCCCTCTTTAGACTTCATGCCCCACTGGGCACCTTTTAAATTGCTCCACTGCTTCAGAGGGCAAGTGTGAGTGTGTGGAATGCGGCAATTCCTCTCTGTTGATGGAAAATACTATCATATTCAGGAAGTCCCATCACTGTGAGCTGGGAAGAAGTCTGCTGTGGGAAAAAATCACACCTGGATTCAGAGCTGCTACTCAGGAGAGCCCAGTGAATGACAACCGTTTTCAGAGTATGGCTTCTCCCACTTTCTGCAGCTCTTAACCACATGAGCAAGACAAGTGTGGGTTTTGGCGAAGCTCTGATGCCTTCCCATCTGTCTGTCCAGGCTTTTCCCCTGCTGGAGGAAGAGCTGAATGGAAGGATGCAACTGAGTCACGCCCTGGATACACTGCTTTGGCTACTACATTCAGAGGACTTCCTTGATCCCTTTAACCCATGACACAATCCCCCTGTTCCAAACCTCAAGCCTGTTGGAAGAAATCTTTTCAAGAATCAGAAAAAACTGCCTTAGGACCCAAACCAGTCTACCTCTTCATCCCAATAACTTAGTTATCACTATGATTTAAAATGACCCTTACTATGTTCCGAATAGATGGACTATGCCTCTCAAATAGTTTCAACGGACCCACCCAGAGGGCTGGTAGAGGGCACGTGCTTTACATAAATGAACACTGACCTACACTTGCAGATTTCCATCCTGACAGATGATCACATTAGCTCGACAGAGGTTAGCAACAGAGGTTAGCTGTAAGATGCGCTAAGACAGGAGCACTGGGCGGTGTCTGCATTACGGGCCTCTGTGCTCACAAGTGCCCTGGTGTCCTTGAGCACCTACTCTCTCTCTAAAAGGACACAGCCAAGTCACAAGGGGCTGGTAATTTGTTCAGCCTTTAGTCTCCCTCCTTGCTGGAAGAACCTCTTTGCTTTTTAATCAGAATCTTAGCTGGCACCTCATTAAGTTACAAGTATGAGATTAAAAACAGTATTTCATTGTTTTAAAGTACAAATGTATACCAGTTACTCAGAAAGTTAATGAGAATGACGAGGCTGTTTGGGTGACTATAAAAATTTGTAATTGGGGTGACAGATGACAGAGTCTCAGCGCTCCATTGATTTCTGTATTGCTTTGGCTGTACAGCAGCAACAAGGTCTTGATTTGCAAACAGAAGAGGTAGTATCGTGTATAGTTTTATGAAAGTGAGTACACATTGGCCTAAATTCTAAAACCCTGGGGTAGTCACAGCCTTCTGAACCAGGCCTGACAAGGAAGGCCTGCAAGAAGTTTGGCATCTTGCCAGAGGTTTGAACATAATATGTCAACTTGATGGTTCCTGCTGACCCACTGGTGGTCTTCAATTGCCATTCTGAATGCAACACATTATAGATGTTTTAGTTAGGTGGGTTTTTTTTCAGTTTGTATTAGTGTTTCAATATTATACATTTAAAGACACTTTTTTTGAATCAAATGTTTATGGAAACTTCAATCAGTTCCAACAGAATGCCAGGTCCCGTGGGACAATCTGAAACCCACTGCTGCCATCCCAACATGCCCAGTTGAGAGCCTTTGGCAAAGCATCATTTCATCTCCTTTTCCATTTTGGCCTTTTCCTCCCAAATGTCAGGCTCAACGTGATCCATCAATATTTACTGAGTGCCTGTCCCCCCAGAGGCAGGGCACTGTGCTTGGTTACAGAATAAAGATAGTATCATTTTGTAAGACAAATTAACTGTCCACTCTGAGCTAAGAGTTGTGAGCAGAATATAAGTGTGTTCCAGCTGGCAAAAGTCATTGACTGGGGCCCAGGTGATACTGGGCTGGCTTTATAGGGTTTCTCTAAATGGCTCCCACCTCACCGTGGCATTAGAGGAGAGTTGTGGCAGCCTTGTTGGGGAAATGGCATTTCTTTGGCCCTCCAATGTATCAGCAGTAGAGACCACCCAGAGCCCAGGCACTGTCAAGGTTCCTTGAGTGGAGGACATGCTTTGCTCTTACAGTGAGGCGGTCTTGCTCCCTAGCAGGAGTGCCAAGGTGGCTGGGCGAGAAATAAGAAACAGATCTGTGTACATGCAGAATGGCATTTGGTGTCTCAAAGTTTGTTTGTTAGTTTGTTTTACTGCAAAGCTGTTCTCTGGAAGGCATCAGAACCTTCCCATGACCAGGAGAGAGAGAACTAGGCTGTTTGCTCTGAGGCTGCCTTGCAGCCAGAAGAAAGTTCCCAGCATGTCAACTAATGGAAAAATCCATTCATGGGGCAGGAGGAGAGATAAGATAGTGAGGGAAACCCACCCAGAGAGGGAAATCAGAGTCACTTTCTGAATCACCCGCTACACAGAAAGGGCAGGAAGGCAGTATTAAATTTGGATATTGTAAAACAGGAAACACAACTGGTACACAATAGAATGTTTAAATCACATCTTAACTGACAGGAAGCTGCGGAGAGTCACAGCCATTGCCTGAACACCAGGCAGATTTGAAACTAGGAGTTGCTCTTCTCAGTTTACATCCAACTAGCATTTTCATCTCAATATTCTGGAACAATCCAAGGTTAGCATATGTGTTAATATGTGTAAATGGATTTGTGTGTCTCAGCATAGGAGACAGGGGTGGGCCAGACAGCTGGCTGGGCCAATCGGGATCCCCACTCCCACATAGCCTGGCAGAGCCAGAAAGGGGGTCTTGGATTGGAAAGAGTAGGAAATCCCCATCTTGTTGAAAGGACAGTACTAGTGTAACACAAACATTTCCCTAAACTTTCTCTACTTCAAACAGTCAAATGAATTCCAGGAACTCTGCATGGAGACACTGCCACCCTGCTGGCATAGGTGTCAGCAATGGCCCCTTTCCCAGAATTGTGGTCAGTGACATGGCTGTTTACCTTGCCCAGCCTATGTGGTCCATGGCACTCATGAATGATGGGGTTGAAAAGAGGAACCCTGGGTTAATCCAGTCATTCAGAAAGGCTGGGATTGCTCCTGCAGGGTACATGGTCCTCATTGGGCCCCTCTGTCCCCATTTTGGTTTGTACCACTCCAGTAGAATCTGTGGCCTTGAAGAAGGTCAAATAGAAATTGATAATGGTCAGCCCTGGGCTGGTAAAGTGCAGGCAACACATTTGCTCTTGGGAAGGTTATCCAGTGAGCCCGCGAGCAGGGTGCACAGGGCACTTGAGAGTTTAAAAGAAATTTCGTTCTTTTCACATCCTTTTGTTGACTTTTTTTAATTAAAGTAAAATCCACAAAACACAATGAGCCACTTGAATGTGTACAGTTCAGTGGTTTTAGTGTCTTTGCAATGTTGTACAACCACCAGCTCTCTCTGGTTTTACAATTTTTTCATCACTCCATAAAACACTCCATCTCTATTAAGAAGTCATTCCCCTTTTTCCCTTGGCCATCACCTAAGTAACCACTAATGTTCTGTCTCTCTGAATTTGCTTATTCTGGACATATCATATAAGTGGAGTCATTCAACACATGACCTTTTGTCACTGACTTCTTTTACTTAGCATATTTTCAAAGTTCATTCAAGTTGCTGCATGTTTCAGTACTTCATTCCTTTCGATGGCTGAATACTATTTCATTGTATGTATAGACCACAGTTTGTTTATCCAGTGTCCACCAATGGACATTTGGGCTGTTTGAATCATTTGGCATTTACAAATAATGCTGCTACAAATGTGTGTCTTAAGTTTTCTGTGTGGACGCAGGTTTTCATTTCTCTAGGGTAGATACTTAAGGATAGAATTGCCGGATCATGTGGTAAATTCTATGTTTAACTTTTTGAGAAACAAACTATCTTCCATAGTGACTGTAGCATTTTACATTCCCACCAGTATGAAGGTTCCAGTTTCTCCACATCCTCACCAATACCTGTTATTATCTTTATGATAGCCATTCTAGTGTGTATGAAGGAGTATCTCATTTGTGGTTTTGACCTGCATTTCCTTAATGACCAGTGATGTTGAACACCTCTTCAGGTGCTTATTGGTCATTTGTAATCTTCACTGGAGAAATGTCTATTTGAGTCCTTTGCCCAATTTTTAGTTGTGTTGTCTTTCTGGTAAGTTTTGAGAGTTCGTTATATATCCAGGATATTAAACCCTTACAGATATATGATTTGAAAATATTTTCTCCCATTCTGTAGGTTTTTTTCACATTCTTAATAATGCCCTTTGATGGACAAAATTTTTAAATTCTTATTAAGTCTAATTTATCTAATTATCTGTTGCTCTTGTTTTTGGTGAGAAATCTAAGAATCCATTGCCAAATCCTAGGTCATAAAAATTTAGCCCTGTTTTCTTCTATTAGTTTTAGCTCTTATATTTAGGTTGTTGGTCTATGTTGAGTTACTTTTCCTACATAGTGTACTGCCATGGTTGATTTTCTTATGTTGAACCACTCTCACATTCCTGGGGTAAATTCCACTTTGTCATGGTGTATGATCCTCTCAGAGAGTTATTGGATTTGGTTTGCTGGTATTTTGTGGAGGATTTTTTGTATCTGTATTATAAGGATACTGGTGTGTGATTTTCTTGTGATCTCTTTGTCTTGCTTTGGTATTAGGGTAATGCTGGCCTTATAGAATGTGTAAGGAAGTATTCCTTCCTCTTCTATGTTTTTTTAAAGAGTTTGAATAGGATTAATGTTTAAATTTTAAATGTTTGGTAGAATTCACCAATGAAGTTTGGGTTTTGGTGGGGAGGTTTTGGATTACTGATTCAATCTCTTTACTTGTAGAACTGTTCATGTTTTATATTTCTTCTTGAGTCAGTTTTGGTAATTTCCATGTTTCTAGCAACTTTTCCATTTCATCAAGACTAATTTGTTGGCATACAACTGCTTATTGTATTTTCTTATAATCCTTTTAATTTTTGTAAGGTTGGTAGTAACATCTCTGCTTTGATTTCGAATTTTAGTTGTCTTTTTTTCTTAATGAGTCTAGCTAAAGATTTGTCAATTTCGTTGATTCTAAAAAAAGAATGGATATACATTTAAGCATAACTAGCTCATTTTGCTGTACTGCTGAAATACGACATTGTAAATCAACCATATTACAGTAAAATTAATAATAAAAATTAAAAAGCATGTTGCAAGAAATATATGCAGAAATTTAAAAAATTGGGTACATTGTACTTCCATTTTCATTCATCCCAAAGCATTTTCTAATTTCCTTAGTGATTTCTTCTTTAGCCCATTGGTTATTGTAGTGTGTTGTTTGATTTCCACATATTTGCAATATTATCAGTTTTCCTTCTGCTTTGGATTTCTAGCTTCATTCTATTTGGTCAGATAAGATACTTTCTATAATCCCAATCTTTTAAAATTTATTGATAATTGCTTTGTGGCCTAATATATCATCTATCCTGGAGAATGTTCCATGTACACTTGAGAAAAATGCATGTTCTGCTCTTGCTGGGTGGAGTATTCTGTATATGTCTCTTAGGTCTAATTGGTTTATAGTGCTGTTGAAGTCTTCTATTCTTTACAAATGTATTGTCTAAATTTTACCCATTATTTAAAGTGGAATACAGTAGTCTCCACCTATTATTGTAGAACTGTTTCTGTCAAATGGACAGTTCTGTCAATTTTCCTTCATATCTTATGGAGCTCTGTTGTTTGGTGTGTATGAATATACTTGTTATATCTTCTTGATGAATTGATCCTTTTATCAATAAAAGGATAACATTGTCTCTTATAAAAATTTTTCACTTAAAATTTCTTTTGCCTGGTATTTTGTAGCCACCTCCACTTTCTTTTGGTTATTATTTGCATGAAATATCTTTTTCCATCCTTTCACTTTAAATCTCTCTGGATTAAATTGAGTCTCCTGTAATCAGCATATAGTGGATGTCATTCAGTCACTAAGTCATGTCTGACTCTTTGTGAGCCCATGGACTGCAGCATGCCAGGCTCCTCTGTCTTCCACTACCTCCCAGAGTTTGCTCAAATTCATGTCCATTGAGTGGGTGGTGCTTTCTAACCATCTCGTCCTCTGCAGCTCTGTTCTCCTATTGCTCTCAATCTTTCCGAGCATCAGTCATTTCCAGTGAGTTGGCTCATCAACTCATTGCCAGAACCCCCTGGACAGTATATAGTTAGATCATGTCTTTTTAAGATTCATTTTGCCAAAAAAAAAGGAAAAAAATTCATTTTGCCAATTTCTGTCTTTTAATTGGTGAGTTTAACCCATTTACATTTAAAGTGATTACTGATAATGAAGAGCTTTTTTCCCTGCCATTGTGCTATTTGTTTTCTACATGGCACATCTCTTTTTCCTCAGTTCCTCCAATACAGTTTTCATTTGTGTTTGATGGACTTTTTTCTAGTGTACCATGTTGATTCCCGCTTCATTTCCTTTTCTGTATCTTTTATTTTCTTAGTGGTTACCATGGGGATAGAGTTAACATTCTAAATTTATATAGCAATCTAGTTTGATAAACTTTCTTTTCCTTTTAAATAGACTATAATTTCAGAGCAGTTTTAGGTTCACAGCAAAGCAGAGCAAAAAGTACACTGAACTCCCCATATATTGCCTGCCCCACCTCCTCCACACATAGCCTCTCCTACTATCAATATCCCACACCACAGTGCTACATTTGTTGACTGATGAACCTATATTGATACCAAAATCCAGAGTTTACATTAGGATTCACTCTTGATACTGTATATTCTGTAGGTTTTGACAAATATATCTACTATTATAGTATCATAGAGAGTAGATTCACTGTCCTAGAAATCTGGTGCTTCACATATTCATGCCTCCCCCCAGCTCTTGGTAACCACTGACCTTGATCAGCCCCTTTTTAATAACTACAGTAGTCAATATTTATGAAGTGCTTACTGTATAAAAAGGACCATATTATACACTTTTCCAACAGCCTTATGAATTGCCCATTTTACAGAATCTAGATCAAAGAAGTTACCAGTTATCCAAAGCCACCTAGCTACAAAGTGGCAGAGCCAGGATTCAAACTGAGTTTGTCAGAGTCGAGAGACAGCTTTTTATCATTCACCCTGCTGTCTTGAGGAAGATGAAGATGATGGTGAGAATGGTGGTGGCAGTCATGGCGGTAATGGTAGCAATAATGGCATCTAACATTTATGGAAGTAGTGCTTACAATGTGCCAGGCGCTGTGTCAAGTGTCTTATCCAATCTTCACACCTACTCTAGGAAATAGTTATTACTATTATTGCCATTTTACATATGAGCAAACTGAGGCTCGGGCTAAACAGCAATCTCCCTCAAATGCACAGAACCTACTAAGTACAGGCTAGCAACTATGACTGCAGAATTCATTTTGACTATCCACCATCTCTCTCTAGGTCTAAAGATGGCAAAAACATAGGACAAATTCTTTCCCTGAAAATTGGTTGGCTTGGGTTTTGAAGTTCAAAATCCAAGGACTTAGACTTGACGTCATTGGACTCCTTCTTTTCCAAGAACACATGAGGTCTGATAGCACTGCTGTCCTACGGGCAGGGCAGATTCTGCCTTTGGCTGTCCAGCCTTGATTATTGTCTTTCTTGTCAAAGGAGGACTACCCCCAGGCTTCTAGGTACACAACCAGGGCTCAGAAATAACCCCCTAATCGGCCTCATCAGCTTTGAAGGAGGCCACTGCAGGAGGGGCCTAAGTAGGCCACCACTTTAACCCAGTTACATGAGGGCAGCTGTAATCTGGGCTGATCATGTCTTGCTAAGCTCTCTCAGCGGGGTGGGGGAAATGTCCAAAAACTGCTTCCTGTGCCCAATTATCCCTGGATCTCACTGCAGACACGCCTTCCCTTTCTGGAAGAGCCTGGCCTCAAGACTACAAGGGCCAAGGTTAATTAGAGTGGCTGCCAGGACTGAGAGAAGGTTGGAGGCAATTTCCAACTGCAGTGAATGTCCATGGCTTAGGCTACCCTAGGTGCTGCCAAAGTGCTGCTTTTCCTTGAAAGGCCCATCACCTAACCCTTCTTCCACCTTGCTGGAGGAGCTGAGGAAGTCATTGTCTACCTCTATACGGGTCAGACAACTGCTTACGTCAACCCAGGGAGTTCAGGACAGGCTGCACTCCTTTCCCCTGCACACACCCCGCCAGCCCCTGCTCATCTCTGGCAATAAGCAGCCCCAGAGATCCCCAGGGAAGCAGGCTGAGCCGTCTGGCCAGGCTCTGGTTGGGAAATAAAGAAACCAGAGCTGTTGGGGGTGGCTGGCCTGGCTCCCTCCCTGTCAGTTGGTACAGTGGGCTTCCCTATGTAGGTGTACTCCATCTCCTTTCTCTTGCCCCATGAAACATCTGCCCCAAGAGAGAGCTCAACAAAGGGGGCTCCCTCAGATCAGGAAGCTGAAAGTTTGCCTGGCCTGGGTGGATGCTGGCAGGGAAGAAAGAGAGGATGGAGTGTCAGGAGGAGACTATATGCTAAAGTTTAGAAGTTTTTCCAAATGGCTTTTCTCTACCAGGAGGGTGACTCTCATGGAGAAGAGGAAGAAGAATGAAAAGTTAACAATGATGGCATTTCAGTGACTCTAAGATACTTCAGGTTGAAAGACGGCTGCTATTTTATGTACTATTGAAAAAGTTGCCAATTAAACTGTCATGCCACTGACTGTAAGGTGCATCCCAAATCTGGAGATATTAAAATTATATTTTTAGAAAGTGTCTTAGCGTCAATGAAATACAGAAAAAAAGTGCCTTAAAACTGAGGTTATCAGTCTCTTACACACCCCACAGACCCCAACCACACAGGGCACTAGAAAGCACAGTGGGTGAGTATAGTCAAAAGCCCAAGCAACTCCTGCCCTCTGAGATCAAGCCTAGTAACCACACTGCCTGGAAACAGGACCCCCTGACACTGGACAGGACACTGCCGTTTATAAAGCCCTCTCACGCTCGTTTATCTCACCTGATGTCTCACCTGGAGTTCTGAGAGGTCTGACTTTGCCAAGGGGACCTGGGACCTAAGAGCAAATGGAGAGCTGGGACCGCAGACCCCATCTGCTGAGCTCCACCACAAGACTCTTCCAACGACTACAGAATGACCACTACCTCAGGCAGGGTAGAAGACAGACTAGTGAGGGTGTAATGAAGTGACTTTTAAACCCTTTTTCCAATGAAACTACTTACAGAACCTCAGTGTACAAAGCAGAATAAACGTGGAGTTGTTTTGGGTGAAACAAGGGGAAAGGCTGGAACCTAACCCGCTCTGCCCCCCACCCAGCCCTCATCCTGAGATGGCCCCTGACACAGCTCCCCAGAGTTCCTGAAACCCTAAGGAACAATCTCCGAGCCTCTGGGATTAAGGGGCTTCAACTCTCTTGGTAATATTCTTTTTCAAAGCTGGATTTAGACATTCTTCTTCATAACCTTTTGGCATGTCTTAAAATTTTCATTAAAAAATGGCACTGGTATAGATGGGCAGGTCAAAGAGCTGACTCACAACCCGGAAGCTTCAAGTCAGAACAAAACCAAACAAAAAGTTCGCTTTGAATTATGAGCTGGGCTGAGGCCTGGGTGTTGAGATTCTTTGTAAAGCTCCCTAGGTGATTCTAATATGAAGGAAAATTTACAAGCCCCTGTATCAGCAGCATCCTGTCAGCTCCAACACTCTGGAAATCTGAGGGTGTCCTGGACCACACAGGAAGGCCTCTAGGGGGCGGAATACTGGAGAGTCCTGGGTCTTCCTAAAAAACATATGGAGACTGGGGACTCCTGGTAACTAGGGAAGGAGCAGCTGAAGGGACAGTAAAGCAGGCAGCACTTCTTGCAGGCCCCTGGATGTCGAGGGAAGGGGGAGGGAAGGTGGCAGAGAGCAGGGAGAACTGGTGGCTGGAGCAGAGGTGCAGCTGGGGATGGGTCATTTGTCAGCCTGACATCTGTGGGTCTCTGTCCCTCCACTGGCCTTGGTAAACCAGGACAAGGGGAAACCTCATTGGGGGATCAGATTGTAACCATTCAAGCTGCTCCCTATGCCTCAGAGGTGACACATTCCATGGGCTGGTGGGGCTTTTGCCACATAAACACCAACTCTGCCTGTGTGTCCCAGGGAGTGGAAGGGGGACCCTGGAGGGGATGAACAGCTGCGGGGATGTGGAAAAGCAGTTGCTGCTTGGCCCACCTCCCAACCAGAGGTCTAGAGAAGGGTCAGGCGAAAGAGATATTGTCTCTGTTCTCTAGCCTCACAACACTGCCTCCTCAGCCTGAATCCCGGCTACCTGCAACCCCTAAAGAGGAGCAAGATGGGGACCTCCAGCTGGAGCTTGAGGTACCCAGGCCAAAGGCACACAGCCCCATGCAGGAGAACTCAAGAGATGGGCCATAGCTTGTGTGGCCAAGGTTTCTCACTCAGGTAACCATGGTGCCTCTCACCATTTTGCAAAACTCAGGGATAAGAGTGTGGTTCACAGAACACGTTCCAAGGACCAGGTCCTTGCCCTCAAGGAGCTCAACGTCTACAGAGGGACAGAGCCACCCTAATGAATTCCAAAATGGGGAGGCAAAGCGGTGTCCTGGTGTGAACACCAGGGGCTGCGGGAGCTGAGTGGAAGGGTAGCTCATGCATACTGGAGCTCACGGAAGACTGCATGCAGGAGCCTACACTGGAGCTGAGTGAGACCTTTGGACAAGCAGGGAGATGGCGGTAGCTGAGAAAACAGAGCAAAGAACAAGGCAAAGAAGTGGGAAACCACAGGGCGTGACCAAGGGGAATTCAATACGGCTGGAACAAGGGTCTGCTATGGATGGATCTTCATGGAACATGGAGGTGAGGAAATGAAGCCTAGGTGTTTACAAGGCCCCAGGGAAGTGATGCAGTCAGATCTCCACTGCAAACTGTTGCCTACAGTAGAGTGTACAGACTGGAACAGAGACCTTCGGCAGATGCATGAGAGAGGTTGCTGTGGACTGTCATCTTTCTGAAATGGAAGACACACAGAAGGACCACAGGACCACCTTCTCTCACCGCCCTCTGGCAGCCTCTGCCCCTGGGCCAGCCCTGGCCTGGCCCTGTGCAGCACCATCTTGTTTACTTGTAGGCCTTGCAGCTCTGCTCTGCGGCTCGCCAGGGTCAGGTAGGTCTGCTGGCAGCAGAAGAAAAGATGGGCCTGACTCCCCTGCCTCAGCACTCATGCGGTCCACCTTCTGTAGCACTGCCTGGTTCTCCTCCTGTTCCTCTCAGACCTGGAGCCCCCTGCTGAGGGTCTGCCCAGTCATCCCAGCACCCCAGATGGGCAGCAGAGCCCGGGGTCAGGGTGCTGAGCACCTAAGCTCTGGAGCCTCACAAAACCAACTCCTAGGCCAGCTCCTCCATTGGTTAGCTCCGAGTCCCAGTTTTCTCAGTGTCTGCCTATACCATAGGGACAGCACGAGCAGTCCACTCACTGTGCTTTTGAGGGGATCACATCCTGGAAGGCATGTGGAGGGACTTAGTGTGCCCTGCGTGTCACACAGGTGCAGCTATAGTTTTACTGACAGAGAACCTGGGGTCGCAAGCAAATGAGTGACTTGCCCAAGCTTGTGGTTTTGTGGTCCAGGATGGCAGGGCCCATCTACTCTGAAGGCCAAGGCTTCTGACTCCTGGCCAATGAAGGAAGCCCACTTGCACTGGAGGCCCCTGTGGCTAGCTGTGTCCCCTGTAGAAGCAGCAGCACCAGCAAACGTCTGAGTACAGTGTCTCTCTGGTGTGAAGGTGGGCATAGCTAATCATAGTCACTACGGGGTTCAGTCGGGAGCCCTAGAAAGCCAGGTCCAACTGTTCCCCAGGAGCAGATTACCTCCACATGGCACGGTCTGACTTGTGTCAGCCTTGGCCCTGTGCTGAACAGAGCTGGCCCCCGAGAAACTTGGGATGAGGGAGCCTGATCGCATCTGATTTTAGAGCTGCCTCCTGTCGTTCAGTCCTCTAGCGCACGTGGGGTCCCTTGAGGCCAGGGTCCCTCGAGGCCAGCAGATATCCCCAGCCAACAAGCCCTGTGAAGAGCATAAGGCCTGTTGGGTCTCAGCAGGCAGTGGGGGGGCTTCAAGGCCATATGACTGGAGCCATGTGACTCTGGGGGCAGAGCTGTGCTGAGCAAGCCCACTGCCCCATGGTGGTCCTCCACAGCCTGGATGGCCAATGGCCCCTTCTGTCTACTTTTCAAAGCAGGAGCCCTTCCTTCTGAGAGGCTTCTGGGAAGCAAGGCCAAGACTCATAGGTTCTCACAAATCTTTTAATAACAGTAAATGAAGGAAACATTTAACAGTAAGTGCCATGGTGAGGGTTCCTTTTCATTCAGGGATCAACAACAGAAACACCTCAATCTAACATTCAGAGTGCGAAGTACACAAATTAATTAATAATCATTTATTTCCAAAGGTGACTGCAGAAACCATTTTGGTACAATCAAAAGGGTTTTACAAAACAGAGAAAACATTACAAAATGTCCCAAGAGGTGAGCAAACTGGCGGGGGCACAGAGCACCCAAGAAGCGGCCTGGCAAAAGTACTCATCTACTCATCTTGCAGCTGGTTAGGGGACTCACAAAAACTGGTTCTCCAAGGGAGTCACTTGTGGGGGCAAGCGCCAGGGAGGGGGTCTGCCCAGGACACAGCAGTCTCCCCTTGAGAATGAGGAAGGGCCGTGGTGGGGGTGGGGGCGGCAACAGAGGCAGCGCCAATTTCCTGGCAGAAAGAATTACAAGCTGAACTATCTTATTCTGTCTACCACAATAACACCAACAGAAATGAAGAATTCTTCCAAATGTAATACAAAGCTGACACCAAAGGAAAGCAGGTTTCCAAAACAATAGTTTGGCTTGAAATGACTTTTTTGTTTTGTGTTTTTCTTGCCATGAGTAGCTAACCAGTGTAGAAAATGTCACGAGAGCAACAATAAGCGACTAGGTTTTCCTGAGCACAAGGGACTCACTGTATGCACAGAAGAGGAAGGCTCATTCCCACTTACAGACCCTCCCCACCCTCAGAGGGCAGGGCAGCCTGTGCAGTGAGGACGCCCCTCCTCATAGTCCGGGGCTTTGCTCCCGATGCCCTCCCTGAGGCCTGCTCCCCATTTACCAAAACCAGCACTGGCATCCTGTCTTACAGTGGCCATACCGGCCCTTCTTCTCCCCTTGCCCACCTCCCTATCTCCCCTTCAGATGACCAACATCTACAAATCCAAGGAATTCTTTTTTGGGCAAGGTATGTGTGTGGGGGGGTGAACGGTCTTCCACTAGCCCCCCCAACACCAGCGCTGTGCTGACAACCTGCTTTCTGTGTGCAGCTGTGTCTGCCCCACAGAACAGTGCGCTGAGGTATCAACAACCACCAACTGCAAAACCCTGAGGGAGGCTGCAGTCGAAGGGATGATCTGAGAGCTGGGCTTGAGGTACCAGATGGGAAAGGGCCCCGAACTCCCCACCCCCACATCATGGCCACCCTGCCCACAGCTTCCGAGAATGCTGAGAAGTCAGTCCCGAGAGAGAGAGGCCGAGTGGGGGAAACTGAGTCTATAACTTCCTCACAAGCTGACAGAGGAACACATCACTGGGCCTCCAGAAAGAAGATAGACCAAATCATCTGTGGTGTGCAAAACCAAATAGAAGGGATGGAGGGTGGGGTGGGGGCTACAAGCAGGTGGGACCAGCTCTCTGTTATGTGGAGCTGATGCCGTAAGTTGGCCAGCTGAACAGACTGTTCTCATTGGCCCAGATCCTCAGCCGAGGCTACCTAGGGGCTGGAGGGAATACTCATTTTCCCTTGCTAGGGCTGTTGTAAAAGAAAGTGTCCACTTCTACAAACACCCTCCCAGACACACATGGAGCTCCCACACACTGGCAAATGGCATATGGAAACTTGGCCAGGCTGGCTGGGGAAGCTCCTTGGCACTGACAGCAGGGCCCCAGGGAGGCGCAGGAAAGCCTGGCCCCATGGTGGTGGGGGCCACCCTCCAAGGCAGGCCACTGAGGGTCGGGCCAGGTCACCTCTCCACGTCGGCCTGGCCCAAGGGAAGAGTCAGGTACAGCCCAGTTCAGATGCCTGCTGCTCCCCAGCACCTCACAGGCCGTGGCTCCCTGTGGACCCAGTGGACAGGGCTTGCTCTCTGTCCCCTCCCCTCCGTGTTTCTGAGCCCACCTGGCCCCCAGAAGCAGTGCACCCCCCTTCCCCGGATAGGTGCACCTGCTGCCGGCCTGGCCAAGCCAGGCACATGGCTTACGCTTTCTTCTTTCCTGCCAAGCAGCAGCAAAGTGCCAGCCAGCCAGGGGCAATGAGCCACAGCCAGGGCAAAGACGAGCTTTCGGAGGCAGGCCAATGTGAGGAAAGCATGAGCTGACTGGCACCCTGCACCAGGCCCGAGACAGGGAGGAAGAGAGCGCTCTGCCACTGTGCCCTTGGTGGCACAGCGTCTGTGCCACCCAGGCTGCTGGCCCCCAGCTGAGGCAGAGATTCCAGCATGGCACAGGACAGACCTCCAGGGGCTCCTCCTATGACCTCACTCTAACCTTTTATTTTGTAAATAGGCCAAGGGAGCACCGAGGCCTGGCCTCCTTGGCCACGCCCATGCACAGCCAGTAGGCGGGGTGAAACCAGCCACTCAAGAGGTACCTCTTCTGGTGGCAACCCAGAGCATACCGCCCTCCTGCAACCCCACACCCTGGGAACTGATGGCATCAATGCCAGCGTCCCTCTGCAAAGAGATGGGCCCTTCCATGGACACTTCCCTGGGCCTCACCCTGCTGGAAGAGACTCTCTTCCATTCTGCTGCCTCCAGTAAGTCCACTTGCTAAAATAATGACTAGTGAGTCACTGAACGGAGAAGGCAATGGCACCCCACTCCAGTACTCTTGCCTGGAAAATCCCATGGATGGAGGAGCCTGGTGGGCTGCAGTCCATGGGGTTGCTAAGGGTCGGACACGACTGAGCGACTTCACTTTCACTTTTCACTTTCATGCATTGGAGAAGGAAATGGCAACCCACTCCAGTGTTCTTGCCTGGAGAATCCCAGGGACGGGGGAGCCTGGTGGGCTTCCATCTATGGGGTTGCACAGAGTCAGACACGACTGAAGCGACTTAGCAGCAGCAGCAGCAGCAGCAGCAGCAGCAGCAGAGTCACTGAAACTCAATCTAGGTCTAAAACAGTAACACCTGGAATACTGAAGGAGCCCAGGGCAAGTGGGTTGCCTAGACTGGGAGACAGGGTTGGGGAGGAGGCAATCAGAGAAGGTCACAGAACTAGCTTTTCTGTTATTAAGTAATCTCTTCTTAGTAAGTGCCGACAAAGAGTCAGCAAATGCTACCACCTCCCTTCTTGAGGTCCACGTATGACTGCGGCTATCCTGCAGCCAAAGGTCTTCCTTTCTGAGCACTTGAACCTCCAACCAAGGGGACCTGATTTTTTGGTACCTGCCTTTCAATCTAGACATGTGCTGTAGGGGTGGGGAGCCTCACACAATTCAGCTCTGATGCTGGCTGCAGTGATGACATCTAGTCCTAGGAAGGCCATGCTGCAGGACCTGTATCCTCCCAAACCTAGGATGCTCATATATCCTGTAAAACCACGAAATGGACAGACAGGTGTCCTCCAGAGACAGGTCCTAATGCAAGGATTCTCTGAAGTCAAACATCCCAAAACAAATAAAGAAACAAAACCCCAAAAGCCAAAAAAGCCCAACTCTAGCTCATCTTTCCCTGAAGCTGCCTTTAAAGAGAGAGAGAGCATTTAAGAGGCACTCAAAATTAAAATGTCATCTGTTATCAACATTAAAAGTAAGCCTATGATTCAAATCACAGTTTTCTCAAGTTGCCACTTCTGTTGATTAATGTCTATGCTCACTTCTGACACAGATATGGGTCAGTTCTCAGCTCTCAAGTAGAATCTCCCCAAGGTCCCAAACTAGTATTAGCTGTGGATATTTTGACCTAGTTCCCTTTGGATTTGCTGTTGGAACAGCACTCATGGGCCTCAGTGGAATCTAGCCCCTCAGATGGTAGCACCCCTAAACCCCACCTCTGGCAGTATCTGGAGGGAGTGACTGGTTGGCTGCTTGCTTTGAGTCATGGGACACCAGTGGGAAGAATCTGGCCAGTTCTATTTTGGCCATGAGCTGGGAAACCCCTTGGCTCTTGGCTTGCCGCTGGTGTAGAAACAAGGCCTCAGTCCCCTTATGGCGGGGGCTGTGCTGGAGACAAGAGGGGACTCCAGCGCAAGCCTGGAGATCCCTGGCAGTGGAGAAATCAAACAACCGCATCTCATCACTTTGATACCAAAAGAACTACTGCTTGTTGTTCCCTTTCTCCTCAACCAGCTGTTGTTAAAGCACCAACAAGCAGAGTGAAAGCCACTGACTACTGTCTCACCACATAAGGCCACAAGGAACAGGGAGAGAGAGCCCTCAGCACTACACCCCAGGCTCCAGGAGCCATCCTGGGGGAAGAGGTGGGGAAGGAAACATGTTGGAAGAAAGGGGCAGAGAAGAGGGAAAAAGAAATACACTGAACGAGCTACTGCCCTCTCCCATGATTTCACCAAGAACTGGGTGTCCTCCAAGTCAAGTCAGGACTTGTTTCCTCAAGGGGAGAAAAAAACAAAACAAAACCCCAAACCAAACCAAACAAACAAACAAACAAACAAAAAAAACACAAGCACCTTCAGTCTATTTTCTTGGCTGGAAGCCGGAGCAAATCCAGCAGATATTTACACAAGGGCCCAGCCATGTATGAGAACAGGATGACCAGCTTCCCGTGGGTCATGGTCATGAGAGTCTGGTGTCCCGAGGCCCAGATGCGGTACCAGGGGCCGTAGAATGGGTCTGAGATGGCCGGACACAGCATGTTGTTCAAATTCACTTCGGTGACCTGCAGGGACAAGGGAGGTAGAGTGAGCGTTCACCATCCTGAGGCTTTCTCTGGCTTCTGCCAGTTCAGCCGTGTCTACCTAAGGGGGACTAGACAAGGAGGGATTGACAAATCCCCACCTGTTCATAGTGGGATCTTTCTTCCCTAAGTTTGGGTCATGGCTAGAGCCCTTTGGAGGTGATGGAGGAGGCCATCCAGGGGAAAAGCTGGTCTTGCCTTTGGGTTGGGCCCAGAGTCCATTGACGTTCCTAAGTATTTACTATGTGCCTAGACCCAGACAGGTATTGTGGGATAAGAGAGCCATCAACTACATGGTCCCTGCCTCTGCATAACTAGGAACCAATCAAATTGGGATGATCGGTCTACCACAGCTGACCTCAAACCATACGGTGCTCACTGGCTTTTGTCCACCATAAGATCTGAGGTGTGTACAGAACGGGGGCGGCAGAGTCCTCAGATAAGATCTGATGAGGGAAGTCATACCATTTTGAATGAACTCATGAAGAATGGATGGAAGTAATGATGAGGAATGGAGTGAACAAAGCCTTCCATGTAGGAGGCATAGCCTGAGTGAGGTCTGGAGGTGAGACTGAGCATGGTATGTGTGGTGACATGGAGACACTGACTCCTGTGGAATCAAGGAGTCACAGTGGAGACAGGTGTGAAGGTAAGGGCGTGATGGTCATACTGCTTCCTTCTGAGAGCACAGGAAACAACCGTGCTACTGGCAAGGAGCTCAAATTACCCCCAGGCCAACCGGAACAGAGCGACACACCAGGGTGGGGAAGAGAAGATGACTGCTTCGACCAAGGCACTGGTGACATCGGTTGCGTGCCCTAGTCCAGCCAGGCCCCGCAAGGCTCCACACGGCCAACGGTACATTTAATGCTGCTCGCACACAAAACCGGATATGCCACTCCTGCCCCGAGGACGGCCACGACAGCTGCCTTCCAAAGTCCTTCAAGCCCATTCTCCTTAAAAACAAGTCTTCACCACCTCTCAAGAGAGGTGGAGGGTTTGTGCCCATTTCACAGATGGGTGGAGAACACGCTGCCCTGAAGGATAACGTGACTCACCCAGAGCAGTGGCAGAACCAGAACATGAACTTGGGTCTCCCTACCCAAGCCCCAGCCTACTGCTACTCACTTTGCCACCAATAGATACACCACCCGGGCACCGAGCAATCCTGGGCTCTGGATAACTCAACTACTGAGTCCAGCTATCAGCCACACTCCAGGTAGGTCTGAACATCCCAGAAGGCTACGGGGGTCAGCCGACACCACACTTCCACTGGCCACGCAGCTTTGGGCCTGATGGTAGGCCTAGAATGGACCCAAGGTCAGAAGCCTCCCCCAAGGCCAGGGTCAGGGCCCTGCCTCCCACACAGGCCACAGCAAACCACTGTCCAGTGCAGCTCACTATTTCCGACCCAAGTGGCCATGAGTGAAGGGCCTCCTTGCCTCTCCAGGGATGAAAGAAAGTCATTACTGAAGGATTCAGAAAGCTCTTTGGAGAGGCCAAAGCTGTGGATTGTAAATCAGCAACCCAGACACAACAATCTGACAGTGTGGCCTTTGGCATCTTGTATTTTCAAAACAAAACGATATACCAGCGCCAACCAGGATTATCAAGATTTATGAAGAACTCCAAACAGAAGGGATAGAATGGGATAGAACCAAGCTTACCAGGCCCAGGATCTGCAAGATGCTGAAGTGGTAGAAGAACATGAGGCCAGTTGAGAGAAGGGCCCACCGGAAACTGCTGAGGGGCTCCGGGGTGTAAGCACCTGGAGAAAAGGGCACATGGTGAGACAGCAGGGGTGGGGACCCTTCTCCCTCACCCCCCGAGGGTGCAGGTGCTGAGGCCATAGCCGCCATCTGCTGTTTTACCCACTTCCGCTGCCTGCGACAGCTGCTCAATAGACAGCCCCACTGATTAGCTGGGTGACTCTTATCACCTCTTCCCAACCTCTGTTCTGCCACATAATGCTGGGGCCATTTTAGAGAGGATTTTTTTTTTTTTAACTTCTGTTATAATAGTAACAAAGTTGGCCCTTTGTATCTACAGATTCCACATCCCCAGGTTCCACCAACTGGACTGGTCCATGGTTGATCTTGCAGGTTCCACAACTGCAGATGCAGACAGCCAAGTGTGTTACACCATTTTATGTGAGGTGCTTGAGCATCCTTGCATTTTCGTATCTGCAGGGGTCCTGGAACCAGTTCCCCTCGGATACTGAGGGACAACTGCACATGCTCACTAAAGGAAATTTCGAAAATGTTAAAAAGGTAGAAATGGGATGGAGGAAAAGAATACACCCCCAACACTCTACTAGCTGAATGTGACCACTGCTAGAATCTGGTGTGTCTCCTTTGTTCTTTTTGCCTTGAGAGTTTCTTTTCTTTCTTCTTCTGATTACTGATTGGAATTTTACTGTATACATAATTGCACAGCCTTCATTTTCACCTTTATTCTAATCAGTCCTTCATGTTTCTAAAGAGAAGCATCATTGAGGAAGTGTGGCATGGTGGCTGAGCATGCTAACTTTGATGTCACACAGATTTGGTTTCAAACCTGGATGCTACCACTTACTGCCTGCTTGACCCAGGAAATGTTCTTTAAACTCCGTGTTCCTCACTTTACTTGTCTGTAAAATGGGGCTACTTCCGAGAGTAGTTGTGAGGAGTAAAGGAAAGAATATGTTAAGAGCTCTCAGTATGGAATCTGGTGCAATGAAAGTGTTCAGTATGTGTCAGGTACTGTTATTATTGCATTGTTGTTATTATCATTCAGTTCAGTTCAGTTCAGCTCAGTCGCTCAGTCATGTCCGACTCTTTGCGACCCCATGAATCGCAGCACGCCAGGCCTCCCTGTCCATCACCAACTCCCGGAGTTCACCCAGACTCACGTCCATCAAGTCAGTGATGCCAGCCAGCCATCTCATCCTCTGTCGTCCCCTTCTCCTCCTGCCCCCAATCCCTCCCAGCGTCAGAGTCTTTTCCAATGAGTCAACTCTTCACATGAGGTGGCCAAAGTACTGGAGTTTCAGCTTTAGCATCATTCCTTCCAAAGAAATCCCAGGGCTGATCTCCTTCAGAATGGACTGGTTGGATCTCCTTGCAGTCCAAGGGACTCTCAAGAGCCTTCTCCCAACACCACAGTTCAAAAGCATCAATTCTTCGGTGCTCAGCCTTCCTCACAGTCCAACTTTCACATCCATACATGACCACAGGAAAAACTATAGCCTTGACTAGACGGACCTTTGTTGGCAAAGTAATGTCTCTGCTTTTGAATATGCTATCTAGGTTGGTCATAACTTTCCTTCCAAGGAGTAAGCATCTTTTAATTTCATGGCTGCCGTCACCATCTGCAGTGATTTTGGAGCCCCCAAAAATAAAGTCTGACACTGTTTCCCCATCTATTTCCCATGAAGTGATGGGACCAGATGCCGTGATCTTCGTTTTCTGAATGTTGAGCTTTAAGCCAACTTTTTCACTCTCCTCTTTCACTTTCATCAAGAGGCTTTTGAGTTCCTCTTCACTTTCTGCCATAAGGGTGGTGTCATCTGCATATCTGAGGTTATTGATATTTCTCCCAGCAATCTTGATTCCATCCAGCTTGTACTTCTTCCAGCCCAGCATTTCTCATGACGTACTCTGCATATAAGTTCAATAAGCAGGGTGACAATATACAGCCGTATCATCTTTCAGGATTTGAAATAGCTCAACTGGAATTCCATCACCTCCACTAGCTTTGTTCATAGTGATACTTTCTAAGGCCCACTTGACTTCACATTCCAGGATGTCTGGCTCTAGGTCAGTGATCACACCATTGTGATTATCTTGGTCATGAAGATCTTTTTTGTACAGTTCTTCTGTGTATTCCTGCCACCTCTTAAGAATGTGCCATATCCAGTTATCATGCCATATTCAATTATCATGCCATTTCCTGCTCTCCCACTGGAACAGCAAAAATTGTGTATTTGTCCTCTACCATCACTCAGAACTCCCATCCCAGTAGGCTTGGGTATATGCTAGACCTTTCAGAGTAGGGAATGGCTCATAGAATGTTCTGGGTGCAGGCATCCTATAATGGGGGTGCTCCGCAATGAAAGAAACATGGAATGCTCATCTCAAGCAAGTAGGCAGCAATAGGAGGAGGAGTATTTTCCCAAGTCAGTCTTTCACAGATCCATCCACTTATTCACCAATTATTAGACACCTATTATATTCCAAGCCCTGTGCCAAGCATTGGGGATAGGAACATAAAGGAGGTGGGCTCCCTGCTGCCTCAGACTCATGATCTGGTGGAGGCGGCAGACAAGCTAGGCAACTGTGAGAAGCTGGAGTGATGACCCGGGTCTGTGCCACGTATAATGGGGGGATGGAACTCAGCTTGGCAGAGGGGGCACAGAGCTGAGTCCTACAGGACAAATGGTACTAAAAGAGGGGTCTAGGAAAGCAGACATTTCTGCTGCTGCTGCTAAGTCGCTTCAGTCGTGTCCAAGTCTGTGCAACCCCATAGACAGCAGCCCACCAGGCTCCCCCGTCCCTGGGATTCTCCAGGCAAGAACACTGGAGTGGGTTGCCATTGCCTTCTCCAATGCATGAAAGTGAAGTCACTCAGTTGTGTCCGACTCTTAGCAACCCCATGGACTGCAGCCCACCAGGCTCCTCCGTCCATGGGATTTTCCAGGCAAGAGTACTGGAGTGGGTTGCCATTGCCTTCTCCAAGACATTTCTGGGAGTGAGCCAATTCACAGAACTATGGGGAAGCACTGAGACTACAGAGGCCAGTGTGATGGGGCAGTGAGCAGGAATAGGCCTCAGAGGTTCAGAGGGTTAGGCTGCTTCCAGCTGGGCCACATAGGACCTTAGGAGCCGTGCTGAGGGCTTTGGGCTTCATTTTGTGCTGCAGGGTCATGACACTAAATGCCTGAAGCCTCAGGCAGGCAATTAACTGGGAGCACGGGAGTGACTGGGGACAATGAGCCATCAGGGATACTGGAGACCAGCCAACTGGAAAGGCCAGACCCTTTCTGAAGAGGGCAGTCCCCACTCAGCACCACCCAGTCCCTGCCCTACGGAGACCTGGGCCCAGAGCTGACTGTGTTTTCACTTTTGCATGAAAAGCTAGAAGTGGGGCACTTTCATACGGAATTTCCTGATTTTTAAATGTTGGCAAATAATTCAAAATGTTTTAAGAATGCTCAACGGACCAAACAAAACATGTCTTCTTGGACGGCTTTCAGCCCAGGGGTGGCCAGCTTCAAGCTCTGCTGCAGAGCCACAGAAAGCAGAAGAGAGTGTCTGAAGCAAGAAAGTGAGGTTGATCATACGTGTGCTTGAAAAAGACCGCCCTGGCCTCGGTGTAAGGGATGGGCTAGGATAGACGGGACACCCGAGAGAGAGAGCCTCCGGAGCCCAAAGACGGAGCAGGATGGATAGCTTTGAAGATAACAGCAGTGGCCCTGGCTTCTAGCTGGCCATCACTGGGTTGATGGTGCCACTTGCTGTGATGGAGAAGAAGAAAAGGCAGATTTTGTAGACAAGGTGGAGAAATGAGGCCAATTTTAGACATGTTCGAGTTGAGGCATCCATGAAATACCCCAGTGAAAGTGTCTCTTGGGCTGTATGCACTCTGGGAAATACAGCGTGATGGGGGTGGCGCTGTGGGCACTGGAGCTGGGCAGACATGGGTTCTCAAATCCTGGCTCTGGTTGCTTAGCGACCTCAGGGTCGTGGGCCAGCCGCTGTATCTCAAACTCAATTTCACTCATCTACAAAAGAGGGTGCTGTGGCCTACTTCACAGATCATTTAAGCCATGATTGGAGTGCCATATCTGGGATTTAACAAACGCTGATTATTTTCATCATGATATGAACTGCAATCTCAGTGAAGAGGATAGGATGGAGCATCCAGCCACAGGTGTCATGAGCACAGGACGGTAACTAAAGTCACAGGAGCCTAAATAGAGCAAGGAAGAAGACCAGAGGCAGAACACCACCGTGGGGAGGGGGAGGAGCGGAGACAGGGCGACAGAAGCCTGCTGGGTCTTCTGGGGAAGAAGCTCAGGCTTGCTCCGTGAGCAAGGTGCAGGATCACTGCACACCTGAGGCAGAAAGCCCTTTGCGAGTGTCGGAGTCATCTGTCCACTTTATAGATGGACAAACTGAGGCCAAGAGACAGGCAGCACCACAGCCAATGTCAACAGCAGAGTACTGGGCTCTCAGACATGCCAAGGGACTCAATGCCCTCACTGCCGCCTCTCCAGCCCTCCACCACACCACACTGTCCCAGCTCTTTGTCTACCCATCTAGATGAAGGCCTCAGAGTTGAGGACCGAGTGGGATCCTTTCTGAATTCCTAGCATCTAGCACTGCCCTTGGAATGCACTTACACTGGGTGCGTTTTCCTGTCTACTGAATGAGTGGGAACTCAGCCCTGTGTTTTCATCCTGGCTGTTGAGGACATGAAAGGGAAGAGGGAACCTGGAGGATCCACAGGTGCTTAGAACCCCGCTGAGCAGGTTTTCCCAGGTATCCCTTCCCTCCAGCCTCTGCTTGGCTCCCCTTGGTGGCATCTGGGCAGTAGTGACAACCCCGTGAGTGGTGGCTGGGGGGAAGGGGGGACAGGAAGGACCAGACAGGGAAGTATCCTCAGCCACGCTTCAGCAACCCTCCCCTGTCCTCCCCTAAAGGCCCTGTCCCCTGTCCCACCCTATGGTAAGGGGTGGGGGGGAGGAGCACTCAGATACTGCCAGGGAGTCACGTGTCTCAGTGCTCTTACTGCCTCTAGTTCAAACCCCGACTTGAATACCATTCATTCTGTGTTGCATCATCCATCTCTAAAGGCTGACAACCAAAGAATAGATGCTTTTGAACTGTGGTGCTGGAGAAGACTCTTGAGAGTCCCTTGGACTGCAAGGAGATCAAACCAGTCAGTCCTAAAGGAAATCAATCTTGAATATTTATTGGAAGGACTGATACTGAAACTCCAATACTTTGGCCACCTGATGGGAAGAGCCGACTCACTGGAAAAGACCCTGATGCTGGGAAAGATTGAAGGCAGAAGAAGGGGATGACTGCAGATGATGATTGGATGGCATCACTGATTCAGTGGACAGGAGTTTGAGCAAGCTCCGAAATGATGAAGAACAGGAAGCCTGGTGTGCTGCAGTCCATGGGGTCACAAAGAGTTGGACGCGACTGAATGACTGAACAAAATCCATCTCAAGTCAGACTATCAGGTCTCTGAGGGGCGGGCAGTTTCTGAATCACCACTTCACCTCCAGCACCAGATATACAGTAAGCACTCAAAAAACCATCGCTGCTGCAGAAAAGGGTGGTACAGACTTTCTGGAGCACCTATAAAGTCTAAGCCTTTTGGCTCAACAATGTTACTTTGTGGACTGCTGTCGAATACCTCCAACACCCAGCAAACAGCCTTTATTTACACAACGACGTTTACACTTGCACTATGTACTGCACTGGGACACTGGAAACAAACCAATGGGGGAGAGAAGTAAATTCTGGTGCCTCAATACTATGCAATAGTCACTGCCACTCAAATGACAACCAAACTGTATCCCTGTGCAGAAAAGTCCCCAGCTCGCGATGCCAAGTGTAAGTGACGGAACCAAACAGTATGTCAATGATGGGAAAGGTGGCTTAGTGGTTTAAAACAAAGGCCTTACGGTCAGACAGCCTTGGGTGTGAGTCCTGCCTCTGTCATGGCCTAGAGTGGTGACCGTGAGCAAATTGCACCACCCCTCTAAGCCTGTTTCCTGTAGTAACGTCTGTCTCTCGGGGCTGCTGAGTGGAGTAAGAAATATAAAAAAGTAAACACAGCAGCTAGGCTGGCACACAGATGGCAGCTGCTATTTTTATCATGGCAACCACAGCCATCCAAAATCTCATAAAAGACTGGAAGACAAGGAATCTTGTAAAGAGGTGAGCTTTTTCTATAAAGGGGGACTTTGACTGTGGTTTCCTCTGCCTTTTCACTGCTGATGGATTTTTTCACTGCAAAGGTGATCAAATATTCAATTTCTTTAAAAAAGAAGAAAAAGAGAGAGCACCATGAGAACAGATGACCCAGTCTACACAGATATATGCAAATTGTATACAAACACACATCATTCCTTTTTTATATACCTGGATGTGGCCCCTGGGAAAATCTCAGTGAAAAACCAGTTTTCTTTTAAGGGAAAATAGAAACTTAAGCACTTTCAGAAAAATTAAACACATAAAACTTTTTTTTAAACTTTTAAGAAAAAATAAATGTGACATTTGCTGCTAGCATCTTCTATCCCAGGAGGATAGAAGCATTTCAGCTCTAAAGGTAGGGGGAAACCGAGATAATAGCTTTTTCTGAAATCGATTTCTGCCAGAAGGAAGCTTTATGAGCGCTGGGAGAGATGTCAATGTGCACCAGCAGCCATGACAGACCCCCAGAGGCCTCTCCCAAGGGTCTGTTCTCTAATCCTCTAATCCCAGATGGGAAGGCCTTACACCAAGGAGATGAGACAGGGCAAGGCGGCATCCTATTCACCAATCTTCTTCCCACTGCATTCAACTCATTCACTTTTACATGTTATCCATTCATTCAACATGGACTGGGTACATGTTGGGCAGACTCCATGCTAGGCAGTGGGGATATGGAGGCACAGGTAGGCCTATGAGCAATGAGACAGCATGATAAGTTGTGCCTTGTGTGTGCATGCTCAGTCATGTCCGACTCTTTGCAGCCCCAGGCTCCTCTGTCCATGGAATTTTGCAGGCAAGAATACCAGAGTGGGTTGCATTTCCTCCTCCAAGGGATCTTCCCAACCTAGGGATCGAACCTGCGTCTCTTGCATCAACAGGTGAGTTCTTTTTACCACTAGTGCCACCTGGCAAGCCCAATAAGGTCAGCACACTAAGTAATGGGCACCCTGAGGTAAAGGAGCTGGAGAAGATAACAGTTGGGGTGAGTTTTGAAGAACAAGGAGGAGATGAGGACAGGAGCTTAAATGAAGGAAAGAACATTCCAGGCAGTGAGTACAACCTGGGAAAAGGTGTGGAGACATGGAACAGCATGCTGTTTGCATGGAATCCCAAGCAGGTCTGTGTTGCTGGAGCATCAAGTGGGAGGGGGACATGTGCCAAGAAATGAAACTGGAGAGACAGGCAAGAGGGCTCAGGTCATGAAGAGCCTTGTCTGCTGTGCCCAGGAACTTGGCCTTTATCCTTTACACAAGAAGAAGCCACTGAGAGGTTTGAAACAGGCAAATGCAAGATCAGATTTCGGTTTCAGCTAGCTTGACTGCTCTGGCAGCAGTGTGGATGATGGGCAGGAGAAGGATAAGACTGAAGACCAGGTTGGGTGCCACTGCAGAGACGGATGACTTGGCGATTTGTTGGACATGGAGGAGGTTTCTAGGGTGACCCTCTAGGTCAATGAGTTCAACAACAGAGGAATCGATTTAGGGGAGAGGAGAGCTCAGGCTGGGGGCATGCTGACACTGAATGCCTATAGGGTACCCCAGGTCTAGCGCTCAGGAGAGGGAGATGGCCTGCAAACAGAGCTTGGGGTATGGGTAAGATCAACAAGGAAGAGTACACAGAATGAGATTAAAGCATCAGGACAGAGCCTGAAGAACACCAATACACAGAAGATGGTCTTCTGTCAGGAGAAAGAAGATCCATGAGAAGACAGGACTGAAGACAAGATTAAAGACTGTAACAAGCCACATGTGGCAATTTCCATTTAAATGGATAAAGATGAAGTAAAATTAGAACTGATTCCTCAGTAGCACTAGTCACATTCAAGTGCTTGATAACCACACATGGTTAGTGGCTACCATACTGGACAGGGAAGAGATAGAACATTCCCATCATCACAGAAAACTGCTGGGAACACACTTCTCTACAGAGTGCAATAAATACAACTATTTCCACTGGGTTTGGCAACATGCTGATCCCTGGTGATCTTTGCTGGAGCAATTTTGGGAAAGTAGTGAGGCATGAGCTGAGTGGTAAAAGACTGAAGAAAAGGCTTCCATGTACATACGGTAAGGAAGAGAATGCCAGGAAAAGGGAACAGGATATGCAAAGTTACAGAGAAATCATTAGCCACACTCCCAGTGTCTCAATCAATTCTCTGAATGACCCTTTCACATCCTTTTGCTCTTTCATGATCTACCACTTGACACAAGGACCCTGCTTCATCTCTAGTACTGTAAAGCAGTCATTGTTTTTTTTCCCTGGTCTCATACAAGAAAGAGGGTGTGCCAAGTTGCTACAGTCGTGTCCAACTCTTTGTGACCCTGTGGACTGTAGCCCGCCAGGCTCCTCTGTCCATGGGATTCTCCAGGCCAGAATAGTGGAGTGCGTTGCTATGCCCTCCTCCAGGGCATCTTCCCGACCCAGGGGTGCAACTGTAGTTTCTTCCATCTCCTGCACTGCAGGAGTGGGAAACGTCTGTCTTTGCATTGTTGTCTCCAGACCATTGACCTTCCTTTCTCCCGAAAACCCCACAACCACCATACTGTACCAACCACCAACTACCCTTCCCTTTTACAGCTGCCTACAGACGTACAGGTCATGGCTCTCAATATTCCTCAAGGATATTAGTACCTAGCTTAGCACCCCTCTCTCTAAAAACACTACTGCCATAGCTCTTGATCATTTCAGTATGTATCTAATAAGAACCCTCACCTCTCAGCTCCCCTCCTCAATGGTTTTGTTCCCATCTCACCTCAGCCAGTCATTCTCAAGGTCATGCCTGAGATCGGATAATTATGAATACCTGTAGCCCCTCATTAAGTCAAGTATTCCCTCTCCACCCACCACTTATATCTTTCCAGCTGACCCCCTTTGACCCCGCTGGAGTCTGTGGTCCATGGGTCCTGCCATCTTTTTTGCTGTCCCTCACAGTTCCTTCTCTCCTGCATTTCCATGGCCCACCACTTGAATGATCCCTGCCCTACATCTTTGATGGCACGGCAACTCTCATTATGCCTGTACTCATCTTGAAAAATCCCCAGCGCGGCTTAGGTCAGTCCCAACCTGCTCTTCTTCCTTGCCAGTTCAATCTGGCTGGAGAAAAAACAGTGCTGGCTGTTCTCACTTGAGTTTCATGATCACACACACCTGAAGTGCATCTTCCGTGTTGCCAGGCAATTATACTACACTCCCCCAGCCCATTCACTCCCTCAGGTCACAATTTAATATTGTCTCCTCGCTTCAATACTTGTATCCCATCCTCACTCTCAGATGAGGACCCCGATTCCTACTTCACTGAGAAAAAAGAAATCAGACAAAAATTCCCATAAGCACTCATGATCACATCTAAGCACATATCCACGTCAGTACCCAATGTGCTCTGCCTTCACCCTGTTCCCATGGATGAACTGCCCAGGATCCTGCCCAAGGCAGGCCTTCCCTTTTGTATCCCAATGCCATCCACTCTTGCCTCCTCAATATTTCCCCCAAAACTCTTTCCTCTTTCTCTTCTATCGAGTTCCTCCTCTCTACTGGATTATTCCCATTAGCATATAAACTAAACACACGTAACTAACGGCTCCCATTCTAAAACAAACCCACACACACGTGACCTCACTTCACCCCTGCACATTCCATTCCTCTGCTCATCTTTACAGCAAAACTCCTTGAGAGAATTCTCCACACCTGCCCTGTCTGATATGGTAGCCACTGCCATGCATGGCTAGTCAACATTTGAGATTGGGCTAGTCTGAACTGAGTTGTGCTATTAGTGTAAAAAACACTACCAGATTTCAAAGGATGTAAAATATCCCAGTAATGATTTTACAGATTATTCAGGAAGGATAATATTTTAGATATAGTGGGTTAAATATCAGTTACATTATTAAAATTAATTTCACCCATTTCTTTTACCTTTCTTTAGTGTGACTACAAGGAAATTTGATATCACTTATGTTGCTACCAAGCTTTTACTGGACAGCACTTGTCTATACTGCCATGTCTCCAATTCCTCTCTTGCAGGTCTCTCTCAACCTGAGGTAATCAGACTTCCGCATCTACCTCCCCATTCCCACCCACCCCACCTCCACTGCACCAAAACAGGTCCTGTCCAGGTCACAAATAACCTTGCCATTGCTAAACGCAATGGCCAATTCTCAGGCCTCATCTTAGGCACCCTCTGTGTCTTGCAACATTCTTCACTTGGCTTCTGGGATGCTGCTGTCTTAGCTCCCCCCACTCCTGCCTTACAGCCCGCTTCCTCTCGATCTCTGTCACTGCTTCCTCCTCAGCTCCTTGACCTCTAAATGATGGAGAGAACCAGGCTGCAGAACTCAAGAGCTTTTCTATTCTCTACAGACTTTCATTCCCTGGGTTATGTCAACCAATCGCATGGCTTTAATACCTGCTGATGACTCCAACGTTTTCATCTCAGTCTGGACCGCTGCCTTGAACTCCAGGCTCACACAGCTCACAGTCTGCTCACTATCTGCACTTGGATATCTAAGTGGGCGTCTTTCTCTTAAACCCAGCTTTTGATTTTGGCTTCTATGGTAGATCGTTACAGCACTGGTTTCCAGTATCCACACCCTTATGAATTCCTTTCCCACACTGATTTGGCCATATGGCCCATCTGGCTAAGCCAGGCAACTTGCTTTGATCAATGGGACTTCAAAAAGATGGGATCAGGGGCTTGATAAGTTCTCATGCACTGGGGCTTGCCCTCTTGGAATGCTGCCTGAGACCCCCATGTCATGAAATGCCTCGTCAATAGAGAGGCCCAGCCATTCCAACTGTACCAGTTGAGTCCAGGCAGGACCAGTAAGTAGAAAAAAAAATGTTTTAGCTCAGGCAGCTATAGCAAAATACCATAAACTGGGTAGCTTAAACATTAGAAATTTCTTTCTCACAGTTCTGGAGGCTGCAGGTCTAGGATCAAGGCCCCAGTAGACTTGTTTGGTGAGAACCCACTTCTCTGTTCACAGACAGACAACTTTTGGCTGTGTTCTCACATGGCAGAAGGAGCTAGGGAACTCTATGGCTTCTTCTCATCACAGCACTAATCACAATTGTGAAAGCCCCACCCCTATGACCTCATCCAACCCTAATTATGTTCCAAAGACTCCCCCCTCCAAAATACCATCACACTGGGGGGTTAGGACTTCAACATATGAATTTCAGGGTTGGACATACATATTAAGTCCATGACAAAGAATTACTCAGTTAACTTACACAACGGTGAAAAATAATAAGTCATTGTTTTAAGCTACTAAGTGTGGGGCATACTATACAACACTAGGTCACTGAAGAGCACTCCCACCTCTCCAAAAAAGCAATAAACAAGCACAAACCCCCTTCTCCTAGCCTTCCTTATCTTCATAAATGGCAATCCATTTAAGCTACTCAAGTCAAAAACCTTAGAGTTATCTGTGAGTCCTCTCTCTCACATCCCACATCTGATCCATCAGCAAATCCTGCTGGCTCTACCTTCTGTATGTATCTGGAATCCATTGAGTTTTCTCCACCTCTACTGTTAGTGCTCAAGCCACTGGCATCTCCTTCCTCTTTTATTACAAACATTACTTACAGATCTCCCCACTTCTACTCTGTGCCCTTACAGGATAGTAAAATTTCAGCATAGCAACTAGGTGATCCCTTGAAATACGAACTCAGATCATGTCAGTCCTCTGCTCAAAATCCTCCAATGGCCTCCCATTTCCCTAAGAAGAAAATGGCAACTTCTTAATGGTCTATGAGACCCTAGACAGGATTTGTCCCTCACCTATATCAACTCTCTGACCTCCTCTCCTATTACTTTCCCCTTCCTTCATATGGCTCTAGACACACTGACCAACTTGCTATTGCTAGAATACTCTAGAAAGACTCCTGTCTCTGGGTCTTTACACTCATTATTACTTTCTCTGCTTTGTATACTCTTCCAGATATCCAGAAACCTGCAAGCCTTTGCTCCAATGTCATATTCTCAGCATGGCCGTCCTTCACGCTCCCCACCCACTCAGCAGCACTGTGCCCCTTACTTGCTTGAACTCTGCCTCTATACACTTATAACATCATCTGACTTGCTATATATTTTACTTATTGCTATTTATTTCTTTACTGTCTCCTCCCACAAAAGAATGTAAGCTCTGTGAAAGCAAGAATATGTATTCTTTTACTCACTGCTTTATCCCCACAAGTGCCTAACACCAAGTAGGGGGTTCAACTCCTATTTGCTGAATGAGGCAAGTGGCCCAGTATCTTCAAGAACTTTATATTGTTGAGTCTCAATGGACTATCAAGTGGAGACAGAGGCATAAATAGGAGATGAGGGCCAGTTCTTTAAGAAGTCTTTTTGCAACACTGGAGAAGGGAATGGCAACCCACTCCAGTATTCTTGCCTGGAAAATCCCATGGACAGAAGAGCCTGGCAGGATACAGTCCATGGGGTCTCAAAGAGTTGGACATGTGAGCAGCTTCCACTTTGCAACATTAGATATACTGAATTTTACAAATCACCTTGAGATCCAGTTAAAAGGTGGGCTCTGAGGCAGTCTGGGGTAGGGGCTGGAGACTGCATTTCTAACTGGCTCCCAGGTGCTGCTGGTCCTCAGACTATATTTTACATGGTAATGGACAGGGCTCCTCATCTGGCTGCTGATTGAAATAGGGTGAGATAAGAGGCAGGGAGACCAGTATTGAAGCTGTTGTAATAGACCAAGTCAAGGATGATCAGATCTGAACTAAATAAAACAGGAGGTGTGTTATGTACTAAGTTGCTTCAGTTGTGTCCAACTCTTTGCAATGCTATGGACTGTAGCCCGCCAGGCTCCTCTGTCCATGGATTTCCTAGGCAAGAATACTGGAGTGGGTTGCCATTTCCTTCTCCAGAGGATCTTCCTGACCCAGGGATTGAATCGCCTCTCCTGTATTGGCAGGTGGGCCCTTTACCACTAGCGCCACCTGGGAAGCCCAAACTAGGAGCGGTAGGAATGAATGTGGGAAATGATCAGATCCAATTGATTGGATTGGATGGGATGACGGTGGTAAAAGGCCAACGATCAGATTTCTGGTGTGGGTGGTGGTACCACTCAGTGGGATGGGGAACATCGGAGAAGATGTAGATTTGGCGATAGGGGATAAAATGACAAGTCTAGTTCCCAACAACAATGCCATGCCACCTTTGCTGCCCTCTAAATGAGAAACCTTCATTTCTTTGCTTTTTTTTTTTGGCCACACCGCATGTGGGATCTTAGTTCCCCAATCAGGGATGGAAGCCATGGTCTCTGCATTGGAAGCATGGAGTCTTAACCACTGGACCCCCAGGGAAGTCCCAGAACCTTCACTTTTAGCTTCTGCCATAGTTACCCAGAAGACAGATGATCATGGATGTGTGATTTCCCATCCTTGGCCATTGAGTACAGGCCCAAGTCAGGACTCCCACCATCTGGGCACCAGATCAAATGAACTGTACCCTCTAGACTGCTTAATATAGGGGGAGGTGGAGACTGTCCCTAGTTGGGGGTCCATGTGGAAGGTCAACTTGGTTGACCTTTTTATCCTGAGGGGTTGGAGAGCCCACTCTGGCTAGGCCTCCCCCTCAACTGCCCAGTGGGCCACTTAGCCTACGGTGAAGGCACATAAAGACCCACCTTCACCCATGAGGATCAGAAAACCAGCCCTCTGCCAGAAGCAGAGTGAGGACCCTGAGCTGACAAAGACTTCATGGGGGACCTGACCTAGAAGACAAGCACTGGAGTCCAGAGACCCAGGTCCCAGCTTCTGTTCTTCCCCAGTTGCTGTGTGCATCAAAACCCCTCTAAGCCTCAGAGCCCTGCTGGGGGAAATCAAATTTCAGGCTCTCCATACCTTACAGGAGCATGTAGGGATAGAAAAGCTAAAGGAGCACAGAGGTACTTTAGGGGAAAAGTACTATTTAAACACAAGCCCCACTATGCCTCACACACGTTCTACAGTTAGTACTGGCTGGGTCTCTGGTGAGCTTTCAGCAAGGGGAAGCCAGCTCTTGGATCATTTGATGCAATGAGGCTACACCTTCCATCTGTATCAGAATCCCCTGGAGGGCTTGTTAAAAGGCATCTTTGCTGGGTCCCACCCAGGACTTTCTGATTCAGTAGGTCTGAGATGGGGCCTAGAATCCAGAATCTGCATTCGCATTTCTAATACATTCTCTAATTAGGCTGCTAGTCCCAGGACCACAATGCAAGAGACATGGGCTTCCCCACTGTCTGAGCAGTAAAGAATCCACCTGCAAGTCTGGAGCTGCAGGAGACATGGGTTCGATCCCTGGATCGGGAAGATCCCCTGGAAGAAGGCATGGCAACACAGAATACTCCATTATTTTTGCCTGGGAAATCCCAAGGACAGAGGAGACTGGCAGGCTGCAGTCCATGGGGTCGCAAAGAATAGGACACGACTGAGTGCCTGAACAAGAAGAAGAAGCACATCAGGTGATTCTGATGCTAAGTCTTCCAACCACTCTGCCTTAGGAGGAATTCTGGAGCTGGAAGACGTACCAAGAGGTCTAGGGAAAACTACCAGTGTGGGGGGCCATGGTCTGGCCAGATGTGAGGAGCAGTGTCTCCTGGAAGCTGATAAAATTAAGGCAGTAAATACTTGACTTAATCCACTGCTACCACAAAGCACTCCTGAGCCCCAAATACTTCCTTTTCAGCAGGGAAAGTCTCACAGTCTTCAGAAACTCACCTACCCACCCTCCTCCACAGGGCTCAACCCAGGGCCAATTTCTCAAATTCCCCGCTCTTCCCTCACCCAAAACCCCCCTCAGGAGACTTCAGAATCCACCCGAATCCCTCAGCCCCTTCCCTGCCTCTCACCCCATCAGCCAAGTGGAACTGAGAAGCCAGTGAAAGAGAAATTTCCCAGCATCCTAAAGCTAGACAGACAAGCAGGGTAGTGAGCTAACCTGGGGTAAGGAAGAAACAAAGGGCACCACCTGGAACTGAGGGTGGTGTGAAAACCTGGGGACATAACAGGCAAAGCGCTCTTGCTTTAACTGTCCTAGAAGCTAGCACGAGGCTGTATTACAACCCTCACCTTGCAAAAGATAAGTGTAAAGCTCGGATCAAACAACATGGGAGTTCTCACATCCCAGTTTCCTGCGTGTGTGTGCTCAGTCACATCCAACTATTTGAGCCCCATGGACTGTAATCCGCCAGGCTCCTCTGTCTGTGGGATTCGCCAGGCAAGAATACTGGAGTGGGTTGCCAGGCCTTCCTCCTCCAGGGAATTTTCCCAACCTATGGATCAAAACCACATCTCTTATATCTGCTGCATTGACAGGTGGGTTCTTTAGCACTAGCACCACCTGGGAAGCCCTTGGGAAGTCTGAGATGTCCCCAAAGGACATAGGATTCCCTTGGACTTCAAAATAACCTTGTCACTTTGCTTCAAGCCTGAGAGTCCACTGTTCCAAGTCTGAAACCAGAGCGCCCTCTAGTGAAACATATAGGGGTTTCCAAAGAGCCTGAAGGCAGGGCTTGCTAGCTTTCCTGTGCCTGGCTGGGTACATGAAGACACTGACGAATCCCTTCTCAGAACAGTGGTTTACACGCATAAAATAAAAGGCAGAAGGTTACCAAAGAAGTCAATGACATTTAGAGACGATTATCAACATATTTAAACAGATTTGTAACACAGTACTTATGTATCTTTACTAATGTGTTTAATAATAAAAGCTAGCAGCTACTATAATTTCCAAGTAGTGATGAGCATAAACAGCATTCCGAGCTGTCTGCCACAACTGTAACATGATAGGAAGCCACAGGTAGGACTCATCCCTACATTCATGTGCTGCGTCTCTGCTGGAGGTCTGTGAAAACAAAGGTGTGATTATTTTTCTCATCCAAGTTAATGGATCACTTAATTCCTACTTGTGGATCCCAGGTTAAGAAACCGTGCTTAGATGAAAACTGCCACAGTGAACCAACCAAAGAACCCCCACAAGGATGGAGAAGAGGGAGTTCCCAGAGCGGGGAGTTGTGCCACCAGCCCCACAGGTCCTCAAGCTGGCTGTCATCCAAGCCATCCCCCTGGAAAGCCAGGGAAACCCAAGATGGTGGCCCCACCAGCATCAACTCCCTCTGAACCTGCCACCTGTGCACAGAATGGCCCCTCCACCTCTCCACCCCAAGGAGAGCAGGCTCTTAGGATCCAGAGCAAGAAGCTCTCCATGAGGTGTCAGCACCAAAGCTGCAAGTTCTCTTGCCCAGCCCTGCTGACACTGAGGTGCTAGGTGCCTGCTCAGCTGACATTAAAACAGCCCATTTATATTGTTCCTTGGATGACCCTTCTCTCAACCCAGATGGTCTGCTCCTGCACTCGAGCTGCAGAGTCCTCCTGGAGAAGATTGGGTGACCGGACAGACTAGTACTGGAAGAACACAAGGAAATGTTTCAGGGGGAACCCCCTCAGTGCTGGCCACCAACCAGAAGGCTGAAGAAGAGCTACACTGTCCAACGTAGCAGTAGCTGTTTCCACTGCAATTCAAGTTTGTTAAATGTAGAAATTCCCCAGTCCTAGCTCTTCAGCCGCACTATCCATACTTCATCTGCTCAGGAGACACCTGGAGCTGGTGGCTGCCATGATGAACAGAGTGGATATAGAATATCTCTGTTATCACAGCATATTCCACTGGAAAGCATTGGAACAATCTAGTCTAATCTCCTCCTCCCATTTCCCGCAGCACTTACTCCTACTGTCATTACCCTTCTCAGTCTGCCATCAAGCCCTTTCATCCTCAGCAGCTGTCATCGCCTTGTAAGTCATCCATTTCCCTTTCTCTCGGTGCCTTCCATGCACCCTCTCACAACCAGCCTTCATCTTGGCACCTGAAGGTGCCCAGCCTTAGGCAGAGAGGAAGGGGAGGAGGGGAAAGCGGGGCAGAAGGGCCCTTCCCGTGGCTCTGCAAGGCCCTTCAGCCCTCCTTCCTTAGCACTCTTAACCACCTCCTTCCCATCCCTTCTCCAGTGGCCTTACTTCCCTGGAATCCTCTGAAACAATGAGGCACTCTGGGGTCACCAGTCCTTTCATGACAATTTCTCCTGCCTTAGCTACCAGGAAAACCAGCCACTCATCCTGTTGCTCTGACGATTCCTGCCATCTCCTTACATCCTTCTTCCTGTTTATTTGCAGGCTGATGTCACCAAGGCCTTTTTCTAAGTCCTGATTCTTCCACCTACACAGTCAGCCTGAATCATCTCATCTACTCCCATGTTTACATCTACCACTTTGATACCAAAGATATCGAAGTCCGCCTCCAGCCCAGACTCCCCTGAAGAGCTCCAGAATATTCCACCCAACTGCCTCCTAGACATCTTAGTCTGATGAGCCTAGAAGTACCTTAAACTCAAGTGAACTCATCTTCCTCCTTAGAATATGCTCCTTCCTTCTGAGTTCACTCTCCATGAGGGGCACTCAATCCCCCAATCCCACCATGGCTAACCAGACCAATATCCTGAGGCCTCAGAAGACTTCATCCTCTCCCTGGCTCCTATAGCATCTTATTTATAATAAACACTATTAATTTAGCGATCATTAATTTAAATTCAAATAAAACATCTTAATTATCGTCACCTCCTGAAATGATGAAAAGACAAGACTGCCACCTAGTGGCTAAACACAGATTAAACAATTAGATACAGAATTATTAAAAGTATAAGGAACTTTCAGGAAAATGTGCCTTAGGTCGCCTAGGAAAGTCAGACATAGATCCAGAGAGGAGGTAGCTCCTTTGAGCTAATTTGTAGGGGAGGACACAGACTTTGCCAGGCCAAAGTAGAGAAGCTGGTGGGTATATGCAGCGGGGGGTTGGGGGAGGGGAGGTGGGGGCAGCAAGAGTGGAAGCAGGTGGGGCTTTGAAAGTAAGGTAATAGGAGCTGAAGTCTAAGTGATGGGAAATGAGGTCAAAGAGACATGCAAGTGTCAGATTGTGAACAGTCTCGAATGCCCATAAGGGAGGAGTTTGGTCTTTATCCTGCATGAGAATTTGAAGCAGTGGAGACAATTCTAATCAGATTTGCTTTCTTTAGAAAGGTATTCTGGAGACTGGACAGTAGGCAGACTGGGTGGGAGGTAGGGGTGATCAGGGAGGGGGGGCAGGGAGACGAGACAAGAAACAAAGTACTAGTCCCAGCAATGGAGGCTGAGACCCTGCGCTAGGACAGGGGGGGACAGAGAGGAACGTCCACTGTGCAAGCATTTTGAGAATTTGGATCCTCAGAACTTTTGAACTGATTGGTACTGGGGGTGAGGCAGAGGAGGGGATCCAGGAAGCTGGCAGGAATTTGGGCTTCGGCACTAAGATAAGAAGTGGAGGAGGAGCATGGAACTGAGGAGGCTGACCAAAGATACCTCCTCAGGCCTGCAGTCAGAGCCACAGACATGGAATGCCAGGATCGCCAAGGCAGGCAGGGCAAAGGAGCCCAAGGAGAAACAGCCAGAGGAGGAGGATAACCAGGAGACAGGTGAGGCATGGGATTCAAAGGAGAAGCAGACGTCTAAAAGGAGGGGTGTCGGCAAAGGTAAGTCCACTGACAGACACTCTGCATGGGCAAGGCTGTGGCTTCAGAAGTCAGCAAGGCACAACCTGACCCCAAGAATCCACAGTATACTTGGAAGGTAAGATTTGAATTAACAAGAGGCAATGAAGTGGTTAAAAATAATAACAGCAGCAGTAATAATACCAGAAAAATAGAATATACCACTTACCATGTATCAGGACCTTTACATACGTGAGCTCACTGACCCCTCACAACACACCTACCAATCACCATTCTACAAATGGAAAAACGTGCAGACGGGTGAAGGCACTAGCCCGAGGGCCAAAACCAGGATTTGAACCCAGTCCATCCAAACCTGGCAACTACCTATAGTGGTTTCAAATGCCAGTTTAAGCTCTAGTGCAGGGGTGCTAGCCTCTGTAGTGCCACAAATTCCTTGGGCACTTTGGGGCTCCGGCTCAAAATAAAGCTGCTAAATATAAAAAATAAAAAGATACAGGGTCATGAAAGAAAACAAAACAGTATCAAAATACAGTTATTAAAATACTTTTAAAAACTTTTAAAATGTTGAGGTAATGATGAAGTGCAAATCATTTTGCAAGATATCTGAGCGGCTGAAACAAGCAGAAAGTATCCGATTTATATTAATGACAACATGCCAAGGAGTGCAAATGCAACCCAAGGACTGTGGGTTGCTGTGATTCAGAACTGAAGGAAATACTACATTTCAGCTGGAGTTAATGCAAATGAAGATGTGATTCTCCCCCAGCCCCCACCCCCCGTATCCAGTATCATGGACCCCATAAGTCTAGTGAACGTGTACAGATTCAATCAGGTCAACATTGCCCTATGAAACTCTTACCGAGTGCTTAGTCCATGGAAAGTGCCCAATAAATGTTAGCTTGTCAGGTGTCTAACAGAATATGGCCAATGTGCAGTGTGTGGATATAGTCTTTCATTCAGTCCGGAAATATGAAGAACAAGAGAATAATTCCTGTCCTTGGGGTGATGGGCATGTAAACAGACACTTAAACCAAACCACTAACTTAGCAAAAGAAAAGAAGGGTATTTTTTTAATGACCTTGGAGTAAGGAAGGGCTTTCTAGTCATGGCTCAAAATTCAGAAGCCATGAAATAATAGATACGTTACACAGAAATATAAACATCCTACATGGCAAAAATAAAGCATGAGCAAAGCCACCCTGGTGGCTCAGATGGAGAAGAATCTGCCTGCAATGCAAGAGATCTGGGCTCAATCCCTGGGTTGGGAAGATCCCCTAGAAGAGGACATGGAAACCCACTCCAATATTCTTGTCTGGAGAACCCCCATGAACAGAGGAGCCTGGCGGGCTACAGACCACGGGGTCACAAAGAGTCAGAAATGACTGAGCAACTAATACTTTCACTTTAAAGTTATAAAACAGATGACAAAAGTGGGGGAAATATCTGCAGGTGTATTACAAAAGACTAAAGAGCTCCCAGGATTCAATTTTGTATTTAAAAAAAAAAAAATCAACAAGAGAAGAATGAGCACATGAGAGGAACACATAATTCAAGGACGAGGAAATCGAATGCCAATTTAAACATGTATAAAGAGGCTCAGCCTGACTCAAAGTAAGAGAAATTCAAATTAAAAGTGGATCAATATACCATTAGTTTTACCCATCAGATGGGAAAAAAAGTGGAAAGTTTGGAAATATACTCCTTTGGTGAGGCTGTGTGGAAACAGACACTCTTCCACATTGCTAAGAAACATTTAAATTGATAGAACTTTGGGGGGTTTGGAATTATCCATCAAATTTACAAACACATATACTCTCTAATTCAGCAGTTCCACTTAGGGGGATTTATCCTTTAGATACCCTTGCATACTTGGAAAATGGTATTATAGATTCAAGGTCATTCAGCACATTGCTATTTATATTAGCAAGAGGCTGGAAACAAACTGAATGTCTACCAAGAGAAGAAGGAATAAATAAATTAAGAGCATTGTAGTCTTGTGTCTAAAAGCTACGCAAGTTGAGTTTAAATCCTGGGTCAGCTACTTACTATCTGAATACCAGTTTCCTCATCTACAAAACAGAGGTAACAGTAACACCTACCTGAAGGACTGTGGTGGGGATTCAATGGGTTAATGTTATGTGAGGAGCTGGAAACAATGTCTGGCGCCTGTCACAGAGGGGCTTTGGAAAGGCGGATTGAAAAGGGTCAGGTAACCTTTTATTTCTTTTATTAAGGAAGAGCTGATTTACAGTATCGTACAAGTTTTAGGTGTACAACGTGTGTGTGCTTAGTCACGTCTGACTCTGTGCGACCCTGTGGACTGTAGCCCGCCAGGCTCCTCTATCCATGGGATTCTCCAGGCAAGAATACCGGAGTGGGTTGCCACATGCTCTTGTAAAAACATGCCCCTTTCCTTCAGAGTACAGAGGTCAATTCTAACTAAACATTCATTTGTGTGATTATTCAATTCACACCTGGCTCCTCCCACAACATTATGAATTCTATGAGGGGTGGGGTGGGATGGTGTCTGATTTTCACTCATGAGGGCATCCCAATGGCCAGCATAGAGCCTGGTTAGAAAGAAGGCACATATAAATATGCTGCTATGGTTTGAATGTCTGTGTCACCGAAAATTCATGTGGTAAAATTCCAACCCCCCAACATGAAGGTATTGGGGGCTGGGACCTTTGGGAGGTGCTTAAGCCATGAGGGTGGAGCCTGGGAAGTCTGAGATAAAGTCACCAGCATGGTCACCTTCTTGTGAGGCGCCTCTTCCTGGCTCATAGCCGGCCCCTTCTTTTATAAAAGACACACTAAAAGGATCCCTCGTCCCATCCACCACATGAGGCCACAAAAAGAAGGGGCCAGCTGTGAACCAGGAAGAGGGGCCTCACAAGAAGGTGAGCACATTGGTGACTTTATCTCAGACTTCCCAGCCTCCAGAACTGTGAGCAATAAGTTTCTGTTTGTAAGCTACCCAGTCAGTAGTATTTGCTGTGGCAGTCCAAATGGATGAAGGCATATGTGTTAGATGCACGGATGAAACCGATGCAGGGGTAGAGATGATTCCCAGGTTCTAGCTGGAGTGACTGAGTGGCGCCATCTGTCGAAAACCACAGGGAGAGAAGCCGGGCCGATGGGAAGATGAGTGCACGCGGGTAGGCTAAGCTGTGATGTGCCTGACACATTCAGGAAGAGATGCTGGAGTGAACTACGTGAAAAGCAATCTCCTAAGACTAAGGGCTGCCAAGGGCGACCTCATGGCCATCACAGCACGGGCTGGTAGCTAAATGTGTAAGCATGTGAGACCGCAACAGGACTAGCAGAGCAAGAGGTGAGCCCAGAACAGAACTCTAGGGAAATCAACATCTCAGGACAGAGAACTCCTGCAAGAGACTTGGGAAGGCATGGATGGTGAGATGGGGATGGAGTGGGGGGTGGATACTGGAAGCCCTGAGTGTAGAATATTCCAAAAGGGAGTGGTCAACAACGTCCAGTGTAGCAGAGTGCAGGCAGGATAAAGCCTGAGAGACGGTCACCACATTTGGTCACACAGTTGTTGGAAATCTTTAGAAGAGCTGTTTCCATAAAGAGGTGGGCAGTGAGGTAGACGTCTGATGGTGATGTTCTGATGAATGAAAATGAGAGGAAGGCTCATCAGATGTAAACAAGTGTCACTCAAAGTTATATCCTATTCATGACATGATTTCAAGTGGTAAATAGACAAACATTTCTTTAACTTAAAAGTGATATATTTAAAGTGTATTAAAATAGGACTTCCCTGGTGGTCCAGTGGTTAAGAATCCACCTGCCAATGCAGGGGACATGGTGTCAATCCCTGGTCTGGAAAGATGCCACCTGCCGTGGAGCAACTAAGCCCATGCGCTGCAACTACTGAGCCTGCAGTCAAGAGTCCATGAGCTGCAAGTACTGAGTCCACAAGCTGCAAGTACTGAGTCCATGAGTTGCAAGTACTGAGTCCATGAGCCGCAAGTACTGAAGCCCGTGCACCCTAAGCATGTGTTCCACAACAAGAGAAGCCACCTCAATTCGAAGCCTGCACACTGCAACTAGCGAAAGCCCAGGCACAGCAAGTGAAGACTCGCCACAGCCAAAAATAAATAAATAAAAATTTAAAAGGTGTATTAAAATAGATAATCAGTGTACTGAATCCAGGATTTCACAGAGTATCAAGCTTCTCTTAAAAACAAATATATCTTAGGAAAGAAATTAATAGATTTAATATTACATACATAATAATACAGGCGAATACATGGATAAGGCAAAAAATATTATGTCCTAAGAACCGAAATTTAGGAAATATTGTTTGGACTACTTTATGATGTGAGGGGAGGATAAAAGATATAATTGTGTGGAGTTAGTTTTTTAGACTAGGGGAGACTTTAGTATACTGAAAAGCCAGTAGTGAAGCACTGAAAATCCAGGCACTGATAAACACGTGACCAATTGAGGGATAGAGGTTCCAGAGGAGGTGGAAGGGATGCAAAGGAACGACAACAGGGTGTGACTGGCCATGGCCACGAGCAGGAGGAACACCACTCCCTCCAAGATCAGAGGGAGGAACGTAAGGATGGGTGTGGGTAGAGTGGAGAGAAGTGGTTGAGGGAATTCCCACCCGAAAATCTCTTATTTCCCCAGTCATTTGTTGGGGGAATATCTACCGAGAGTGGAAAGGACTGGAAGTTTGGGGAGGGAGGCAAAGCTTTGTCACAAGATTTCTGAGGTCAGTGTGTAGAGACACAGAGTGAGTGAGTGATGGTGCTGACAGCACAATTATAATAGAGATCGTGGAATTTCACTGACCCAAATCTCAAAGAGTTGAGAAGGTTTCTCACGAGACTAACAGTAGGCACTGGGATTGGACACTAATCTGAGTACAAAGGACAAGGGAGTGAGACATGCTCAGGAACTGGGAAAGGGAAAGTTCCAGTAACTTGTCATGGTGGTACAGCTGATTTGGAGAAAAGGGGAGGTTGGAAGAAGCACAGATTTGGGTCAAATAAAAGGACATAAACGCTTATGATCTCGGAAGAGTTTTAGGGGAAAGCAAGGTCCTGAAGGGGGCACAGAAGTCACTACAATTAACAAGCTCACACACTGAGAAGCTGGGGGTGGGATGAGCAGTCCTCACCAGAAGGTTCTCAGGATGCTGGCTAGAGCGGTATTGAAAATAGTGAGAGAGACATGGGCCAAAGGTAGCTAGGAATGCAGGGGAAGTGACCAAGAGGTTCAAATGGTGGTGGTAATCAAAGAAAGAGGTAAAGAGGATGGGAAAGAAAAAGGCACCCACACATAAGGCAGAGACTAAATAATGGTCTGGAAGAGACAGTGGAGAGATGGGTGGCATATGGGGCTGAACAGAGACAACAGCCTCAGTTAGAGGGTTTCAGGCAAGAGATGGGAGGACTTTGTGTTTTGTGAAGAGCTGAGGGTGGGGTTATAAAACATGTAGTTCCGCATTTCAGAGCTGACAGGAAAGGAAACAGAAACAAAGAGTGTGGCTGGAGGAAGGAGGAAGAAAAGAGCAGTGTGGACAGGAGAGGTCATGTTTACTACAAAGGTGCCTAATGGCTGTAGCAATGAGGAGAGAGAGATTCCCATTAAGCAGGACCTTGCCTTTCAGGGACACAGGGCTCCTTGGCATGGGGGGTACTGGAGAGGAGAGCTAGTCTCGCCTTGGGTAAAAACTTCTGAACCACTTATTTCTAGAAAATTACAAGACTTCTATTAGGGAAGAGAAGACCCAAACTCTCAGCTTTTTGATTTCCAGGAAATCCTCTTCCCCATGTCCACTCCAGTTCCATGGCCCCTCTGCAAGGCCTACATCAGGCTCGTCCTAAGGTGAACAGGAAATCCAGATGTTTGCCCCAAATGCTCATGATTTCCCCCAAGTGAACAGCAGATGGCAGCAAAGAGCCAGAAAGGAAGCCGAGAGCACACAAGAACCCAGAAATGGTAAAGCAGGGAAGGTAGAAAGGCTTCAGAAATCCTATGACACTCTCAGTGTCTGTCCTCTCAAACAGGCACTCCTTGTGGAAGGACTGGGCCTGTCTGGTTCGTCTGTGATTCCCTGGCACAAATCCTCTGCACACAGTAGGTATTGAACAAGCACAGGCATATGTCAGAGTTACTGCAGGTTCGGTTCAAGACCACTGCCATAAGGCAAGTTATATGGATTCTTTGGTTTCTCAGCACATATCAAGGTTACGTTCATACTATACTGAAGAACTAAAGAGCCTCTTGTTCAAAGTGAAAGAAGAGAGTGAAAAAGTTGGCTTAAAACTTAACATTCAGAAAACTAAGATCATGGCATCTGGTCCCATCACTTCATGGCAAATAGATGAGGAAACAATGGAAACAGTGACAGACTTTATTTTGGGGGGCTCCAAAATCACTGCAGATGGTGACGGCAACCATAAAATTAAAAGATGCTTGCTTCTTGGAAGAAAAGCTATGACCAACCTAGACAGCATATTAAAAAGCAGAGACATTACTTTGCCAAGAAAGGTCCATCTAGTCAAAGCTATGGTTTTTCCAGTAGTCATGTATGGATATGACAGTTGGACTATAAAGAAAGCTGAGCACTGAAAAATTGATGCTTTTGAACTGTGGTGTTGGAGAAGACTCTTGAGAGTCCCTTGGACTGCAAGGAGATCCAACCAGTTCATCCTAAAGGAAATCAGTCCTGAATATTCATTTGAAGGACTGATGCTGAAGCTGAAACTTCAATATTTTGGCCACCTGATGCGAAGAACTGACTCACTGGAAAAGACCCTGATGCTGGGAAAGATTGAAGGTGAGAGGAGAAGGGGACGACAGAGGATGAGATGGGTAGATGGCATCACCGACTCAGTGGACATGAATTTGAGTGAACTCCAGGAGTTGGTGATGGCCAGGGAGGTCTGGCGTGCAAAGAATCGGACATGACTGAGCAACTGAACTGATACTGCAGTCTATTAAGTGTGCAATAGCATTATGGCTTAAAAAAACCAATAAACTATTTTCTAACAAAGATATATACATTGCTGTTATGTTTTACACAAAACATGCCTAGCACAGCATCCTGCACACAGAAAACACTCAATGAAAAGTAGGCATTGATGGTTATACTGTGGTTGTTATTACTGTTACTATTATTACAGCCTCTTTTCAAGGCCAGGCACCAGAGGAGAAGGGAAAGACTCAGGGACAGTGTGTGAACGCACAAATTGGATCTAACAGAGTGTGTATGTATAAATTTGAATCCCTTTCTCAGCGTGTTTCTCCCAAACAGTGCAGCTATAGATTCAATAGAAGTGCAGTGGAGTCAGCCACTTCTAGAAAGTGTAGCTTCCCAGATGGGATTTTTTGAAGAGGTGGGGGAGATAAAGGCTGCTATCAGACCACTCTGACTCAGCCAACCAACAGACTTTTATAATGCCTCAGAACACAAATAGGTTTAACTAATATCTGTGCATATCAGGTCAGAACTTGCATCCCACACCTCAGGAACCATGAGTGGTGGGGGTCTGGAGGCCTGGGACAGCTTCCTGTCTGGTTCCCTTCAGAATGACTGTACCTCTGAGACTTACATATTATTAGGAAGCTCTTTCCTGAGAAATGGCATAGGTCACCTGGATATGGAAAGTCAGACTTCTCTTAAAGCTCAGTCAGGAAAAAGGGTGTGTTTAGAGCAAATTAAAAAGAAGTGCTCTTTGACAATGTGAGCCCCCATGTGGCAGCACAGGTAAAAACAGCCTCAAAGAATACAGCTAGAAGACTCCTAATTGACAGAAAGCAGGGAGTCTTGACTCCATGGAGAGTAACAGTTTCCATCCTCCTACATGACCCCCAGTTGATGGGTACTTAAGGCTCCCTCGTGCTGGGAGTTCTTAAAAATTTGCTAGAATTCCTGAGTTAGAGGAAGCACAACTTCCCAACCATCTCCCAGAAGGCTTTAGAGTCCATGTGGCTTTATGGAATTTTTCAGGAATGAAACCCCTGCTGCCCTGGGTGAGGTTAGTCTCCCAGCAAAGTCCCAGGAACCAAGATAGGGAGGCTGGTGGCTCAGACTAGAAGAGGTTGACTTCCAGGTATGGGGCCTTTCGGGAAGGTCAGAACATTAAGGAGGGGGTGGGGTCTCACAACTAGTGTAGAATGAGTGAACTCCCCTTTCCTTTAGTCTAACCCAACAGAAGGAGGGGATCATTTAAGGGTGGTTGTGAGGTCACAAACAGATCAGCCTCTTGACCAGGTCGGTGGTCTCTCCCTTTGATCAAATGAAGGTTTCCATGGTCTATTTTACATGAAGGTCGCTCGCTGCTCCTTCACCAGCCTTTTCCCTTAATCCCATAATCCCAAGTTCCTGGACATCTTGCCCCTTTCAGTATCTTTTCTGCTTCAGAGAGGATGGATATAATGAGCAAAAGCACAAGGTCCCTCTACCCTCTGCTGCATGCTGAGGCAGGGAGAAGGCAAGAGCAGAAGTGAGTGACAGAGTGTGGGCAAACTCTGTCCATGCAAGCCCAAGGCCACCACGGACAAACAGCCTGAGGCCTCGGCCCTGGGACAGGCTGTCAGTGGTCCTGAGCTCACGCACACAAAGGATGAGAAACCACCAGGCTCTTTGCAGGCCTCATCTGTGCCCATTTTCCCACTGTCTGGTCTCTGGCATGAAACATGCTGCAGAGACTCAGTCAGGGAGCACCTCAGGTTTCTGATAAGACACCCAACAGGTTGTGACCCCCCTCCCCACCCCACCAAACAGAAGAAGAGAAGGTAGGTGTGGAGCTGGCACAGGGATGGGGTTTGCTGGCCTTACCTCCTTTCCAAAGCAGGTAGATGGGCACCACGTAGAGCATAACATGCTGAATGTAGTAAATCTCCAATTCAAAGGGGAGCTGTAAGGACAGGAGGGAGAGGTGTTTCAGAGCAGGAAGCACTCATTCTAAGAGATTCTCGGGTTGAATGCCTGCCCTCCTCTCAAGGACCCACAGCTTAGCAATCCCACACACTTCAACCAGTTCAACTCCCTTCACAATTAGAGAAGAAACAATGAAATGACTATACCTATGACCTAGGCTGGTCTTCCAAAGTTCATTTTGTGGAGACAGTACTTGGAAAATGCTCCACTCAGACAGGGTGGTTAAAAATTTAAGAAAGGTTAAATACAATCTATTTCCTCCTCCCTTGGAAATTCACCATGTAGGTTAGTGGTAGATTAAGGACCTGCAAGTAAGAAGACTGCTTAACATTGTTTGGCATTTCCTAAACTTGTTTAGCCAGTGCATTTGTTTAAAAAAAAAAAAAAAAAGCACTTAGTGTTCTGCAGAATATACTTGAAGAAACACAGCCTTACATCACTTCCTGCTCCTACTGAATAGCTGGTGAACTACTTAAAAGTTTATGTCTCATTGGACAAGAAGAACATACAAGGTAGGATTTATTATTCCCTGTTTCCAGATTTAAAGGTACTGATTGCCAAGTCTGGTTAAGTCTCGATCCAAGAATAAAGAGTTTCTCCACTGGATACTTGGGGTCAGTCCAGGGTTAGCCCTAATTTTGGGCAAAGACTAAGCAGCTGGGCCAATTCTGGCATGTCTTGCCAAAAAAGAGTTATCCCCACCCTCCATCCAACCAACACGCTCATTCATTCACTCTTGCTTCCCATTTCGCTCAAAATGGAAGCTCTAAATTACCAAAGTGGAGTGTGCTTTCAACCTGGCACGGGGACCGTGCTTCAGCGCTTGGCAGCGGATGGAGAGTGGAAACAGCTGGGCAGCTAACTCAATTCCGGGAAAAGAACTGCAGCCGCTGGCGAGAGGCCTGGCCTCCAGGGCTTACACAGCCCTACACACACAGACACACACAGATACACACACCCCCTACCAAGGGGAAGCCCAAGGAAACAAGGACACCCAATGCAATGATCAGCTGCCTCCCTACGAGCGAGCACAGAACCAAGCCTGTGAGCTCATGAGAGGACCCAGTTCTGGGCTCCCCATGCCCAGGAAGCCAAGGCCTTGTACCAAGGAGTGAAACCAAAAGATGGCAGAGCTCCCAGACTGGGAGCTGGGAGGACTGTGGACCCTGGCTCTGGCTCCTGAAAATAAAACCCACGCGAAGGAAAATTTCCCACTGACCCAGATGATTATTTTGTACTCAAGGAAATGTAAAATCCCAGAAAAAGAAACAAGGTTCCCAGTGGGTCTGCAGAATAGGGTCGTGGGGTTTCATAGTGAGTGAGCAGGAGCTAACTCTGGACGCCTAAGAGGTCCACGGGGGACCCTCAGAGCAATGTTGTCTGGGATCAACCTACTATTAATAAACTAACTGACTTGATTGCAGTCCCACAGAGAGCAGGCAAAAGTTTTGGGAAGGCTCGACTCTCTGGCTGTTAAGCTGAACCTTCAGGTGTCTAAGTGACTAGAGCTCTTCCTGAAATGGGGTCTGGGACCGCAGGATGCTTGCCCACTGCAGGGAGCAGAAAACCGGGCAGAGGGCCGGCAACTCCTGGTCCCAGCCAGGTCTCCAGGCAGCACCCCTGCTTAACTCCCAGACTCAAGCGTCATTTACCCACCTGGACTCACGGGGCCCCCTGACTTCCCCTCCCTCACACCCCTTCTGGAAAGCAGACTCCCCACCTGCATGTCCAGGGAGGCAGGTCAGCGCTGTGGCCGCAAGCACAGACTCTGGAGTCCGTCAAAGCCCTGTTCTCAATTTGATTCTGCCGCTTAATAGCTCCATGGCCTTGGGCAAGTCAGTTAACCTCTCTACCCCACTTCTGGCACTGGTAAAATTGAAATGAGAGTGTTGTAAAAATAAATTTTTGAACAATTTTACTAGAACAAACATTTGTAGAGTCCCTATTGTGTGCCAGGAACCATTAAGCAATTTGTTCACTATCAGTTCACCTATTAATTCACCTGTGCTGCTCCCATTAACTCCATTTTAGAGATGAGAAGCTGAGGCACAGAGAAGTTAAGAGAACTTACCCAAAGCACACGACTACTTGGTGACGCAGCACAGATTCAAAGCCAGGCAGGCTGGCTCTACGTTTCCAGTCTTAGCTTGTAGACTCTGCTACCCCACACCCTGCTCCTTCCCTCCCACAAAAACGCTAACGCCCTGGGACATACGCAGTGCAAGGGAGATGCGCAGGGGCAATGGGGGTGTGCAGTGGAGATGCGCAGTGGAAAGGAGACCCTGGTAACAAGTGGAGAGGTAACAGAAGCACATTAGGAACAGCAGGATCAGCAATTGTCCTTCACCTGGGGACAAGGCCCAGTCCCTCCCTGTTCACAGGATCCCCACCCTCATGGCCTGCTCTGCCCCATGTGGCAACAGGCTCCACATCACACAGTGGCCAAGCTTGGCCTCCAAAACAGACCTCCCAGCTCCCACTGGAGCTCTGGAGACATGTCAGTCACAGATCTCAGCTGGGCTGCCCAGGAGACTGCCCCCATCAACAGTGTCTTTCCTGCCTGCTTCTCCTCCTATTCCAAGAGTTCTCTACCTCAGAAGGCCACAGAGAGTGTTCAACTAGGCGTGGGCACCACTGACAGCCAAGGCCAGGGAAAGGAACGGAAGGGGATGAAAGAGAAGGAGAGCAACATAAGAAAACCATTAAGTGGCAAGAAGAAGAGAGCTGAAGGCAAGCAGGAAGCTAGCTACCAGTGGTCCTTTAATAACAAAGAATATTTAGAAAGTACTTGCGTGCCATGCCCTGTGTTAAATGCTTAAAATGTGTTATCTCACTTAATTATTGTAAGGTTGCTGTGAAGCAGGGACTATGGTCATCCCCATCAGACAGATAAGGAAACTAAGGCACAGAAAGGTTAAATAACATCCAAAGAAGAAGAGGCAGGGCAGCAATGGGGATAAAGGACATACAGCAATTGAGCAGAAAAAAGGCAGCTTGCTTTACAGAGCACCAAACCTGAGCCCAGGAACTTTGTCATGGAGTCTCCCCTTTCTGTTTTCCCCATTTGATAAACATTATCTCTAAAATGTCATACTTCCCCCAGAAGTTCTATTCGGCTAATTCATCTCTGCCCTCTAGAATGGACATCTGGAGCTCCACTCTAATGTACATATCAGCTATATATGTCCTTTTCAGCTGGGGGATTCCCAGGGCTTTAGACAAAATGTCCTATTATTGCAGTTGAAAGCCAAAGGCAATAAAAACTTTTTCAGCTACATAGGTTATAAGGTCCTTCTCATGTCCAAGTCAACACCTTTTTTTTTTTTTTTCTTTTTTTAAGAATTAAAAGAGCAGACAGGTAAAGTTCTCCAGGCTTCTGGAGTCGAATTGCCTGAAACATGAAGGGCATGGGCTCCATCCATGGAGAGATCTAGGGCCTCCTTCCTCCAGACCTTCCACCCTGACAGCCACACACCCACACTCTGCTGTGGAGATGACCCAACCCCGTGTGCCCTACAGCCCGTCCCAGTGTGCCCTATGTCCCAGGTTCCTTTTGCCACCATAAGAAGCCCAATACTCCCAGGTCACCAGCCAATGCATGAACTCTAATCCCCACATGGCTTTCCACAAATTCCCAAATCCAAGACCACCTTCCACTGCTCCCCAGTGCTTGAAATCCCTCCCCTCTATCCTCTGGAACCCACTAACAATCATTTGCAAAGCCCCTCGATCTTCAAACTCTTTTCTGAGCAGTCAGTTCCTTCACCTTCTTACTGTGACGAAATCCTGGCCCCTTCTCTGAGGACATGGCTATCTCTACAGCCCCCTCAAGTTTGCTTTCCCTCCCATGTCGCCTTGTAACCCTGGGCCAAGAAGACTCCTGTCTGCTCCCAGAACATTCTCTCTACCTTCTTCCTAACCACTCCCTGGGTCTGAACCTCATGTTATCAGACTCTCCCACCCTCTACTGTTCTTGTCGTACTCATCCTATGGACCCTTCCTTCTTGCTGCTTTCCAATCTGCCTTTGTCAAAATTTCTGTGTTTTCAATATTTAGCAAATACCAGTCTGTAGTGCTTTGACCTCCATTCCCCTTGAGTTTTCACCTCCGTCTCACCTCAGCCCTTTACTCCCACGGTCACACCCGCCACTACCAACGCCTGCAGCCCTTCCGTAAACTCCGTCACGCACTCCCCTCTGCAGCCACCACCAGTCTACCCAACTCACTCCACGCCCCTCACACCCTCCAGCTTCACTGGGACCTACGTCTGTGGACCCTACCACTGTTCTATTGGCCCTCACAAGCTCATGTCCTCACCTCTTTACTTGCCCATCACTCCCTTCCGTATGTTCTAAACCCTTTTCCCTACTTGCCTTGAAAAACCATATTCCTGGTTAAACTGAACTCTCTGCCTTCACGTTCCTCTGCTATGCAAGTAAGCATGGTTGGAGAAAAATGTAAAACTATGCTGTTAACTCTTAAAATTCATAACTGCAAATTTTGAGTGGACCCTTAAAGCAACCTTATAATCCAACTACATTCCCAAGTCCATGCACTCTCATCTCTCCTGGATGATTCCTACCCTTATTTTCACAACTTCTGCATTCATCAAACCTTTCCCCATCCTCCCTCTCAGCTAGTGGCATGGCTCTCTATTTCACTGGGGAAAAGGGAGCAGCTGGAAGAGAACATCAACAAGCTCCCAGCTTCACATCACCCTCCTCCCTATACCATCCCATCACTGCCTCCTCTGCCACTGCTCTGCAGGAACCAGCCATGCTCCTGGCTAAGGCTAGTCCCGGGTTCCCACACTAGATTCTTTCCCCTCTCGCCTACTCAAGGACACACCAGCAATTGTTCCATTTTCACTAGATCATTCCCATCGGAAAACAAACAAGCTACAGAATCTTTCAACTAAAGACAAAAACTTGATCCCATTGCCTCCTCCAGCTGTCACCCCCATATCTTTGCTTCCCTCAATAGCAAAACTCCTCAAATGGCTTGTGTCTCCTCACTGCCATCATTTCCCCTCCTCTGAATTATCCTTCCATCCACTCCAATCACATTTTCACACCCACCACTCCCCCGAAATTGCTTTGATTGAGGTTACCAATGACCTCTATGTTCCTAATTCCTCTACATACTGAAGGAGCCCAGAACCACATCCTTGGCTCTTTTTTTCTCCCTACTCTCCACTGGATAACATTATCCAGGTTCCTGGCTCTAAACACTTATCTATATACTGATGACTCCCAAATGAGTATTTCCAGCCTAGAGTCATGCTGTTAAGACTGAAATTCTAGGACTTCCCTGGTAGTCCAGAGGCTAAGACTCCATGTTCCCAATGCAGAGGGCCTGGGTTCAATCCCTGCCCAGGGAACTAGATCCCACATGCCACAACTAAAGATCCTACATGCCACAACTAAGATCTGGCACAGCCAAAATAAAAATATGTTTTTAAAAAAGACTGAAATTCTAGCTCCATCATTTAGTTGCTATGCACCTTTGGGCCAATCACAATCTTGTAAAACAGGAATGACAATAGTACCTACCTCATCAAGTTGGGATAAAATTTGGTGAAATAATGCATGGAGAGCTCCCAGTCCAGTGCTAGAATATGATATATATATCATATATATATATATACACACACATATATATATATATACACACACACACACACACACACACACACATACACTCAATAAATGCTAGCTGTTGTTATCACCCTCCTCTTCAACATCAATGCAGCCAGTGAGTAGTGAAACCAGGGTCTCAACTCTGGCTCACAAGACTAATGCCAGGTCTCTCTGGGTCAAAAGTTGGAGCTCATTTCATCCCATTATTCCACCCTGGCAAGAGCCTCCAGCAAGAGATGGTGACCAACCTGGGCCAGCCCACAGCCCTAAGCCACAAATCACTATTTTATCAGATGACTGCTAGGATAACTTTAGCTTGCCACCTCAATCCATTTTTGGGCCCACCTTTAAGTGACTTTCTCCTGGAGACTTCTTTATTTCTCAAAGAAATTTCAACATTGCTCTCCTCTTCTCACCCATGACAGTCCCATTCTTACACTCAGTGAACCAATTGAAAAAAAAAAAAACAATTAACTGAGACACTCCCAGGTGGCAGGTAATGTGCCCAGTTCTGGGTATGCAGCCATGATGAAGACATAGTCCCTGTCCTACAAGAGTTCACAGTCTAGTTGAGAAAGCTCATAGACAGAGATAAGGTCAGCACAGCAGAATAGCATGGAGGAAACTGCAGATCAAGCATTGGATTTGGTCTGATTTTTTTCTTTAAAAGTTAAGGGATGGTCCTGTACGATGTGCAAGGGATACTGGTAGAGGCAGGCAGACCAGTTAGCAGCTGGCAATAGCAATATCAAAATGAAGCTTGAGGGACTTGCCTGGTGGTCCAGTGGTTAAGAATCTGCTATGCAATGCAGGGGACATAGGTTCTATCCCTGATGGGGGAACTAAGATCCCACCTACCTGGGAGCGACTAAGCCCATGCACCACAACTGCTGAAGCCCACATGCTGCAACTAGAGAGTTCGTGTGCCGCAATGAAGATCCCACACGGTGTAAATAGGACCCAATGCAGACAAATAAATGAGTATTTTTAAAGAATCAAACTTGGAGGCAGAGACAGCAAGAGAACATAGGACGGGAAGGTTTGAGAGAAGGTAAGGAAGTTGAATCACCAGAACTAAGTAACTGATATGGATGGGGGTACACAGGAGTAAGAGGAGAAGTGAAAGAGACTCCCAGGCTGATAGCCTAGGTGGCTGGTGGGATGTCGGGGCTTCTCTCTAAGGTGGGGACTACAATCAAGGAAGCAGGTTGGAGGAAGAGAGGCATAAGAAAATAAAGTGAGACCAGGCTGAATTTGTGAACCCAGTAGGAAAACCTGGTGGAAATGCTCATCAATCAGTGGGAATGTGGGTCTGGATCTCAAGGAGGCTGGAGAAGATGAGAAGAATTGAAAGGCGAATGATATACATATATGTAAAACGCAAACACAAAAAAGGATGAAATTCTAAAAGGCAATAAAAAGGCTGATATTCTCTTTACACACCCCAATACAACACCTTATGCAGCCCACTCTACAGATCCCTGGTTCATGGTATTCTTTCAAGGGTGAATGGGTGGCAAGAAATGGAAGTCGTAACTCCAGGGGAATATCAATAGAATTGGGAGAGACCTGAACATAGTTACAGATGAAGGGAAGGAGCCAGTGGGAGATGCAAGATGAGGAAGCAAGAAGGGCAGGAGGCACTGGATGGTGACAGGTACTGGAAGTGGGCAGGAGGGCTGGGACCCAGAGCACATGGAGATGAAGAGGGAAGGACAAGTTGAAGTGAGAACAGCTGTAAGAGGGAAGGACATGCTGGGAGTAGAAGTGGCTCATGAGCCAGGGGGCCCCACTACCTGGCTGGGAACTTGTGTTACCAAAGGATCCATGGCAGCTGATGAAGTGCAGACTGAAGATGGTTGATTACAAACAGAGGACCCTGGTCTCAACTCAGGCCCAGACTGCAGCCTCTCCAAAGGAATCAGGGGATCAAATCGGATCACTATATGGTCTGAATGCCTGTGTCTCCCTCAAATTCATGTTCGATGGGATGGTATTAGGAGGTGGAGCCTTTAGGAGGAGATTAGGTCATGATGAAATCAGAGGCCGAGAGCGCCCTTACCCTTCCCACCCTGTGACCCAGAAGAGGGTCCCCACTTGACTCTGCTGGTACCTGGATCTCAGATTTCCAGCCTCCAGAACTGTGAGAAATTTCTGAGGTATAGAAACCACACAGTTCATGGCATTTTCTTAGAGGAGCCTGAACAGACTAAAACAATAGTCTGCCTTCAAGGGAAAAGGCTGCAGCCTTTGGTAATGTTCCAACCAACCAAGCTGGGCTTTGAAACACTTTATCTTCATTAACTGACCACAGACTTGGACTGTGGCTACTGGCGCTGCAAATTCCTTGGGACTAAATACCACTCGTTAGAGGAGCCCCAAAAGGAATGCCCACAACCTAAAATCAACCACAGTGCATTCACACAACAGAATACCATGCTATGAAAAACAACAAGGTGCCCTGACAAACGCTCAGAGAAATCCAAATCTGGAACATTCTGCAAAATGGCCCAGACTCATCAAAATGTCAATGTTATGAAGGAGAGGGTGTGTGTGGGGGGACTGTCCCTAGACTTTCAAAAAGTAAAATTAACAAAACCTGATGAGATACACAATCAAAACCAAACATGAAAGTCGACTTGATCCTGATTTTAAAAAGAAAAGTTAAAAAAGACATCCTTGGAATGAGTTGGGGAAATTTGAATAGAAAGAGCTTATTAGATAAAGCAGTATTACAGAATACTAATAGTTTTGTTGAGTGTGATTATGGTATTGTGGATATACAAGAGAATGTCTTTTTCCTTGAGAGCTGCAGGCTGAAGAATTTAGAACTGAAGTGTCAAAATGGCCACAATCTGGGGGGAAATGATTCAGCAAACATAAACAGAAAAACAGAGACAGTGAATAAGGAAAACCGGCAACTGTCAAATCTAGCTTGAGGGTATATAGTCGTTGTTCATTATACTTTTGTGTTTCAACTCTTCAGGATGTTTGAAAATTTTTATAATAAAAAGTTGGGAAATTTTTTTTAAAGTAAGTAAATTTAAAGAAGGTAAATCTATATGAACTCATATGGCAAAGTAACAAATACTTGCATATATAAATAAAGCTGTATACATAAAGATGTTCACTGCAACATTATTTGTGATAACAAGAAGTATCTAATAACAGAAAAGCTAACTGAATGTCCACTGGTAGCTGCTGCTGCTGCTGCGTCGCTTTAGTCACGTCCGACTCTGTGCGACCCCATAGACGGCAGCCCACCAGGCTTCCCGTCCCTGGGATTCTCCAGGCAAGAACACGGGAGTGGGTTGCCATTTCCTTCTCCAATGCATGAAAGTGAAAAGTGAAAGTGACGTCGCTCAGTCATGTCCAACTCTAGCGACCCCACGGACTGCAGCCTACCAGGCTCCTCCATCCATGGGATTTTCTAGGCAAAAGTACTGGAGTGGGGTGCCATTGCCTTCTCCGCCACTGGTAGAAGAGTCATCAAAAAAAAAAAAAAATACTCTGGAAGACTAACTCTGCAACCACTTACAAAAAAGGAGGTATAACCATTTATAGTCAAAACTGAGCAAATCTATTGAACAAAGCATGATCCTTTTTGTAGAAGAAAAGGGGCTGATTAGTTTTTGTACTTTTATGATTTTTTTTTGATGTGGACCATTTTAAAACTCTTTATTAGATCTGTTACAATACTGTTTCTGTTTTTTATGTTTTGTTTTTTTTTGGCTGTGAGGCAAGTGGGATCTTGGCTCCCTGAGTAGGAATCAAACCTGCACCCTGTGCATTGGATAGGTGAAGTCTTAATCCCTGCACTGACTGCCAGGGAAATTCCAGTCTTCGTACTTTCAGATGTCTGTCAATGAATACAAAAAGGACTGGGATGATATTTACCAAACTGAGCAGGGGAACAGGACTGGGAGGATGGGCTGCAATAGGGAAGGGGAGACTGAGACTTGGTTTCTAGATATTTGTATAGTTGGATTTTTATGTATTCATTCATTAATCATGTAGCTAAAAGTTTAAAAGTCAAAAAGGAAAAGGTCAAAAGAGTAATGTACCTCTTAGCAGCAATTACCTCTGGGGAGTACGCAGGGAGAACTTTCATGTTATAGTCTTATCTCTATTGCAGGAATCCTTAATCAAGAGGTTGCATTAAGCTATTACGGAGAGGAGGATAAGAACTCCCTCTCTTAGAGTATCTGAATATGTTCTAGACCCCCTCACAAGTTCCTTGTTCTCACTTTATCTTCCCTTGTGACCCAACTCCTACCCCCAGTACAGACAAGCTACCCATGGCCCTACCAGGCACGTGGAACTTCATCTTACATTCAAGGTCTGATGTGGACCATAAAGAAGGCTTATCATTGAAGAATTGACACTTTTGAACTGTGGTGCTGGAAGAGACTCTTGAGAGTCCCTTGGACTGCAAGGAGATCAAACCAATCAATCCTAAAGGAAATCAACCCTGAATATTCATTGGAAGGACTGATGATGAAGCTGAAGTTCCTAGTCACCTGATGCAAAGAGTCAACTCATTAGAAAAGATCCTGATGCTGGGAAAGATTGAAGGCAGGAGGAGAAGGGGATGACAGAGGATGAGATGGTTAGATGGCATCACCAACTCAATGGACATGAGTTTGAGAATACTCTGGGAGATGATGAAGGACAGGGAAGCATGGTATGCTGCAGTCCATGGGGTTGCAAAGAGCCAGACATGACTGAGTGACTGAACACCAACAACAAAGTTCTTGGGTTGGTTTTACAGTTGTTTATAGTATTCTCCATGAATAAATAAATGTACTTATGAATAAAATTAAAGCATGCCATGTATGGATCAATGTTGAAATTTGTTACAAATCAAGAATTATAAATATGATTTATTTACAAATCTCTGTCTAAAAGAAAAAGGATAGGGGTTTCATTAAATGACTTGTCCAAGGTCTCAAGGCTGAACCAGAATGTGAACCCAGGCAACTTGGCTCCAGAATGCATGATCTGAACCACAGTTGTCTGTTGTCTATACCAGGCTGTTCCTCTGATAGAAAAAAAAAAATGGGGTCTACTATGCAACCTAGACAGCATATTGAACAGCAGAGACATTACTTTGCCAACAAAGGTCCGTCTAGTCAAGGCTATGGTTTTTCCAGTGGTCATGTATGGATGTGAGAGTTGGACTGTGAAGAAAGCTGAGTGCCGAAGAATTGATGCTTTTGAACTGTGGTGCTGGAGAAGACTCTTGAGAGTCCCTTGGACTGCAAGGAGATCCAACCAGTCCATCCTAAAGGAGATTGGTCCTGGGTGTTCATTGGAAGGAACGATGCTAAAGCTGAAGCTCCAGTACTTTGGCCACCTCATGCGAAGAGTTGACTCATTGGAAAAGGCTCTGATGCTGGGAAGGATTGGGGGCAAGAGGAGAAGGGGACGACAGAGGATGAAATGGCTGGATGGCATCACTGACTCGATGCACATGAGTTTGGGTGAACTCCGGGAGTTGGTGATGGACAGGGAGGCCTGGCGTGCTGTGATTCATGGGGTCGCAAAGAGTCAGACATGACTGAGCGACTGAACTGAACTGAACTGATGAAGCCTGAAGACCTGACCCAACACCTAGCTACCAAGATACAGGCACTATCCATCCAAGACCCCAGGGGTCTCCGAAGTCCCGAATCCAGATTTACTACTTCTTTAGACTGAGCCAGAGCTCAAATTTCATGTGGAAGAAGGAGTGTAGCATTGAGTACACGAGAAGGTACTTCAGGACTTAGAAGTCCAGCCCTGAACATGTCATTTGACTTTCTACTCAAGGATGGAAAGTAAATATTTGCACGGCTCTCTCCACAGAACTCTGCAGAAAGGCTAATGACAGAGATTGTTCAAAAGGTCTACAAAGGAACCAGGGCAGCTCCAAGTCAAAAGACAGTCAGCTTGTATACAGAGGCCAAGCCACAACTGCAGAATGATGGTGCCAGGGCTGGCCTTCCTGCTTGGGGTATGTGACAAGCGGCCCCAAGAGGGCCTTTAGCACCACTGACAGGAACAAGGCCTCATTCTCCTCCGCCTCGGGTTACAGATTCCACACAGAAAATGTAAGCCATGTAGAGTGGGAGGGAAAAGAGTAAAGGTACTAAACTTCCAGTCCCTCATCTGCCCCAGCACTCTGTGATGCCATCCGGCTCAATTTAGCGCCTTCAGAGGACTTGAGCATCAGATGGCTTGAAATAAGGCCAACCCCAGACTAGCACTAGAGCAAAGGAAGGGATAAACACATCTGAGATTTGGCTTTTAGCCCAGTAAAACAGCTGGACACTCAGTACACAGTACTCACTGCCCTCAACCAAACAACCATAGTGTCTGGTTAACATTCTACCCCCTGGGGGCCCTTATTTGAAGGCAATCAGTGGGCCAGGCAGCCATTTGTAAGGCAGGCTTCCGGACCCTGTTGCTTCCAACATGTTCCCCTAATAAGGCCCATCACCTCTGCTACAAGCTGGAGTCAAGTTCAGGAATCTCTTAAGCAAGGAAAGGCAAATGTCACATGTCCCCTTGAGGCATGGGCCTTGAGAAGAGACCAAGAGA